>NC_037333.1:78281324-78906324 GCF_002263795.3 Bos taurus
AGGCCTCCTTAATTTCTCTTACAGTTGCTTTAATTTTTTTAATCTTTAGCATTCCTTTTTGATTCTTTTCTTCTCAGAATGTCTCTCTCTCTGATTACATCCCATCTGTCCTGGAATGTTGTCTACTTTATCCATTTGAGTCCCTAGCATTTTAATCTTAGTTGTTTTAAATTCCAGTCTGAGAATTCCAACACCTCTGCCACCTCTGATCCTAATGTTTACTCTGTATTTTCTAATTGTGTTTTTTGCCCTTTGTTAGGGCTTCGCTGGTGGCTTTACAGTAAAGAATCCACCTGTAATGCAATGTATATTGTCACTCTGCTTATTTAACTTCTATGCAGAGTACATCATGAGAAACACTGGGCTGGATGATGTACAAGCTGGAATTAAGATTGCTGGGAGAAATATCAATAACCTCAAATATGCAGATGACACCACCCTTATGGCAAAAAGCAAAGAATACTAAAGGGCCTCTTGATGAAAGCAAAGAGGAGTGTGAAAAAGTTGGCTTAAAACTCAGCATTCAAAAAACTAAGATCATGGCATCTGGTCCCATCATTTTATGGCAAATAGATGGGGAGACAATGGAAACTGGCAGACATTATTATTACTATTTTTGGCTCCAAAATCACTGCAGATGGTGACTGCAGCCATGAAATTCAAAGACGCTTGCTCCTTGGAAGAAAAGTTAATGACCAACCTAGACAGCATATTAAAAAGAAGAAACATTACTCTGCCAACAAAGGTCTGTCTAGTCAAAGCTATGGTTTTTCCAGTAGTCATGTATGGATGTGAAAGCTGGACTATGAAAAAAGCTGAGCACTGAAGAATGAATGCTTTTGAAGTGTGGTGTTGGAAAAAACTCTCAAGAGTCCCTTGGACAGCAAGGAGATCCATTCAGTCCATCCTAAAGGAAATCAGCCTTGAATATTCATTGGAAGGACTGATTTTGAAGCTGAAACTCCAATACTTTGGCCATGTGATGTGAATAACAGACTCATTTGAAAAGACCCTGATGCTGGGAAAGATTGAAGGCAGAAGGAGAAGGGGATGACAGAGAATGAGATGGTTGGATGGCATCACTGACTCAATGGACATGAGTTGGAGTAAACTCCAGGAGTTTGTGATAAACAGGGAGGCCTGATGTGCTGTAGTCCATGGGGTCTCAAAGAGTTGGACACGACTGAGCAACTGAACTGAACTGAACTGCAATGCAGGAGACTCAGGAGACATGCCTTTTGGTATGCCTTGCAATTTTTTTCTTGACAGATATATGTGATAAAAGGAACTATTGAAATTAGGCTTTAGTAGTGTAGTGGTGAGGAGTTAGGGAAGGGGAATCATCCTTTAGTCCCAGGATTAAGTCTCATTCTTTTAAGAACCCATTCCTCTCGGCTGTAAACTTCACAAGAGTTTCTCAGATTTTTTCTTTTTTTCTCCCCACACTATGTGGGACAGGATATCTGGAATCAGCTGGATTTGAATATTCCTCTTCTCCATACCCTGATAGCCCAGTTGGTAGAGAATCTGCCTGCAATGCAGGAGACCCGGGTTAGATTCCTGGATCAGGAAGATCTGCTGCAGAAGGGAAAGGCTACCCACTTCAGTATTCTGGCCTGAAGAATTACATGGACTATATAGCCCATGCGGTCGCAGAGTCAGACACAACTGAGGGAGTTTCACTTTCACTTCTCCACAGGGAATGCTAGAGGCAGCTGGGGTCCAGGATTCCCCTTCCCCAGGTCAAGTAGGCTGTGATAATCCCCTCAAGTTAGGTTCTGGTTAGTTTCAACTGAGGCCAGGCCTTTTTAAGAAGAACAGTGTTCTATCGTATTTCAAAGTGGTTCCTCCTGCTTGAAGTATAACAGTATTTTCCTCCTTAATTTTCTGAGAACCCAGTTAAGTTCCTGGAGGTAAAACTCATAGATGTATGCAAACTCCCACCACTAAGACTGGGACATTCTAGAGTTTCTAATTCTCAGAATTATCCACAGAAAGCCTCCAGCAATCAATCATTTCCAGTTTAGTTTTTCCTACCAAAGCACTTATCCTGACAGCAGTTTCCACTCATAAGTCTCTGCTCTGCTGCTGCTAAGTCGCTTCAGTCATGTCCGACTCTGTGCGACCCCATAGACGGCAGCTCACCAGGCTCCCCCATCTGTGGGATTCTCCAGGCAAGAATTCTGGAGTGGGTTGCCATTTCCTCCTCCAATGCATGAAAGTGAAAAGTGAAAGTGAAGTCGCCCAGTCATATCCGACTGGTAGCGACCCCATGGACTGCAGCCCCCCAGGCTCCTCCGTCCATGGGATTTTCCAGGCAAAGGTACTGGAATGGGTTGCCATTGCCTTCTCCGAGTCTCTGCTCTAGTGAGTCACAACTCCCTGTATTCAACTGTGTGTCTCTGAAATATCAGGGCTTGCAGTTTTTCCTGTGTCTTCCCTTTTCTTACAGATTCAAGAAAAGTTATATTTTATTCTGTTTATGTTTTTACTTTTACTAGTATGGGGTAGTGGCATAGCTTTTTCCATGCAGAATTAGAAACAAAAAGTCAAGTCATCTTCTTTTCTTTCTTTATCCTCCCTCTCTTACACCCCTCTTTCCCCATCTATACATTTTGAAGAGGAGTTTTAGGTTACATTTGAATTTTCTTGGTTACTAATGATGTCAATTACTATCCCATCCTTTTAATGAACAATTAATTTTATTTTTTGGTGAAGTTCAAGTTTCTTGCCAAGTTTTCAAAGTGGTCTAACTTTCTTGGAGATTGACAGGAGTTCTGTATATATTATATAGTGCTATATGTTGCAAGTATATTCTCCCACTCTCAGGTTTGCCTTTCCACACTTTTGATGGTGTCTTTTGATAACTACTTTATGAAGATATTATATTATATTCTAACATCTTTGTTGCTTTGCTTTACATATTTATAAATTTAAATAATATTATTTTCCTGAACAGTTAACATATTTATCCCAGCTTATATACTGAAAAGATTGCTATCTCTCTCCTTTTTTTTTTTCCAGTTATCTCTTACATATATGAAGTGTGGACATATGTATGGGACTGTTTCTGAGCTCTCTACTTTGTTTCATTATCTACTTAGTTTTCCTCTGATATTATGGTGTCTATATTAGCTTTTTGTCACTATTGTTTGTGTTGCTGCTCAGTCACTCAGTTGTGCCCAACTCTTTGCAAACCGATGGACAGCTGTACACCAGGATTTCCTGTCCTTCATCATCTCCAGGGGTTTGCTCAAACTCATGTCCACTGAGTCAATGATGCCATACAACCATCTCATCCTCTGTCAACCCCTCTCCTCCTGCCCTCAATCTTTCCCTGCATCAGGGTCTTTTCCAGTGAGTCAGTTCTTTGCATGAGGTCGCCAAAGTATTGGAGCTTCAGCTTCAGTATCAGTCCTTCCATATATATTCAGGGTTGATTTCCTTTAGGATTGACTAGTTTGATCTCCTTGCTGCCTAAGGGACTCTCAAGAGTTTTCTCCAGCACCAGTTTGAAAACATCAATTCTTTGGCACTCAGCCTTCTTTATGGTCCAACTCTTATATCCATACATGACTACTGGAAAAATCATAGCTTTGACTATAAAGGAAGGACCTTTTCAGCAAAATGGTGTTTCTGTTTTTTTAATACATTATCTAGATTTGTCTTAGATTTTATCCAAGGAGCAGGTGTCTTTAATTTTATGACTGCAGTCACCATCTGCAGTGATTTTGAAGCCCAAGAAAATAAAGTACATTACTGTTTCCATTTTTTCCCCCAGCTTTTCTCCCCCATCTATTGCTACAAATTGCCATATACTTAACTGGGTTAAAACAAGGTAATGGTTATCTTACAATTCTGAGGGTCAAAGTAGGATACTGTTCTCACTGTCATAAAACTGGAGTTCGCAGGACTGGATTTCTTTCTGGGATTGCTGTTTTATTGCTTATTTAGCTTGTTGGCAGAATTTGGTTTCTTGTGGTTGTAGGACCGAGAGCCCCTCTAGGCTTATGGAAATTACCTGCTTTCTTTGCTTCAAACTTCAAAACCAGTAGTGTTGGATTGAGTCTCTCTCAGACTTTGAATCTTGTGTCTCGTTATCTATCATTACATTTCTCTTATTAACTCTTTTGCCTTTCACAACCATTTTTAAGGATTATGATTAAATTGGACCCACCTAGATAATACAAGTGAGTTTATCATCCTCGTTTAAGATTCTTAACCTTAACCATAACCACCGCCAAAAAAACACCACAAAAAAAACTCTTCTACCATAAAATTAGCATATGCACAGTTCCTGAAAGAACACGAAAATCTTTAAGGGATCATTACTCTGCCTACCACATTGTTTAGATCACTGTAACATGATTTTTAAATTTCTTGAATTCTTTTTTTTTTTTTAATCAGTGAAATTCAGATCATTTCCCTAATGATTCAGCTCAGTACAGTTCAGTCGCTCAGTCGTGTCCGACTCTTTGCGACCCCATGAATTGCAGCACGTCAGACCTCCCTGTCCATCACCAACTCCCAGAGTTCACTCAAACTCACGTCCATCAAGTTGGTGATGCCATCCAGCCATCTCATCCTCTGTTGTCCCCTTCTCCTCCTGCCCCCAATCCCTCCCAGCATCAGAGTCTTTTCCAATGAGTCAACTCTTTGCATGAGGTGGCCAAAGTACTGGAGTTTCAGCTTTAGCATCATTCCTTCCAAAGAACACCCAGGACTGATCTCCTTTAGAATGGACTGATTAGATCTCCTTGCAGTCTAAGGGACTCTCAAGAGTCTTCTCCAACACCACAGTTCAAAAGCATCAATTCTTCAGCACTCATCCTTCTTCACAGTCCAACTCTTACATCCATGCATGACCACAGGAAAAACCATAGCCTTGACTAGACGGACCTTTGTTGGCAAAGTAATGTCTCTGCTTTTGAATATGCTATCTAGGTTGGTCATAACTTTCCTTCCAAGGAGTAAGCGTCTTTTAATTTCATGGCTACAGTCACCATCTGCAGTGATTTTGGAGAACCCCCCAAAAAGTCTGACACTGTTTCCACTGTTTCCCCATCTATTTCCCATGAAGTGATGGGACCAGATGCCATGATCTTTGTTTTCTGAATGTTGAGCTTTAAGCCAACTTTTTCACTCTCCACTTTCACTTTCATCAAGAGGCTTTTCAGTTCCTCTTCACTCTCTGCCATAGGGTGGTGTCATCTGCATATCTGAGGTTATTGGAGCTACCCCACATCCAAGGTCAGGGGCTGCAGCCAAGAGGAGCTACCCCACGTCTGAGGTCAGGGGTGCTGGCCGAGAGTGGCAGGTTGCCACAGCGCAGGAGCTACCCCATGTTCCTAATGATTGCTGATGCTACTGCTAAGTCACTTCAGTCATGTCCAACTCTGTGCGACCCCACAGACCGCAGCCCACCAGGCTCCCCCATCCCTGGGATTCTCCAGGCAAGAACACTGGAGTGGGTTGCCATTTCCTCCTCCAATGCATGAAAGTGAAAAGTGAAAGTGAAGTTGCTCAGTTGTGTCTGACTCTTAGCAACCCCATGGACTGCAGCCTACCAGGCTCCTCCGTCCATGGAATTTTCCAGGCAAGAGTACTGGAGTGGGTTGCCAAACCTAATATTAAAACACATTATTTCAGGTGATAAATATGGAATTTTGTTCTTAGCCTGTACAAAATATTCAATACATTTTGCGTCATTCTACTTTATCAAGGGAGACTGGGTCATTTTGTCTCATGGGATCATAGTAAAAGTCTTCTGTAAACTGCTTATAGTTCCTCAAGTCAACCTCAAACCCCATTCTTTGTACATTATAGTATTTTCTTCTCAGGAACCCTCTCCTTCTTGTATACCTGTCCAATTCCTTCTCATCCTTCAGGTCTCAGTGCAGGCATCACTTCCCCTGGGAAGACTTCCCTGGGAAGGAGGGAGCAGCAGCCTGGCTCCTTCTCACCCCTCTGTCTCCTATGCTAATGCACACATCATCATCCCAGTCACTTTCTTTATAAATAAAGATGACAGACCCTATGTTTATTTTTGCTATTTTATTTGATTTTTTAAAATTATATATTTATGCCTGCACTGGGTCTTCATTGCTGTGCTCGGGCTTTCTCTAGTTGTGGAGAGTGAAGATTACTCTTGGGTGGTGCAGTGGCTTCTTTGTTGCAGAGCACAGCTCTAGGTGCTCAGGTTTCAGTATTTGCAGCACATGGGCTTAGTTTCTCAATGGCATAGGGGATCTTCCCCGACCAAAATCAAGCCTGTGTCCCATGCACTGGCAGGCAGATTCTTAACCACTGGACCACCTGGAAAACCCCAATCATGGTCACTTTGACTCAGACCTGATTGTGTGCCTCTGCCAAGATATTGTAGCTCCAGGGGACAAGGCTTTGTCCTTCTGTCCCTCTGCTCAGTTGGAGCACATGATAGAGAACAGGTGTCTTTGGATGGGTGAGCTGAATGATGAATAGGAAGTTTTTGTCTTGAGAAATTTATGGTACCTGGAGAAATCTCACTCCTTGGCCAGGCCCAAACTTGCTTTCTGCCTTCCCCAGAGAAAAATGTTTGATCCTCTCAGCCACATTCTACTCAGTCTAGCCTTCAAAACTCTCCATCATCTCAACTATTGCACCTATTTCTCATGCATTCTTTATTCCAACAAAGCATTTTCCTCATGATTATATGAACAAGACACATTTTCATTTTCCTTCTAGTCTTTACATACGTTGTTCTTTTTCACAGGAAGTCCATCCTTTTCTCTGACGCTAAACCATTTTTTTTTCCTTTTTTTTTTTTATTTTTTAACTTTACAGTGTTGTATTGGTTTTGCCATATATCAAAATCAATCCCCACAGGTATACATGTGTTCCCCATCCTGAACCCCCCTCCCTCCTCCCTCCCCATACCATCCCTCTGGGTCGTCCCAGTGCACTAGCCCCAAGCATCCAGTATCGCGCATCAAACCTGGACTGGCGACTCATTTCATATATGCTATTATACATGTTTCAATGCCATTCTCCCAAATCATCCCACCCTCTCCCTCTCCCACAGAGTCCAAAAGACTGCCTAATTTATTTATTTATTATTATTATTATTTTTTTTTTTACTTTACAATATTGTATTGGTTTTGCCATACATCAACATGCATCCACCACGGGTGTACACATGTTCCCCATCCTGAACCCCCCTCCCACCTCCCTCCCCATACCATCCCTCTGGGTCATCCCAGTACACCAGCCCCAAGCTTTCTGTATCCTGCATCAAACCTGGACTGGCGATTCATTTCTTATATGATATTAAACATGTTCTAATGCCATTCTCCCAAATCATCCCCCACCACCATAGAGTCCAAAAGACTGTTCTATACATCAGTGTCTCTTTTGCTGTCTCGCATACAGAATTGTCGTTACCATGTTTCTAAATTCCATATATATGCGCTAGTATATTTTATTGGTGTTTTTCTTTCTGGCTTACTTCACTGTATAATAAGATCCAGTTTCATCCACCTCATTAGAACTGATTCAAAGGTATTCTTTTTAATGGCTGAGTAATACTCCATTGTGTATATGTACCACAGCTTTCTTATCCATTCATCTGCTGATGGGCATCTAAGATGCTTCCATATCCTGGCTATTATAAACAGTGCTGCAATGAACATTGGGGTACACGTGTCTCTTTCAATTCTGGTTTCCTCAGTGTGTATGCCCAGCAGTGGGATTGCTGGGTCGTATGGCAGTTCTATTTCCAGTTTTTTAAGGAATCTTCACACTGTTCTCCACAGTGGCTGTACTAGTTTGCATTCCCACCAACAGTGTAAGAGTGTCCCTTTTCTCCACACCCTCTCCAGCATTTTTACTTGTAGACTTTTGGATCACAGCCATTCTGACTGGCGTGAAATGGTAAAGACTTTTAAAGTTTAGAATACATTTATACAGGAAAATTACAAAGGTGGTACCAAGTATAGCGAAGAGTTGACTCATTTGAAAAGACCCTGATGTTGGGCAAGATTGAGGGCAGGAGGAGAAAGGGATGACAGAGCATGAGATGGTTGGATGGCATCACCAACACAATGGACGTGGGTTTGGGTGGACTCCGGGAACTGGTGATGGACAGGGAGGCCTGGCGTGCTGCGGTTCATCGGGTCGCAAAAAGTAGGACTCGACTGAGCGACTGAACTGAACTGAACTGATCATTATTCTAAGTCTAGAAATGTGATAGTCATTTTTCCCACTTTTTTTCTTCTTACAGTAAACTTTCCTATTGCTAAATTTTAAAATGATCTTGTTTAGTACCACAGAGAAATATATTCTGATGTTTTAATTACATTATATTGAACTACATTAAATTGGAGTTAGAGTGACCCTAAAGACCAATTTCAGAGAATTGGTGTTTTACAATATTGAGACCTAATCAGAAATACTGTTTTATCCTCACAGTTATTTATGTTTTTTTTCCCATTGTTTAAAGAATTTCTTTAATTTCTCTGAACATAGTTTTCTAGTAGCCCTTAGAGATCTTAGTATATTTCTTAAATTTTTATTTTTAGACTTATTCCTATTTAGGAATAAATTTTAAAATTCACATTGTATTTTAAAATACAGCACTATTTTAGAACGCTCACTATTGCACATTGTGTTTTAAAATATATTCCAGTTTTAATAGTCTGACTTCATACTGGAAATTTGTAATCTATCTTTAAGAATTGCTGTCATTCTAGTTGAAAAACACTTTATACACCACTCACATACGACTTTACCTGCTCCAGTTTGGGCACTTTAGGTTCTTCAGTTCAGTTCAGTCGCTCAGTCGTGTCCGACTCTTTGCGACCCCAAAAATCACAGCATGCCAGGCCTCCCTGTCCATCACCAACTCCCGGAGTTCACCCCAACTCACATCCATCGAATCAGTGATGCCATCCAGCCATCTCATCCTCTGCCGTCCCCTTTTCCTCCTGCCCCCAATCCCTCCCAGCATCAGAGTCTTTTCCAATGAGTCAACTCTTTGCATGAGGTGGCCAAAGTACTGGAGTTTCAGCTTTAGCATCATTCCCTCCAAAGAACACCCAGCCCTGATCTCCTTCAGAATGGACTGGTTGGATCTCCTTGCAGTCCAAGGGACTCTCAAGGGTTGTCTCCAACACCACAGTTAAAAGCATCAATTCTTCGGCGCTCAGCTTTCTTCACAGTCCAACTCTCACATCCATACATGACCACTGGAAAAACCATAGCCTTGACTAGACGAGCCCTTTGTTGGCAAAGTAATGTCTTTGCTCTTGAATATGCTATCTAGGTTGGTCATAACTTTTCTTCCAAGGAGTAAGCATCTTTTAATTTTGTGGCTGCAGTCACCATCTGTAGTGATTTTGGAGCCCAGAAAAATAAAGTCTGACACTGTTCCCACTGTAGCACTAGTTTAATGTCATTGCCTCACATGAGTAATTAACCAAGTCATATCTCTAGTTTCTTGAAGTAAGAAAAAAAAAATGCAGTATTTTCAGGGTGACTTCAGAGTCAAGGGTGTGTGTACTAAAAAAATATCATTCTTTCAGGTTATAATTTAGTGATCTTAAGTATGAGTAAGGGTGCAAAAATGAAAAATAGGACATCACTGCCACTATTACTACTTCACTGTAGTTTATGTAATCGTGTTATTAATAACATTTTAATTAAAATTCCAGTATTAGTTATTATGTGTGTGCTCTTGTGTGCTCAGTTGTGTCTGACTCTTTGTGGCCCAAGGACTGTAACATTCCAGTCTCCTCTGTCCATGAGCATCTCCAGGCAAGAATACTAAGGTGGGTTACCACTTCCTGATCCAGGGGATCTTCCCAACCCAGGGATTAAAACCTTGTCTCTTGCGTCTTCTGCATTGGCAGGTGGATATTTTAACACTAGCGCCAGCTGGGAAGTAAAAATACATGGCTTTTAACAATTTTCTTACTTTTTTCCACCAACTTTTTCTTACCTATAGATCTATTGACGTTAAATTTCTGGTCACAACAGCCACTTATGGAATCTTCTAGAAATCTGTGTAATTTCTTGCTTATATGTGTCTTTCATGTTATTTATTTTAGTTAGAATCCTTTTACCTCTTTCAGCAAAATCAGAAAGCTTCTTCAATGCCTCATCAACTGCAACCTTCTTTTAAAAGTTTTACTCATCCCTACAATCAACTTAATTTTTGCTTTGCTTTATCAAAAATAATAAAATTTCAGATTTCAGTGTTTATAGTTACATATAAACTAGACGTAGATCAACTTCTGTGTTATTCTCAATAAAACAAGCTGTGCATTGTGTTCTCATTTCTTTGGACTTGAATTCTGTCACATTTCAGGGAATAAAGAGGTTAGAGTCTGCCAATCCTGGGAACTTTGTGAAACATTTGTTTCTCTAAGAAGTATATCTATGGTTTGTGTGCTAATTCACTTCAGTAGTGTTGACTCTTTGAGACCCCACAGACTAGCTCTCCAGGCTCCTCTGTCCATGGAATTCTCCAGGCAAGAATACTGGAGTGAGTTGCTGTGAGTTGCTGTTCCCTAGTCCAAGAAGAAGTAATGTCACCCTAAATGCAATATTTGATGAAGCATCTAAACCCTAAACGTAAATGTCTCTCACCATTTTAAGTGTTCCTCTTCCCCAACGTTGTGTAAATGCAAAGCACATCCCAGTTTGTGGCAACTTTTCAAAGGAAAGGGAGTGCATATCTGAGATACAGCACTGAGCTAAAAAGAAATTCAATGGAATCCAAGGAGAGAACAGGTTTTACATCTCACAGATGAGTTGGAAAGATAGATGAATATGAATGTCTGCATTTGAATATCTAAAGCCTTCTATAATATTATATCTTTTGCTCTCAAGCACACAATTCTTGTCATTAAAATACTTTAAATATTTTATTTAACAAAAAATACTCTGAACAACTGTATGGATAAGATAAATTGACACATGTATTGTATCTTCAAATATAAAGATGTAGAGAGAATTTCCAAAAAGCAACTCAGTGGGTTAGGTAAAATGTAGGTGTTACCTAGTAGTATATAAGTGGATGTGGTTAATTCTTCTGGAGGATAGGTAACAATTTCAGATTAAATTAGTATGCTTTTTTTTTTTTTCTTTTTTTTGAAATATTTCTGATCATTTTACTGTTTCTTTATTCATGAACACTGGAATATGGTCACTCTTTTTCCTATTCTAGACAATATTTATAGCAATTTGTGTCTTTTTTAAATGCAAGGATTATCTAATTAGCATATTCATTCAAAAGCAAATATTTTGGCATACATATCATGTGTCAGGCACTATGCTAAATGTTGGGACATATCTATGAACAAACCAAATAGCAAAATAAATCTGATTGCTTGAAGTCTCTAGTCTAGAAAATTCTTTGATAGAAATTAAGAAATGTAATAAATAAGTGTTGACAGAAATTTAAAATATAATGAATAGATAAAATATTATATGTTTAATGGTGGTAAATACCAAGAAAAAAAGGTAGATTCACTTAAGAGGGATGGTGGATATTGAGGGTGGAAATGGGCAGTAAGTTTCAGAAATCAAGACACACATTGATAAGGTCAGTTTTGAGCAAAGACTTGAAGGATCTGATTGAGTTGGTCATGTGGATTTATGGGGAACAGTTTTAGAGGGAAATGGGATAACACAGGATCATACAGCTTGTTGTATGCAAACCATTTGAAGGGAAATGATATGTCTATGACAGAGCAAGACTCTAAAGTGAAACTCTTACATTTTCTGTCTGTTTTTGAGAGTATTTTAAATGCAAGGAAATTCACTTTGTATTACAACTTTGTGATTTCCAATCCAATAACAACCCTTCAAGATAATTCTATTGTTCCTATTTAACGGATGAGAAAATTAGTCTCAGAAAAATGAAAGATAGTTCAATCACTCATAATGAGTAAGTAGTAGGGCTCAGAGTCCAATGATTGTGTATGTGAGTTTATTTAAATTTTGAACTCTTCTCATTATGCGAACTTTTTGTTATATAAAACCCTATGAATATTGCTTTTTTTCCCTGACAACCAGATTTTGCATAGAAAATTCAGTATTTATTTTTAGTAGTTTTAAAATACATTAATGAGAAACTTGTCAAAGGAATTTTATTCAAGTCACCCTGGGTAAGTAGAGTTTAGAGTCCTTGGTTTTTATTTCGTCTTCATCTATATGAATTCAAAAGTATACCATGGCTTTGAAACAAATCCTGTATTTGGGTCTCTATGTATTTTAACTTGGTAAGTAAAGTAGAGAATATTATTCATATTTCTGATGATATTAGTCATCTTGGCAATAGAATTGAAACTGATTATCATGTCCCTTTTTAAAATTGTCTATGTTTATTTTGAAAATGAAGTGTTTCCAATTTGTACAATTAATCAGTTGCCTTTATAATGTATTGGAGTGTAAGTCTCATCCAGCTAGGTCCCATGCAGGCCACTCCCCTTCTTAAACTTATTCTTTATATGATATAGTGGTTTTATGTGGTTAATGGTTTGATTCTATTTCAAGTTTTTTGTTTGTATTTTGTACTTTACCAGAAAAATAGCTTATCCCCATTACAATAGATAGCTAAAGGTATCCTTTAAGTGAAATTTATTTAAACCAGTTAAACTCACAGAAAGCAAATTTCTATCTGCGGAAAAAATACACTTTACCCTTAAGAAGCTAACTATAAGATGTTTTGTTGATTATTATTCTAGGCAACAACAAAATAAAAGACAATTTTATGGTGTTCCTTGCACATATAGTGAATACAGGATTCATTTAAGATAAATTGGACTTTTGGGGTTCTGACATAGAAGAGATGAAAAAGAAATATAATCTGTCTTAATTGATTTCATGAAGGATTCAATGACTCATACTTTCTACAATTTTTTTTTTTTTTTTACTGCATGTCTTAGTGACAATGATAGATGGCTACTTTACTATACTGTTCTTCAAGTATCAAATGTTGCACATTTAAATTATTTTTTTTATGGTAAAGGAAAAGTCATCCACTATTTCCCATTTGAAAATGCAGTTAACTGGAAACTTAATAGTTTTGACACTCAAGGAATCTGACTGAAATTCTTACTGTTTCTGCTTTTACTGCTTTTTTGACCTAGAAACCAGTCTTTTGATTTTCAGATTCACAGTTACTTCTGTTAAAGCCAGTATCTCAGCGGTCCTTCTTTCCCTAGTGCAGCCTTTTATTGGGAGTTTGTGGTTCACTGTCTCTATGCTTGCTTTTCAAACTCAGGAGAATTAGATGTCACAAAATGCTTTCTTTATTTAATCTCTCTTTTTTTCTCACTCTTCTAGATTTTAAAAATAGCCTCTGAACTGTCTCCTGATGTCCCTCCAATCTGTTCCTTATATTATTGGTAATATAGACTTTCAAAATGCAAGTCTTATTTCATTACTATCCTGCTTACACTTTATTTATATTATATTATCTGTAATGGGGGGAACTGTTTGGATTGGCATTCAGGGTTTTCCATGTCCTGGCTATGCATCAATCCTTATCTTTTGCCACTGTGAGACATGTTCTAGATTGTTGTATTTTCTTAAATATGTTATATTGTAATTATTTCTTTAAATATAACTTTTCACATATTTTAGGCCTCAAAGTTATTGAGAACTTGAATTTTATGACACTCATCCTTAGATCGAGTTATCACTTTCGTTGCCTCACATGTTCTTACTTTGATATGTTAAATTTTCTTATTTTTTTAAATATTTTAATTTGAAGTATTCTTAAAGGTAACTGTAGTTTAGCAGATTATTGCATAAAGGAAAATGAGTAGTGAAAGGGCACTCAGAAGTGCTGCAGTATCATTTCAACCCTACCACCTACTAGCCACCTGACTGTAAAACCCAGATTCATTATCTACAGAGGTGGAAAAATGATTCTACTCTGCCTACTTCCAGATTGTGAAGGTCATAAGTGATGAGATATATAAAGATACTTTGTGCATTGTACATTGTAAAAATAATATCCATTACTGCTATTAAAATTAGGTGAAATTACTGAAATCTATTTTACATATTCACTAAGCATAGTGATATGAATGGCAATGTTTGTTTTAAAGAAAAACACCAATACAGTATACTAACGCATATCTATGGAATTTAGAAAGATGGTAATGATAACCCTGTATGCAAGACAGCAAAAGTGACACAGATGTATAGAACAGTCTTTTGGACTCTGTGGGAGAGGGAGAGGATGGGATGATTGGAAGAATGGCATTGATACATATATAATATCATATAAGAAACAAATGCCCAGTCCAGGTTCGATGCAGGGTACAGGATGCTTGGGGCTGGTGCACTGGGATGACCCAGAGGGATGGTACGGGGAGGGAGGTGGGAGGGGGGTTCATGATGGGGAGCACGTGTACACCCGTGGTGGATTCATATTGATGTATGGCAAAACCAATACAATATTGTAAAGTAATTAGCCTCCAAATAAAATAAATAGATTTAAATTAAAAAAAATTTAAAAAAATGTTACTCAAATATGTTCCTCTGTGAAAGTTTTTGCCTGATGACACTTTTGAAAACCTTCTGTGTTGTTATGGAGAAGGATGTATGTATATTTCTGTGTGTGTGTCTTTATTAATTACTATAAGAAGCAGTTATGAATTTCTCCCATTTATTATTTAAGGATCTGATAAAACTATGTTTGCTTGCTTTAGATTAGCATACATAGAAGAAATTCCAATAATTTTAATAATCCTCATATTTTCTATAGAAACATAATATTAAGTAGTAAATTAAAGTTATATTGACAATAAATGTTAGTATCACAATGTTGATCATTTACAAATTTCAATGATAATGAAAGTATAAGGAATGAAATCAAGATATTTTTGTTTGCATTATATGCATTTCTAAATATCAAAGATCAAAATAGTTCTCAGACATTCATTTAAAGGGAGACAGAGGGAAGAGTGTTTGAGACATTGATGAATGTTTTATACCAGGAAGCAAGTTTCTGAGGCTTGAATATATCTTACCAATTATCAACAGTAGTTTTGCTTTCACCCTCTGACCATTGCTTCAGTGTGGAAAGAAAACTAATAAGCGATACTGGTGTTGCAGACACTGATATGACCCAAGAAGTGTTGTCTCTGGGAAAGTGAAAGTGGTACTACCTGTAACAAGAATGATTAATTTCTGTGATGTATGAGTAAAAGTATCAGAATATTAAACTTTTGAGATCAATTTTGAGGCAGGTGAAGAAGATACTGAGTTACAATAAGCACTTTCTATCTTGCTCCACACTACTTTTATGATTTGCTACATTTTCCTATTCATGCCCATAAATTCATTTTGTATTTCTTAACAGGAAGCAAGAATAGTTCTTTAATACTTCACAAATGTCAGGCTCATTTAACCTTTCTTTACTTACTAGTTTTCAAAACAATGTCATTAATAGTCACATAAACTCTATAGATTTGGTAATACTTGATTGTAATTTAATTTAGTTACATTATTTTCATTTTAGCCACAATTTCCTAGGGAAATTATAATAGTTTTAGAATGACATAAAGCTAGTTAGTTCTGCTTCCCTTTCTCATCTCATTTTCCTTCTTGACCCTTAGTTTATAATTTAAGCAGAAAACAAAATGATGATCTTGTATATGTATGTGTGTGTATACACACACACACACACACACACACACATATATAATTCTGAAAAAATATTGAAATCAACCCCCATGTCTGATAGTGTTATTGTTGGCTAAGTTGCAAGCTGTTTTTGAGAAAAAAAGAAATATCAATATTTCTATTCTCTCCACTTTTTCTGGCTTACTCTTCAGCAGTGCAATTATATTAACCTGCTAATGAGCACTCATTATTACCTGGGTCTGCACTAGAGACTTTATTGGCAATTTCATATTTAATTCTCATAACTGTGCTACAGATGATAGCACTGAGGCCCACACTGGCTAATTTTCCCATATTTATCCAGCTCATCTGACTGTTGAAACAGGAAATCCCATTAAGATCTGTGTGACTCTAAAACCAATGCTCTTTTTATTACTAAAGAGAGCCTCTGGTTTTTAGCTCCTAAAATTCATTTTCTGAATCAGTAATTTGGCTTGCACTTTGTGAGATTTTTACATGGTTTCCTCTTTCATTGTTTTCTTAAGAGACTTACTATAGAGAATGTTAGGGTATATTAGGCAACCAAACAAGAGAAAGTCAAGAATCCAGTCATCCATCAACCAGTTTTCAACTGTGAAGCCCCCAACCTATCCCCATCATTCCAAGTCCTAATTTTCATAAGCAGAAATTGAAGATAATTTAAAAAATAGATCTTGCATGATAATTCAGTAAAATAATATGTAAAATATTAATACAAATATTTACCATGGTGATTTACACACTGTCAAACTTCATATGTTTATTATTATGTAGCATTTGTTTAGCATTTTGAATTTTTTCATTTAAAAATGTAATTATTTTTATGTGCCTGTGAGATTTTTTTCCTCCTTGATGACACTTTTTTATGCAGAGATTTCTGAAAGTGGTTGTGACATAAGAGAACCTCTGGGGGAAAAAAAAAAAGAAACTACTTCCAATATTCATGACAGGACTGGGGTGACTAGAGGTCCCCGGATAGAAAAGTATGACTGATGAATGCAGTGATTTCTGTAGCAAAAGCCATTCCTTTACAGATTATAACATGCAAACTCTTTTAACTTCTAACATGTGTTTTAGTTGAGCTAAATGCTCAGTTGCTAAGTCATGGCTGACTCGTTGCAAACCCAAGGACTGCAGCATGCCAGGTTTCTGTCTTTCAGCATCTCTTGGAGTTTGCTCAAACTCATGTCCACTGAGTTGGTGATGCCATCCAACCATCTTGTCCTCTGTCATCCTCTTCTCCTCCTGCTCTCTCTCTTTCCTAGCATCAGGATAATTTCCAATGAGTCAGCTCTTCATGTAACTGAAAGGCACATGCTGTTTACTGATTTCAACATGTGGGTTAATTTGATATTGTATGTGCATGATTTTATGAGGCATTGGAGTTTTTGTTTTTACTAATATCACACCATCCTACTTTTGCTTCTGAACATTTTAAAAATAACAGGATGTAGTCCTTAAATGTTCACTAGTAGGATACAGCCAGTCAAGTGTTGGTAATTGTTTAACAACTAGTCTTTTAGGGTAAAAGAAACACACACACACAAGTACAACATTCCCAACAAACACACAGAAAAGGCCTTATTTATATTTTTCTGTTTTAGCATTCTTTCTGCTTTCTACTTGCTCTCATCAAATTCATAGCTTAAAAGTTCTTGGTCAAATGCAGCTTAACAACATTATGCCTTTGCTTAAAAGTATCCAAGCATATTTTTTTAATCACTTACTGCGTACTTTGGGTTTCCCAGATGGTGTTAGTGGTAAAGAATCCACCTGCTCGTGCAGGAGAAGTAAGAGACATGGGTTCAATCCCTGGGTCAGAAGATCCTCTGTAGGAAGGACATGGCAGCCCTCTCTAGTATTCTTGCCTAGAGAATCTCATTGACAGAGGAGCCTGATGGGCTACAGCCCAGGGTGACAAAGGGTTGGACACAACTGAAGTACTTAGCACTGGGTAGTTCACCTAATATTCAAGGGCGGCCATGACATGGCCTCTGACTGTTTCCCAGGCACATATTTAGTCATGATGTGCCTTGTATTTTGTTTCTGAAGATTCAAATTAGTTTAGTCCTCCCTCCCACCCCCACCCCCGACCCTGGTAAGCTGTACTACTTTTATTAGCATTTACTGTCTCTTATTTCTGCAATATCCTTTTCTTCTCTCTGAGTCTAAATGATCATTCAGTCAGTTCAATTCAGTCGCTCAGTCATGTCCGACTCTTTGCGACCCCATGATTCGCAGCACGCCAGGACTCCCTGTCCATCACCAACTCCTGGAGTTTACTCAAACTCATGTCCATTGAGTCAGTGATGCCATCCAGCCATTTCATCCTCTGTCATCTCACCCACTGGAAAAAATGTAGCCTTGAATAGATGGACATTTGCTGGCAAAGTAATGTCTCTGCTTTTTAATATGCTATCTAGGTTGGTCATAACTTTCCTCTCAAGGAGTAAGCATCTTTTAATTTCATGGCTGCAATCATTATCTGCAGTGATTTTGGAGCCCCCCAAAATCAAGTCTGACACTGTTTCCACAGTTTCCCCTTCACTTCCCAAGAAGTGATGGGACCAGATGTGATGATCTTAGTTTTCTGAATGTTGAGCTTTAAGCCACATTTTCACTCTCCTCTTTCACTTTCATCAAGAGGCTTTTTAGTTCCTCTTCACTTTCTGCCATAAGGGTGGTGTCATCTGCATATCTGAGGTTATTGATATTACTCCCGGCAATCTTGATTCCAGCTTGTGCTTCCTCCAGCCCAGGGTTTCTCATGATGTACTCTGCACAGAAGTTAAATAAGCAGGGTGACAATATCCAGCCTTGACATACTCCTTTTCCTATTTGGAACCAGTCTCTTGTTCCATGTCCAGTTCTAACTGTTGCTTCCTGACCTGCATACAGGTTTCTCAAGAGGCAGGTCAGGTGGTCTGGTATTCCCATCTCTTTCAGAATTTTCCACAGTTTATTGTGATCCACACAGTCAAAGGCATAGTCAATAAAGCAGATTTAGATGATTTTCTGGAACTCTCTTGCTTTTTTGATGATCCAGCGGATGTTGGCAATTTGATCTCTGGTTCCTCTGCTTTTTCTAAAACCAGCTTGAACATTTAGAAGCTTACAGTTCACATATTGCTGAAGCTTGGCTTGGAGAATATTGAGCATTACTTTACTAGCGTGTGAGATGAGTGCAATTGTGCAGTAATTTGAGCATTTTGGGCATTGCCTTTCTTTGGGATTGGAATGAAAACTGACCTTTCTCAATCCTGTGGCCACTGCTGAGTTTTCCAAATTTGCTGGCATATTGAGTGCAGCACTTTCACAGCATCATCTTTCAGAATTTGAAATAGCTCAACTGGTATTCCATCACCTCCACTAGCTTTGTTCATAGTGATGCTTTCTAAGGCCCACTTGACTTTTCATTCTAGGATGTCTGGCTCTAAGTGAGTAATCACACCATTGTGATTATCTTGGTCATGAACCTCTTTTAGGTACAGTACTTCTGTGTATTCTTGCCACCTCTTCTTAATATCTTCTGCTTCTGTTAGGTCTATACCATTTCTGTCCTTTATCAAGCCCATCTTTGCATGAAATGTTCCTTTGGTAACTTTATTTTCTTGAAGTGATCTCTAGTCTTTCTCATTCTGTTGTTTTCCTCTATTTCTTTGCAATGATCGTTGAGGAAGGCTTTCTTATCTTTACTTTCTATTCTTTGGAACTCTGCATTCAGATGCTTATATCTTTCCTTTCCTGCTTTGCTTTTCATTTCCCGTCTTTTCACAGCTATTTGTAAGGCCTCCTCAGACAATCAATTTGCTTTTTTGCATTTTTTTTCCATGGGGATGATCTTGATCACTGTTCCCTGTACAATGTCACAAATGCCCATCCATAGTTCATCACTCTGTCTATCGGATCTAGTCCTTTAAATCTATTTTTCACTTCCACTGTATAATCATAAGGGATTTGATTTAGGTCATACCTGAATGGTCTAGTGCTGTTGCCTACTTTCTTCAATTTCAGTCTGAATTTGGCAATAAGGAGTTCAGGATCTGAGCCACAGTCAGCTCCTGGTCTTGTTTTTTGCTGACTGTATAGAGCTTCTCCATCTTTGGCTGCAAAGAAATCAATCTGATTTTGGTGTTGAGCATCTGGTGATGCCCATGTGTAGAGTCTTCTCTTGTGTTATTGGAAGAGGGTGTTTGCTATAACCAGTGCATTCACTTGGCAAAACTCTATTAGCCTTTGCCCTTCATTCCATACTCCAAGGCCAAATTTGCCTGTTACTCCAGGTGTTTCTTGACTTCCTACTTTTGCATTCCAGTCCCCTATAATGAAAAGGACATCTATTTTGCGTGTTAGTTCTAAAAGGTCTTGTAGGTCTTCATAGAACCGTTTACCTTCAGCTTCTTCAGCTTTACTCGTTGTGGCATAGGCTTGGATTACCATAGTATTGAATGGTTTGCTTTGGAAACAAACAGAAATCATTCTGTCGTTTTTGAGATTATATCCAAGTACTGCATTTTGGACTCTTCTGTTGAGCATGATGGCTACTCCATTTCTTCTAAGGGATTCCTGCCCACGGTAGTAGATATAATGGTCATCTGAGTTAAATTCACCCATTCCATTCCCTTTTAGTTCACTGATTCATAGAATGTCAACATTTACTCTTGCCATCTCCTGTTTGACCACTTCCAATTTGTTTTGATTCATGAACCTGACATTCCAGGTTCCTATGCAATATTACAGCATTGGACCTTGCTTCTATCACCAGTCACATCCATAACTGGGTATTGTTTTTGCTTTGGCCCCGTACCTTCATTCTTTCTGGAGTTATTTCTCCACTGATCTCCAGTAGGATATTGGGCACTTACCGACCTGGGGAGTTACTCTTTCAGTATCCTATCTTTTTGCCTTTTCATAACTGTTCATGGGGTTCTCAAGGCTAGAATACTGAAGTGGTTTGCCATTCCCTTCTCCAGTAGACCACATTCTGTCAGACCTCTCCACCATGACCTGTCCATCTTGGGTGGCCCCACGAGCATGGCTTAGTTTCATTGAGTTAAACAAGGCTGTGGTCTGTGTGATCAGATTGGCTAGTTTTCTGTGATTATGGTTTCATTGTGTCTGCCCTCTGATGCCCTCTCGCAACACCTTCCATCTTACTTGGGTTTCTGTTACCTTGGCCGCGGGGTATCTCTTCATGGCTGCTCCAGCAAAGCGCAGCCACTGCTCCTTACCTTGGATGAGGGGTATCTTCTCAGAGCTGCCCCTCCTGACTTTGAATGTGGAGTAGCTCCTCTTGGCCCTCCTGCACCCATGCAGCCACCACTCCTTGGATGTGGGGTTGCTCCTTTACTTCACTACTGAAATTCATCATGTCACTTCCTTTGGAAAGTTGATTTTAATCAACTGCAATTTGGAGTAGCTGTCTCTTCTTCCAGTTTATATACTCTTTACCCCTCTGTGATCACTGCATTTGATATTAGGCAATGAGATTTCAGAACTGAGTCCTGTAACTGTTGAATATTAGGCATTTTATAGAGGATCCTGGTGGGCTGTGGTCCATCGGATCACAAAGAGTCAGACAAGTCTGAAGCAACTTAGCACATGTACACACAATATTTATTTAATGGATAAGTAAATGAATAAGTAAAATATGCTAAAGAAAAGTTTTCCAATGTTTCCCACTGGAGCAGAATGTCTACATACATTGCAAATGTTTCAAATGCTTTTATAGAGAAATGGGAAGAAAATGGTCATGTTTTTAAATATTGTATATTTAAATCTTCTCTTCAGAAGAAGAAGCTGAAGTTGAACGGTTCTATGAAAACCTACAAGACCTTCTAGAATGCATACCCCCCAAAAGATGTCTTTTTCATTATAGGGCACTGGAATGCAAAAGTAGGAAGTCAAGAAACACCAAGAATATGAGGCAAATTTGGCCTCGGAATATGGAATGAAGCAGGGCGAAGGCTAATAGAGTTTTGCCAAGAGAACATACTGGTCATAGCAAAGACCCACTTCCAATAACACAAGAGAAAACTCTACATATGGGCATCACCAGATGGTGAACACCGAAATCAGATTGATTATATTCTTTGCAGCCAAAGATGGAGAAGCTCTATACAGTCAGCAAAAACAAGACCAGGAGCTGACTGTGGCTGAGATCATGAACACCTTATTGCCAAATTCAGACTGAAATTGAAGAAAGTAGGGAACAGCACTAGACCATTCAGGTATGACCTAAATAAAATTCCTTATGATTATACAGTGGAAGTGAGAAATAGGTTTAAGGGACTAGATCTGATAGGTAGAGTGCCTGATGAACTATGGATGGAGATTCATGACATTGTACAGGAGACAGAGTCAAGACTATCCCCATGGAAAAGAAATGCAAAAAAGCAAAATGGCTCTCTGGGGAGGCCTTACAAATAGCTGTGAAAAGAAAAGTGAAAAGCAAAGGAGAAAAGGAAAGATATAAGCATCTGAATGCAGAGTTCCAAAGAATAGCAAGGAGAGATAAGAAAGCCTTCCTCAGCAATCAATGCAAAGAAATAGAGGAAAACAACAGAATGGGAAAGACTAGAGAGATCCCTTCAAAAAATTGAGATACCAAGGGAACATTTCATGCAGAGATAGGCTCGATAAAAGACAGAAATGATATGGACCTAACAAAGCAGAAGACATTAAGAAGTCGCAAGAATACACAGAAGAACTGTACAAAAATATCTTCACGACCAAGAAATCACGATGGTGTGATCACTCACCTAGTGCCAGACATCCTGGAATGTGAAGTCAAGTGGGCCTTAAAAAGCATCACTAAGAACAAAGCTAGTGGAGGTGATGGAATTCCAGTTGAGCTATTTCAAATCCTGAAATATGATGCTGTGAAAGTGCTGCACTCAATACGCCAGCAAATTTGGGAAACTCAGCAGTGCCCACAGGACTGGAAAAGGTTTTCATTCCAATTCCAAAGAAAGGCAATGCCCCAAATGCTCAAACTACCACAAAATTGCACTCATCACACGCTAGTAAAGTAATGATCAAAATTCTCCAAGCCAGGCTTCCACAGTTCATGACCCATGAACTTCCAGATGTTCAAGCTGGTTTTAGAAAAGGCAGAGGAACCAGAGATCAAATTGCCAGCGTTGAAAAAGCAAGAGAGTTCCAGAAAAACATCTATTTCTGCTTTATTGACTATGCTAAAGCCTTTGACTGTGTGGATCACAATCAACTGTGGACAATTCTGAAAGAGATGGGAATACCAGAACACCTGACCTGCCTCTTGAGAAACTTGTATGCAGGTCAGGAAGCTACAGTTAGAACTGGACATGGAACAACAGACTGGTTCCAAATAGGAAAAGGAGTACGTCAAGGCTGTATATTGTCACCCTGCTTATTTAACTTCTATGCAGAGTACATCATGAGAGATGCTGGGCTGGGTGAATCCCAAGCTGGATTCAAGATTGGATTCAAGATTGCCGGGAGAAATATCAATAACCTCAGATATGCAGATGACACCACCCTTATGGCAGAAAGTGAGGAGGAACTAAAAAGCCTCTTGAAGAAAGTGAAAGAGGAGAGTGAAAAAGTTGGCTTAAAGTGCAACATTCAGAAAACGTAGATCATGGCATCTGGTCCCATCACTTCATGGGAAATAGATGGGGAAACAGTGGAAACAGTGCCAGACTTTATTTTTCTGGGCTCCAAAATCACTACAGATGGTAACTGCAGCCATGAAATTAAAAGACGCTTACTCCTTGGAAGGAAAGTTATGACCAACCTAGATAGCATATTCAGAAGCAGAGACGTTACTTTGCCAACAAAGGTCCATCTAGTCAAGGCTATGGTTTTTCCAGTGGTCTTGTATGGATGTGAGAGTTGGACTGTGAAGAAAGCTGAGCGCTGAATAATTGATGCTTTTGAACTGTGGTGTTGGAGAAGACTCTTGAGAGTCCCTTGGATTGCAAGGAGATCCAACCAGTCCATTCTAAAGAAGATCAGTCCTGAATGTTCTTTGGAAGGAATGATGCTAAAGCTGAAACTCCAGTACTTTGGCTACCTCATGTGAAGAATTGTCTCATTAGAAAAGACTGATTCTGGGAGGGATTGGGGCAAGAGGAGAAGGGGACGACAGAGGATGAGATGGCTGGATAGCATCACTGACTCGATGGACATGAGTTTGGGTGAACTCTGGGCGTTGGTGATGGACAGGGAGGCCTGGCGTGCTGCAATTCATGGGGTCGCAAAGAGTCAGATATGACTGAGTGACTGAACTGAACTGAAAGCACTTGCCTAGCACCATAAATGACTTTTGTAAATTTCAACATGTAGGTACTTTCAAGGGCTTTAGGAAGCCTCCTTACACATTTAACTAATACTTCTCAGGATATTCTTTTTCAGACAGTGTCATTCAGTGCTGAGAGCTGACTCTCCCTTTGTCACAACCATGGTTTTTAGAACTCAGATCTCTTACTTTGAATAATAAATCCCCTGAAGATTATTTTTATGCTTTCCAATGATTCACAAAACAAAGAGACAACTCCCCATGATAAACAAACCATTTTTTTCCTGATTGAATAAATGTTTTGATAACTTTTCACCGGAAGAAGTTTATTCTGTTATTGAGGCCAAGCACTGTTCTTATTCACACGATTTTGCTTTTAAAAATGCTACATACTGACCTTAGAAATAATAAGCCAGTGGGCAATAATTCAATCAATAGAAAGGACCACTTAATAAAAAGTGATTGGGACACTTGAGGAAAAAAAAGATTTTTAAATATTATTTTTCCAATGTGTTTCTTAAGTAATTCTCTGAATTCAGTACTCATGTCAGTGAACTGCTTTGTTAGCAGCCCAATTTAAAATCTATAGCCATGTTTTCAATGTCTGCTTATAATATAATGCTATTTCAATCAACAGAGAACATGAGATTTTAGTACATATCTATTTATTATAATCATACAATTGTATATCAGAAAATATACCCTTAAATTAGTCTTTATTTCTTTGTGTTATCTGGAATTATATGCCATAACTCTGACATATGGGGTTATAACATCAAAGAAAAGCCAAAATCATTTTTACTTTTTCAGTTTAATTGGAAAAAACTATTTCAAAACAGAAATGTAGGTGAAAGCTTATTAAATGCTTTTAAAAATATATCATCTTCCAGAATTTTCTAAGTAGGTCCCTGGAATGTAAGTTCAGGGTTTACTTACTTTATGTGGTTGAATAACTGGGAAAAGTATGCATTGAATTTATCAATTTCTTTGTAATTATTTATGATACAGAGTGTTTCTTTCATTCTTCCTGTAAATACTGTAGTGAAATATTTTATTTCCTAATTAAGATTTTTGAGGTATTTTTCTTTATGGTCTCAAATTATAAAAGTATTTGTACTATCTTATGTTAACTGTAACAGGTCTAGGAAAGTAATAATTACATTTCTGAGCTATAAAAGCAATATTAATGTCATACAGAATGATTATTAATATAAATAAAACAACCATTTGTTAAGAAGTAAGCAAGGCAATGCAATTTAGTATAATTTCTGAAGCTGAACTGGCAGAAAGCTAAGATATTGCCAAGTTACTCTTTACTTACTACTGATTCAGTAATATTAGGGAACTGGTTTTGATTTATTTTTCTTGTATTAATATGCATCAGTTCAGTTCAGTTCAGTCACTCAGTCGTGTCCGACTCTTTGCAACCCCATGAATCGCAGCTCACCAGGCCTCCCTGTCCATCACCAACTCCCAGAGTTCACCCAAACTCATGTCCATCGAGTCAGTGATGCCATCCAGATGTCTCAGCATAAGTTCTCATTAATGAGCAAAATTTAAATTCAACAAAAATATCAAGCTCAATATTTCCAGATATTTGTTTTAAGAATATAAACATGAGCAAGGCATGATCCTTCCCTTTAAGATCAGTTCAGTTCAGTCGCTCAGACGTTTCTGACTCTTTGAGACCCCATGGACTGTAGCACGCCAGGCTTTCCTGTCCATTAGGAAATCCCGGAGCTTGCTCAAACTCATGTCCATCGAGTTGGTGATGCCATTCAACCATCTCATCCTCTGTCGTCCAGATCTCCTCCTGCTTTCAATCTTTCCCAGCAATATAGTAGAGTTCCTACAGCAAGAACATGCTGGCAAGCATATACATCCATGTATTTATTATATGTTCTGCAGAAGTACAGCAAGAAATAGTATTTTTAATAGTCTTTATTTAAATTTTTATCTAAGTCATAAAAACATTTAGTTTTTACAGCTTGATATATGGCTTGCTATTGGAATTCTAACTCATTTCATAAAGTATATAGCTTCAGGGAAGCAGAGACTTTGTCATATTGCTCTCACTGTGTATATACTTTCAGGTGATTCAACATACCATACTTGTGTACCAAAATATCCCAAATATAGTTATTGTTATAATAAAATACATTTAAATGTAAAATTGTTTTCCAACTACAATTTTATTTTATTTTTAAACTTTACAAAATTGTATTAGTTTTGCAAATATCAAAAGGAATCCACCACAGGTATACATGTGTCCCCATCCTGAACCCTTCTCCCTCCTCCCGCCCCATACCATCCTTCTGGGTCCTCCCAGTGCACTAGCCCCAAGCATCCAGTATTGTGCATTGAACCTGGACTGGCAACTCATTTCATACATGATATTATAAATGTTTCAATGCCATTCTCCCAAATCTTCCCACCTCTCTCCCTCTCCCACAGAGTCCATAAGACTGTTCTATACATCAGTGTCTCTTTTGCTGTCTTGTACACAGGGTTATTGCTACCATCTTTCTAAATTCCATATATACGCGTTAGTATACTGTATTGGTGTTTTTCTTTCTGGCTTACTTCACTCTGTATAATAGGCTCCAGTTTCATCCACCTCATTAGAACTGATTCAAATGTATTCTTTTTAATGGCTGAGTAATACTCCATTGTGTATATGTACCACTGCTTTCTTATCCATTCATCTGCTGATGGACATCTAGGTTGCTTCCATGTCCTGGCTATTATAAACAGTGCTTCGATGAACATTGGGGTACATGTGTCTTTTTCCCTTCTGGTTTCCTCGGGGTGTATGCCCAGCAGTGGGATTGCTGGATCATAAGGCAGTTTTATTTCCAGTTTTTTAAGGAATCTCCACACTGTTCTCCATAGTGGCTGTACTAGTTTGCATTCCCACCAATAGTGTAAGAGGGTTCCCTTTTCTCCACACCCTCTCCAGCATTTATTACTTGTAGACTTTTGGATCACAGCCATTCTGACTGGAGTGAAATGGTACCTCATAGTGGTTTTGATTTGCATTTCTCTGATAATGAGTGATGTTGAGCATCTTTTCATGTGTTTGTTAGCCATCTGTATGTCTTCTTTGGAGAAATGTCTATTTAGTTATTTGGCCCATTTTTTGATTGGGTCATTTATTTTTCTGGAGTAGAGCTGTAGGAGTTGCTTGTATATTTTTGAGATTAGTTGTTTGTCGGTTGCTTCATTTGCTATTATTTTCTCCCATTCTGAAGGCTGTCTTTTCACCTTGCTAATAGTTTCCTTTGATATGCAGAAGCTTTTAGGGTTAATTAGGTCCCATTTGTTTATTTTTGTTTTTATTTCCAATATTCTGGGAGGTGGGTCATAGAGGATCCTGCTGTGATGTATGCCAGAGAGTGTTTTGCCTATGTTCTCCTCTAGGAGTTTTATAGTTTCTGGTCTTACGTTTAGATCTTTAATCCATTTTGAGTTTATTTTTGTGTTGAGAAAAATTATAATGAAAATCTTTGTACACACTAACATAGCACTATATATTCCTTGAGAATTGTCAAAGTTAAAATGAATGATATATTTTTCTTTTACAAAAAAATAATATATTGCTCTAAATTTGTTGATGTTTTCTTGAATGACAAGTGATTATAACCAATAACCTGTTGATGAACTAATATTAAACTGAAAGTGAATATAAATGTTTGTTCTTTCAACATAAACCTTTTACAATAAATGAGAATTAATGCTTTTCAAAAGAAATTTGTGCTATGATCAACATCAATATGAAAACAGGTATGTAGAATTGTAGAAGTTATCATATGATTTTATTTTCATAATGAGATTTCATAACTAATCTTATATAATGCATATAAAAGGACTTTCTGGTGGCTCAGAGGATAAAGAATCTGCCTGCAATGCAGGAGATCTGGGTTCAATCCCTGGGTCAGGAGATCTTCTGGAGAAGGGAACGGTAACTCATTGGGGTATTCTTGCCTGGAGAATTCCAGTCCATGGGATCGCAAGGAGTTGGACAAGACTGAACAACTAACTTTCAATGTACATAAAAACAAACAACCAAAAATAAGATAATTGGAAATAGGATTTTTTTCTTTCTTTTAAAAATCTTGTAAAGAGATTAAGAAGAGGTTTAAGCCAATTTACTAACATTTTCAAAAACATTCCTATTAGTTACTAAATGTTTATTAGCAACGTTTCAGTAAAAGCATGTGTGAACAGTTTGTTTGGGTTAAACATGCTACTCAGCATAAGTCATCACAACCCTTGATGGGTTGCTTTCTTTTAGATCTATACATCTTATCTTTCATAGTATATTTTTCAGGTATGATGGTCATTAAAACACAGTTGTGAATTATATGTGTATTGGACAAGATCATAAATTTATTACCACAAGTTTATAAATAATGATATTCAAAAATAGACATGCATAATCAATTATTTCTTTCATTAATATATCAATATTAGATTTTAATGAGGACTAAGACCTTGTTTAATAATTGAAGCTAAAATATTGTGTATCATTTAAAAATATCTGTCATTCATGATTATAATGCAAATGATATCTACAGTGGTATGACATTTATAACTAAATTCATATTAATATTTGAAGAGGCAGCACGTCTAGCTCAATAATTTCTATACTTTATAGCAATGAACTCTTTCTTTCAGAATTTTTCTTTGTGAAAAAACAAAATGTATTTGTTGTTTGTTGTTCAGTTGCTAAGTCAAGTTGGACTCTATGACTTGATGCACTGCAGCACAACAGGCTTTTCTGCCCTCCACTATCTGCTGGGTTTTTCTCAAATTCATGTCTATTAAATTGGTGGTGCTATCAAACCACCTCATCCTCGGCCACCCCCTTCCCCTGTTACCTTCAATCCTTCCCAGCATCAGAATCTTTTCCAATGAGTCAGCTCTTCACATCAAAGACCAAAGTATTGGAGATTCAGTATCAGTACTTCCAATGAATATTTAGGGTTTATTTCCTTTAGGATTGACGGGTTTGATCTCCTTGCTGTCGAAGGGATTCTCAACAGTCTTTTCCAGCACCAAAATTAGAAAGTATCAATTCTTTGGCCCTCGTCTTCTTTATGCTTCAGCTCTCACATCCATACATGACTACTGGAAAGACCATAGCTTCAACTATATGGACCTTTGTCAACAATATGATATCTCTCTCTCTTTTTTTTTTTTTTTTAATATTATTTAGGTTTCCTTCCAAGGAGCAAGAATCATTTAATTTCATGGCTGTAATCACCATTCACTGTGATTTTGGAGCCCAATAAAATAAAATCTGTCATTATCATTTTTTGCCTTCTATTTGGCATGAAGTGATGGGGCTGGATAACATGATCTTAGTTTCTTTTTTTTTTTTTTAATGTTAACTTTCAAGCCAACTTTTTCACTCTTCTCCTTCATCCTTATCTAGAGCTTCTTTAGTTCCTCTTCACTTTCTAACATTAAAATGATATAATCTGCATATCTGAAGTTATTGATATTTCTCCAAGCAATCTTGACTCCAGCTTGTGATTCATCCAGTCCAGCCTTTCATGTGTTGTACTCTGTATATTAGTTAAAAAAGCAGAGTGACAAATGCATCCTTGTCATACTTCTTTCCCAATTTGAAATCAGTTTGTTGTTACATATCTGTATCTAACTATTGCTTCTTGACCAACGTATGCTTATATGTTAATAAAAAAACCAAAATATATTATGATGTGGATAGATTTGCTGTGGACTTTGTATTATCTGTGGAGAAGGAAATGGCAACCCACACCAGTGTTCTTGCCTGAAGAATTCCATGGACAGATGAGCCTCGTGGGCTGTTATCCATGGAGTCACAAAGAGTCAGACCTGACAGAAGAGACTTGGCATGCATATATTGTATTATCTGTGATAAATCCAAATCACTTAGCACCTTCTTCTTTTATCTTCTCAATATCTGAAATGCTCTGGGCTCTGGCAGCACAGTTTGAAAAGCATTCATTTGAATAACAAAGGTTATTTTCCCTTGGGTAATTGTGTGTGTGTGTGTGTGTGTGTGTGTGTATACAGACACACACACACACACACATACACACATATATATATATATGACACATTCTATCAGTTGTACTGTTTTATCTTCTACACCTAGAACTGCATTTTTACTCCCTTTTATTCTAACAATTTAGTCATCTTCTTCTCAACAGTGTCTTAACACATACAATCTGCAAAAGCTTTACTTTTGACCTTCACTAGTATCCCTAAATCTGAGTTTGATCACAGCTATCATTCTTAAAATGGATACTCATGTATAGAGATTATGAGGACAAATTCAGGCATGCTACATTTTATTTCCTGACCTCCCTTCATTTGAAAGATATTTCTGGAAATCCTCTAGCATATAGGTCCCCTTGATGTAAAAAGTAGTGAATATAGGACAAATGCTGGTTGGACTGGTCTCAGAAGCTTGATCTACCCTTGGACTTTCCAGTTATCCCTCTACAGGAAATATTGAGACTATCTATATCCCAGCAAGTGTCTTTCTATCCAAAGACACCCATTTTAACAATTATCTTTCCTGAGCTTGATGTTGGTGATAATAGAAAATTGATAGTGAGTATTTTGACTTTTTCTGGAGACTGTTTCAAATCTGACATAGAGAAAATTCAGTGTGTGTGCCAGCCTCCTGAGTAATGCTCAGATGGGGAAATATGTGCCTTGCCCTCTACTATCATCTGTCTTTATGATTTAATTCTTTGTGCATGGTTAATTAATTATAATGGCATTTTAAAAATCATTACATAATATAGAATCTTGAGATATATTTTCATAGCACATTTTCAAGTCCAAGTTATTGCTATTTAAACTGTAATAACTACTATTAATTTTCTTATATAAAAAAGCTATTATTTGCAGGTATTAATTCAGAGCACAAATAATTCAAACACAAAACAGATGTATTACAGACGGTATACATTTTTTCTTATATTATTAATAATCTTATTATGATATCTTTATCTATATTCCTTTTAAAGTTAGTGAACACAAACTTTTGTAGAAACGAATGTCTAATGTATCCTTTTAAGAAATATACTTCTTTTACCTAAAGAAGTTGGCAATGATATTGCATGGCCTCATCTGTCCATCCACAGGGCTTGTTATATGACTCTGGTTGGCTAACCAGGCCCTTTATTCCAAGTTACAGCATTGTTATATAGATACTGTCATATGACAAACTCTTTCCACTCAAGTTGACCCATGGTCATTTGAACAAATGAAAGAATGCTAGTGAGAGAGAGAACATAGTTGGACCCCATGTCTAGCCTCTCTTGGAAACCAACTGAATTTTTAATGTTAAAATAGAGAATATATTTGCCCAGTTTTCTTGGTCTTCTCTATCAATCTGATAATTTATTGTATGTTTCATTATTTGTTTTAAAAATTTTATCATATGATTATCTCAATAGATGCAGAGAAAGCCTTTGACAAAATTCAACATCCATTTATAACAAAAACTCTCCAGAAAGCAGGAAAAGAAGGAGCATGCTGATGCTGCTGCTGCTAAGTTGCTTAATACCTCAACATAATAAAAGCTATATATGACAAACCCACAGCAAACATTATCCTCCATGGTGAAAAATTGAAAGCATTTCCCCTAAAGTCAGGAACAAGACAAGGGAGCCCACTCTCACCACAACTATTCAACATAGTTTTGGAAGTTTTGGCCACAGCAATCAGAGCAGAAAAAGAAATAAAAGGAATCCAAATTGGAAAAGAAGAAGTAAAACTCTCACTGTTTGCAGATGACATGATCCTCTACATAGAAAACCCTAAAAAGTCCACCAGAAAATTACTAGAGCTAATCAATGAATATAGTAAAGTTGCAGGATATAAAATCAACACACAGAAATCCCTTGCATTCCTATACACTAATAAAGAGAAAATAGAAAGAGAAATTAAGGAAACAATTCCAATCACCACTGCAATGAAAAGAATAAAATACTTTGGAATATAGCTACCTAAAGAAACTAAAACCTATATATAGAAAACTATAAAACACTGATGAGAGAAATCAAAGAGGACACTAATAGATGGAGAAATGTACCATGTTCATGGATCGGAAGAATCAATATAGTGAAAATGAGTATACTACCCAAAACAATCTATAGATTCAATGCAATCCCTATCAAGCACCCAGTGGTATTTTTTTTACAGAGCTAGAGCAAATAATTTCACAATTTGTATGGAAATACAAAAAGCCTCGAATAGCCAAAGCAGTCTTTAGAAAGAAGAATGGAACTGGAGGAATCAACCTGCCTGACCTCAGGCTCTACTACAAAGCCAAAGTCATCAAGACAGTATGGTACTGGCACAAAGACAGAAATATAGATTAATGGAACAAAATAGAAAGCCCAGAGATAAATCCACGCACATATGGACACCTTATCTTTGACAAAGGAGGCAAGAATATACAATGGAGAAAAGACAATCTCTTTAACAAATTGTGTTCAGAAAACTGGTCAACCACTTGTAAAAGAATGAAACTAGAACACTTTGTAACACCATACACAAAAATAAACTCAAAATGGATTAAAGATCTAAATGTAAGACCAGAAACTATAAAACTCCTAGAGGGGAACATAGACAAAACACTCTCTGACATAAATCACAGCAGGATCCTCTATGTCACACTTCCCAGAATATTGAAAATAAAAGCAAGAATAAACAAATGGGACCTAATTAAAATGAAAAGCTTCTGCACAACAAAGGAAACTATAAGCAAGGTGAAAAGACAGCCTTCAGAATGGGAGAAAATAATAGCAAATGAAGCAACTGACAAACAACTAATCTCAAAAATATACAAGCAACTCCTACAGCTCAATTCCAGAAAACTAAATGACCCAATCAAAAAATGGACCAAAGAACCAAATAGACATTTCTCCAAAGAAGACATACAGATGGCTAACAAACACATGAAAAAATGCTCAACACCACTCATTATCAGAGAAATGCAAATCAAAACCACTATGAGGTATCATTTCACACCAGTCAGAATGGCTGCTACCCAAAGTCTACAAGCAATAAATGCTGGAGAGGGTGTGGAGAAAAGGCAACCCTCTTACACTGTTGGTGGGAATGCAAATTAATACAGCCACTATGGAGAACAGTGTGGAGATTCCTTAAAAAACTGGAAATAAAACTGCCTTATGATCCAGCAATCCCACTGCTGGGCATACACCCCGAGGAAACCAGAATTGAAAGAGACACGTGTACTCCAATGTCCATCACAGCACTGTTTATAATAGCTAGGACATGGAAGCAACCTAGATGTCCATCAGCAGATGAATGGATAAGAAAGCAGTGGTACATATACACAATGGAGTATTACTCAGCCATTAAAAAGAATACATTTGAATCAGTTCTAATGAGGTGGATGAAACTGGAGCCTATTATACAGAGTGAAGTAAGCCAGAAAGAAAAAAAACAATACAGTGTACTAACGCATATACATGGAATTTAGAAAGATGGTAACGATAACCCTGTATGCGAGACAGCAAAAGAGACACAGATGTATAGAACAGTCTTTTGCACTCTGTGGGAGAGGAAGAGGGTGGGATGATTTGGGAGAATGGCATTTAAACATGTATAATATCATATAAGAAATGAATCGCCAGTCCAGGTTCGATGCAGAATACGGGATGCTTGGGGTTTGTGCACTGGGATGATCCAGAGGGATGGTATGGGGAGGGGTGTGGGAGGGGGTTCAAGATGGGGAGCACGTGTACACCTGTGGCAGATTCATGTTGCTGTATGGCAAAACCAATACAATATTTTAAAACAATTAGCCTCCAATTAAAATAAATACATTTAAATTAAAAAAAAAAGAGAGAAAACATTTTCCCCTAAGCTATATTGCTTCATTTTTAATAGAAAGATATCTGACCACTTAATCACATAAACAGATTCATACATAAATAGTGTGACAGATTTAAAATGGCCACAACTTCTTTGCCATCCCTTCTTTTGAAAGATGCAAACTATATTCCATCCCCTTGAGTCTAGGCTTGGAGCATGACAGAACCTATGCTTGCCAGTTTGGGACCTAACCTTTAAGAGATTTTCAGTTCCTGTTTCCTTTTTCTTGGAGCACCAACTTTCATTTGAGAAGTCAGGACATTCTGTGTGCAAGATTTTTAAAAGCCTATGATAAACATGGGCTTCCCTGGTGGCTCAGCTGGTAAAGAATCCCCTTGTAATGTGGGAGACCTGGGTTTGATCCCTGGGTTGGAAAGATCCCCTGGAGAAGGGAACGGCTACCCACTCCAGTATTCTGGCCTGGAGAATTGCATGGACTGTATAGCCCATGGGGTTAAAGAGAGTTGGACATAACTGAGTGACTTTTACTTCACTTCATGGTAAACATGGAGAGGCCTTGAAGGGAAGTAAGGCGAAAGACAGAGACAAAGTGATAGTTTCCACCAGCTCTAGCTGTTTCAATCCCAGTTATTCAAATCATCTCAGCAGAGACCTCAGATACTGATAAATTGAGATAAGCCTCTAAACTCCATGCATATTCTTGACCACAAACCCTGAAACAAAATGATGATAAATTGTTTTAAGCCATTTGATTTTGAATTGTTTGGAAAAAATGGTGACATAATTATTAAAGATGTTTTTTCATGATTTTATTTTTATTTCCAAGTTTTCTTTACATAGAAGGTATTATTTCTGCAGACAAACAGAAAACCCAAGTGATACATGTCAATATTAACTCACTAATTAGTTTTTGGTTGGCTTTATCACTGTTCTAAGTACTATAACTGAGAATACAACCTCATTGTTGACTATATTTGGTATAGACAGTTTCTATCTCTCCATTTCTATTCCAATGGCCAGGGAATACCAGATTCCTTACAATTTAGTCTTTCATCTCTATGTATTTACAAAATAGTACTGTCTTTGTGAATATTTTATATACCATTTAAAACTTTGGCAGGGTTTGTGATAATTTACTTGCTAATAAACATTCTTATATATGTGATTTAGATATTTCATAGCATTTCATTATTTTCCTTAAGTTCTCTTACTTAGTGTTTGTGTCCATGCTTGCTAAGTTGCTTCAGTTGTGTCCAATTCTGAGACCTTATGAACTGTACCCTGCCAAACTCCTCTGTTCATGGGATTCTCCAGGCAAGAATACTGGTGTTGGTTGCCATGCCCTCCTCCAGGGGATCTTTCTGACCCAAGAATTGAACCTGCAACTCTTATGTCTCCTGCATTAGCAGACAGGTTCTTTACCACTAGCACCATCTACTTTTTATCAATTTGGTTACTATACATTTTCAATATATATTTACCTATATTAAAAATGTCTACTGCAGGTTTAGTCTCACACCCATGTTTAAGACAAGATTTAAAAATGGCAAAGCTATCTTTGCCATTTTTTGACAAAAATTTAGTTATTTTACAGAAATCCCCAACATACTTTGCTATACTTCACTGGCCAGAATTATGTCATCTTCCTCACTTCCTCAACCCCTCTGGTTCCAGAACATTGTGTCTGGAGAGATGCATTTTCAGGATGGCCCATTTCCATCTCCCCAGACTTGAGATTCTTTTAGAGAGTAAAATGAGGAAACTGATAGCCAGTTTACCATCATGACTCTTTGTTAAGAACATTTAAGTTTTTTTTTTTTTTTTTTACTAATAAGTATAGTTGATTTTTTTTTTGGGTGGGGGTGAAGGGAGTGTTAGTTCTAAAAGGTCTTGTAGGTCGTCATAGAACTGTTCAACTTCAGCTTCTTCAGCATTACTGGTTGGAGAATAGACTTGGATTACTGTGATATTGAATGGTTTGCCTTGGAAACGAACAGAGATCATTCTGTCGTTTTTGAGATTGCATCCAAGTACTGCATTTCGGACTCTTTTGTTGACCATGATGGCTACTCCATTTCTTCTGAGGGATTCCTGCCCGCAGTAGTAGATATAATGGTCATCTGAGTTAAATTCACCCATTCCAGTCCATTTCAGTTCGCTGATTCCTAGAATGTTGACATTCACTCTTGCCATCTCTTGTTTGACCACTTTCAATTTACCTTGATTCATGGAGCTGACATTCCAGGTTCCTATGCAATATTGCTCCTTACAGCATCGGACCTTACTTCTATTGCCAGTCACATCCACAGCTGGGTATTCTTTTTGCTTTGGCTCCATACCTTCATTCTTTCTGGAGTTATTTCTCCACTGATCTCCAGTAGCATATTGGGCACCTACTGACTTGGGGAGTTGCTCTTTCAGTATCCTATCATTTTGCCTTTTCATACTGTTCACGGGGTTCTAAAGGCAAGAATGCTGAAGTGGTTTGCCATTCCCTTCTCCAGTGGACCACATTTTAGAACTAACACCCAAAAAAGATGTCCTTTTCATTAGAGGGGACTGGAATGCAAAAGTAGGAAGTCAAGAAACACCTGGAGTAACAGGCAAATTTGGCCTTGGAATACAGATGAAGCAGGGCAAAGACTAATAGAGTTTTGCCAAGAAAATGCACTGGTCATAACAAACACCCTCTTCCAACAACACAAGAGAAGACTATACACGGATATCAACAGATGGGCAACACCATAATTGGATTGATTATATTCTTTGCAGCCAAAGATGGAGAAGCTCTATACAGTCAGCAAAAACAAGACCAGGAGCTAACTGTGGCTCAGATCATGAACTCCTTATTGCCAAATTCAGACTGAAATTGAAGAAAGTAGGGAAAACCACTAGACCATTCAGGTATGACCTAAATCAAATCCCTTATGATTATACAGTGGAAGTGAGAAATAGATTTAAGGGCCTAGATCTGATAGAGTGCCTAATGAACTATGGAATGAGGTTCGTGACTTTGTACCAGAGACAGGGATCAAGACCATGCCCATGGAAAAAAAAATGCAAAAAAGCAAAATGGCTGTCTGGGGAGGCCTTACAAATAGCTGTGAAAAGAAGAGAAGCAAAAAGCAAAGGAGAAAAGGAAAGATATAAACATCTGAATGCAGAGTTCCAAAGAATAGCAAGAAGAGATAAGAAAGCCTTCTTCAGCAATCAATGCAAAGAAATAGAGGAAAACAACAGAATGGGAAAGACTAGGGATGTCTTCAAGAAAATCAGAGATACCAAAGGAACATTTCATGCAAAGATGGGCTCGATAAAGGACAGAAATGGTATAGACGTAACAGAAGCAGAAGATATTAAGAAGATATGGCAAGAATACACAAAGAACTGTACAAAAAAGATCTTCATGACCCAGATAATCATGATGGTGTGATCACTGACCTAGAGCCAGACATCCTGGAATGTGAAGTCAAGTGGGCCTTAGAAAGCATCACTATGAACAAAGCTAGTGGACGTGATGGAATTCCAGCTGAGCTATTCCAAATCCTGAAAGATGATGCTGTGAAAGTGCTGCACTCCATATGCCAGAAAACTTGGAAACTCAGCAGTGGCCACAGGACTGGAAAAGGTCAGTTTTCATTCCAATCCCAAAGAAAGGCAATGCCAAAGACTGCTCACACTACCACACAATTGACTCATCTCACACGCTAGTAAAGTAATGCTCAAAATTCTCAAAGCCAGGCTTCAGCAATATGTGAACCATGAACTTCCTGATGTTCAAGCTGGTTTTAGAAAAGGAAGAGGAACCAGAGATCAAATTGCCAACATCTTCTGTATCATGAAAAAGCAAGAGAGTTCCAGAAAAACATCTATTTCTGCTTTATTGACTATGCCAAAGCCTTTGATTGTGTGGATCACAATAAACTGTGGAAAATTCTGAAAGTGATAGGAATATGGGACCACCTGATCTGCCTCTTGAGAAATTTGTATGCAGGTCAGGAAGCAACAGTTAGAACTGGACATAGAACAACAGACTGGTTCCAAGTAGGAAAAGGAGTACGTCAAGGCTGCATATTGTTACCCTGCTTATTTAACTGCTATGCAGAGTATATCATGACAAAAGCTGGGCTGGATGAATCCCAAGCTGGAATCAAGATTGCCGGGAGAAATATCAATAACCTCAGATATGCAGATGACACCACCCTTATGGTAGAAAGTGAAGAGGAACTCAAAAGCCTCTTGATGAAAGTGAAAGTGGAGAGTGAAAAAGTTGTTTTAAAGCTCAACATTCAGAAAATGAAAATCATGGCATCCGGTCCCATCACTTCAAGGGAAATAGATGGGGAAACAGTGGAAACAGTGTCAGACTTTATTTTTTGGGGCTCCAAAATCACTGCAGATGGTGACTGCAGCCATGAAATTAAAAGACGCTTACTCCTTGGAAGAAAAGTTATGACCCACCTAGATAGCATATTCAAGAGCAGAGACATTACTTTGCCAACAAAGGTTCGTCTAGTCAAGGCTATGGTTTTTGCTGTGGTCATATATGGATGTGAGAGTTGGACTGTGAAGAAGGATGAGCACCGAAGAATTGATGCTTTTGAACTGTGTTGTTGGAGAAGACTCTTGAGAGTCCCTTGGGCTGCAAGGAGATCCAACCAGTCCATTCTGATAGAGATCAGCCCTGGGATTTCTTTGGAAGGAATGATGCTAAAGCTGAAACTCCAGTACTTTGGCCACCTCCTGTGAAGTGTTGACTCATTGGAAAAGACTCTGATGCTGGGAGGGATTGGGGGCAGGAGGAGAAGGGGACGACAGAGGATGAGATGGCTGGATGGCATCACTGACTCGATGGACGTGAGTGTGAGTGAACTCCGGGTGTTGTTGATGGACAGGTAGGCCTGGCGTGATGCGATTCATGGGGTCGCAAAAAGTCGTACACGACTCAGCGTCTGATCTGATCTGATCTGGTAGTTGATTTACAATATTGCATTAATTTCTGCTCTACAGCAAGGTGATTCATGTATACACATATGTATATACACATGCACACACTCACACACACACACACACACACACACACATATATATAAATGTATGACATATTATTTTCCATTAGTTTATCAAAGGGTATTGAATATAGTTTTCTGTGTTAGACAATAGGATATAGGACCTTATTGTTTATCAATTCTATATATAAAAGTTTACCAAAGGGTATTGAATATAGTTTTCTGTGCTAGACAATAGACAATAGGACCTTATTGTTTATCAATTCTATATATAAAAGGTTATATCTACTAACCCCAAGCTCCCACTGCATCCCTCCCTCAGCTACCTCCCACTCCACAACCTACATTTTGTTCTCTGTGCCTGTGTTTCTGTTTCATAGATAGGCTCACTTGTATCATATTTTAGGTTTCATATGTAAGTCATATCATGTAATATTTGTCTTTCTGACATACTTAGTAAGATAATCTCTACTTGTATCAGTGTTGCAGCAAATGACATTATTTTCTTTTTATGTCTGAGTAGAATTCTATTGTATATATATACCACATGTTCTTTATCCATTCATCTGTCAGTGGACATTTAGATTGTTTCAATGCCTTAGCTCTTGTGATTAGTGCTTCTATGAATATAGAGGTGTATGTATCTTTTTGAATTACAGATTTGTCTCAATATATGTCCAGGAGTAGTATTGCTGGATCATACGGTAGTTCTGTTTTTAATTTTCTGAGGAATCTCTGTACTGTCTTTCATGGTGACTGCACCAACTAACATTCCCACCAACAGTGTAGGAGGGTTCCCTTTTCTTCACACACTCCCCAGCATTATTTGTAGATTTTTTGATAATGGCCATTCTAACTGCTCTGAGGTTGTACCTCATTGTAGTTTTGATTTGCATCTGTCTAATAATTAGTGATGTTGAGCCTCTTCTCTTGTGTCTATTGACCATCCATATTTATTCTTTGGAAAAATATCTATTTAGATATTCTGTCCATTTTGGAATTGAGGTTTTTATTATTTTTTGTTGCTAAGTTGTATAGTCTGTTTGTATATTATGGGAAATGTCATAACATTTGAATCTTGTCAGTCATTTCATTTGCAATCATATCATATGACTTTTGTCAGTCATATCATTTGCAAATATTTTTTTTCCCATTCTGTGTGTTGTCTTTTTGTTTAGTTTATGGTTTCCTTTGCTATCTAAAAGTTTGTAAGTTTGTTTTGAACCCATTAGTTTATTTATTTATTTTTTTATTTCTATTGCCTTGGGAAATTGGCCTAAGAAAACATCTGTGTGATTTATGTCAGAGAATGTTTTGCCTATGTTCTTTTCTAGGAGATGTATGGCCACTGTCTACTATTAATTCAATTTATAAGACATACTTGTTGTTCTGTGCTGTGCTCAGTTTCTCAGATGTGTCCAATTCTTTGAAATCCTATGGACTGTGGCCCACCAAGATCCTTTGTCCATGAACTTCTCCAGGCAAGAACACTGGGGTGAGTTGCCATTTCCTATTCCAGGAGATCTCCTGACCAAAGTTTTCTGTGTCTCCTGTATTGTCAGGAGAATTCTTTACCACTGAGTCTCTTGGGAAGCCCTGGGTCTGGTTGAGAAATAGATAAGCAGTAAGTAGATAGGGAGAAACAAAGAACAAAATAACAGTAGTTAATGCAAATTAGGTTCCTAGAAATGGAAGAATAGGGATTTAAAGTTTCTTATTTTTTCTTATCATTCTGTGTAATTCAAAGTATCCTGTAGTCATATCACCACAGATGGTGACTGAAGCCACGAAACTAAAAGATGGTTGCTCCTCGGAAGAAAAGTTATGACCAACCTAGACAGCATATTAAAAAGCAGAGATATTACTTTACTGACAAAGGTCCATCTAAGTCAAAGTGAGAGTTGGACTATAAAGAAAGCTGAGCACCAAAGAATTGATGCTTTTGAACTGTGGTGTTGGAGAATCTTGAGACTCCCTTGGACTGCAAAGAGATCCAAACAGTCCATCCTAAAGGAAATTAGTCCTGAATATTCCTTGGGAGGACTGATGCTGTAGTTGAAAGTCCAATATTTTGGCCACCTGATGGGAAGAACTTACTCATTAGAAAAGACCCTGATACTGGGCAAGATTGACGGCAGAAGGAGAAGGGGACAACAGAGGATGGGATGGTTGGATGGCATTACTGACTCAATGAACATTAGTTTGAGCAAGCTCCGGGAGTTGGTGATGCACAGGGAAGCCTGGCATGCTGCAATCCTAGAGATCACAGAGTCGGACACGTCTGAGAGACTGAACTGAACTGAACTGAACTGATCTCAAACGCAGCATCCACTTTGCAGCCTGTGCGTTCAGAAGTAATTTTGACTTTCATGTCTTATTATTTTAAGAAATATATTCTGAAAGGCTGTGAAGTCAAGTGAAAGTTGCTCAGCCATGTCTGATTCTGTACGACCCTATGGACTGTAGCCCGCCAGATTCCTCTATCCATGGAATTCCCCAAGCAGGAATACTAGAGGGAATTGCCATTCCCTTCTCCAGGGCATCTTCCCAACTCAGGTGGATTCTTTACCAGGTGAACTACCAGGGAAGTTATAGTTACTTAGGCTATAACTGCTATCAATAGTGACTTCTCTGGTGGACTTGGGAAAATTCCATTGGAAACCTTCTGGAAAGGATTTTCCATTTTAAATATGATTCAGCATATTTATGATTCATGGGAAGAGATCAAATATCAATATTAACAGGAGTTTGGAAGAAGCTGATTTTAACCCTCGTGGATGACTTTGAATGGTTCAAGACTTTAATGGAGGAAGTAACTACATTTGTGGTGAAAATAACAAGGAAGCTAAAGTTAGAAGTAGAAGCTGAAGATATGCTTGAATTGCTCCTATCTCATGATAAAACTTTAATGGATGAAGAATTGCTTACAGATAAGGAAAGTGTTTTCTTGAGATGGATGCTCTTGATCAAAATTCTGGGAAGGTTGTTGAAATGACAACAAAAGGTTTAGAATATTACATAAACCTAGTTCGTAAAAAAGGAGCAGAGTTTGAGAGAACTGACTCCAACTTTGAAAGTTCTACTTTATGTAAAATAATAGCATTGTATGCTACAGAGATATCTCTAATGAAAGAGTCAAGCAATGTGGCAAACTTTATTGCTGCTTGATTCTTAGAAATTGCCTCAGAAACCCCAGCCTTTCAGCAGCTACCACCATGATCAGTCAGTAGCCAGCAACACTGAAGTAGGATCCTCTACCAGCAAAAGAATTATGACTCACGAGGGTTTAGGTGATATTTGGAAATTTTTAGCAGTAAAGTATTTTTAAATTAAGGTATGAGCATTATTTTTGGGCATAATGCTGTTGCACACTTAGACTACAATATCATATAAATGTAAAGTTTATAGGCACTGGGAAATGAAGCAATTCATGTGACTCACTTTATTGCAGGATTGGCTTTATTGCAGTGGTATGGAAATAAACCTGTGCTCTCTCCCACATATGCCTGTACTTTCTATTTACTTACTGTGAGACATTGGAATTCATCTATATAATGCAACTATAACATTCTTACTTCATTCTTAAAAACTTGGAAATCAGTATGGCACTTTACCCTCGAAATTGCTATATGCTATGTACTATTGCTTAGTGTTTCTGGCTCTAATCCAACATGCTTATCTCAGTTCAGAAATTACCTACATTTACAGTACAAGTAATTTGTTTTTCTTTTCTTCAGTTGTTAAAAAAAGAGCTAAGTTTCAAATATTAACTGAGATTATATTTATCATCATCCTAAATTTTAATAAACTTTTTGTCCCAAATATAAAGTAAAAGATAAAAAAATCATGTGATACCCTGAGTTTGTAGTCATAGGATAAATGTTGACTTGAATTGTGCTGCAGCAGTTATTATCAGAGACAAACTGATCAAAACTTAGGAAAAAAAAAAAAGGAAGCAACTTTATTTACCCTTTCTTTTCTTTTTAACTTCACTTCTTATTAGTAGTCCTGTCTATTGCCTGCCTCACTCTCCTCATTTGTATTGCATTTAAAACATTTTTGAGCAAATGTAAGTCAAACACTGTGAATACAGTAGTGAAAAAGATAGAAATAATCCTTGTGATGAGAAAACTTGTAATGTAGTGAGGGATACTAGAAGGTTCTTATTCTAAGGGTCTTATATTTTTGTTCTCAGTGGTCTAAGCAAGTGTTGTATGTAATTATCATTCAAGATTTTTTAAAACAGTTATGGTTAATGTCTCCCACAAGGAAATGTTAATACTGCTGTGCTTAGTTCAAAATATTTATGAAAATTTAAGAACTGTCTCTGGAGCACTAATATGAGACAGCCAGCACACTACTGTATAGAAATATAAAATGAGTTGCCATTGTTTTCCAGTCACTAAATCCTGTCCAGGTCTTTAAGAGCCCACAGACTGCATCACTCCAGGCTTTGTTGTCCTTCACTGTCTCTCAGAGTTTGCTCAAACTCATGCCCATTGACTCAGTGGTACCATCCAACAATCTTATACTTTGTTGCCCCCTTCTCCTCCTGCACTCAATCTTTTGCAGCATTAAAGTCTTTTCCAATGAGTCGGTTCTTCATATCAGGTGGCCAAACTATTGGATCTTCAGCTTCATCATAAGTATTTCCAATGAGTATTCAGGGTTGATTTTCTTTAGGATTCACTAGTTTGATCTCTTTGATGTCCAAGGGACTCTCAAGAGTCTTCTTCAGCACCACAATTTGAAAGCATCAATTCTTTGGTGCTCAATCTTCGTTATGGTCCAACTCTCAAATCCATACATGACTGCTGGAAAAACTATAGCTTCAACTATATGGACCTTTGTTGGCCAAGTGATGTCTCTGGTTTTTAATATACTGTCTAGGTTTGTCATAACTTTTCTTTCAAGGACCAAGCATCTTTTAATTTCATGGCTTCAGTTACCATCTGCAGTGATTTTTGATCCCAAGACAACAAAGTCTGTCAATGTTTCCACTGTTCCTCCATCTATTTTTCATAAAGTGATGGGACCATATGCTCTGATCTTAAGTTTTTTGAATGTTGAGTTTTAAGCCAGCTTTTTCACTGTCCTCTTTCACCGACCTCAACAGACTCTTTAGTTCCTGTTCTCTTTCTGCCATTAGAGTGGTGCCATCTGCATATCTGCAATTGTGGATATTTCTCCCAGCAATCTTGATTCCAACTTGTGATTCATCCAGGCCAGCATTTTTGCATGATGTACTCTGAATAGAAGTTAAATGAGTAGGCTGACAATATACAGTCTTGATGTACTCCTTTACTATTTTGAACCAGACATGGTTCTAACTGCTGCTTCTCATCCTGCATACAGGTTTCTCAGAAGGCAGATAAGGCGGTCTGGTATTCCCATCTCTTGAAAAGTGGTCCAGTTTGTTTTGATCTCCACAGTCAAAGGCTTTAGCATAGTCAATGAAACAGAAGTGAATGTTTTTCTGGAATTCTCTTGCTTTCTCTCTGATACAATGGATATTAGCAATTTGATCTCTGGTTCCTCTGCTTTTCCTAAATCCAGCTTGAACATATGGAAGTTCTCAGTTGACATACTGTTGAAGCCTAGCTTGAAGGATTTTGAGAATTATATTGCTGGCACATGAAATGAATGCAATTGTATGGTAACTTGAACAATCTCTGGCATTACTTTCTTTGGGATTGGAATGAAAACTGGCCTTTTCCAGTCCTGTGGCCACTGCTGAGTTTTACCAATTTGCTGACATACCGAATGCAGGACTTTAACAACTTCATCTTTTAGGATCTGAAATAGCTCAGCTGGAATTCCATTACCTCTATTAGCTTTGTTCCTAGTAATGCTTCCTAAGGCCCACCTGACTTCACACTCCCAAATATCTGGCTCTAGGTGAGTGTCCATACCATCGTGGTTATCTGGGTCATTAAGACCTTTTTGTATAGTTCTTCTGTGTTTTCTTGGCACCTTGTTATAATTTCATCTGCTTTTGTTAGGTTCTTGCTGTTTCTGTCCTTTATTGTGCCCATCCTTGCATGAAATATTCCCTAGGTATCTCCAGTTGTCTTGTAGAGATCTCTGGTATTTTTCATTCTATTGTTTTCCTCTGTTTCTTTGCATTGTTCGCTTAAAAAGGCTTTCTTATCTCCTTGCTATTTTCTTAAACTCTGCATTAAGTTGGGTATGTCTTTCCCTTTTTCCTTTGCCTTCCATTTCTCTTCTTAGCTATTTGTAAGGCCTTCTCAGACAACCGTTTTGCCTTGTTGGATTTATTTTAGGGGGGATGGTTTTGGTCACTGCTTCCTGTACAATGTTATGAACCTCCATCCATAATTCTTCAAGCCCTCTGTATACCATATCTGATTCCTTGAATCTATTTGTCCCTTCCACTGTCTAATCATAAGGGATATTATTTAAGTCATACCTGAATTGCCTAGTGGTGTTCCCTACTTTCTTCATTTTAATGTTTAATTTTGTAATAAGGAGCTCATGATCTGAGTCACAGTCAGTTCCAGGTCTTGTTTTTGCTGACTTTATAGAGTTCTAAATCTTTGGTTTCCCAAAAATGTAATCAGTCTGATTTTAGTATTTACCATCTAGTTGTATCCATGTGTAGAGTTGTCTCTTGTGTTGTTGGAAGAAGATGTTTGCTATGATCAGTGTGATCTCTTGGCAAAACTCTGTTAGCCTTTGCCCTGCATCATTTTGTACTCCAAGGCCAAACCTGCTTGTAATTCCAGGTATCTTTTGACTTCCTACTTTTGAATTCTAGTTCCCTGTGATGAAATGGGCATAATTTTTTTGGTGTTAGTTCTAGAAAGTCTTGAAGGTCTTCAAAGAACTGTTCGGCTTCTTTGACATTAATGTTAGGGACTTAGATATGGATTTCATGATATTGAATGGTTTGCCTTGGAAACAAGTTGAGATCATTTTGTCATTTTTGAGATTGCACTCAAGTACTGAATTTCAAACTGTTTTTGGCTACTTTTAGGGTTATTCCATTTCTTCCAAGACATTCTTGCCCACAGTAGTAGATATAATGGGCTTCCCAAGTAGCTCAGCTGATAAGGAATCCACCTGCAATGAAAGAGACCCCAGTTTGATTCCTGAGTCAGGAATATCTGCTGGGGAAGGGATTGGCTACCCACTCCAGTATACTTGGGTTTCCCTGGTGGCTCAGCTGGTAAAGAATCTGCCTGCAATGTTGGAGACCTGGGTTTGATCACTGGATTGGGAAGATTCCCTGGAGAAGGGAATGGCTACCAACTCCAGTATTCTGGCCTGGAGAATTCCATGGACTTTATAGTCCATGGGGTCGCAAAGAGTCAGATACAACTGAGGGAATTTCACTTTTACTTTTCAGTAGATGTAATGGTTATCTGAATTAAATTTTCTCATTCCTGTCCATTTTAATTCACTGATTCCTAAAATATTGGTGGTCTCACTTGCCATCTCCTGCTTGACCATTTCCAATTTACTATGATTCTTGGATGACATCACCAACACAATGAACATGAGTTTTAGAAAACTTCGGGAGATAGTGAAGGAAAGGGAAGCCTGATGTGCTGTAGTCCATGGTGTTGTAGAGTCAGACACACTTAGTGACTGGACAACAAAAACATGGGCCTAACATTCAAGGTTCTTATGCAATATTTTTCTTTACAACATCAGACTTTGCTTTCACCACCAGGCATATTCACAACTGAGCATCATTTACACTTTGGCCCAGGCTTTTCAATCTTTTGGGAGCTATTTCTCTGCTTTTCCCCAGTAGCATATTGGATACTTACCAACCTGGGGGGCTCATCTTCCAGTGTCATATCTTTTAGCCTTTTCATACTCTTCATGGGTTCTTGAGACAAGAATATTGGAGTTGTTTGCCATTCTCTTCTCCAGTGGACCATATTTTGTCAGAACTCTACACACTGACTTGTGTGTTGGGTGTCCCAGCATGGAATGACTCATAGGTTTGTTGAGTTACACAAGGCTGTGATCTATATAATAGGTTTGCTTAGCTTTCTGTGATTGTGGATTTTATTCCAGAATCTGAAGAACTGTAATTCTTACTTCTTCTGTCTGCCTTCTGATAGATGAGGATAAGGGGCTTGGGATGGACTGACTGTGGGGAAACCTGAGTCTTGCTCAGGTGTCAGGATCACGGTCAATAAATCTTTAATCCAATTATCTGCTGATAGATGGGGCTATTGTCCTTCCCTGTTATTTGTTTGGCCTGAAGTGACCCAGTTCTGGAGTCTACAGGCTCTATGGTAAAGCTATTGGCTAACTTTGGCTCAGCTGGTAAAGAATCCGCCTGAGATGCCAGTGACCTGGGTTTGATACCTGAGTTGGGAGATGCCCTGGAGAAGGGAAAGGCTATTCACTCCAGTATTCTGGCCTGGAGAATTCCATGGACTGTATAGTCTATGAGGTCGCAAAGAGTCAGACATGACTGAGAGACTTTCACTTCACTCAAAAGAGGACTTATGACAGCATGTGCCTGCCAAGCTTCTGCTGCCAGTGCCCCGTCCCCATGGCAGGCTACTACTGATGCACACTCCAGCAGGAGACCCTCAACCACTCACAGGCATGTCTACCAAAGTCTCTTGTGGGGTCACCACTCCTTTCTTCTGTGTCCTGTTGAACACAAGGCTTTATTTGTGCTCTCTTGGTGTTAGTGGCTCAGTCATGTCTGAGTCTTTGTGACCCCATGGACTGTAGCCTGACAGGCTCTGATTTCCAGAGAAGCCTGGCAGGCTATAGTCCATGGAGTCGCAAAGAGTTGAACATGACTAAGCGACTAACACCAAGAGTTTCTGTTTCCCTCAGTCTTGTGTAAGTTCTATAATCAAATCTTGCTGTCCTTCAAAGTCAGATTCCCTGGGGACTTCCAGCCCTTTGCTAGACCCCAAGTTTGAAAGACTGATGTGGGGCCTAGAACCTTCACAACAGTAGGTGGGCTTCTTTGGTATTATTGTTCTCCAGTTTGTGGGTTACCCACCAGGCATGTATGGGATTTGATTTTAACATGATTGTGCCAGTCTTATTGCCTGATTGGGGCTTGTCCTTTGAACTTGGATGTGGGATATCTTTTTTTGGTGGGTTCTAACACACTCCTGTTGATGATTGTTCAACATCTAGTTGTGATTTTGGTGTTCTTGCAGGAGAAGATGAGCACAAGTCCTAATGGGGAGCTAGATAAAATAAAGATTAAGACAAGAGATTCCAGAAGGTAGGTTGTAAAGGAAATCAAAATTATACTAGGTATGGACCTCTGCATCTACACATGTTGAGTGCACATGCTTTGCTGCATACTTATATGTATATATGTTTTAAGAAGAAAAAAATGTTTGAGCATATATGTATAGTGGGGCTTCTCTGATGGCTCAGACAGTAAATAATCTGTCTACAATGTAGGAGACCTAGGTTTGATCCCTGGGTCAGGAAGATGCCCTGGAGAAGGGAATGGCAACTCACTCTAGGATTCTTGCCTGGAGGATCCCAGGGACAGAGGAGCCTGGTAGGCTACAGTCCATGGGGTCACAAAGAGTTGGACTTGACTGAGTGACTAACACTTTCACTTTCATTTTCATATGTGTAATGAACCAGTGAAGAGAGAGTTTAAAGAAAAATAATTAATGACTATATTACATTGCTAACTTGCTATTGGTTCTCATCTGGATGAAATCATTTCACTCATATCATGTGTCAGTGACAAACTCCTAATTATTCATACCTCATTTACTGTGACTATTGATATTAGATATAAAATGAGAAAATAAATGCAATACACTTAAGACACACTACTGAGAAAATGAATTGAAGGTTGAAGTTTAGCTAATTAGGTAGTCAATGTGTGGATAATTTTGATCATATATCTATACACTTAGCGGGAATTATTAACATTATTTAGCCCTTTCCTCTCTTATCTTTCCTTCAATTCAAAAATAATGAGTGGTTTGATTTGTAGTTAGCTTATTCATTCAAATATATAATTGTTTGTTTCTTATAGAATATTCTGTACTTCATTTCATAGATATTTGGGGCTGACAGGTCTAAAACAGAATATGAGACAAACTGCAGATATTACTGCAGTAACATTGATTATAGCTAATGAGCTATTTTTCTGCTCTGGAACATATTTCCTCTAATTATTTTTCTTCTTCTACCAAGACAGCTCTCACTTCAGTAGCTCAGATAGTTGAACAATACTAGTCATCATTTGGAGAAGGCAATGGCAACCCGCTCCAGTACTCTTGCCTGGAAAATTCCATGGACAGAGGAGCCTGGTAGGCTGCAGTCCATGGGGTCGCTAAGAGTCGGACATGACTGAACAACTTCACTTTCACTTTTCGCTTTCATGCATTGGAGAAGGAAATGGCAACCCACTCCAGTGTTCTTGCCTGGAGAATCCCAGGGACAGAGGAACCTGGTGGGCTGCCGTCTATGGGGTCGCACAGTCAGACACGACTGAAGCGACTTAGCAGCAGCAGCAGCAGCAGTCATCATTTGGCATTATATTTTTAGGTTACTTGGTAAAAAAGAGAAACTGAAAAATATACCTAATAAATAGGTTGAATATCTTGCAGATAAGTTAAAAAAAAAAAAAAAACAGAAGAAATAATTTACTGATTTGCTTGGAATGAGGAAAATTTTATTTTTTCCCATATAACCCTTAAGCTATTTAGCTTACACGATTAAAGAGGTTTTACCCTACCTACTAACCTTGTTCAAATATACTTATATATGAGCCAGACCATGCATCCTAATATACAGAAAATATTCATCTAAATATATGCTATTCAGTTCAGTCAGTAGCTCAGTCGTGTAAGACTGTTTGTAACCCCATCGACTGCAGCATGCCAGGCCTCCCTGTCCATCACCAACTCCCAGAGATTACTCAAACTCATGTCCATCGAGTCAGTGATGCCATCCAACCATCTCATCCTCTGTAATCTCCTTCTCCTCCTGCCTTCAAATTTTCCCAACATCAGGGCCTTTTCCAATGAGTCAGTTCTTCACTTCAGGTGGCCAAAGTATTAGAGTTTCAGCATCAGTCCTTCCAAGGAATATTCAGGATTGATTTGTTTTAGGATGGGCTGGTTGGATCTCCTTGCTGTCCAAGGGACTCTCAAGGGTCTTATCCAACACCAGAGTTCAAAAGCATCAATTTTTCCGTGCTCAGCTTTCTTTACACTCTAACTCTCGTATCCATATATGACTACTGGAAAAACCATAGCTTTGACTAGACCAACCTTTGTTGGCAAAATAATGTCTCTGCTTTTTAGTATGCTGTCTGGTTTGTTCTTCCAAAGAGCAAGCATCTTTTAATTTTATGGCTGCAGTCACCATCTGCAGTGATCCAACCAGTCCATTCTGAAGGAGATCAGCCCTGGGATTTCTTTGGAAGGAATGATGCTAAAGCTGAAACTCCAGTACTTTGGCCACCTCATGGGAAGAGTTGACTCATTGGAAGACTCTGATGCTGGGAGGGATTGGGGGCAGGAGGAGAAGGGGACGACAGAGGATGAGATGGCTGGATGGCATCACTGACTCGATGGACGTGAGTCTGAGTGAACTCTGGGAGTTGGTGATGGACAGAGAGGCCTGGCATCCTGGGATTCATGGGGTCGCAAAGAGTCGGACACAACTGAGTGACTGATCTGATCTGGTCTGATATATATGTATGTATGTATATATATATACATATAATATATATATATATATATAAAGTCTCTCACTATTCCCACTGTTTCTGCATCTATTTGCCATGAAGTGATCGGGCCAGATACCATGATATTCATGAAATCCCTTCAAAAAAATTAGAGATACCAAGGGAACATTTCATGAAAACATAGGCACAATAAAGGACAGAAAGATATAAAGAAGAGGTGGCAAGAATAAATAGAACTATACAAAAAAAAATTCTGCTAATGACCCAGCTAATCACGATAGTATGATCACTCACCTAGAGCCAGACATCTGAGCATGTGAAGTCAAGTGGGCCTTAGGAATCATCACTACAAATAAAGCTAGTGGAGGTGATGGGATTCCACTTGAACTATTACAAATGCTAAAAGATTATGTTGTAAAAGTGCTGCACTCAATTTGCCAGCAAATTTTGGAAACTCAGCAGTGGCCACAGGACTGGAAAAGGTCAATTTTCATTCCAATCCCTAAGAAAGGAAATGCCAAAGAATGTTCAAACTACTGCACAATTGCACTCATCTCATACGCTAGTAAAGTAATGCTCAAAATTCTCCAAGCCAGGCTTCAACAGTACATGAACCATGAACTTCCAGATGTTCAAGCTGGATTCAGAAAAGGCAGAGGAGCCAGAGATCAAACTTCCAACATCTGTTAGATCATCGAAAAAGCTAGAGAGTTACAGAAAAACATCTACTTCTGCCTTATTGACTATGACAAAGCCTTTGACTGTGAGGATCATAACAAATTCTGGAAATTTCTTCAAGAGATGGGAATAACAGGCCACCTTACCTGCCTCTTGAGAAATCTGTATTCAGGTTTGGAAGCAACAGTTAGAACTGTACATGGAAAAATGGAATGGTTCTAAACTGGGAAAGAAGTATGTCAAGGCTGTATATTGTCACCCTACTTATTTAACTTATATGCAGAGTGTATCATGAAAAATGCACAGCTGGATGAAACGCAAGCTGGAATCAAGATTTCCAGAAGTAATATCAATAATCTCAGACATGCCAATGACACCACACTTATGGCAGAAAGTGAAGAAGATCTCAAGAGCCTCGTGATGAAAGTGAAAGAGGAGAGTGAAAAAGTTGACTTAAAACTCAGTATTCTAAAAACGAAGATCATTGCATCTGGTCCCATCATTTCATGGCAAATACATGGGGAAACAATGGAAACACTGAGAAATTTGTTTTTGGGGGCTCCAAAATCCCTGAAGATGGTGACTATAGCCATGAAATTAAAAGATGCTTGCTCCTTCGAAGAAAAATTATGACCAACCTAGACAGCATATTAAAAAGCAGAGACCTTACTTTGCCAACAAAGTTCCATCTAGTCAAAGCTATGGTTTTTCCACTAGTCAGGTATGGATGTGAGAGTTGGACTATAAAGAAAGTTGAGTGCCGAAGAATTGGTGCTTTTGAACTTTGGTGTTGGATAAGACCCTTGAGAGTCCCTTGGACTGCAAGGAGATCCAACCAGTCCATTCTGAAGGAGATCAGCCCTGGGATTTCTTTGGAAGGAAGAATGCTGAAGCTGAAACTCCAGTACTTTGGCCACCTGATGTGAATAACTGACTCATTTGAAAAGACCCTGGTGCTGGGAATGATTGAGGGTGGGCAGAGAAGGGGATGACAGAGGATGAGATGATTGGATGGCATCACCAACTCAATGGACATGAGTTTGAGTAAGCTATAGGAGTTGGTTATGGACAGGAGGCAATTTGATCTCTGGTTCCTCTGCCTTTTCTAAATCCACCTTGAACGTTTGGAAGTTCATGGTTCATGTACTGTTGAAGCCTGGCTTGGAGAATTTTGTGAATTATGTTGCTAACATGTGACATGAGTGCAATTGTGCAGTATTTTGAACATTCTTTGGCCTTGCCTTGCTTTGGGATTGGAATGAACACTGACCTTTTCCAGTCCTGTGGCCATTGCTGAAGTTTCCAAATTTGCTGGCATATTGTGTGCAACACTTTCACAGCATCATCTTTTAGGATTTGAAATAGTTCAACTGGAATTCCATCACCTCCACTAGCTTTGTTCATAGTGATTCTTCCTAAGACCCACTGGACTTCGCATTCCAGGATATCTGGTTCTAGGTTAGTGATCATACCATTTTGGTTATCTGTGTCATGAAAATCTTATCTGTATAGTTCTTCTGTGTATTCTTGCACCTCGTTTTATTATCTTCTGCTTCTCTTAGGTCCATACCATTTCTGCCCTTTACTGTGCCATCTCTATATCTAAACATAATTCTATAATCTGACGATAGTAATTTTATTAGAGGCTTTGAATATATTTTTTAAAATTAATTTTTTTTGGAACTCTTTGACCAATAAATTCAACTAGTCATATAAAGGCAGTGTGGTAGAGTGCGTTAAAAATACAGACTTTTGCATGAAACAAAATGGGTTTAAAATTCTGCTTTATGGTTTATAACCTGAGTGAACTTTCAAAAATTTTTTAAATCATGTGCTTCAGCTCCCTCATCTATAAAATAGAGATAGTAATAGTACTTATCTCATAGAAAATTGTAAAACTTAGGTGAGTTAGTAGTTATAAAGCACTAAGAACTGTATCTGAGGCATATTAATGATGATATGCTGGTTGTTGCTATAATTATAGTCATCCTCCTTCTCCTTTATACCCAGTCCTATTCTGATTTATCTTTTCTCTTAATGGTATTTTTAAAAAAACCCTCAAAATACAAAATTATTTTTTATTTTACATCACTTTTTACTCTCAGTCAAGTAATTGCCTATTGTTGATATCCCCTTTCATGTTTCCATTGGCATGTAATTTATATTTCCACTATCAATGTAGTTCAGAACCTGTTTTTGACTAATATAATTACATGAATCTCATAATTGAACTGCCTACCTTTCTTCCTTCAGCATTTTTAAGTGCCTTCTCTAAATTTTTAATCCAAATTACTTACTACTGTCAAAGTAGTTATTCCAAATTGTGTCTGTAATCATAAAAAAATCCTGTTTAAAGCAAACAGAATTTCTTATTAGACACAAAATAATAGGTAACTTGAAAAGCATGGATATAATTTCTAGAGCTTCCCTCAACATAATTTCTAGATTCATTTCTTATTACTCCACTTTATGCAGGATATATTCCCAGCCAAGCAGAATTAATTAGTATTTCTGGACACAGTAATGTACTTATAACAAGTTACTGAATTTTTGAAGTCAATTTTGCAGACTCCATTTCTGAGAATTTAAGCACAAACTGAAAAGTAAATAAAACAGAGGTAAACTAGAATATTATGGCATAAATAATGGGTAAAACACTAAGATGTGACCTCTTAAAAACATCTTGAAGTATTTGAAAGGCTAATCGATGAATGAAAAATTAGGTATCAGTTTTTAAGGCCACAAAAATGGACATAGAAATGATGGAACACATAAAGAGATTGATTTCAGTTCAAGTGAGGGAAAAACTTTAGCAGGAGGAGTACTTGCAGGTAGACTATACCTCATAGGCTAATTAACATTTTTGTTGTTGTTGTTGTTTTAAGTGTTTTATTTTCATATAATAAAAAAGAGAGATTTGAGTCAAATTTCCTGAATGATTTGCTTAAAGTGTTTTTAAAATAGGGCCCAAGTGGTGTAATTTAAGAAATTTTAAGCAATATCATTTATATCTGTATACATGCCTTTTTTGATAATGCTAGTATTATCTTTATAACTATTTATACTTTCCTTCTCAAAATTATCATAAAAATTGAAGGAAACAAATAGCAAATGAACAAAATGTATTTCTAAATATTATTAAATTACAGAGATTTTTTTTTTTCCTTATTTAGGGCTTTAAATGGGAGAAAAACAATCCCTTTACTATTATAGTTTTTTTTTTTTTTTTGCCATAAGTAAATAAAACTGGTCTGCTTGTGGCCTTGATAGAATAATCAGATATGCCCTTCTGATGCAACTAAAAAACTAGGCATAAAATGAGACAACATTTTTTAGACATTATTAAATGAGCAATAAAAACCTTTATTTTGGGGACTATCTAAATGCTAGTCTTTACTCTCTCCTCAGAGGCACATTTTATACCAGAGAGCATAAAGATAAAAGTCAGAGCAGGCTTTGGTAGTATTTTGAGATGAGGAGGCAGAGATGAATATTATAGGCTGTTAAAATGGTTAGAACTTGTGGGACAGTGCACTATAGAGAAAGGAATCTAAAGTAGAAAACTCCAGATCCTGTATGAAGTGAGCTGCATTTTTTGGGGGGCAGGGTGCAAAAGTTTAGAATATACAAGCACAGAATCTGCGAAGTTAGAGAAGAGTAGTGACAGCAAAGCTGAGAGGTAAATGGAGATGTGCAAGTGTGCACAGAGCTGAGAATTGTTTCACTTCTCACCAAGTCACTGTAGAGAGATTTTATTGTGTATTCCAGATATTTAGTTCAAATTCCAGAATGCAATATTTTAAGAAAATGTAACTTCGTACAGCAACTGTGAAGAACAGTATAGAGGTTCCTTAAAAAATTAAAAATAGATCTGCCATATGATCCAGCAATCACATTTCTGGGAATATATTTGAAAAGAGAACATAATTCAAAAAGATGCAGGCACCCTAATGTTCATTGCAGCACTGTTTACAATAGTCAAGTCAAGGAAGCAACCTAAATGTCCATCAACAGAGGAATGGATAATGAAGATGTGGTACATATGTATAATGGAATACTCAGTTTGGTTCAGTCATTCAGTCATGTCCAACTCTTTGTGACCTCATGAATTGCAGCATGCCAGGCCTCCCTGTCCATCATCAACTTCCAGAGTTCACTCAGCTCATGTCCATCGAGTTGGTGATGCCATCCAGCAATCTCATCCTCTGTTGTCCCCTTCTCTTCCTTTCCCCGATCCCTCCCAGAATCAGAGTCTTATCCAATGAGTCAACTCTTCACATGAAGTGGCCAAAGTACTGGAGTTTCAGCTTTAGCATCATTTCTTGCAAAGAACACCCAGGACTGATCTTCTTTAAAATGGACTGGTTGGATCTCCTTGCAGATCAAGGGACTCTCCAGAGTCTTCTCCAACACCACAGTTCAAAAGCATCAGTTCTGTTCTATACATCAAGTGTCTCTTTTGCTGCCTCATACACAGGGTTATTGTTACCATCTTTCTAAATTCCATATATATGCGTTAGTATACTGTATAGAACAGTCTTATGGACTCTGTGGGAGAGGGAGAGGGTGGGAAGATTTGGGAGAATGGCATTGAAACATGTAAAATATCATGTATGAAATGAGATGCCAGTCCAGGTTCGATGCACGATACTGGATGCTTGGGGCTAGTGCACTGGGACTACCCAGAGGGATGGTATGGGGAGGGAGGAGGGAGGAGGGTTCAGATTGGGGAACACATGTATACCTGTGATGGATTCATTTTGATATTTGGCAAAACTAATACAATTATGTAAAGTTTAAAAATAAAATTAAATTAAAAAAACAAAAACAAACAAACAAAAAAACAAAAGCATCAATTCTTCGGCACTCAGCCTTCTTCACAGTCCAACTCTCACATCCATACATGACCGCTCGAAAAACCATAGCCTTGATGAGACGGACCTTTGTTGCCAAAGTAATGTCTCTGCTTCTGAATATACTGTCTAGGTTGGTCATAACTTTTCTTCAAAGGAGTAAGCATCTTTTAATTTCATGGCTGCAGTCACCATCTGCAGTGATTTTGGAGCCCCCAAAAATCAAGTCTGACACTGTTTCCACTGTTTTCCCATCAATTTCCCTTGAAGTGATGGGCCCAGATGGCATGGTCTTAGTTTTCTGAATGTTGAGCTTTAAGCCAACTTTTTCACTCTCCTCTTTCACTTTCATTGGGAGGCTTTTTAGTTCCTCTTCACTTTCTGCCATAAGGGTGGTGTCATCTGCATATCTGAGGTTATTGATATTTCTCCCGGCAATCTTGATTCCAGCTTGGGATTCATCCAGCCCAGCTTTTGTCATGATATACTCTGCATAGCAGTTAAATAAGCAGGGTAACAATATACAGCCTTGACGTACTCCTTTTCCTATTTGGAACCAGTCTGTTGTTCTATGTCCAGTTCTAACTGTTGCTTCCTGACCTGCATACAAATTTCTCAAGAGGCAGGTCAGGTGGTCTGGTATTCCCATCTCTTTCAGACTTTTCCAAAGTTTATTGTGATTACACAGTCAAAGGCTTTGGCATAGTCAGTAAAGCAGAAATAGATGTTTTTCTGGAACTTGCTTTTTCCATGGTCCAGTAGATGTTAGCAATTTGATCTCTGGTTCCTCTGCCTTTTCTAAAACCAGCTTGAACATCAGGAAGTTCATGGTTCATGTACTGCTGAAGCCTGGCTTGGAGAATTTTGAGCATTACTTTACTAGCGTGTGAAATGAGTGCAATCGTGTGGTAGTATGAGCATTCTTTGGCATTACCTTTCTTTGCGATTGGAATGAAAACCGACCTTTTCCAGTCCTGGGACCATTGCTGAGTTTTCCAAATTTGCTGGCATGTTGAGTGCAACACTTTCACAGCATCATCTTTCAGGATTTGAAATAGCTCAACTGGAATTCCATCACCTCCACTAGCTTTGTTCATAGTGATGCTTTCTAAGGCCCACTTGACTTCACATTCCAGAATTTCTGGCTCTAAGTCAGTGATCACACCATCATGATTATCTGGGTCATGAAAATCTTTTTTGTACAGTTCTTCTGTGTATTCTTGCCACCTCTTCTTAATATCTTCTGCTTCTGTTAGGTCCATTTCTGTACTTTATCAAGCCCATCTTTGCATGAAATATTCCCTTGGTATCTCTAATTTTCTTGAAGAGATCTCTAGTCTTTCCCATTCTGTTGTTTTCGTCTATTTCTTTGCACTGATTGCTGAGGAAGGCTTTCTTATTGCTCCTTTCTATTCTTTGGAACTCTGAATTCAGATGTTTATATCTTTCCTTTTCTCCGTTGCTTTTCACTTCTCTTCTTTTCACAGCTATCTGTAAGGCCTCCTCAGACAGCCATTTTGCTTTTTTGCATTTCTTTTCCATGGGGATGGTCTTGATCTCCGTCTCCTGTACAATGTCACGAACCTGCATCCATAGTTCATAAGGAATATTACTCAGCCATAAAACAGAATGAAGTAATGTGATTTGTAGTAACATGGATGGACATAAAGATTATATATTGAGTGGATAATCAAAGATAGATATCATATGATATCATTTATATTGGAATGTTACAATAATGGTACTAATGTGTATGTCTACAAAATAAAAATAGAGTTACAGATATAGAAAGCAAACATGGTTACTGGGGTAAGGATGTGCTTATCTCCTCAGTCGTGTCTGACTCTTTGAGACCCCATGGACTGTAGCCCACCAGGCTCCTCTATCCATGGGGATTCTCCAGACAAGCCTACTGAAGTGGGTTGCCATGGGCTCCTTCAGGGGATCTTCCCAACCCAAGGATAAATCCCAGGTCTCTCACATTGCAGGCAGATTCTTTACAGTCTGAGGCACCAGGGAAGCTCACACCAAGGTGTAAGGGAGAGAGGGATAAGTTGGGAAATTGGGATTGACATATAAACACTACTGTGTATAAAATTGGTAGCTATTGATAACAAGGACCTACTGTATAGCACAGAGAACTCTACTCAATACTTTCTAATGGCTTATATGGTAAAAGAATGTAATAAAGAGTGGATATGTTTATAACTGTTTCATTTTGCTGTATACATGAAACTAACTCAACACTGTACTCCAATGAAATTTTTAAAAACAAAGTAGCCAGGAGAGTAATGAGGAACACAAAAAGAAGCCAAAAGAATTTCTTAGATCTATTGGGTCAAAGTAGCCAAAAAAATTCTCCCAGCTCGCCTCCCCTTTTGGTTAGGTATGTGACCACTGTTGGGGAGTCCCTGGTGGCTCAGATGGTAAAGAATCTGCCTGCAATATGGGAAATCTGGGTTCAATCCTTGGGTCAGGAAGATCCCCTAGAGAAGGGCATGGCAACCCACTCCAGTGTTGTTGCCTGGAGAATTCTCTGGACAGAGGCAGCTGGTGAGCTATAGTCCATGGGGTTGTTAAGAGTTGGACAAGACTGGGCAACTAACACACACACACACGACTGCTGTTAGGTTCTGATAACTTTTAGCAATTGAATTGCTTCCTTTAGTTTTATATAAACAAATATAGTAGCTTTTTAGATCCAACCTAGACACTGCTTTACTTGTGGTTAGGTGAATTAATCCAATATGTTTCCAATACATTTTCATCACTGCCTAAGACGCTTTGAATTGGGTTTCTATTATTTCAGTAATGTAATTCTGAATAGTATATTTGTAATTTTGAATGATATTGCTGTTCTTAAAAATGTATTTAGTTTGTGAAATCCCAAAACAACATGCTCTTAAACTAAATACCTCAAGTAACAATTTCTTTCTTTAGAAATGAATTTTACCAACTAAAAACAAACAAACAAAAAATTTTTGGCAGAATGTTTTATGATTTACAGTGAACTCTTTACCTGTGTTTGTTCTTAATATTTGTTTACTTCAGTAGTAACACCATATATATAAAACATATATTGTGAACTGTGAGGAAGAACCTGGAAGTCAGCTGAGACCCACATTTCAAAAATATATTTTAAAAAAATCATTCAAGAAATCTTATATATTTTCTATATAAATGTATAAGAATTCACAGGAAAACACATTATTTTTTTAATTTTTATTTATTTATTTTTTACTTTACAATATTGTATTGGTTCTGCCACACATCAGCATGGATCTGCCACGGGCATACGTGTGTTCCCCATCCTGAACCCCCCTCCCACATCTCCCTCCCCATACCATCCCTCCGAGTCACCCCAGTGCACCAGCCCCATGAACAATTTTTCTTATCAACTGTGGATATTTAGAGAAAAACTGTTTGAATGCAGATATGAACATAAAAATATGTCTAATGTCTTTTAAAATGTGTAAGAATTAATCAAAAAATTGAAATGCAATTAAGGGCTTGAATAAAATACAATGCATTTGAGAAAATGAAAAAAATAATAGGTTGTAAACCTTAGATAATACATTTAACAGAGACCTGCCTTCATTTTGTGTAGATATAAAAATGTGTGCATTGAAATAACCCTTTTGTACATCACTTTCCCCCACCCCTCACTCTCTGGATGAATTGAAATCTGGAAGCCATGGAAAGAATACTGAAACTGTTATCAATTGGATTACTTCATAAAAAGGAAAACATGACAAATTTTTATAGCTCCTTCAGGTCTACTTTAAGTTATTTTAAAAAATCTTTCTACAGCATCAACATCAACAGTCGAAAATATCATTCCTAATATAGTTAGAGGATCAAGTGGGATTAATAACAAATATACAGATGCCTTGGGCATTAAGAAAACTTGATAGCAATGCACCATCTGTTTATGCAGTTATTCTTATCTTGACATGCTGAAAGTCTGATAAAAGTTAAGTAGATTTTCCACATAATTACATTATAAAATTGATGTTAGTGTTTGAATAGGTAGAAGTACATTATAAGAAATGCCACCTGATAAGTTTGATAAAATATTCCAGCAAGTTTAAGGGAAATGTTGTGGCTATTTAGAAGTCAAGAGTCTGTAGGATGTTTCATAAAGTTTTACTTTGTTAAAATACTTAATTTCAATAAGAATTGATACGAAATTAAAACACAGTCACTATGTTCTAGACCTAAGTATTTATTTTTAATGATATATTTTAATAGGTATTTAATCAAATATTTTACATGAAATAGATGTTGATAACAGGCTGCAACAAAATCAACTTCTAGTTTACAAATAGTGGTGATTTTTCAGTTTACTCCCTTTGTCTTTGTTTTCTAATTTTCACTTTAAAACTTGGTTTCTTTTTCTGTCACAGCTTCCAACAAAGGAAAAGAAATTTGTACTCCAGCTTGCCTACTGTTTCTATTAAATCTGATCTACATGTTTGTGTGCATGCTCAGTTATTTCCAACTCTTTGTGACCCGGTGGACTGTAGCCCATCAGGCTCCTCTGTCTATGGAATGTTCTAGGCAAGAATACTTGAGTGGGTTGCCATTTACTCCTCTAGGGGATCTTCCCAAGGCAGGGATCGAACTGCTGTCTCCTGTGTCTCCTGAATTGTAGGATGTTTTATAAAGTTCTACTTTGTTAAATTACTTAAACAATTTCAGTAAGAATTGATACAACATTAAAACACAGTCACTATGGTTTAAAAAACCAATCCACCATGGCAGGTGGATTCTTTAACACTGTACCACCTGGGAAGTCATCATTATGCAGAGCAGAAAAGTGAATTCAAAATTCTATCCTATTGTGTTTCTTAATATTTTATAACCACTGAAAGGGACTTCCCTGGTGGCCTAGTGTTTAAGAATCCACTTTGCAGTGTAGGGGATGCAGGTTTGATCCCTGGTTGGGGAACTAAGATCCCATATGCCTTGGTGCAACTAAGCCCACACTACTACTACTGAGCCGAATACAGCCATGAGATTTGGACCATAAAGAAAGCTGAGCCTTGAAGAATTGATACTTTTGAACTGTGAAGTTGGAGAAAACTCTTGAGAGTCCCTTGGACAGCAAGTATATCAAACCAGTCCATCCTAAAGGAAATCAGTCCTAAATATTCATTGGAAGGACTATTGCTGAAGCTGAAACTCCAATCCTTTGGCTACCTGATGTAAAGAACTGACTAAGTTGAAAAGACCCTGATGCTGGGCAAGATTGAAAGCAGGAGAAGAAGGGGATGATAGAGGATGAGATGGTTGGATGGCATCACTGACTCGATGGACATGAGTTTGAGCAAGCTCCGGGAGAAGGTGGTGGACAGGGAAGCCTGGCATCCTGCAGGCCATGGAGTCACAAAGAGTCAGACATGATTGAGCCATTGAACTGAACTGAACCTGTGGGAGGGGGGGAGGGAAATTGTGGTGAAATAGAAGCTACCAGCGAAGTGTCTGTGGGGCTTCTAAATCTTTGTCTCTGAGCTTGTGTTCCCAACCTCTCGACAAATGGAATACTCTAAGAAGTTATAAGGAGAGCATTTCAAAATCAAGAGTTCCAGTAGTGAGTTGTTTCAACACTGAAGTTGTGTTACCACTGTTTCAAGGCAATGGTGATCAATATAGAGGATATGCACACTTACCAGCAACCTACCACACTTCCAGGCTTCACATGTGTTTTACCTGATCTCTTAATCACCACATTTCAAGGACTTTTCAAACAGACCTAGTTTGCTGAGAATAATTCTGCTTCCATAAACATACAGATATAACTAACAATACAATTTTCTAGACATATTTTGTGTGAAAATATTCATTTTAGTCATGTATGTATGTGAGAGTTGGACCATAAAAAGGCTAAGCAATGAAAAATTGGTGATTTTGGATTGTGGTGCTGGATAAGACTCTTGAGAGTCCCTTGGACTTCAAGGAGGTCAAGCCAGTCAATCCTAAAGGAATTCACCCCTGAATTTTCATTGGAAGGACTGATGCTGAAGCTGATGCTCCATTAATTTGGCCACCTGATGCAAAGAACTGACTCATTGGAAAAGACTCTGATAATGGGTAAGATTGAAGGCAGGAGGAGAAGGGGATGACAGAGGATGAGATGGTTGGATGGCATCATTGACTCAATGGACATGAGTTTAAGCAAATTCTTGGTGATAGTGAAGGACAGGGAATCCGTGTGTGCTGTAGCCCATAGGGATCCAAAGAGTCAGACACATCTTAGCAACTGAACAATAACAGTTGAGAAGATTATGGAAACATGTCCTCTTGTAACTACACAAGAAGTTGCTGAAGAGCTCAACATCAACCATTCTACAGTCATTCAGCACTTGAAGCAAATTGAAAAGTTCAATAAGTGGGTGCCTCATGAGCTAACTGTAAGTCAAAAATCTCGTCATTTTGAAGTGTTGTCTTCTCTTATTCTATGTAACAACAATGAACCATTTCTTGATTGGACTGTAACATGTCACAGAAAGTAAGATTTTACATAATAAGTCGCAACAACTCAGTGGTTGGGCTTCGAAGAAGATCCAGAACACTTCCCAAAGCCACACTTGCACCAAAACAAGATCATGACCACTGACTGATGGTCTGCTGCCCATCTGATCCACTACAGCTCTCTGAATCCCAGCGAAACTGTTACCCCTGAGAAGTATGCTCAGCAAATCAATGAGATGCACTGAAAATTGCAATGCCTGCAGCTGGCATTGGTCAACAGAATGGGCACAATTCTTCTCTAGGACAATGCCCAACCACGTGTCAAATTGTCACTCAGTGCTTTGAAAGAATAGGAATATGAAATTTTTCCTCATCCACCACATTCCCCTGAGTCCTCGCCAACCTACTACGACTTCTTCAGGCGTGTCAACAACGTTTTGCAGGAAAAATGCTTTCACAACTAGATGGATGCAGAAAACACTTTCCAAGAATTCACTGAATCCTGAGACATGGATTTATATTCTACAGGAATAAGCAAAATTATTTCTCATTGGCAAAAATGTGTTGATTGTAATGGTCTCTATTGTGATTAATAAAGATGTGTTTAAATAAATTATAATGATTTAAAATTCTTGATCTGAATTTGTAATTACATTTGCACCAACCTAATACCAGGGAAACTATTTGTTACTATACGAAGTTAGCAATGCTTATAGTGATGATAGTCAAAGTAGTGAAACTTAGTTTTATGTAAACATATTCCATTTAATGTTTATTAACAAAATTGACATAAGGGAGCTAATTCTAAGTCAGAATTGAAAATCTGAAGATTCTGTAGTCCCACAATACTTTCTTTATAATTTGAAGTTTAAGGAAAGAGAGATTATGAGTACTCCTCATTTTTAGATGTCCAGAATATCTTTTCAACTGTTTGGCTACTATTGATCATCAGTTTGGGGTGGCAGTTTTCTGATATGGTACAGGCTAGAGATGGCTCTGAGTCTGATTTAAATTCAATTACAATATGGATTCATTCTAGAATTGTCTGATGTATTTCTACTATCAATGTAGAACACATCTTAGCACTAATCCTAAAGTATTTTTAGAATAATTTAGAATAGTATTTTATCTTATTTGGATAATTCATTCACAATATCAATATACATAGAAGCAGAATATTATATTCTCTGATAATTGCCAGCACATTTTTCTATGACAACGTCTTTTGAAGTATATTACTATTAGACCTATCTAAAAGTAAATAGAATGCTTTTATACCTAAGCCTCTCTGAACCCTATATAAATAATTTTTATGCAGATACCTGGTAAGCAGTTATTATGAAAAATTTGCTCACCATCAATAGTTCATGGTTAGTCCTGGAATGGGTCTGGAGATCATAACACAAAGAGAAGATGAAAAAAAAAACTTACTAGATGTTTCTTTCTTTTCTTACCATAATTGAAGGTATTGATAAAAACAAACCCGCAACATTTATTAACAAGTTAACATAATTTTGACATAGATTGAAAAAAAAATCTACTTTAACTTTTGTGTGTATATGATTGTTAAAGTCTTCCTAATGAATTGTTTTGTTCCCAGGATAGGAATACTATGTTAGAGAAGAATGACTCTACAACAGTAATTAGAAAATTTTAAAAAGCAAAACAATAGGACTAAAGCACTTAACCCAAATACCATGGTATAACAAAGATCATGAGAAACTTCCTCTCACAGGAAAAAATACTACCTCATTTAAACACTTGTAGTTTTCCCCATTTCAAAGGCTTTTATTAATTTCTTGACTTTCTTGAATACTTATGTTTTGGTTAGGTAGGAAAGACTATACAGAGTTATGGATTCTGTTTGTTTAATGATTTTTTCATTCTGATCTACAATGAAATTATAACGGAAAATAAGATAGTAAAGTGTTGGGGGCCAGAGTGAGGTACTCCGCCCGTGGCAAAGGTCATGAGGAAGGAGGCTCGACATACGCAAAGACGGGATCGAGCCTCAGGAGTCCCTCTGGAAATCCTTGAGCATCTACCCACATAACCAGAGCCTGTCTACTTTATTACTTTGTGCTCTCACCTACACCTCTGACTTAACGGGGGGCTGTCCCCCACCACCTCTTTTCGGAGAAGGAGTTAACTTAGAGCTAATAAAAAATTAACTTAGAGTTAATAAAAACTCCTGGGCATGACAAGAGTGTTTTAACCTACAAACTCCTCTGAAGGTTCTCTGGCCTGCCTGACAGGCTTGTCCAACCACATGTGATTGCTCAAAGCCTCCCAAACGTGAGAGGCATGAGATGCTTTAAACCTTCTAAAAACAGGTTCCTTAGAAAAGTTAGAAAACTATTAGTATAAGTATAATGGGCTGCTTAGAAATTGTATTGGTGAAGGGTTTTTCATTTGTTGAGCCAATGTTTCTTGCTAAGTCTCCATATCCCCTGCCCTTACACACATTAATGAATATATAGAAGAAATAAGTATTAACCTTTGATATTAATCAAGTTAGACCTTAGGCTAAGTAAATTCTTTCCTTAACTAAAACCCACTACACCCTCACCCTATAGGAATGTAACTTTATTTGGGTGGCGTCTGTTTTAAGAATAATCACCCCTGGAGAAGAAATAAGTGTCCTGGTTGACTGACCGCTGTCACAAGGAGAGGGTCATAAGTTGTCAGCAGGCCCCCTGGCCAGAAGATGATATAACACCCCTAAGACCTCTGTATACATTTATATGAAGCACCTGACTTTGATAAAAGTCAGGACTGCTGACCCCGCATGACTTTTGCATAACATCTCAGTGTATAAATGTAGACCATGGAAAATAAAGAATTGGGATCAGTTTCTCGAAATACTGGTCTCCCCATGTCGCTCTCTCTCTCACTCTGGCTGAGTCTCCATCTGGAACGCGGAACCCGCCATGCTTACTAATTATGCCTGGGCTTCTAAGATCCGACCGGGGAGGCCTCAGTGTCTCCTCTCCTTCGGGAGAACGGAAGGATGCCTGCGGCCTATTAAGTGGAGCAAGCTTCTTGTCTTGAAGTTTTATTGGTCTCCCGCATAAACCAAGCTACTCAGCCTCTTTTCTCCACTGAATTTTCCTACTGAGCTATCCTTATTCTATTACTCTTTATATCTTTAATTAATATCTAATTGAAGCTATTGTATCCTGACCCTCGCCGACACCATCCCCGCTTCGAATACCCTGGATCAGCCAGGGCTGAACACCGGCAGTAAAGATGAGGTTTCCTAAGTACTTTTGATAGTATTTAATGGTAATGTTTAGAGAAAAGTACTTTCTTCCTAATTTGCTCTCTCTAGAGGTAGCCATAGTTAGAACCCTATTGAATGCTTAATATACTTAATTTTATAGTGAAGATACCTTTGGGAAAGTTAGACAGAAAATTATATATCAGATGCTTCTTTATGTATTTGATGATATTGAATATGTACTCTTAAATTCATTCTGTGTGATTAGCTTCCCAAACATTTGGAAATTAAGATAAAATATTCTATATGAATCAGATCAGATCAGATCAGTCACTCAGTCGTGTCCGAATCTTTGCGACCCCATGAATTGCAGCACTCCAGGCCTCCCTGTCTATCACCAACTCCCGGAGTTCACCCAGACTCACGTCCATCGAGTCAGTGATGCCATCCAGCTGTCTCATCCTCTGTCGTCCCCTTCTCCTCTTGCCCCCAATCCCTCCCAGCATCAGAGTCTTTTCCAATGAGTCAACTCTTCACATGAGGTGGCCAAAGTACTGGAGTTTCAGCTTCAGCATCATTCCTTCCAAAGAAATCCCAGGGCTGATCTCCTTCACAATGGTCTGGTTGGATCTCCTTGCAGTCTAAGGGACTTTCAAGAGTCTTCTCCAAAACCACACTTTAAAAGCATCAATTCTTCGGCGCTCAGCCTTCTTCATAGTCCAACTCTCACATCCATACATGACCACAGGAAAAACCGTAGCCTTGACTAGAAGAACCTTTGTTGGCAAAGTAATGTCTTTGCTTTTGAATATGCTATCTAGGTTGGTCATAACTTTCCTTTCAAGGAGTAAGCGTCTTTTAATTTCATGGCTGCAGTCACCATCTGCAGTGATTTTGGAGCCGAGAAAAAAAAGTCTGACACTGTTTCTGCTCTTTCCTCATCTATTTCCCATGAAGTGATGGGACCGGATGCTATGATCTTCGTTTTCTGAATGTTGAGCTTTAAGCCAGCTTTTTCACTCTCCAGTTTCACTTTCATCAAGAGGCTTTTTAGTTCCTCTTCACTTTCTGCCGTAAGGGTGGTGTCATCTGCATATCTGAAGTTATTGATATTTCTCCTGGCAATCTTGATACCAGCTTGTGTTTTTTCCAGTCCAGTGTTTCTCATGATGTACTCTGCATATAAGTTAAATAAACAGGGTGACAATATACAGCCTTGATGTACTCCTTTTCCGAATTGGAACCAGTCTGTTGTCCCATGTCCAGTTCTAACTGTTGTTTCCTGACCTGCATACAAATTTCTCAAGAGGCAGGTCAGATGGTCTGGTACTCCCATCTCTTTCAGAATTTTCCACAGTTTATTGTGATTCACAAAGTCAAAGGCTTTGCCATAGTCAATAAAGCAGAAATAGAGGGTTTTCCAGAACTTTCTTGCTTTTTCCATGATCCAGAAGATGTTGGCAATTTGATCTCTGGCTCCTCTTCCTTTTCTAAAACCAGCTTGAACATCAGGAAGTTCACGTTTCACATATTGCTAAAGCATGGCTTGGAGAATTTTGAGCATTACTTTACTAGCGTGTGAGATGAGTGCAATTGTGCAGTAGTTTGAGCATTCTTTGGCATTGCCTTTCTTTGGGATTGGAATGAAAACTGACCTTTTCCAGTCCTGTGGCCACTGCTGAGTTTTCCAAATATGCTGGCATATTGGGTGCAGCACTTTCACAGCATCATCTTTCAGGATTTGGAATAGCTCAACTGGAATTCTATCAACTCCACTAGCTTTGTTCATAGTGATACTTTCTAAGGCCCACTTGACTTCACATTCCAGGATGTCTGGCTCTAGGTCAGTGATCACACCATCGTGATTATCTGGGTCATGAAGATCTTTTTTTGTACAGTTTTTCTGTGTATTCTTGCCATCTCTTCTTAATATCTTCTGCTTCTGTTAGGTCCATACCATTTCTGTCTTTTATCGAGCCCATCTTTGCATGAAATGTTCCTTTGGTATTTCTGATTTTCTTGAAGAGATCTCTAGTCTTTCCTATTCTGTTGTTTTCCTCTATTTCTTTGCACTGATTGCTGAAGAAGCCTTTCTTATCTCTTCTTGCTATTCTTTGGAACTCTGCATTCAGATGTTTATATCTTTTCTTTTCTCCTTTGCTTTTCACTTCTCTTCTTTTCATAGCTATTTGTAAGGCCTCCCCAGACAGCCATTTTGCTTTTTTGCATTTTTTTTTCCATGGGCATGGTCTTGATCCCTGTCTTCTGTATAATGTCACGAACCTCATTCCATAGTTCATCAGGCACTCTATCTATCAGATGTAGGCCCTTAAATCTATTTCTCACTTCCACTGTATAATCATAAGGGATTTGATTTCGGTCATACATGAATGGTCTAGTGGTTTTCCCTACTTTCTTCAATTTCAGTCTGAATTTGGCAATAAGGAGTTCATGGTCTGAGCCACAGTCAGCTCCCAGTCTTGTTTTTGCTGACTGTATAGAGCTTCGCCATCTTTGACTGTAAAGAATATAATCAATCTGATTTTGGTGTTGACCATCTGGTGATGTCCATGTATAGAGTCTTCTCTTGTGTTGTTGGAAGAGGGTGTTTGTTATGACCAGTGCATTTTCTTGGCAAAACTCTGTTAGTCTTTGCCCTGCTTCATTCTGTATTCCAAGGTCAAATTTGCCTGTTACTCCAGGTGTTTCTTGACTTCCTACTTTTGCATTCCAGTCCCCTCTAATGAAAAGGACATCTTTTTTGGGTGTTAGTTCTAAAAGGTCTTGTAGGTCTTCATAGAACCGTTCAACCTCAGCTTCTTCAGGGTTACTGGTTACATTTATGATATTTCTAATAGCCTTTCAATTATAAAGTGGACTTTCTTGTGAGGTACTGAATTCTTATTATTATACATGTTTTATGTTTTATTAAACATAAAGGTTGATAGGATTTGTTAGAAAAGAAGTAATAGTAAAAACCAAATGAATAATTAGATTTCCTTTATTTTTTATTGTTGAGATTTATGTTTAATTATATCTATTTCATACATATATGAATATGAAGAAAAGTCACTCAGTCACGTCCAACTCTTTGCAACCCCATGAACTGTAGTCTATGGAATTCTCCAGGCCAAAATACTGGAGTAGGTAGCCTTTCCCTTCTCCAGGGTATCTTCCCAACCCAGGGATTGAACCCAGGTCTTCTGCACAACAGACAGATTCTTTACCAGCTAAGCCACAAAGGAAGCCCCTGTATATATATACCATTACATAATACTGTAGGCAGTCTTTTCTGACTTATTTTCACTAATGTTAATTTCACTATTTCTATTTTTTTAATTGTGATCTGTCCTCTTAGTAGATTTTTAAATGTATTCTTGTTCAGTTGCAAAGTCATGTCAAACTCTTTGCAATCCCATGAACTACAGTATACCAGGCTTCCCTGTCCTTCACTATCTTTCAGAGTTTGCTCAAGCTCATGCCCATTGGGTTGGTGATGTCATCCAAATATCTCATGCTCTGTCACCCTCTTCTTCTCCTGTCCTCAGTCTCTCCCAGCATCAGAGTCTTTTTGAATGAATTGGCTCTTCACATATGGTGGCCAAATATTGGAGCTCAGCTTCAACATCAGTCCTTCCAATTAATATTCAGAGTTGATTTCCTTTAGGATTGACTGGTTTGATTTCTTTGCTGTACAAGAAACTCTTAAGAGTATTCTCCAGCACCACAGTTCAAAAGCATCAATTCTTTGGTGTTTAACCTTTTTTGTGGTCCAACTCTCACATCTATACATGACTACTGGAAAAAACCATAACTTTGACTCTATAGACCTTTGTTGGCAAAGTGATGTCTCTGTTTTCTAACATTCTGTCTAGGTTTGTCATCTTCCTCCAAGGAGCAAGAGTCTTTTAATTTCATGGCTGCAGTCACCATCCAGAGTGATCTTGGAACCCAAGAATATAAAGTCTGCCACTATTTCTACATTTTCCCCATCTATTTGCCATGATATGATGGGATTGGATGTCATGATCTTAATTTTTTGACTGTTCAATTTTAAGCCAGTTTTTTCACTTTCTTCACTCACCCTCATCAAAGAGGCTCTTTAGTCCCTTTTTGCTTTCTGCCTTTAGAGTGGTATAATCTGCATATCTGAGGGTGGTGATATTTCTCCTGGCAGTATGATACCAGCTTGTGATTCACCCAGCCTGGCATTTCACATGATGTACTCTGCATATAAGTTAAATAAGCAGGATGATAATATACGGCTTTGACATACTTCTTTCTAAATTTTTAACAAGTCTGTTGTTCCATGTCCGGTTCTAACTGTTACTTCTTGACCTGCATACAAGTTTCTCATGAGGCAGGTAAGGTGATCTAGTATTCCCATTTCTTTAAGAATTTTCCACAGTTTGTTGTGATACACATAGTCATAGATTTAGCATAGTTAATGAAGTAGAAGTAGATGTTTTTCTGGAATTCTCTTGCTTTTTCTATGATCCAGCAAATGTTGAAAATCTCTGGTTTCTTACCTTTTCTAAAACCACCTCGTACATCTGGAAGTTCTCAATTCACCTGCTCGTGAAGTTTAACTTGAAGGATTTGATAGATTACCTTGATGCCATATGAAATGAGTGCAACTGTGCAGTGGTTTGAACAATCTTTGGAATTGCCCTTTTTTTGGATTTGAATGAAAACTGACCTTTTCCAGTCCTGTGGCCATTTTCCAAATTTGCTGACATATTGAGTGTAGCAATTTACCAGCATCATCTTTTAGGATTTGAAATAACTCAGTTGGGATTCCATCACCTCCACTATCTCTGTTCATAATAATGTGTCTAAGGCCAAATTTCATTGAGTTAGACAAGCTGTGTTCCATGCAATCAGATTGGCTTGTTGTCTGTGTTGTGGTTTCAGTTTGCCTGCCCTCTGATGCCCTCTCTCAGCGCTTACCATCTTACTTGGGTTTCTCTTACCTTGGATGTGGGGTATCTCTTCATGGATGCCTAAGCAAAGTGCAGCTGCTGCCCCTTACCTTGGACATGGGGTAGCTCCTCTCAGCCACCACCCCTGAGCTTGGACGTGGGGTAGCTCCCCTCAGCCGCTTCTGCGCCATCACTCAACTGCCACTCCTATGGCAGAAAGGGAAGAAGAATTAAAGAGCCTCTTGATGAAATTGAAAGAGGAGAGTGAAAAAGTTGGCTTAAAGTTCAACATTCAGAAAACTAAGATCATGGCATCCGGTCCCATCACTTCATGGCAAATAGATGGGGAAACAGTGGAAACAGTGGCTGACTTTATCTTTTCCAGCTCCCAAATCACTGCAGATGGTGATTACAGCCATGAAATTAAAAGATACTTACTGCTTGGAAGGAAAGTTATGACCAATCTCTGCTGCTGTTGCTAAGTCGCTTCAGTCGTGTTCGATTCTGTGCGACCCCATAGATGGCAGCCCACCAGGCTTCCCCATCCCTGGGATTCTCCAGGCAAGAACACTGGAGTGGGTTGCCATTTCCTTCTCCAATGCATGAAAGTGAAAAATGAAAGGGAAGTCACTCAGTCGTGTCTGACTCTAGCGACCCCATGGACTGTAGCCTACCAGGCTCCTCCATCCATGGGATTTTCCAGGCAAAAGTACTGGAGTGGTGTGCCATTGCTTTCTCCGGACCAATCTCTAGACTGCATATTAAAAAGCAGAGACATTACTTTGTCAACCAAGGTCCATCTAGACAAGGCTATGGTTTTTCCAGTAACCATGCATGGATGTGAGAGTTGGAGTATAAAGAAAGCTGAGCACAGAAGAATTGATGCTTTGGAACTGTGATGTTGGAGAAGTCTGTTGAGAGTCTTGAACTGCAATGAGATCCAACCAGTCCATCCTAAAGGAGATCAGTCCTGGGTGTTGATTGGAAGGACTGATGTTGAGGCTGAAACTCCAATATTTTGGCCACCAGATACGAAGAGCTGACTCATTTGAAAAGACCCTGGTGCTGGGAAAGATTGAAGGCAGGAGGAGAAGGGGATGACAGAGGATGAGATGGTTAGATGGCATCATCAACTCAATGGACATGAGTTTGGATAAACTCTTGGAGTTGGTGATGGACAGGGAGGCCGGGCATGCTGTGGTTCATGGGGTCACAAAGAGTCGGACACGACTGAGCTACTGAACTGAACTGAAGGCCAAATTAACTTCACACTCCAGGATGTTGGGTTCTAGGTGAGTGACCACACCATCTTGATTGTCCAGGTCATTAAGACCTTTTTTCGCAAAATGCTTCTGTGTATTCTTTCCACCTCTTATTAATCTCTTCTGTTATATTCTTAATGTTTCTATCCTTTACTGTGCCCATCCTTGCAATAAAAATGTTCCCATGATATCTCCAGTTTTCTTGAAGGGATCTCTAGTCCTTCCCATTCTGTTGTTTTCCTCTGCTTTTGCATTGTTCATTTAAGAAGGCATTCTTATCTCTCCTTGTTCTTCTGTGGAACTCTGCATTCACTTGGGTATGGCGTTCCCTTTCTCCTTTGCCTTTCATTTCTGTGCTTTTCTGAACTATTTGTAAAGCCTCCCCAGACAACTATTTTGCCTTCTTGAATTTCTTTTTCTTGGGAGTGATTTTGGTCACTGCCTCCTGTAGTGTTATGAATCTCCATCTATAGTTCTTCAGGCACTCTGTTTACTAGAATGAATCCATTGAATCTATTTGTTACTTCCACTGTATAATCATAAAGGATTTGATTTAGATCATACCTGAATAGCCTAGTGGTTTTCCCTACTTTCTTCAGTTTAAGCCTGGATTTTGCAATAAGAAGCTCATGATCTGAGCCACAGTTATCTCCAATTATCCTTTTTCCTGACTGTATAGAGCTTCTCAATCTTCAACTGCAAAGAATATAATCAATCTGATTTCAGTACTGGTCATCTGGTGATGTTCATTTGTAGAGTTGTTGCCTTTGTTGTTGAAAGATGGTGTTTTCCAAGACCACTGTGTTCTTTTGGCAAAACTTTGTTAGCCTTTTCCCTGCTTCATTTTGTTGTCCAAGGCCACACTTGTCTGTTATTACTCCAAGTATGTTTTGATGTCCTACTTTTGAATTCCAATCCCCTCTGATGAAAAGGACATCTTTTTTTGGTCTTAGTTCTAGAAGTTCTTGTAGGTCTTCATAGAACCATTCAGCTTCAGAACTACTTGTTAGGGCACAGGCTTGGGTTGCTGTCATGTTCAATGCTTTGTCTTGGAAATGGGCCGAGATCATTCTAATATTTTTGAGACTGCACCCAAGTAATTCATTTCTGCCTCTTTGGTTGACAATGAAGGCTACTCCATTTCTTCTAAGGAGTTTTTGTCTACAGCAGTAGATATAATGGTCATCTGAATTAAATTCTCTTAGTCCGTCCATTTTAGTTCACTAATTCCTGAAATGTCAATGTTCAGTCTTGCCATCTCTTTGACTATATCCAGTTTACCTTGATTCATGGACATAACATGCCAAGTTCCTATGCAATGTTATTCTTTACAGCATTGGAATTTATTTTCATCACCAGACATATCCATAACTGAGCATTATTTCTGCTTTGGCCTACCCTTTTTATTCTTTCTGGAACTATTTCTCTACTCTTCCCCAATAGCATATTGGACACCTCCCAACTTGGAGAACTCATCTTCCAGTGACATATATTTTTGCCCTTTCATTACTGTTCATGGGGTTCTTGAGTCAAGAATACTGGAATGGTTTTCCATCCCCTTCTCCAGTGGACCATGTTTTGTCAGTATGCTCCACCATGACTGGTCACCATGACGAGTCTGTTTTTGGTGGCTCTGCATAGCATGGCTCATAGCTTCATTGAATTGTACAAGGCTGTGACCCATGTGATCATTCTGGTTAGCTTTCTGTGATTGTGGTTTTTGTTCTGGTGGCTGAGGGATTGTGGTTGTTGCTTCTGTCTGCATTCTGATGGAAGCGAATAAGAGGCTTGTGCAAGCTTTGTGATGGGAGGGACTGGCTGTGGGGAAAGCAGTCTTGCTCTCCTGGGCAGGGCCATGACCAGTAAGTCTTTAATCCAATTTTCTGCTAATAAGTGGTGCTGTGCTTCCCTCTCTCTTAGTTGTTTGGCCTGAGGAAGCCCAAACCTGGAGTCTAAGGTAGGGCTACTGGTGCCTTCCAAAAGGACTTATGCTAACATGTCCCTCCCATGACTGATGCTAGCAGGTCCCCTGACCCTGCAGCAGGCCAGTGCTGACCCTTGTCTCTGCAGCAGACACTCAAACACTCACAGACATGTCTGCCTCAGTCTCTTGTGGGGTCACTGCTTCTTTCCCTTGGTCCTGGTACACACAGGGTTTTGTTTGTTCTCTCCAAGAGTCTTTGTTTCCCCTAGGCCTGTGGAAGTTCTATGATCAAGTCCTGCCGTCCTTTAGATTTGTCCTACAGGTCAAATCCTGTAGCCTGTCAGTCTCCCTTGTCCATGGAATTTTTTTTTTTTTTTTGTCCATGGAATTTTCCAAGCAAGAATACTGGCGTGGGTAGCCATTTCCCCTCTCCAGGGGATCTTCCTGACTCAAGGAATGAACCCTGGTCTCCTGCATTACTGGCAGATTATTTACCATCTGAACCACCAGGGAAGACCTTTTAAATATATGCATGTGAGTGTACATGCTAAGTCGCTTCAGTCGTGTCTGACTCTGCGACCCCATGGACTGTAGCTCACCAGGCTCCTCTATGCATGAAATTCCCCAGGCAAGAATACTGGAGTGGTTTGTTGTGCCCACCTCCAGGGGATCTTCCTGACCCAGGGATCGAACCCACATCTCTTTCATCTCCTGCATTGGCAAGCGGGTTCTTTACAACTAGGGCCATCTATTATTAACTATAGGCACAATGTTTTAAGGTAGATCTCTAGAACTCATTCATCTTATATAACTGAAACATTCCTTGCTTTTCTTGCTAACATTATGTTCTTAAAATTCAACTTTGTTCTGGCATACAACTGTAATTCACTGGCTTCTCTGCCCTAAAGTACTTCACTATAAGATGTCATAATGTTTAAATAAAAATGCTGTAGCTGCAGACTTGTTTTCTTTCTACTTTTTTTTTTTTTTTTGCTATTACAGAAGTGTTGTTGTGTCATTCCTTCATCTTGTCCCAGGGCTTGTGTGCAAGAGTTTTTCTGGGGTAATAGATCTAGTAGTGAAATTGCTGAGTTATGTGGTTTTTACATCTTTATTATTACTGAGGATGTCAAATTGTTTCTCAAAGTAGCTGTGTCAATTTGCCCAATTCCCAGTGCTCTGATTGCCCACTTCTTTGTAGAAACATGATTTTAAAAGACTTTTAAGTGAGAGATCTTTTATCATAGTTTAAATTTTCATTTCTCTAGTTACTACAGAGATCACTGTCTTATGTTTATTGGCTACTTGGGCTTCTCTTCCATGACATGTCTGTTTGAGTATTTTACCTATTTTTTAAAATTAATTTTATTGGGAGTATAGCTACTCTATGGTAGTGTGTACTTTCTACTGTACAGCAAAGTGAATTAGCCATATGTATACACATATCCCCTTTTGTTAGATTTCCTTCACATTTATGTCACCACAGAGCACTGAATGGGGTCCTTGAGCTCTACAATAAGTTCTCATTAGTTATCTATTTTATGCATGGTATCAATAGTGTATAGATTTCTTTTATTTTTAATTATTTTTATTTTCTCAATTTTTAAAATTTATTTGTTTTTATTGAGGCATAGTTGATTTACATTGTTGTGTTAGTTTAAGGCATATAGCAAAATAACTTAATAATATATACATATGTATCTATTTTTTCCAAATCTTTTCCCTTATAGGTTTTTACAAAATATTGAGTATATTTTCCTGTGCTATAAAATAGGTCCTTGTTTACCTTAGAACAGTTTTCCTTTAAAATCAAAACCTAGAATTTTTTCACTGACTCGGTGAGTATAGTTATTCAGAGTAAAACTCAATTTTCCCTAGTAAGAATACATTTAACAAATGTTCATTTTTATTATTCTAAATAATTTTTAAAATTTACTGTGATAATCATTTTTGCATTTTATCTGTCAAATTCATTGGTTCAATAAAGGCAAATAAAATATTAAATTCATCTTTTCATACTTTATAGGCATAATGGCATTGTATGATCAACATCAAAGGTCTGGTTTTTTGTTTTTTTGTTTTTGTTTTTTTTTTTTTTTTAATTTACTTCCATCTATTGAACAAAATTTGAAGACCAAGTGGTTTGTATTTAAGCTAGTTGACAGGAATGCTTGTGTCTTCTGGATTTAATTTAGTCATTTTCATTCAATGACCATGAAGAGCCATGTTAAACTGAAGTGTTGTTAAAGTGAAGTGCTCTGGTATTTAGAATCCACAGTGGGGGTAGGGGAGTGTTAATTTTGACAGAATAAAGACATGAATTATGACATCTAAATGCAATTCTCTTTTCTTGAAAAGTCAGAGATAAAAACCTAGAGAAATAATCTTCCAAAGTGGACCAAAAATCAACTTATAAGCTAAGTAGCGTAATTTATTTTGATTGCACTTGCAGGGAGCATGCAAATTTCAAAGCAAGTATAATTTTCCAAGGCACTTTTAATGTATTGTTCCCTTTCTGCCCAGTATGATAGATATGTTGTAATAATCAACTAAAAAGCAAAGGGATAAGAAAACAAAAGCACTTATAATCATTTTATTATAAGAACCAGTTTAGTATGAATAGGATATAATTTTGCAAATAAAAACATTTGTACTAAGGATGCAATTAATATTATAAATAAAATAATTTGAATATATTTGAATATATATATACTTTCTGAATGTATAATGTTATAAAATGTGGGTTCTGTTGTATAGTCAGGGAACTTCAAGCATTTGAGAAGGCATTCAAATTATTGTAATGTTGATCTTTGGCAAAGTTGTGAAGATGCTAGGACTATCTTTATGAGTATCAAAAATAGTATACTTTGTTAAATGATTCAGCAGTGATAGAAAGTATTATTATTATTACTTGTTATTATTTTCGGCAAGCCCAACGATGTTCTATACTGTCTGCCAAGACACTAATTTGATATAAAGAGCGCATATGAATTTCTTAAGATTTTTTTTTCTTTTTTTTCCAGGCAAGGATACTGGAGTGGGTCACCATTTCCTTCTCCAAGGGATCTTCCCAACCCAGGGATTGAGCCTGGGTCTCCTACACTGCAGGCAGATACTTTACCGACTGAGCTACAAGGGAAGCCCAAATTTCTTAAGATATTTTTATAGCAGTAATATCTAGTCTTTCAGAGCTATGTGTGCTGGCAACACACATTTCAAAGCTTTGTTGTTCTAATCAGAGTAAGAAGCATTTTGGATTATCCAGGATGAGAAGGAATCTAGTAAAGTAAATAGTGTTCATATATGAATCTCCTACAGTAGAAAGAAGATGGAGAAGGAGAAGAGAGAGGGAGAGGAAGAAAAAGGAGATACAATGATTAGAATTCCCTGAATGTGAACATGCAAAGTGGGATAGATAGCATATTTATGTTGTTAGGGGAAATAACTAGTACCATACATGACCACCGGAAAAAACCATAACCTTGACTAGACGGACCTTTGTTGACAAAGTAATGTCTCTGCTTTTCAATATGCTATCTAGGTTGGTCATAATTTTCTTCCAAAGAGTTAAGCGTCTTTTAATTTCATGGCTGCAATCACCATCTGCAGTGATTTTGGAGCCCCCAAAAATAAAGTCTGACACTGTTTCCACTGTTTCCCCAGCTATTTCCCATGAAGTGATGGGCCCAGATGCCATGATCTTCGTTTTATGCTTTTGAACTGTGGTGTTGTAGAAGACTCCTGAGAGTCCCTTGGACTGCAAGGAGATCCAACCAGTCTATTCTGAAGATCAGCCCTGGGTGTTCTTTGGAGGGAATGATGCTAAACCTGAAGCTCCAGTACTTTGGCTACCTCATGTGAAGAGTTGACTCATTGGAAAAGACTCTGAAGCTGGGAGGAATTGGGGGCAGGAGGAGAAGGGGACGATAGAGGATGAGATGGCTGGATGGCATCACTAACTCGATGGATGTGAGTCTGAGTGAACTCCGGGAGTTGGTGATGGACAGGGAGGCCTGGCATGCTGCATTTCATGGGGTCGCAAGGAGTCGGGCACGACTGAGTGACTGAACTGAACTGAACTTAACTAGTACCAAGAACAATTATGATTCTTATAACAACTGGAATTAGAATTAAATATTGAAAGGAAAAAATGACTAATCATTTAGAAATTCCAGGTAATACAACTATTCAATCTCAGGCCATTTGAATATCTTCATCAAAGATAACTTCAGATTATGAACTGTGGCCAATTCTCGGTGGAGCATGGCAGAAATTCACCAAAAAAATAACACTGAAATGACTGTGTGTCAATGAAGATTTTATAAATTCTGTAAATAAAACAAATTTGACTTAAGTAAAATTATTTAAATTTCTAAGACATTCAGACAAATTTCATGAGGTTAGGATTCAGCTGTATATAAATAAAGCCAGAAAATATTTAGGATGCTATTATGGCTCTTTTCTTTTGCACTTTTCATTATGCTAAATGTCTTTACACTCATTTGGCCTAAGCCAAGTTATGCTGAATATGCTTTCCAGAGGTAGGACAGTATACAAAGTATTTATTTCTTTAAAGGTAACAAGAAAATAAATAGATGAGTGAAAAATGAGATCAACAAGCAGCTATCACAGTCCCTATTGACAACATCTTTCTAAGAAAATAATGTGGGAAAATGTCCTATGAAAGAAATTTTTCTCACACATATGACCTCAAAACTTGGTAGTAAAATTCCATTGTCTGAAGGATATACAAGGCAAAATACAGTAAAATTCCCTTCCAGGGGAAATGGTAGGATTCAAAATAAAGTAATAAAATCTTTTTAAGAAATGGTTTTATAAAGTGCTTGTCCTTTGCTCATGTTACTTCACTATATTTTTAAATTGTTTTATAGGAACTTTATATGTGGAAAACTCATCACTATGTTTTCAACCTTAGTTGAAATAAGGTACCGCATTTATATTCTTATTATAAAATTTTATTTCATAATCCTTTTGAAGTTCTATGGGATTTTATCCTTCTGAAGATTTATATGACTCTGAAATGTAATCTGTAGAGAAAAATAAAGCAACAGCTCAAACTGTACATGAAACAGTAGACTGGTTCCAAATAGGAAAAGGAGTACGTCAAGGCTGTGTATTGTCACCCTGCTTATTTAACTTATATGCAGAGTACATCATGAGAAACACTTGGCTGGAGGAAGCACAAGCTGGAATCAAGATTGCCAGGAGAAATATCAATAACCTCAGATATGCAGATGACACCACCCTTATGGCAGAAAGTGAAGAAAAACTAAAGAGCCTCTTGATGAAAGTGAAAGAGGAGAGTCAAAAAGTTGGCTTAAAGCTCAACATTCAGAAAACGAAGATCATGGCATCTGTTCCCATCACTTCATGGCACATAGATGGGAAAACAGTGGACACTGTGTCAGACTTTATTTTTCTGGGCTCCAAGATTGCTGCAGATGGTGATTGCAGTCATGAAATTAAAAGATGCTTACTCTTTGGAAGGAAAGTCATGACCAACCTAGGCAGCATATTAAAAAGCAGAGACATTACTTTGTCAACAAAGGTCTGTCTAGCCAAGGCTATGGTTTTTCCAGTGGTCATGTATGGATGTGAGAGTTGGACAGTGAAGAAAGCCGAGCACCAAACAATTGATGCTTTTGAACTGTGTGTTGGAGAAGACTCTTAAGAGTCCCTTGGACTGCAAGGAGATCCAACCAGTCCATCCTAAGAGAGATCAGTTCTGGGTGTTCATTGGAAGGATTGATGTTGAAGCTGAAACTTCAATATTTTGGCCACCTGATGCGAAGAGCTGACTCATTTGAAAAGGCCGTGATTCTGGGAAAGATTGAGGGCAGGAGGAGAAGAGGAGGACAGAGGATGAGATGGTTGGATGGTTTTATGGACTAGATGGACATGAGTTTGGGTAGACTCCGGGAGTTCGTGATGGACAGGGAGGCCTGGCGTGCTGCGGTTCATAGGCTTACACAGTCAGACATTACTGAGCGACTGAACTGAACTGAACACTCTTGGTTAGAACTTAGTGTTAGCTATTAATGATTTTGTTTTATCATATTTCGTTTCAGTCTGTCTAGTATTATTCTAGTGTTTTCACTCACTGGCTAGTTAGCAATTTGAAGGTGTGGATTATTTGTTGTTTATAACTTCTACATAACATTAAATATAATGTGTATAAAATGTGTATAGTGTGTATTAAATATATATTTATGCATCCACTAACTCTCATTTTACTAGAGGTATATTGTATCATTTTGTGTGTGTGTGTGTGTATGTACGTGTGTGTGCTTAATGCATTTCTAAAGAAACATTTAGAGTAGTGACATGTTGAAGCAGAACATGAAACAGTAACAATAAAATCTATGTAAATCATCACTTTAATACAAAATTCTTCTTGTTTTTATCCTTGCATTCATGTTTTATAAGGACTAAATAATTTTGAAATTAAAGTCTATTTTTTTTTTTTGCAGAAAACTTTACCAATTTTTTCTCCCTGTTCTTTTTTCCTACTCATTTTCTCTTTTTCACCAACATATTAACTCCCATGAGTCCATATTGAAAAAAATGTCTGATTTACTATATTGTCTTTTCTGTGCTTTTTCTTTTCTCAGTGATCTCATATCATGTTCAAGCCTTAATAATAACTATTGTTGAAAATTCATTACTATTTCTAAGATTGTAACAACATATAGATGAAAAGCTAAGATTTTCTAGAGATACTTTTGAAATAGCAGCATGATCTCTCAGTTAGGATTCAGCTTTTTGTTTTTGATCTCATGACAAGAATTATTCATACTTCACTTTTTCTTGATAAATATAATAGTTATACATGAAGGTGGGCAGTATTTCAATCAGTCATAATCTGTGTTTGTTACAGTGTTGTTTTAATGTGGCATGTGTTTAAAAATGTATTAAATAAATGGATATTTACAGTCATTGATATATTACATTTTTCTCACATAGAAATTTTAAATGAAAGGGATTGAAGTTAAAGGGCAGTTCATGTAAATTTGGGCTTCTCAGGTAGCTCAGTGATAAAGAATCCATCTGCCAATTCTGGAGACAATGGTTTGATCCCTGGGTCAGGAATATCCCCTGGAAAAGGAAATGGCAAACTACTCCAGTATTTTTGCCTTGGAAATTCCACAGACAAAGAAGCCTGGTAGGCTACAGTCCATGGGGTCACAAAGAGTTGGACATGACTGAATAACTGATCCCCTATGTAAGTTTATATGGTTCAAATTAATTATATTTCAAGTAATTTTTCAGAAAGTTTACATTTCATTGACTCTTTTGTTCTTGGCTTGACTATTCTACAGAAGATTTGAATTTATTTTTTTTTCCAGAGAAAGTGTTATAATATTTAATATTCCATTCTTAGACTATGTACATGGGATAAACTTCCACACAGAGCAAAACTTTTTTTGAATGCCTCTTTTTCTTAAGATCCTGATAAGGGTATTCACTTGCATAATTCATATATTCAAGATAATTTTATAATATGTGCCTTGAAAGTGAAAGTGAAGTCACTCAGTCATGTCCATCTCTTTGCTACCACATGGGCTGTAGCCTGCCAGGCTCCTCCATCCATGGGATTTTCCAGGCAAGAATATTGGAGTGGGTTGCTGTTTCCTTCTCCAAATATGTGCCTTAGTATAGTAATACTTTGAAAAACTTTAAAAACACAGCTTAGAAATCTATGATGATTTAAAGTATTGAAGTATTTTATTTTAGCATTATAAACTATTTTAAAATATTACATATAATTTATTTATTAATGTTCTATTATTACCAGTTTATTAATAAAATATTTGTTCATAAATTTCAGGCTACATTGTCATTTTTTTGTTGTATATATTCTATCATTTTCTCAGGCATCAATTTCATTCCTTAAACAGCCATTATACTTTTAGATCACCATATTCCTCTGAATTTTGAAATTTAGTAATTAAAAATAACTCTTGATTACTGAACCACCAAAAAACATCAATAGTTAATACATGCTCTTGGAAAAACCTATTTTGCAAAACTTCAGAAACATGCACATATATTTGCTTTCCTGAAAGAACTGAAATCCAACCCCCACAGAAAAGATTGTGATGAGGTTTTCAATAGGAAGCTAGACACTGGCCCAAATCATGTAGTTTGCTCCAATACAATTTGTACTCTTTGATTCTTTTCAGTTGATTTTTCAAGACAAGAATTTGGTTTGGATACTTAATTTTTAAGGTTTGTTAATATTTTAAGATTTATTTTGAATTTTCATGAAGTTATATTCTAAAATACTACCTAGCAATGCTATTATATCTGCATAATTAAAAAAATCCATGAACTCAAAACATTTCAGATATATTGGAGTTTTCCTTTTTTTTTTTCTTTTTTTTAAATATAAACATTTATTTTAATTGGAGATTAACTACTTTACAATATTGTATTGGTTTTGCTATACATCAACTTGAATCCGCCACAGGTATACACGTGTTTCCCATCCTGAACCCCTCTCCCTCCTCCCTCACTATACCATCCCTCTGGGTCGTCTCAGTGCACCAGCCCCAAGCATCCTGTTCATCACTTAGCTCACAATAAGCAGGTAGCAAACCAGTTATTAGACATAAAGATACCATCTTCCTTATAATATATTCTAATTAAGCCTAAACTATAAATTCAGAAGTTCAATCTCTACTATGAAAGGCACTAATGTCTGACATTCTTCTGAAGTAAGACTTTAAAATATTTTGGAGTTTTTATGTATAATTATAATTAGTATGTTACTAGCAGGATATTATCAGTGAAGGTGATGGCACTCCACTTCAGTACTCTTGTCTGGAAAATCCCATGGACAGTGGAGCCTGATAGGCTACAGTCCATGGGGTCGCTAAGAGTCAGACACGACTGAGCGACTTCCCTTTCATTTTTCACTTTCATGCATTGCAGAAGGAAATGGCAACCCACTCCAGTGTTCTTGCCTGGAGAATCCCAGGGATGGGGGAGCCTGGTGGGCTGCCGTCTATGGGGTCACAGAGAGTCGGACACAACTGAAGCAACTTAGCAGCAGCAGCAGTAGGATATTATAATTTTTGTCATTTGCAGAATGATCACTTTATCATCAATCTCAATTCTCAGTAAAGAGTATATTTAGAAGGCAGCCATGTTCACCATTTTACCACCAACACCAGTGCTAAGGAAAGAATATATTTGAATTTGAATGATTGACATTTGTCCTCATATTAAACTTTTCATGACACATGAGCTCTTTTCTAAAATATATGGAACTTCTTGTGTTCAAAATAAGTACCTCAGCTACTTATCTTGATGATACAAAATTGTTTATTATTAGTGAGGAAAAAAGAAAAATATAAAGAATTTCTTCCCAGGATACCATAATGTTTTGAAACTCCAGTATAGTATTCTGTCTTTTGTTATGAATTTGACAGAAAACAAAACAAATAAAAGCAAATCTTATCTGGCATTTGTTTCTAGAGAAAAATTGCACCCCTCTCCCCCACACACATTCATTTATAAGTAGTATGTTTGTAAAGGTTATCTATATATATATATAATCTTCTATTTATGTCTTTTTTTTACATATGTGTCAGTTGTCAATGGACTTCCTTTCTTTCCTAGAATCCAGTCTTAGCCTTAACTTTCAGGAGAAGATAAAAAGATAATCATATTCTACATGTCTAATGAATTTGCTGTTTTCTTTTCTGTATTATGTAAAATATTTTCAAATAAATATCTCTGGTCTTATAAAATGACTTTTTCTCTCAATTTGATGTTTAATTTAACTTTCATATATTTCTTTAAAAACAAATTTATGCAAACTAATAATAATTCTAATTATTATTAGACAAACTAATTGGGTATATATTCTAAAGCAATTCCAAAGTCTTTGGAGAAAGAAAATAGCTGTTCACCAATTATGTCCAAACTTGTGGTCAAATAAATTTCACTCATTTATTTTTCTTAATTTTCCTTTTTGAAATAATTCTCTTAGTTTGGAGAAAGATTGAATAAATTTATAATGGATAAGACTGATATTACATTTTTTTTATAAAGTGTAAGCCAGAAGCTAGTGATTTTAAAACAAAACTGTGTTAGCCTCAATCATGATGTGGTGGAGGTTGCTCCACCATTAGACCATAGACTTTAATCTGCATCAACATGTTCTCTATTATTTTCCTAAATCTATACAATCAACTAAACAATAAATCAAGCCCGGTTTGTAATGTTCATCCATTTCCATGAGCAAACACTGTAGCTATGCCAGATTCCAAGCAACCAAGTTTACTCCAATGTTTAAATTTTAGTGATTTTTGTAATTTAGTGGTTAAAACAGTCATTACTAAAAATTAAATTGTACAAACATATAATTAAAATTTATATTATAAACAAAGCTCATAATTATTTAATTTTTACTATTCCTATTCATCTTACTGATTTGTAATTTTGCCTATGCTCTTGATGTTATATCTGTTGTGTGCATAAAGTAAAAATATTGTGTTATGATATATTGCTGAATATCTCTTCCCAAATTCATGTTCAGAGACAGCTCTTTTAGCAACTTAGAATCTGGCATGGTTGCACTGTTTACACCATGGAAATGGATGAACATCAAAAACCAGGGCTTGATTTATTGTTTTGTTGATTGTGTAGATTTAGCAAAATAATAGAAACCATGAACCTACCATATCTGTAGCCATTGTGTTGTATACAGCACCAAAAAATTTGAGGAAATATTACCTCAATATCACCTCATTCTTAAAATAATCTGATTTAGGAAAGAATTCACTTATGCGCAGTTTAAGTTCTGTCATCGATCTTCATTGTTTCAAAATGTCTTACCTATTAATGTAAATGAAGATCACAAACAATATTAATAGTGGAACTTTGCTTGATAATCATTGACCTGAGTGATTTTTTCCCCATTCCTTAGTAATCAAGCATTAATCTGATTTTGTGAACTTGTCATAGATGCCAAAATGATTTTTCTGTTGCAGTTTTTTTAAGAAACTGCCAGTCACACTAAAGATACAGGAGTACATTTTTTAGGTGTACATATTTTTTATAAATCTGCTGCTTATAAAATTACGTAAAGGAATAACTGAAAATAGTGTTAACCCTCAAATGTTACTGTGAATTTTACTAATATGCAATAGGTATACATGCACACACACAATGCAACTGCATCCCATACATATTTTCTTTTCTTTGTAGAGCCATTTGTAAGCATTTAGCCGCACATTACTGCCCACATAATAGTTTGCTGCTGCTGCTGCTGCTAAGTCGCTTCAGTCGTGTCCGACTCTGTGCGACCCCATAGATGGCAGCCCACCAGGCTCCCCCGTCCCTGGGATTCTCCAGGCAAGAACACTGGAGTGGGTTGCCATTTCCTTCTCCAATGCATGAAAGTGAAAAGTGAAAGTGAAGACGCTCAGTCGTGTCTGACTCTTAGTGACCCCATGCACTGCAGCCTTCCAGGCTCCTCTGGTCCATGGGATTTTCCAGGCAAGAGTACTGGAGTGGGGTGCCATTACCTTCTCCGACATGATAGTTTAGGTACTTACTATATCTGACAGGAGAACTGAAATAATCTCTTACCTCCTTTACCCAGTTTTCACCTTATCACTACTCCCTGCTTTTGTGAGCTTTACAGTCTAAGTCTATTAAGAAGTACAGACTTTTTTTCCTACACAGTTTATGGGGTGTTCAGTGACTTCATGACTTTGTTTCTCATATTTGTTTAGGTTGAAAAGCTTTTTCTTCCTTTTTGACTAGTGAAATTCATCCATCATGATTTGGAGGAGGTGTTTAATGTACATAGTAGTTCAGTTCAGTTCATCCACTCAGTTGTGTCTGACTCTTTGAGACCCCATGTACTGCAGCATGCCAGGCCTCCTTGTCAATCACCAACTCCTGGAGTTTACCCAAACTCATGTCCATTGAGTGGGTGATGCCATCCAACCATTTCATAGTCTGTCATCCCCTTCTGCTCCCATCTTCAATCCTTTCCAGCATCAGGGTCTTAACAAATGAGTCAGTTCTTTGCATCAGGTGTCCAAAGTACTGGAGTTTCAGCTTCAACATTAATCCTTCCTATGAACACTCAGGACTGATCTCCTTTAGGATGGACTGGTTGGATCTCCTTGCAGTCCAAGGGACTCTCAAGAGTCTTCTCCAACATCAGTTCAAAAGCATTAGTTCTTCAGTGCTCATCTTTCTTTATAGTCCAACTCTCACATCCATGCATGACTACTGGAAAAACCATACCTTGACTAGACGGACCTTTGTTGGCAGAGTAATGTCTCTTTTTTTTTAATATGCTGTCTAGGGTGGTCATAACTTTCCTTCCAAAGAGTAAGCATCTTTTCATTTCATGGCTGCAGTCACCATCTACAATGATTTTGGAGCCCACAAAAATAAAGTACATAATAAGTTCTACATTAATTATCTCTTCATTAATATCTATCCCTTCTATTATTTTTGTTTTAGTTTACATAGATCCTAGTTTATTCAAATGTTAAGTGGACTATTACTCCCTTCTGCACATACTTATTCATATCTAATGTGTGTTAGACACTGCTTTAGAAGTAGGGTAGGATCAGGGCATTTTCAAAGGCAGACATTTCTGAACTCATGGTGACTGTTGAAGAGGCATCCTCTAGATTAGTGATGAGAAGATGCCAAGACTGATTCATTGTGAGCATGTGTCTTAGTCAGCCTGGCTTTTATAACAAAATACCATAGATGATGTGGCTTATTCAACAGCAGACATTTATTTTTCACAGTTGTGGCAGCTTCTAGCTGCATCCTCACATGGCAGAGAGAGGAAGCTCTGGTGTCTCTTGCTCTCCTTATAAGACTACTAATCCCAGTATAGGGACTTCCCTGATATGAACTCATCTAAACCTAGTTATTTCTCAAAGACCACAGGTACTAATACAATCACATTGGGAGCTGGCACAACAATATACGAATTTGGCAGGGGCAGAGGGGGCAGATAGGGGACACAAATTTTAGTCCACAGAAGCACTTAAACTGATGATGCTGACAAGATGATGAAGAGTGAACAAATTTCCCCTGAACTTCTTTATGATTTTATCCATTTATGTGCCGTAAGATGACGTAGCTCTTTAAATTGTTCATTGCCCTTCCTTTGTCTGGGGCCTCCCTATGTTTGTAACCCATTACCTGAGGATGGTTGAATACTACCAGAGGAAAATATCAAATGTGTGTGTGTGTGTGTTTATGTTTTAAGGTTACAGTTAATGTATTTCACACATTTAAGAACTCAGCTTATAGATCAGATGTTGATATTTTGTTAAAGAATAAATGGTAGTTTGGGTGAATTTTGGAAACATAAATACATAGTTTAGAAACTTTAAATTGGAAATATACATTGCCTATATATAAGTTTTGTCACCAAATACATTTATTAGTTTGTTTGAAGACATGACAGAGGAGTACTGATTGCTATTGTTTTCTTTGAGTAGTGCTCAAGGCAATTCTAACTGGGAAAAAAATTCCATTTTTATCCAATAGAATGTTTCAGAAAGCTTTTCATCATAAAGATAAATTACTACTTCCTTTACATAATATTTAGCATATTTCCATTTATAATAAGCCAGACATGATCACTGTTTCAGTTCAGTTCAGTTCAGTCCCTCAGTCGTGTCTGACTCTTTGTGATCCGATGAATTGCAGCATGCCAGGTCTCCCTGTCCATCACTAACTCCCAGAGTTCACTCAAACTCACGTCCATAGAGTCAGTGATGCCATCCAGCCATCTCATCCTCTGTCGTCCCCTTCTCCTCCTGCCTCCAATCCCTCCCAGCATCAGAGTCTTTTCCAATGAGTCAACTCTTCACATGAGGTGGCCAAAGTACTGGAGTTTCAGCTTTTGCATTGTTCCTTTCAAGAACACCCAGGGCTGATCTCCTTTAGAATGGACTGGTTGGATCTCCTTGCAGTCCAAGGGACTCTCCAACACCACAGTTCAAAAGCATCAATTCTTGAGTGCTCAGCCTTCTTCACAGTCCAACTCTCACATCCATACATGACTACTGGAAAAACACTGCTTAAGAATATTTAATAGAAATGAGATGATCATCAGTATTTAAAAGCAGGCATACCTTATTTTATTGTGCTTCACTTTAATTGCATTTTTTACAAATTGAAGTTTTGTGGTAATCCTGCACTGAGCAAGTCTATGGGCATGATTTTTCCAACAGCATTTTCTTCCTTTCTCTCTCTTTGTCATATTTTGGTAATTCTCACAATGTTTCAAGCTTTTCCAATATTATTATATTTTTTAGAACAATCTGTGATCAGTAATCTTTGATATTACTCTTATAACTTGTTGGAGGCTCAAATCATGGTTAGCATTCTATTAGCAAAAATAAAGTGTTTTTAGTTGAAGTATACATATTGGTTTTTTGACATAATGCTAATGAACACTCAATATACTGCAGTATAATGGAAACATAACTTTAATATACACTAAGAAGCCAAAATGGAGAAGGAAATGACAACCCACTCCAGTATTCTTCCCTGGAGAATCCCAGGGACAGAGGAGCCTGGTGGGCTGCTATCCATAGGGTCACACATAGTTGGACATGACTAAAGCGACTTAACAGCAGCAGCAACAGGAAGCCAAAGCATTTTTGTGACTTATTTTATTGTGATACTCATTTTATTGCAGTGGTCTGGAACTGAACCTTCGTTATCTCCAAAATATGCCTGTATAGCTATCAGATCAGATCAGATCAGTCGCTCAGTTGTGTCCGACTCTGCGACCCCATGAATCGCAGCACGCCAGGCCTCCCTGTCCATCACCAACTCCCGGAGTTGACTCAGACTCATGTCCATCGAGTCAGTGATGCCATCCAGCCATCTCATCCTCTGTCGTCCCCTTCTCCTCTTGCCCCCAATCCCTTCCAGCATCAGAGTCTTTTCCAATGAGTCAACTCTTTGCATGAGGTGGCCAAAGTACTGCAGTTTCAGCTTTAGCATGATTCTTTCCAAAGAAATCCCAGGGCTGATCTCCTTTAGAATGGACTTGTTGGATCTCCTTGCAGTCCAAGGGACTCTCAAGAGTCTTCTCCAACACCTCAGTTCAAAAGCATCAATTCTTCGGTGCTCAGCCTTCTTCACAGTCCAACTCTCACATCCATACATGACCACAGGAAAAACCATAGCCTTGACTAGATGAACCTATGTTGGCAAAGTAATGTCTCTGCTTGTGAATATATTATCTAGGTTGGTCATAACTTTCCTTCCAAGGAGTAAGTGTCTTTTAATTTCATGGCTTTAGTCACCATTTGCAGTGATTTTGGAGCCCAGAAAAATAAAGTCTGACACTGTTTCCACCGTTTTCCCATCTATTTCCCATGAAGTGATGGGACCGGATGCCATGATCTTCGTTTTCTGAATGTTGAGCTTTAAGCCAACTTTTTCACTCTCCACTTTCACCTTCATCAAGAGGCTTTTGAGTTCCTTTTCACTTTCTGCCTAAGGGTGGTGTCATCTGCATATCTGAGGTTATTGATATTTCTCCCGGCAATCTTGATTCCAGCTTGTGTTTCTTCCAGTCCAGCGTTTCTCATGATGTACTCTGCATATAAGTTAAATAAACAGGGTGACAATATACAGCCTTGATGTACTCCTTTTCCTATTTGGAACCAGGCTGTTGTTCCATGTCCAGTTCTAACTGTTGCTTCCTGACCTTCATACAGGTTTCTCAAGAGGCAGGTCAGGTGGTTTGGTATTCCCATCTTTTTCCGAATTTCCCACAGTTTATTGTGATCCACACAGTCAAGGGCTTTGGCATAGTCAATAAAGCAGAAATAGATGTTTTTTTGGAACTCTCTTGCTTTTTCCATGATCCAGTGGATGTTGGCAATTTGATCTCTGGTTCCTCTTCCTTTTCTAAAACCAGCTTGAACATCAGGAAGTTCATGGTTCACATATTGCTGAAGCCTAGCTTGGAGAATTTTGAGCATTACTCTACTAGTGTGTGAGATGAGTGCAATTGTGTGGTAGTATGAGCATTCTTTGACATTGCCTTTCTTTGGGATTGGAATGAAAACTGACCTTTTCTAGTCCTGTGGCCACTGCTGAGTTTTCCAAATTTGCTGGCATATTGAGTGCAGCACTTTCACGGCATCATCTTTCAGGATTTGGAATAGCTCAACTGGAATTCTATCACCTCCACTAGCTTTGTTCGTAGTGATGCTTTCTAAGGCCCACTTGACTTTACATTCCAGGATGTCTGGCTCTAGGTCAGTGATCACACCATCGTGATTTTCTGGGTCATGAAGATCTTTTTTTTACAGTTCTTCTGTGTATTCTTCCCATCTCTTCTTAATATCTTTTGCTACTGGTTAATAACATGCATGCATATACATATATAAATATAGACATTAATATACACATTAATATTAATATATACATACATGCATATACATATCTAAAGATATACACATATACATATATATTAAATTTGTGCATATATATTTACTGTAGCACACATGCATATATATATATATATATATATATATATACACATATGTATATATAGTATACATAAACTTACTCAGAAAGGTTTTTAAGTATTTTAAAATTAAAAATCTATTATGTTCTTAAGAACATTAATAATTTAAATAAGGTTATTTTCAGATTAAGTATTTTTAAATTACTTCAATAAGTTGGAACTCCAGTGTTGTGATATGATCTATCAGGAAATTTCAGTGTGTAAGCCCTGAGGTGAAGTAATACATGTTCCTCAGTCACTTACTATTAAGTAAATGTATTTTTTGTTTATATTAGCCCTCATGCTATTAGGCAAAAGTGGTTTAATTCGGTAAAGGTAAGGACTATCTGAAGAGCTATAGACAGAGGTTCATAACTTTGTACAAGAAGCGGTGACCAAAACCATCTCAAAGACAAAGAAATGCAAGAAGGCAAAGTGATTGTCTGAGAAGGCTTTACAAATCGCTGAGGAAAGAAGAGAAGTGAAAAGCCAAGGAGAAAGGGAAAGATATACCCAACTAAATACAGAGTTCCAGAGAATAACAAGGAAACACAGGCCTTCTTAAATGAACAATGAAAAGAAACAGAGGAAAACAATAGAATGAGAAAGACTAAGAATCTCTTCAAGAAAACTGAGATGTCGATGGAATATTTCATGAAAGAATGGACACAAAAAAGAACAGAATGTTAATGACGTAACAGAAGCAGAAGAGATTAAGAAGAGATGGTAAGAATACACAGAAGAACTATACAAAAAAAAAAAAAAACTTCAGGACCCAGATAACCATGATGGTGTGATCACTCACCTAAAACCAGACATCTTTGAATATGGAGTCAAATGATCCTTAGAAAGCATCACTACAAACAATGCTAGCAGAGGTGATGGAATTATAGTTGAGCTGTTTCAAATCCTAAAAGATGTTGCTTTTAAAGTGCTGCTCTCAGTACATCAGCAAATTTGGAAAACTCACCAGTGGCCACAGGATTGGAAGAAATTGGTTTTCATTCCAATCCCAACAAAGGGCAATGTGCAAACTACTGGAAAATTGTACTCATTTCACATACTTATAAGATTATGCTTAAATCCTTCAAGCTAGTTTTCAGCACTACATAAACCAAGAAATTCCAGATGTACAAACTGGATTTAGAAAAGACAGAGGAGCCATAGATAAAATTGCCAATATATGTTGGATCATAGAGAAAGCGAGGGAAAAGATCTGCTTCATTAAATATGCTAAAGCCTTCGACTGTGTGAATCACAACACAGTAGGAAATTCTTTAAGATCACCTTACCAGTTTCCTGAGAAACCTATATGTGAATCAAGAAACAACAGTTAAAAACCTTACATGGAACAACTGACTGGTTCAAAATTGAGAAAGGAGTATATCAAGACTGTATATTGTCACATTGCTTATTAACTTCTAATAAAAGTTCATCATGCCATACTTGGCTGGATGAATCGCAAGCTAGAATCAAAATTTCTGGGAGAAATATCAACAACCTCAAATATGCAAATGATATCACTTTAATGACAAAGAGTGAAGAGGAACTAAAGAGTCTCTTGATGAGGGTGAAAAGAGAGAGTGAAAATGCTGGCTTAAAGCTCAACATCCCAAGAAACTAAGATCATGGCATCTGGTCCCACCACTTCATGGAAAATAAATGGCTAAAAAGTGGAAGCAGTGACAGATTTTCTTTTCTTGGTCTCCAGAATCTCTCCAGATGGTTACTGCAACCATGAAATTCAAAGACACTTGCTCCTTGGAGGAAAAGGAATGACAAACCTAGACAGCATATTGAAAAGCAAAAACATTACTTTAGACAAAGACATCCATGTAATCAAAGCTGTGATTTATCCAGTAGTCATGTACAGATGTAAGAGTTGGAACATAAAGAAGGTTGAGCACAAAAGCACGATGCTTTTGAGTTGTGGTGCTGGGGAATACTCTTTAGAGTCCCTTGGACTGCCAGGAGATTAAATGAGTCAATCTTAAAGCATATCATCTCTGAATAGTCATTGGAAGGACTAATGCTGAAGATGAAACTCCAAAACTTTTGCCACCTGATGTAAAGAACCAATTCGTTGGAAAAGACCCTGATGCAGGGAAAGATTAAAGGCAAAAGGAGAAGAGGGTGGCAGAGGATGAGATGGTTGGATGGTGTCACTGACTCAATGGACATGAGATTGGGCAAACTCCTGGAGATAGTGAAGGACAGAGAAGCCTTGTGTGCTGCAGTCCAGTCCGTGGAGTTGCAAAGAGTTGGACATGACTTAGCAGCTGAATGATAGCAACAATTTATCTATTTGGGAAGATGTTAATATTTCTAAATAAGAGAGTAATTTTCTTGTATAATCTCTCAATTTCTAAGGGGCATGTAAACCTGAAGAGACAGTTTCCTAATACACTGAGACCAGTTTGTACCTAGTTTCTTTCACCCCTTCTGGGGTGTGGAAAGTACTGAGTTGAAAATTTTAAGATAAGTGGCTTCCTTATCCTAGCATTGAATGTAGAAACTGCTATCATTTCTAAGAGAGAAAATAACATTTTTCTTTAAGGCAATGCTTTATATCTACTTAACTCCTAGTTTTCTTATCTTTTTTTTCCCCAAGATGGCCTAAATTTTGCTCAGTTTGTGCCTCAGGGCACTCCCAACTCACTTCAGATGAAGCCTCCTTGGTCTAAGGGGAAGTCAATTCCCCTCATTTGTATTTGGCTTAGAAAATTGGCATGTGACCCATATATTGCCAATAATTCATGAGAAAAATTTGTTAAGGGTCTTCTGGAGAAATATTTGCTACATGAAGTTAAGGTCTGCTTTTTTTTTTTTTTTTTGAGGGAATACTTTCAAATCATATATGATGCTTAAAGTTGCTTTACACAGACTCTAGCATAGAGTGTGAAACTTCAAGGAAATGAAAATAATCTGTGTCTTTGTCATCATGAAGTTACTGAATTAAGTAAATTTGATACATGCCCTACCTGGGACTCACCTAATTCTGAAACATGTATAATATCATATATGAAACAAATCACCAGTCCAGGTTCGATGCATGATACTGGATGCTTGGGACTGATGCACTAAATTTATTTATTTTAACTGGAGGCTAATTATTTTACAATATTGTATTGATTTTGCCATACATTAACATGAATCCGCCACAGGTATACAAATCATGCTGCTTTTCTGTGGAAATATTACAAATTAATAAAACTACAATACTTCTATTTATGCTCATGGGCCTGAAGCCATCTCCATGTGAATTAAAGAGAGCTTCAGCAAATTTTGATGTATTGGCTGAAACTCTGAATACTACTTAAGACTCTACAACATAGGGGTGAGTTAGGACACAAACTCTCTTCCCAAGAGAACTGATAACATTTTTCTAAAATAACTACTTAGAGACTCTAAGTTAGGGATGAAGTTTGTTTATGGGATGGAATATAAAATTTAATCTTGAGGACAGCAGACACAGTTTAGAACAAAAGAAACTTGCGCTGGAAGTTTCCAGTGGGAGCTGGCATCAGTTGATAATCCTTTAACGTTCAGTGAAAAGTTCAGGTTACTTAAAAATTTCACCTTTGTTCCTTTAGCATTGGAACTTTTTTCTAAATTATTTATATGTTGTATGATATCTGAGTGTGTTACTTTGTGGAGGCTAAAGAGGCAATATGGAAGGGGAAAGAGTGCTTTCTATACCTTAAACTCTGCCAGAATCCTACAGAGATGGCTTTTTTTCCCCAAAGAGCTAAGGCTCAGTTTTCCAGGTTGATTAGTGATATCAGAGGAAAGAGACTTAAAATCCTACAAAAATTTCCAAAAGGAAAGGAAAGAAAAAGGCTCAGCAAATTTCTTGTCTATATAATAATCAGAATGTAATTCCTACCTAGCAGACAGACATACTTGCCAAAATATTTAGAAACATGACAAAATGCTAGTCTCATTGTTCATTTCTGTTATGGTAATATGAATCTTCTGATTTTATTTAAATTCTAGTTTTGAAGTAGAAAGGAACACAAGAATTTGTGTGTGATATTGAGTGAGATTTTTACTTCTTTTCCTCATTCCTTGATGTTGTTAAACTGTGAACTCAGTAATTCTTTTGAGTGGATATAATTCTGAAATGAATTCTGTTATCTTAAAGAATAGTGCCTGAGTCTGTTTGTTTTATGAAACTGGAGATAAATGGGTAATAAGGCATGTTTCAGGAGAATGATCAAGAGCATGAAAGGAAATTCTATATCACAGAGTTCCAAAATAGACCCTTACTCTAAAGAGAGGACTAGAATTATTTTGTCCCAGTTAAAAATGAATGATAACTCTTGTAGTAGAAAATGTTGAAAAGTGAAAGCAAGTCACATAAGAAACAGGAGATGAAGTTAGATAAAAAAGAAAAGATCTTTAGATAAAAATAGAAATGAGGGTATAAAGGAGAGAAATGATTTGGTGACTGAATGTAATTAAAAGCTTAATGTTGTTTCAATAAACATTCTAATATTCTACTTTTAAAATTTAATTTTTATTTTATATTGGATTAAATTTGATTTACAATGTTGTATTGTTTTAAGTGCACAGCAGAATTGTACATATGTTGTACATGTGCATATATCCATTCTTTTTTAGATTCTTCTCCAATACAGTTTATTACAGGATATTGAGTAGAGTTCTCTGTGGTATACAGTAGGTCTTGTTGTTTATCTATTTTATATACAATAGTGTGTATATGTTAATTCAAACTCTTAACTTATCCCCCCTTCTTATGTTTCTCCTTTGGTAACCATAAGTTTGTTTGCAAAGTTTGTGAATCTGTTTCTTTTTTGTATATAAGTTCATTTTTATCTTTTTTTTTTTTAATTCCACATGTAAGTGGTATCATATGATATTTGTCTTTCTCTGTCATATTTCACTCAGTGTGATAATCTCTAGGTCCATTCATGTTACTGTAAATGGTATTATTATATTCTTTCCATGGCTGAGTAATATTCTGGCTTATATACGTATCCCATCTTCTGTATCCATTCCTATGCTGATATACATTTAGGTTGCTTCCGTGTCTTGGCTATTGTTAATAGTGAACATTGGGGTGCACGTATCTTTTCAAATTATGGTTTTCTCTGGGTATGTGTCCAGGAGTTGTATTGTAGGTTCATATGTTAACTCTGTTTTTAGTTTTTTAAGGAACCCCTATACTGTTCTCCCTAGTGGCTGTACCAATTTACATTCTCACTACCTGTGTAGGACGGTACGCTTTTCTCCACACTATCTTCAGCAATTTATTATCTGTAGACTTTTCAATAATGGCCATTCTGACTGGTGTGAGGTGATGCCTCTTGTAGTTTTGATTTACATTTCTTTATTAATTAGAGATGTTGAGCATCTTTTCATATGCTATATGGCCATCTATGTGTCTTCTTTGGATAAATATCTATTTAGACCTTCTGCCCAGTTTTTGATTGGGTTTCTTGTTTTTTTTTTTTTTTTTGTAATAGAGCTGCATGAGATGTTTGTAGATTTGGGAGATTAATCCTTTATCAGTCTCTTCATTTGCAAATGTTTTTTCCCATTCTGAGAGTTGCCTTTTCATTTTGTTTATAGCTTCCTTTGCTGTGCAAAAACTTATAAGTTTAATTAGATCCCATTTGTTATTTTTGTTTTTATTTTCATTACTCTCGGAGGTGGGTCCACAGAGATACTTCCATGATTTATGTCAAAAAGTGTGCTTCCTATGTCTACCTCTAAGAGTTTTACAGTATCTGGCCTGATATGTAGGTCTTTAATCCATTTTGAATTTCATATTGTCTTTTGTTTAGAGTTAGCTTCAAGTACTGTCTTTTCCATTTAAACAAATCAAAATAAATTGCTTTGTTTTTCTCACTTGAAAGAAATTTGAAAAAATACATACATCAAAGTTGCATCACTGTCAGGTAGGTCACCTCCATGATTTAGGCAGGATATAAATGCCCAATATGTCTGGTCAAACTTTTACTTTTACATATAAGGAAGCTTAGGATCAGAAAACAACAGATATTAAGGCAGCTAGGTGGTGGAGGGGGCTTCCTTGGTGATTCAGTGCTAAAGAATCTGCCTGCCAATGCAGGAGATAAGTGTTCAATCCCTAGGTCAGGAAGATTCCCCTGGAGAAGAAAATGGCAACCCGTTCCAGTATTCTTGCCTGGGAAATCCTACGGACAGAGGAACCTGGTTGGCTACAGTCCATGGGGTTTCAAAGAGTTGGACACAACTTAGTGACTAAACAATAACAACAAAGTTGGTGGAGGAGCAAAGACTACAGATGGGATTCCCAAATCTTGGATGACTTGTACCTGGGGCTTTCTTTTACCTATGCCAGCTAATCTTTAAACTGCCCAATTCAAAATCTGACTTTCCTTTAATTCTTTTATTCCTTGTGAATACTTTTCTTTATAAAATTGTTTTATCAACTTTTGACATATAAAAATGATCAGAAAGATGCTAGACTTGTATCAGCTTGTATTGTCACATAGATAGCATGAGCCTTGAAATAACAACTTGTGACATGATAAATTGGAATATATACTTCACTTCTTTCAGGACCTTTAAGTTTCTGATCACAATTTCCATTTAGATAATTTTAAATGCCAGAAACTGGTTGAACATGTATCTTTGTGTATCTTTTTATACACAGATGACACCACCCTTATGGCAAAAATTGAAGAGGAATTAAAAAGCCTCTTGATGAAAGTGAAAGAGGAGAGTGAAAAAGTTGGCTTAAAGCTCAACATTCAGAAAACTAAGATCAGGGCCTCTGGTCCCATCACTTCATGGGAAATAGATGGAGAAACAGTGGAAACAGTGTCAGACTTTATTTTTGGGGGCTCCAAAATCACTGCAGATGGTGATTGCAGCCATGAAATGAAAAGACCTTTACTCCTTGGAAGGAAAGTCATGACCAACCTAGATAGCATATTCAAAAGCAGAGACATTACTTTGCCAACAAAGATCTGTCTAGTCAATGCTGTGGTTTTTCCAGTGGTCATGTATGGATGTGAGAGTTGGACTGTGAAGAATGCTGAACGCTGAAGAATTGATGCTTTTGAACTGTGGTGTTGGAGAAGTCTCTTGAGAGTCCCTTGGACTGCAAGGAGATCCAACCAGTCCATTCTAAAGATCAGTCCTAGGTGTTCCTTGGAAGGACTGATGCTGAAGCTGAAACTCCAGTACTTTGGCCACCTCATGCGAAGAGTTGACTCATTGGAAAAGACTCTGATGCTGGGAGGGATTGGGGGCAGGAGGAAAAGGTGACGACAGAGGATAAGATGGTTGGATGGCATCACCAACTCGATGGACATGGGTTTCACTGAACTCCGGGAGATAGTGATGGACAGGGAGGCCTGGCGTGCTGTGATTCATGGGGTTGCAAAGAGTTGGACACGACTGAGTGACTGAACTGAACTGTTTTTTCAGAGGTTTTCCATGGAGCAGCAGTATACATCAAATAATTTCTTTTGATGGTACTGAACAAGAACACTTTATTATTGTCCTAGGGCTGCTATAACAAATTACCACAAACTGGGGGGCTGGATGGCATCACTGACTCGATGGACGTGAGTCTCAGTGAACTCCGGGAGTTGGTGATGGACAGGGAGGCCTGGAGTGCTGCAATTCATGGGGTTGCAAAGAGTCGGACATGACTGAGTGACTGATCTGATCTGATCTGATCTGGAGGGCTTAAAACAACAGAAATGTACTCACTGTTTTTGTGGTTAGAAGTCGAAGTTCAAGTTGTCAATAAAGTTGGTTTCCTCTTGCTGCCTTCAGGAGAATTTGTTCCATACCTCTCTCCTAGGTACTGTTGGTTGCTCACAATCTTCAGAATTCCTTGATTTATAGATGTAATTCTCCAGTCCCTGACTTTGTTTCACACAGCATTCTCTTCTCTGTGTTTTTATATCTTTTTATTATAAGAACTCCAGTCATACTGAATCAGAATCCACTAATCAAGTAAGACCCCATCTAAACTTGTGGAGAAGGCAATGGTGACCCATTCCAGCATTCTTACCTGGAAAATTCCATGGATGGACGAGCCTGGTAGGCTACAGTCCATGGGGTCTCCAAGAGTTGGACATGACAGAGTGCCTTCACTTTCACTTTTCACTTTCATGCATTGGAGAAGGAAATGGCAACCTGCTCTAGTATTCTTGCGTGGAGAATCCCTGGGACAGAGGAGCCTGATGGGCTGCCATCTATGGGGTTGCATAGAGTTAGATACGACTGAAGAGACTTAGCAGCATCTAAACTTGGTAGAATCCATAAAGACTCTACTTCCAAATAACATCATCTTCACAAATACTGGGGGCAGCTTCCCAGATACACAGTGGCAAAGAATCTGCCTGCCAAAGCAGGAGACACAGGAGACTTGGGTTCAATCCCTGAATCAGGAAGCTACTTTGGAGTAGGAAATGGCAACCAGCTCCAGTACTCCTGCCTGGAAAATTCCGTGGACAGAAAGGAGCCTAGTGGGCTAAAATCCATGAGGCTGCAAAGGGTCAGACACAAATACTGGAATTTAGTCTCAACATATCTTTATGGGGAAAACAGATTGTCTGACTTATGTTAGGGCAAATATACTGCATGAGCACAGGAAGGGCCAAGAGGAGCTACTCCATGTTTAAGGTCAGGAGGGGTGACCTCGTCCAAGGTAAGGAGCAGAGGCTGCATTTTGCTGGAGCAGCCATGAAGAGATACCCCACATCCAAGTTAAGAGAAACCCAACTGAGATGGTAGGTGTTGCGAGAGGGCATCAGAGAGCAGACACACTGAAACCATAATCACAAAAAAGTAACTAATCTGATCACATGGACCACAGCCTTGTCTAACTCAATGAAACTAAGCCATGCCATGTGGGGTCACCCAAGATGGACAGGTCATGGTGGAGAGGTCTGACAGTATGTAGCCCACTGGAGAAGGGAATGCTGAACCACTTCATTATTCTTGCCTTGAGAACCCCATGAACAGTATTTAAAGGCAAAATGATAGGATACTGAAAGAGGAACTTCTCAGATTGGTAGGTGCCCAGTATGCTACAGCAGATCAGTGGAGAAATAACTCCAGAAAGAATGAAGGGAAGGAGAAAAAGCAAAAACAATACCAAGTTGTGAATGTGACTGGTGATAGAAGCAAGGTCCAATGCCATAAAGAGCAAAATGGCATAGGAACCTGGAATGTTAGGGGCATGAATCAAGACAAATTGGAAGTGGTCAAACAGGAGATGGCAAGAGTGAACATCAACATTCTAGGAATCAGCAAACAAAAATGGACTGGAATGAGTGAATTTAACTCAGATGACCATTATACCTACTACTATGGGCAGTAATCATTAGAAGAAATGGAGTAGCCATCATAATCAACAAAGAGTCTGAAATGCAGTACTTGGATGCAATCTCAAAAATGACAGAATGATCTCTGTTCATTTCCAAGGCAAACCATTCAACATCACAGTAATCTGAAGGAACATACCTCAACATAATAAAAGCTATATATGAAAAACCCACAGCAAACATTATCCTCAATGGTGAAAAATTGAAAGCATTTCCTCTAAAGTCAGGAACAAGACAAGGGTGCCCACTCTCACCACAACTATTCAACATAGTTTGGAAGTTTTGGCCACAGCAACCAGAGCAGAAAAATAAATAAAAGGAATCCAAATTGGAAAAGAAGAAGTAAAACTCTCACTGTTTGCAGATGACATGATCCTCTACATAGAAAACCCTGAAGACTCCACCAGAAAATTACTAGAGCTAATCAATGAATATAGTAAAGTTGCAGGATATAAAATCAACACACAGAAATCCCCTGCATTCCTATACAGTAAAAATGAGAAAATAGAAAGAGAAATAAAGGAAACAATTCCATTCACCACTGCAATGAAACGAATAAAATACTTAGGAATATATCTACCTAAAGAAACTAAATACCTATATATAGAAAACTATAAAACACTGGTGAAAGAAATCGAAGAGGACACTAATAGATGGAGAAATATACCATGTTCATGGATTGGAAGAATCAATATAGTGAAAATGAATATACTACCCAAAGCAATTTAAAGATTCAATGCAATCCCTATCAAGCTACCAACAGTATTCTTCACAGAGCTAGAACAAATAATTTCACAATTTGTATGGAAATACAAAAAACCTTGAATAGCCAAAGCTATCTTGAGAAAGAAGAATGGAACTGGAGGAATCAACCTGCTTGACTTCAGGCTCTACTACAAAGCCACAGTCATCAAGACAGTATGGTACTGGCACAAAGACAGAAATATAGATCAATGGAACAAAATAGAAAGCCCAGAGATAAATCCACGCACATATGGACATCTTATCTTTGACAAAGGAGGCAAGAATATACAATGGATTAAAGACAATCTCTTTAACAAGTGGTGCTGGGAAAACAGGTCAACTACTTGTAAAAGAATGAAACTAGAGCACTTTCTAACACCATACACAAAAATAAACTCAAAATGGATTAAAGATCTAAACGTAAGACCAGAAACTATAAAACTCCTAGAGAGGAACATAGGCAAAACACTCTCCGACATACATCACAGCAGGATCCTCTATGACAAACCTCCCAGAATATTGGAAATAAAAGCAAAAATAAACAAATGGGACCTAATTAAACTTAAAAGCTTCTGCACAAGAAAGGAAACTATTAGCAAGCTGAAAAGACAGCCTTCAGAATGGGAGAAAATAATAGCTAATGAAGCAACTGACAAACAACTAATCTCAAAAATATACAAGCAACTCCTACAGCTCAATTCCAGAAAAATAAATGACCCAATCAAAAAATGGGCCAAAGAACTAAATAGATATTTCTCCAAAGAAGACATACAGATGGCTAACAAACACATGAAAAGATACTCAACATCACTCATTATCAGAGAAATGCAAATCAAAACCACTATGAGGTACCATTTCACGCCAGTCAGAATGGCTGTGATCCAAAAGTCTACAAGCAATAAATGCTGGAGAGGGTGTGGAGAAAAGGGAACCCTCTTACACTGTTGGTGGGAATGCAAACTAGTACAGCCACTATGGAGAACAGTGTGGAGATTCCTTAAAAACCTGGAAATAGAACTGCCTTTTGACCCAGAAATCCCACTGCTGGGCATACACACTGAGGAAACCAGAATTGAAAGAGACACGTGTACCCCATTGTTCATCGTAGCACTGTTTATAATAGCCAGGACATGGAAGCAACCTAGATGTCCATCAGCAGATGAATGGATAATAAAGCTGTGGTACATATACACAATGGAGTATTACTCAGCCATTAAAAAGAATACCTTTAAATGAGTTCTAATGAGGTGGATGAAACTGGAGCCTATTATACAGAATGAAGTAAGCCAGAAAGAAAAACACCAATACAGTATACTAACGCATATATATGGAATTTAGAAAGATGGTAACAATAACCGTGTATACGAGACAGCAAAAGAGACACTGAAGTATAGAACAGTCTTTTGGACTCTGTGGGAGAGGGAGAGGGTAGGATGATTTGGGAGAATGGCATTGAAATATGTATAATATCATATATTAAATGAATCACCTGTCTAGGTTCAATGCACGATACTGGATGCTTGGGGCTGGGGCACTGGTATGACCCAGAAGGATGGTATGGAGACGGGGGAGGGAGGAGGGTTCAGGATGAGGAACACATGTATACCTGTGGCAGATTCGTTTTGATATATGGCAAAACCAATACAATATCGTAAAGTTAAATAAAATAAAATTAAAAAAAAAGAAATTAGATTCCAACTCTATCATGCCAAATAATGACTGTATAAGATCCATCTGTTAATAAATAAATTATCCTAATGAGAAAAAGAAAAAAAGAACTAACACGCAAAAAAATGTCCTTTTAACTTTAGGGACTGGAATGCAAAAGTAGGAAGTCAAGAAACATCAGGAGTAATAGGCAAATTTGACCTTGGAATACAGAATGAAGCAGGGCAAAGGCTAATAGAGTTTTGCCAAGAGAAAGCAGATAATAACAAACACCCTTTTCCAACAACACAAGAGAAGACTCTGTACATGGACCTCACCAGATGGTCAACACCGAAATCAGATTGATTATATTCTTTGCAGCCAAAGATGGAGAAGCTCTATACAGTCAGCAAAAACAAGACTAGGAGCTAACTGTGGCTCAGATCATGAACTCCTTATTGCCAAATTCAGACTTAAATAGAAGAAAGTAGGGAAAACCACTAGACCATTCAGGTATGACCTAAATCAAATCCCTTGTGACTATACAGTGGAAGTGAGAAATAGATTTAATGGACTAGATCTGATAGACAGAGTGCCTGATGAACTATGGACGAAGGTTCATGACATTGTAGAGGTGAGAGGGATCAAGACCATCCCCATGTAAAAGAAAGGCAAAAAAAGAAAAATGGCTGTCTGAGTAGGCGTTACAAATAGCTGTGAAAAGAAGAGAAGTGAAAAGCAAAGGAGAAAAGGAAAGATATTCCCATTTGAATGCAGAGTTCCAAAGAATAGCAAGGAGAGATAAGAAAGCCTTCCTCAGTGATCAATGCAAAGAAATAGAGGAAAACAACAGAATGGGAAAGACTAGAGATCTCTTCAAGAAAATTTTAGATACCAAGGGAATATTTCATGAAAAGATGGGCTCGATAAAGGACAGAAATGGTATGGATGTAACAGAAGCAGAAGATATTAAGAAGAGATGGCAAGAATACACAGAAGATCTGTACAAAAAAAATCTTCATGACCCAGATAATCACGATGTTGTGATCATTCACCTAGAGCCAGACATTCTGGAATGTGAAGTGGTCCTTAGAAAGCATCATTATGAACAAAGCTAGTGGAGATGATGGAATTCTAGTTGAGCCATTTCAAATCCTGAAAGATGATGCTGTGAAAGTACTGCACTCAATATGCCAGCAAATTTGGAAAACTCAGCACTGGCCACAGGACTGAAAAAGGTCAGTTTTCATTTCAATCCCAAAGAAAGGCAATGCAAAAGAATGCTCAAACTACTGCACACTTGCACTCATCTCACACGCTAGTAAAATAATGCTCAAAATTCTCCAAGTCAGGCTTCAGCAATATGTCAACCATGAACTTCGAGAAGTTCAAGCTGGTTTTAGAAAAGGCAGAGGCAACAGAGATCAAATTGCCAACATCTGCTGGATCATCCAAAAAGCAAGAGAGTTCCAGAAAAACATCTATTTCTGCTTTATTGATTATGCCAAAGCCACTGATTGTGTGGATCACAATAAACTGTAGAAAATTCTGAAAGAGATGGGAATACCAGACCACCTGGCCTGCCTCTTGAGAAGCCTCTATGCAGGTCGGGAAGCAACAGTTAGAACTGGACATGGAACAACAGACTGGTTCCAAATAGGAAAAGGAGTACGTCAAGGCTGTATATTGTCACCCTGCTTATTTAACTTCTATGCAGAGTACATCATGAGAAATGCTAGGCTGGAAGAAGCACAAGCTAGAATTAAGATTTCCAGGAGAAATATCAATAACCTCTCATATGCATATGACACCACCTTTATGACAGAAAGTGAAGAGGAACCAAAAAGCCTCTTGATAAAAGTGAAAGTGGAAGTGAAAAAGTTGGCTTAAAGCTCAGTATTCAGAAAATTAAGATCATGGCATCTGGTCCCATCACTTCATGGGAAATAAATGGGTAAACAGTGGAAACAGTGTCAGACTTTATTTTGGGGGGCTCCAAAATTACTGCAGATGGTGATTGCAGCCATGAAATGAAAAGACCCTTACTCCTTGGAAGGATAGTTATGACCAAACTAGATAGCATATTGAAAAGCAGAGATGGCACTTTGCCAACAAAGATCTGTCTAGTCAAGGCTATGGTTTTTCCAGTGGTCATGTGTGGATGTGAGAGTTGGACTGGGAAGACAGCTGAGCATGGAAAAATTGATGCTTTTGAACTGTGGTGTTGGAGAAGTGTCTTGCAAGTCCCTTGGACTGCAAGGAGATCCAACCAGTCAATCCTAAAAAACCAGTCCTGGGTGTTCATTGGAAGTAATGATGCTGAAGCTGAAACTCCAGTAGTTTGGCCACATGATGAGAAGAGTTGACTCATTAGAAAAGACCCTGATACTGGGAGGGACTAGGGGCAGGAACATAGGGGGATGACAGATGATGAGATAGCTGGATGGCATCACCGAATCCATGGACATGAGTTTGGATGAACTCTGGTAGTTGGTGATGGACAGGGATGCCTGGCATGCTGCGATTCATGGGGTCACAAAGAGTCAGACACGACTGAGAAACTGAACTGAACCGATGTTAGGGCTTCCTTATATCATTGAATGTTTTTTAACTTTTTATTTTACATAGAAGTATTTTTTTGGGCTCCAAAATCACTGCAGATGGTGACTGCAGCCATGAAATTAAAAGATGCTTACTCCTTGGAAGGAAAGTTATGACCAACCTAGATAGCATGTTCAAAAGCAGAGACATTACTTTGCCAACAAAGGTCCATCTAGTCAAGGCTATGGTTTTTCCAGTGGTCATGTATGGATGTGAGAGTTGGACTGTGAAGAAGGCTGAGTGCTGAAGAATTGATGCCTTTGAACTGTGGTGTTGGAGAAGACTCTTGAGAGTCCCTTGGACTGCAAGGAGAACCAACCAGTCCATTCTGAAGGAGATCAGCCCTGGGATTTCTTTGGAAGGAATGATGCTAAAGCTGAAACTGCAGTACTTTGGCCACCTCATGCGAAGAGTTGACTCATTGGAAAAGACTCTGACGCTGGTAGGGATTGAGGACAGGAGGAGAAGGGCACGACAGAGGATGAGATGGCTGGATGGCATCACTGACTGGATGGACGTGAGTCCGAGTGAACTCCGGGAATTGGTGGTGGACAGCGAGGCCTGGCGTGCTTCAATTCATGGAGTCGCAAAGAGTCGGACACGACTGAGCGACTGAAGTGAACTGAATAGCAGATTAATAATGTTTGATAGTTTCAGGTAGACAGTAAGAGGACTCAGCCTAACATATAACGTATCCTTTCTCCACTAAACTCCCCTCCCATCCATTCAATGTAAAATATTGTGTGACTATTTTATACAATATCTTCATCTTGTTAAATACATCATTGCCTGATTAGCCAAAATCAAACAATACCCTATTGTGTGTAATATCATAAAGGGACAGAGTGTAGACAGGTCGTCCTGAAGAAAGAAGGAAGGTACTGGGAAAGAAATGAAGAATCTAAGGCAGCTCTCAATATCATGATTTAGGCATTGTGTCCAGCTCATAACCTTGAAAACCTGTGTTGTCTTCTCTGCAGGACATTTTAGAAAAGAATATTTATTTACCTTATATTTTTCACTGAGACTAGATTTGTTGCTGCTGCTAAGTCGCTTCAGTCGTGTTCAACTCTGTGTGACCTCATAGACAGCAGCTCACCAGGCTCCCCTTTTCTGGGATTCTCCAGGCAAGAACACTGGAGTGGTTTGCCATTTCCTTCTCCAGTGCATGAAAGTGAAAAGTGAAAGTGAAGTCGCTCAGTCACGTCCAACTATTTCATTTACAGGAGTTACCAAAATATAAGGGGACTTCAGCACGTAAAGGGATATTTAAATATAGAAAATTAGCATCCTTGAGATATCCTAAATCTGACATCAAGAAATCTGCATTCAAATAGAAGATTAAAGTGGCCCTGCTGAAACTATCTGCTGTGGACTGGATAGGCATACTGATAAATAACATGCATTTTGAAGTAAGATAATTTTTTGTCCTTTCAGCTTGTCAGAGATTAATGACTACAGGCATTTGTTTTGAATTTTTTATTCTTACTTCTATTATTATGAACTCTTGACCAGAACTGCTTATGTTAATAAATCCACTTTACAATATGAAAATACAGAAGCTCAAAAAATACGTGATTTATCCATTCATTTCTAAATATGAAGATGAAAATATGGTTACATATATACATAAATTATATTGTTAATTAGTGTTGCAGAAAGTGTCCATTTATACTTAAAATAATATAAGTATAAGTATGTTATATAAAATATTATATAAGTTGAGAAACTTTGTGAAGACATTTTTTTAATCATCATAGGTTTAATTTTGCTATAAGTGTTTATTTAAAAATACTGATTTGGTTATTTTCTTATAAATAGCCAGTGAATTACGGTGAACAGTTTCAAATTCGTGTTCTCTGAAGAAGATTTTACTTCAGGGCTAGGGATCAGGCTTGATCACTCAAGAGCTTTTGTGTAGCAAAGTTTTATTAAAGTATGAAAAAGGAACAGATAAAACTTCTGACATAGACATCAAAAGAAGGATGAAGAGTGCTCTCCTCGCTAGTCTTTAGCAAGGGAATTATATACTTTTTAAAATTAGCTATTACAATAAAGCAAAATAATGTCTCAGGTTGTAAAAAATTTACCAGACCCACTCCCACAATTTACATTTTAGGATAACAGGATTAGAATTTAACAATAGAAATATCCTACCAGACCCACTCCCATAATATACATTCTAAAATATCAGGATTAGTCAGAGGTTTTCAGGAAGGAGAAACTGTCCTCAAACAGGATACACTGTTGTTATATAATCCCTAGAACATAGTTTAAACTGAGTTGTTTGTTGTGTAATCATCAGTTCAGTTCAGTTCAGTTTTCATAGAGTTGAAAAAAGTCTTTTCCTTGAAATGGAGAAACCCCTCCATGGGAAGCCTTCAACTTCCAAAGTTGAAGCACTTTGGAGTGCAGCACTCCAAAGACCCAGCAATTAGACCAATTCTGGAATGCAGCCTAAGAGTAAGCCCAGGACAGGAAGACATTGTCTTGAGGGTCAAACTGCAGACTCAGGACTTTTGGAGTTAGCAGAAGCAGGTCCACATAGATTATCAGGGCCATCTGAAAAGTAAAAGTTGAAAGACATAAAATGACATTGTTTAGTTTTGGTCAGGGTGCCACTTTTTACTAACTCAAGTGTGGTGCACCCAGAAATCAGTTCCTGGCACCTTGACAGCTGTGGGATAAGAAAGAATAACCTACTAAGGGCCTTTCCAGAGGGACTTGAGAGATTGGTCTCCAGATCCCAAAGTCTTATCAGGACCTTGGTGCCTGGGTCAAATGGTGGCTTGTTTGACTCAGAGGCTGGGTCAGGAGTTACCTCTTGGAGTTTCCATAATGTCTCTTGAAAGGCTGAAAGCTGAGCACATAGTTAATTCTAAGGTTTCCGGGTCTGTGACAATATCTGTGCACAAAAATGGTCTGTCATAGAGACAGTTCCTTCTTCTGGTGGGGGGGAGGGGCAGTTTGATCCCTCATTAAAGCTATGGGTAGAACTGTAAACCAAATACCGTGTGTTTCCTGGGTTAGTGTACATGGATGTCTATTAATAAAGTCATTAGCCTTTTTGACCTTTCCTGAAGATTAAGGTCTCCAGGAACAGTGTAAGTGATACTTTATTCTTTGAGCTTTTGACACTCCTTGAGGTACAGTTTTAAAGGCAGAGCCATTATCACTCTGGAGGCTCTGCAGCAGCCCAAACCTGGGAATAATTTCATGGATTAAAATTTTTATAACTTCCTTAGCCTGTTCACTATGGCAGGGAAAAGCCTCAATGCATTCAATAAAATCATTTACCCAGACCCATAAGCAAGAAAATCTGTTTGTTTTTGGCATATGAGTAAAAGGAACCACAGCCTCATTTATTATTTGTAAAGCTTGAACTAGTCTCCATTTATCATTTGACTTTTTCACACTCAAAATAGGAGTGTTGCATGGAGTATTTACAGGGACTTAATAGCCCCTGCTTCTTTAAATTCTCAATGATGGGTTTTAACCCTTCCTTAACCTTGGGTTTATATCTTCCCTAGTGGCTCAAATGGTAAAACATCTGCCTACAATGCAGGAGAGCCAGGTTCGATCCCTGGGTTAGGAAGATCCTCTGGAGAAGAAATGGCAACGTACTCCAGTACTCTTGCTTAGAAAATCCCATGGCTGGAGGAGCGTGGTAGGCTACAGTCCATGGGGTCGCAAAGAGTCAGACATGACTGAGCAACTTCACTTTCACTTGGGTTTTAATGGGTACTGCTTTTGATGTGGAAATAGATGAGGGTCTTTGAGCCTTCTAGCAACAGGTATAGCATTTTGTGCTCGACCCACAGTTTTTCCATCAACCCACACTTTAGGATTTACATTTTGTTCAATTAGTGAGAGAGAAAGAGAAAGCTCCATATTCATGAATACAGAGGCCTGGACCTTGCTCAGTATATCCCTCTCCAGAAGGGGTGAGGGAGACTCCAGCATGATCAGAAACGTGTGAGAAAACAGCACAGAGTCCCAGTTGCAGCTTAAAGGATGACTGAAATAATAGCGTTTAGCTTATCCTGACAGTCCATTACAATAGTGGATCCGGAGGAAAGTGGACCAGAGGCTTCAGTGAGCACAGAGAAAATTGCCCCACTGTCCAAAAGAAAATCGACTGATTGGCCCACACAGTTACTAACACCCAGGGTTCCTCAGGTGCTGTTAGGATAGGAGCTTGTGTGGGGACCACTGGGCTCCTTCAGTCCTGATTATTTTGAGAGCCTGACCCCTGGGGCCTACACCTCTGAGGAAAGTCTCTCCTCCAGTATGGTCCTTTACAGACTGGACAGGGAGCTAGGGGTAGTTTAGATGCCTGAGCAGAACTTCACTTAAGATGCCCCTCCTTTCCACAGTAATCACAAGCCTGTCCTTTTTCAGCTGGGTTCCTCTGGGCATTTTTCTCTCCAGGTTGATTCATAAGTGTTTTCACAGCCACCACTAGAGCCTGGGCCTTTTCTTTGGTTCTTTTCTGTTCTTGTTTTTCCTCCTCACATTATCTACTGTAATATACTGTTTGAGCCAGCTGTAACAGTTTTTGTAGAAAATGATTCAATCAAAATGCCTGTTTTTATAACTTATGGCATAAATCTGGAGCAGACTGAGTGAGAAATTTATCTTTTAAGGTCGTCTCTCCCTCTGCACTCTCAGGAGAAATATTAGTGAACTTTTGAAGGGCTTCCCACTGTCTCTCTAGGAATCTGCCAGAAGCTTCCTTCTCTCCTTGTTCTGCATCAGCCAACTTAGCATAATTTAGAGGCTTAGTTTGAGCTCTCTTAAGCCCTTCAATAATGCAATTGATGAAGTGGGTCTACCCCCATATCCCTTTCGATTTGTGATAATCCCAATCTGGCTCTGCTATAGGAACCACTTGTCTCCCCATAGGGAGGAGAGGTATTTCATGTTCTGTCTTTCCCCTTGTCTCATTCTCTCCATTCATCTCCAAAAGCAGTCACTTTAGTTCACTTCAGTCACTCAGTCATGTCCGACTCTTTGCGACCCCATGAATTGCAGCACGCCAGGCCTCCCTGTCCATCACCAACTCCCGGAGTTCACCCAGACTCACATCCATTGAGTCAGTGATGCCATCCAGCCATCTCATCCTCTGTCGTCCCCTTCTCCTCCTGCCTCCAATCCCTCCCAGCATCAGAGTCTTTTCCAATGAGTCAACTCTTCGCATGAGGTGGCCAAAGTACTGGAGTTTCAGCTTTAGCATCAGTCCTTCCAAAGAAATCCCAGGGCTGATCTCCTTCAGAATGGACTGGTTGGAACTCCTTGCACTCCAAGGGACTCTCAAGAGTCTTCTCCAACATCACAGTTCGAAGGCATCAATTCTTCGGCGCTCAGCCTTCTTCACAGTCCAACTCTCACATCCATATATGACCACAGCAAAAACCATAGCCTTGACTAGACGAACCTTTGTTGGCAAAATAATGTCTCTGCTTTTGAATATGCTATCTAGGTTGGTCATAACTTTCCTTCCAAGGAGTAAGCATCTTTTAATTTCATGGCTGCAGTCACCATCTGCAGTGATTTTGGAGCCCAAAAAAATAAAGTCTGACACTGTTTCCACTGTTTCCCCATCTGTTTCCCATGAAGTGGTGAGACCAGATGCCATGATCTTCGTTTTCTGAATGTTGAGCTTTAAGCCAACTTTTTCACTCTCCACTTTCACTTTCATCAAGAGGCTTTTGAGTTCCTCTTCACTTTCTGCCATAAGGGTGGTGTCATCTGCATATCTGAGGTTATTGATATTTCTCCCTGCAATCTTGATTCCAGCTTGTGTTTCTTCCAGTTCAGGGTTTCTCCTGATGTACTCTACATATAAGTTAAATAAGCAGGGTGACAATATAGAGCCTTGACGTACTCCTTTTCCTATTTGGAACCAGTCTGTTTTTCCATGTCCAGTTCTAACTGTTGCTTCCTGACCTGCATACTAATTTCTCAAGAGGCAGATCAGGTGGTCTGGTATTCCCATCTCTTTCAGCTTCCCCCAAAACTTGTTCTCTCAAGTCAGGAGTCAGCATCTGTCCCAAGACATACATTACATCTCTCCAAGTAAGTTCATAAAGTAAAGTTAGTCCTGTAAAGGCTTCTATGTACTTTTCTGGATCCTCTAGACAATCTTCCAGATCTCTCTTTATCTATTGTACCTCTGGGTCTTTATGGATTGGTTATTTTTCCCAGTGGGGTCCTCCTGAAGAAGCAGTAAGTTTTATGGATCTTCCACAGCCCCTCTAGCTACCCTTTGCATATGTTATCAGCGATAGATTAGAGAAACATGCTTTTTCTCATCCTCATCCTCTTTCTCATCCTTAGTTTTGGTTTTCTGCAACTCCTCTACTTTTACTGTCTGAAATCCTATTGAAACCAAAGTAGTCTGGGGCTGCATTGGAACTGGGGTTTTTTGAACTTCTTTTGAAACTGAGGCATCCCTTCCTGGAGGGATTCTTTGACCCTTAGCTTGCTTAGTTGTGAGTGCCTGATTCAAAGGCAGAGGCAGAGTAAGAAGACAGGAGGGAGCTGAAGCCTTTACACCCAAATCTGTACCCTTAGGACATAAATCTGGCATATCTTGCAGAGAGAAAAAGAGTAATACATATGGTATTTCCACCCATTTACCTTGTCTTCTTCAGAACCAGTCTAGTTGTAAAACAGAATCTTAATTAAGAGACCCTTCAATTGGCCATTGTCTGCCACCCTCCAACAGATATTGTGGCTATGCATATTTGCAAAAGAAAGTCAGGCATGTCTTCTTTAAACTCTGGGGGTCAAACTTATCCCTGTTTGTCAAGACACAATCTAAGGGTTTGAGTCTGGAACTTTGACTAGCACCCATCTGTAAGAGAGAATAGAGCAGTGACCAGCATCTTTGCTTCCTTCCATTGGAGATGTCCCTCCCTGCTCTAGATAGAGGTGTAGACAGACTTTCCATTGAAGCTTTCCTTCCCTGGCCAGACTTAGCCTGTCCCTTACTGACACAGGTGTCTTACTCATCCCTCCCGGTTTTACCACGGAGGTGACATAGAGATACACCAAGGGAAGATCCGATGGCATCCTGAATTAATTTCTAGTTCCACATCACCTCAACCTTTGTTTGATTTGCTAGAGTAGTTTCCTGGAATGTTTCCCAAGCTAGTACTACTAGGGGAAGCATCTGTCTTATGTGTGCCCATTCACATTCATGATTACAGTCCTGACTGAGGTAGAAGGGATGAATCATTGCTACATCAGTAAGCCACAGGAGAGCTTTATCTAGTCTATTAAGAGTTAGTACTACCAAAGGAAGAAACCCACTGTACTTCCAAACTGGGATTCTGAACCTATATTTATAGAAACCTCATGCTCACTGGGCTTCCCTGGTGGCTCAGACAGTAAAGCATCGGCCCACAATGTGGGAGACTGGAGTTCGATCCCTGGGTCGTGAAGACCCCCTGGAGAAGGAAATGGCAACCCACTCCAGTATTTTTGCCTGGAAAGTTCCATGGACTGAGGAGACTGGTAAGCTACAGTCCATGGGGTCGCAAAGAGTCGGACACGACTGAGTGACTTCACTCATGCTCGCTAGCAGCACTTCAATCCACATAGTTTGGAGGGACAGCTACGACAAGGACTCACTAGTTACACTTAGTTCCTAAACATATTCCTAGCTAGTCTAGGTTCCCACGACTACCAACCTTGGAGTCTAAATAAAAGTATATAGTAACAGCATGAATCATAAGCCCATTGAAAGCCCATGATCAGACACATTAGGTTAGGAGTTCTAATTTCCCATGCAACTATTAAATGGTCAAAGAGACCAAGAAAAGCTGACTGAGAAAGGAAAATCTGGCCCACAAGCTTCACCCACATCTGGTTGCACCCCTCGCAGAGACCTTGGGTGTCTCTTGATACTGGCTGATGCTAAGTTGCTTCAGTCGTGTCTGACTCTGTGCAATCCCATAGACAGCAGCCTACCAGGCTCCTCCGTCCTTGGGATTCTCCAGGCAAGAACACTGGAGTGGGTTGCCATTTCCTTCTCCAACACATGAAAATGAAAAGTGAGAGTAAAGTAGCTCAGTCATGTCTGACTCTTGGTTTATCCTGAGTACTGGTACTGGCAGGTCAGTATAAACCCCAGACAGGACTCACCTTTTGGGGGCTGTCTTCATTCATCATGAGGCACCATGAAACCATGGAGTAAGACTCATCACTTGCCTCATATAGGGCACACAAACACACTGAAGAGTTAGTAAAGTAAAGCAGAAAACATGTATACTGAGAAAGCAGAAAAGCTAGAGCTCTGAGTGTTCTTACCTTGTCCTGAAGATACTAGACGAGCCCCCAAGATGATAGCTTATGGTGAACAGTGTCAGGTTTATGATCTCCAAAGAATAAGATTTAACTTCAGGAACAAGGACCAGACTTGATCACTCAAGAGCTTTTGTGCAGCAGTGTTTTATTAAAGTACAAAAAGGGACAGAGAAAGCTTCTGATATAGACAACAGAAGAGGTAAAGAGAGTGCCCCCCATGGTAGTCCTTCAGTTCAGTTCAGTCGCTCAGGCATGTCAGACTCTTTGAGACCCCAGGAATTAGAGAATGCCAGGCTTCCCTGTCCATCACCAGCTCCTGGAGTTCACTCAGACTCACGTCCAACAAGTTGATGATGCCATCCAGCCATCTCATGCTCTGTCGTCCCCTTCTCCTCCTACCCCTAACCCTTCCCAGAATCAGTCTTTTCCAATGAGACAACTCTTCGCATGATGTGGCCAAAGTACTGGAGTTTCAGCTTTAACATCATTCTTTCCAAGGAACACCTAGGATTGATCTCCTTTAGAATGGACTGGTTGGATCTCCTTGCAGTCCAAGGGACTCTCAAGAGTCTTCTCCAACACCACAGTTCAAAAGCATCAATTATACGGTGCTCAGCTTTCTTCACACTCCAACTCTCACATCCATACATGACCACTAGAAAAATCATAGCCTTGACTAGACGGAGCTTTGTTGGCAAAGTAATGTCTCTGCTTTTGAATATGCTATCTAGGTTGGTCATAACTTTTCTTCCAAGGAGTAAGCGGCTTTTAATTTCATGGCTGCAGTCACCATCTGCAGTGATTTTGGAGCTCCCCAAAAAAGTCTGACACTGTTTCCACTGTTTCCCCATCTATTTCCCATGAAGTGCTGGGACCAGATGGCATGATCTTAGTTTTCTGAATGCTGAGATTTAAGCCAACTTTTGCACTCTCCACTTGCACTTTCATCAAGAGGCTTTTTATTCCTCTTCACTTTCTGCCATGAGGGTGGTGTCATCTGCATATCTGAAGTTATTGATATTTCTCCCGGCAATCTTGATTCCAGCTTGTGTTTCTTCCAGTCCAGTGTTTCTCATGATGTACTCTGCATATAAGTTAAATAAGCAGAGTGACAATATACAGCCTTGATATACTCCTTTTTCTATTTGGAACCAGTCTGTTGTTCCATGTCCAGTTCTATCTGTTGCTTCCTGACAGGCATATAGGTTTCTCAAGAGGCAGGTCAGGTGGTCTGGTATTCCCATCTCTTTCAGAATGTTCCACAGTTTATTGTGATCCACACAGTCAAAGGCTTTGGCATAGTCAATAAAGCAGAAATAGATGTTTTCCTGGAACTCTCTTGATTTTTCGATGATCCAATGGATGTTGGCAATTTGATCTCTGGTTAGTCTAACTTTTCTAAAACCAGCGTGAACATCTGGAAGTTCACGGTTCACATATTGCTGAAGCCTTGCTTGGAGAATTTTTAGCATTACTTTACTAGCGTGTGTGATGAGTGCAATTGTGTGGTACTTTGAGCATTCTTTGACATTGCCTTTCTTTGTGACTGGAATGAAAACAGACCTTTTCGAGTCCTATGGTCAATGCTGAGTTTCCCAAATTGCTGGCATATTAAGTATTGCACTTTCACAGCATCATCTTTAGAGATTTGAAATAGCTCAACTGGAATTCCATCACCTCCATTAGCTTTGCTCATAGTGATACTTTCTAAGGCCCACTTGACTTCACATTTCAGGATGTCTGGCTCTAGATGAGTGATCACACCATCGTGATTATCTGGGTCATGAAGCTCTTTTTGGTACAGTTCTTATGCGTATTCTTGCCACCTCTTAATATCTTCTGCTTATCTTAGGTCCGTAACATTTCTGTTCTTTATCAAGCCCGTCTTTTCATGAAATATTACCTTGGTATTTCTAACTTTCTTGAAGAGATTTCTAGTCTTTCCCATTCTGTTGTTTTCCTCTATTTCTTTGCATTGGTCGCTGGGAAAGGTTTCTTATCTCTCCTTGATATTCTTTCGAACTCTGCATTCAGATGCTTATATCTTTCCTTTTCTCCTTTGCTTTTTACTTCTCTTCTTTCACATATTTGTAAGGCCTCTGCAGTCATTTTGCTTTTTTGCATTTTTTGCCCCCCATGGGGACTTTCTGGGTCCTCATCTCCTGTACAATGGCACAAACCTCTGTCCATAGTTCATCAGGCACTCTGTCTATCAGATCTAGTCCCTTAAATCTATTTCTCACTTCCACTGTATAGTCATAAGGGATTTGATTTAGGAGGTTCGTGACATTGTACAGGAGAGAGGAATCAAGACCATCCCCATGGAAAAGAAATGCAAAAAAGCAAAATGGCTGTCTGGGGAGGCCTTACAAATAGCTATGAAAGGAAAAGAAGCTAAAAGCAAAGGAGAAAAGGAAAGATATAAGCATCTGAATGCAGAGGTCCAAAGAATAGCAAGAAGAGATAAGAAAGCCTTCCTCAGCGATCAATGCAAAGAAATAGAGGAAAACAACAGGATGAGAAAGACTAGAGATCACTTCAAGGAAATTAGAGATACCAAGGGAACATTTCATGCAAAGATGGGCTCTATAAAGGGCAGAAGTGGTATGGACCTAACAGAAGCAGAAGATATCAAGAAGAGGTGGCAAGATACACAGAAAAACTGTACAAAAAAGATCTTCATGACCCAGATAATCAGAATGTTGTGATCACTCATCTAGAGCCAGACATCCTGGAATGTGAAGTCAAGTGGGCCTTAGAAAGCATGACTACAAACAAAGCTGGTGGAGGTGATGGAATTCCAGTTGAGCCTTTTCAGATCCTGAAAGATGATGCTGTGAAAGTGCTGCAGTCAATATGCCAGCAAATTTGGAAAACTGAGCAGTGGCCACAGGACTGGAAAAGGTCAGTCTTCATTCCAATCCCAAAGAAAGGCAATGTCAAAGAATGCTCAAACTACCACACAATTGCACTCATCTCACATTCTAGTAAAGTAATGCTCAAAATTCTCCAAGCCAGGCTTCAGCAATACATGAACCGTGAACTTCTTGATGTTCAAGCTGGTTTTAGAAAAGGCAGAGGAACCACAGATCAAAATACCAACATCTGCTGGATCATGGAAAAAGCAAGAGAGTTCCAGAAAAGCATCTATTTCTGCTTTATTGACTATGCCAAAGCCTTTGACTGTGTGGATCACAATAAACTGTGGAAAATTCTGAAAGAGATGGGAATACCAGACCACGTGGCCTGCCTCTTGAGAAATTTGAATGGAGGTCAGGAAGCAACAGTTAGAACTGGACATGGGACAACAGACTCATTCCAAATAGGAAAAGGAGCACGTCAAGGCTGTATATTGTCTCCTGCTTATTTAACTTATATGCAGAGTACATCATGAGAAAAGCTGGACTGGAAGAAACACAAGCTGGAATCAAGATTGCAGGGAGAAATGTCAATAACCTCAGATATGCAGATGACACCACCCTCTTGGCAGAAATTGAAGAGGAATAGAAAGCCTCTTGATGAAAGTGCAAGTGGAGAGTGAAAAAGTTGGCTTAAAGCTCAACATTCAGAAAACTAGGACCATGCCATCTGGTCCCATCACTTTATGGGAAATAGATGGGGAAATAGTGGAAACAGTGTCAGACTTTATTTTGGGGGGCTCCAAAATTACTGCAGATAGTGGTTGCAGCCATGAAATTAAAAGATGCTTACGCCTTGGAAGAAAGGTTATGAGCAACCTAGATAGCATATTCAGAAGCATTACTTTGCCAACAAAGGTCCATCTAGTCAAGGCTATGGCTTTTCCAGTAGTCATGTATGGGTGTGAGAGTTGGAGTGTGAATAAAGCTGAGCACCGAAAAATCGATACTTTTGAACTGTGGTGTTGGAGAAGACTCTTGAGAGTCCCTTAGACTGCAAGGAGATCCAACCAGTCCATTCTGAAGGAGATCAGCCCTGGGATTTCTTTGAAAGGAATGATGCTAAAGCTGATACTGCAATACTTTGGCCCCATAATGTGAAGAGTTGACTCATTGGAAAAGACTGATGCTGGGAGGGATTGGCGGCAGGAGGATAAGGGGATGACAGAGGATGAGATGGCTGGATGGCATCACTGACCCGATGGACGTGAGTCTGAGTGAATTCTGGGAGTTGGTGATGGACAGGGAGGCCTGGCATGCTGTGATTCATGGGGTCGCAAAGAGTTAGACACGACTGAGAGACTGAACTGACTGATAGAGCTTTCCATCTTTGGCTGCAAAGACTATAATCAATCTGATTTCGGTGTTGACCATCTGGTGATGTCCATGTGTAGAGTCTTCTCTTGTGCTGTTGAAAAAGGGTGTTTGCTATGACCAGTGCGTTCTCTTGGCAAAACTCTATTAGCCTTGCCCTGCTTAATTCTGTATTCCAAGGCCAAATTTCCCTGTTACTCCTGGTGTTTCTTGCCTTCCTACTTTTGCATTCCAGTCCCCTATAATGAAAAGGACATCTTTTTTGGGTGTTAGTTCTAAAAGATCTTGTAGGTTTTCATAGAACCATTCAACTTCAGCTTCTTCAGCATTACTAGTTGGGACATAGACTTGGGTTACTGTGATATTGAATGGTTTGCCTTGGAAATGAACAGAAATCATTCTGTCATTTCTGAGATTGCTTCCAAGTACAAAAAACTTTCGGAGTTTTTTGTTGACTATGATGGCTACTCCATTTCTTCTAAAGGATTCCTGCCCACAGTAGTAGATATAATGGTCATCTTAGTTAAATTCACCCATTCCAGTTCATTTTAGTTTGCTGATTCCTAGAACGTTGACATTCACTCTTGCTATCTCCTGTTTGACCACTTCCAATTTGCTTTAATTCATGGACCTGACATTCCAGGTTCCTATGCAATATTGCTCTTTACAGCATCAGAGCTTCCTTTTGTCACCTGTCACATCCTCAACTGGGTATTGTTTTTGCTTTGGCTCCATCCCTTCATTCTTTCTGGAGTTATTTCTCCACTGATCTCCAGTAGCATATTGGGCACCTACCGACCTGGGAAATTCATCTTTCAGTATCCTATCATTTTGCCTTTTCATACTCTTCCTTAGCAAGGGGATTATATACTTTTTAAATTAGTTATTACAATAAATCAAAAGAATGTCTCAAATTTGTAAAAATTTTCCTAGACCCACTCCCAGAATTTACATTTTAGGAAAACAGGATTAGCACTTTACAATAGAAAGATCCTACCAGACCCATGGCCATAATATGCATTCTAAAATATCAGGTTTAGTCAGGTTTTCAGGAGGGAGAAACTGTTCTCAAGCTGGATCCATTGTTGATATATAATCCCTAGTACAGAATTTAAAATGAGTTGTTTGTTGTGTAATCATCAGTTCTGGGATTAAAGGGAAAAAAAAATGTTTATATGAGTAAGACTAAGGAATGTAGAGCGGGAAAAAAAAGAAAAAGAAAAACCTTAGTCCTTTCCTTTTCCTTGAGAACTCCAGACCCCTCTCTCCTCAGGGACCCCCAGACTTCTTACCAAACTGCCTAGGAATTAACTCTCTCACTTTTCTTTTTAAAAGTGTTTTTTTCAGTTCAGTTCAGTCACTCAGTGATGCCTGACTGTTTGCGACCCCATGGACTGCAGCACACCAGGCCTTCCTGCAGGCTTTCTAATATCTACTGATTTTCACAGCTTATTAATTTATTGCTCACATTGTATTTTTCCATCTGTACATTTTTCTACTATAACTCATTTTTAAATTATTTTAAAATTTTCTAATGTATTCATTTTCATACTTCCATTTTTGAATCTTATTTTTGTATTAGGTCTATGTTTTCAAATGTATCTTATTAATATTGGATCTGACAATTTGGATAGAAATGCCAAACAAATTTCCAAGAGGATTTAGGTAGAGGCTCATATTTTTAGAGAAACATCTCCATTTTCTTTCTACTTCATTCTACTGATTTGATGGGTTTTATTTATTTATATCTAACTATTTTGCTTATCTGATCTTTAATTCTATGTGTAGGAAGCTTTGTTTTCTGTCAAATTTTCTTTATTTTAAATCAAAATCAACTGTGGTGACCTGAATGTGAAGGAAGTCCAGAAGGGATTGAATTTATGACTGTGTATGCCTGATGCATTTTGTTGTACAGTAAACACTAACACAACATTTTAAAACAAGTATATTCCAATAAAAAATAATTTAAAAGTTAAAGGACCATAATTCTACATTGTACTGTAAAAGTGCAGACATTTATTACCAGTGGTTTAATAGGTAGGCATGAATATACTAAATATTTGGAGTGTTCAAGTAGAAAGAAACACATGCAAATATTCTAATACATTATATCAAAAAGAAGTCTGAAATGGGGGAAAAAAGAAACTCTTGAAAACTCAATTAATACTTCTGGGAAATATAGTTTTATTTCATTTTTTGAACTAGAAAATCTTTCATACAGTGATTTTAGATAAGTAAGATAGTTCATTTTGGAGGTTAGAACTGTTTCAGAATAGAAGTACAAATATATATATCTTAAAACGTTCATGAGCTCATGCAAGACCCCTCCTGCCAGCACGCAGTCAGACACCATGTTAGGTATAACTCACCTCTGGATGACTCAGTGTACATCCAGCAGCATTATGTTTAATTCATTAATATTAGATGAACACATGCAAAATGGTTGTTAGTGAGTCACAAGTGAGATGTGGCAAAGAATAGCATATGGCAAAACAGAGTATTATTCTGAGAAGAGCATGTAACTCCTGGACTTCAAAGGATTTTAGAATGATCTTTGATGATGTCAGTGCTGGGCTTCAGTCCTATCTAACAGTGTCTGGTGACTTGATAAGGAAGATCTGCTAAAGCTAATTAAGAGAAGGGACTTTGGAGCTTCCTGGAGAAAATCTCCTAAGGAATTCATAGTAGTCAGGTAACTCAGTGTTCTTCCCTGATGGAAAGGTTTGGGTGATCAGGAATGCAGCATTCTGGGATATCTTACTAGGATTTTTCTTCCTACCTTGCACCCTATGGGGCTTCCCAGGTGGTTCAGGTGGTAAAGAATCTGCCTGCAATGCAGGAAACCTGGGTTTGACCCCTGGATTGGGAAGATCCCCTGAAGAAGAGCATGGCAAGCTACTCCAGTATTGTTGCATGGAGAATCCCATGGACAGAGGAGCCTGGCAGACTACAGCCCATGGCATCACAAAGAGTTGGAGATGACTGAGCAATTAAACATAGCACAGTTGCATCCTATAATCTTCCCATCCAGCACATTTGAAGTATATGGAGGGATTAAAAAACAAAACAAAACAAAACTATATGTGAAACCACAATAGCTTTTTCCCTAAAAGATTTGTGTTTTGGTACTAAGGTGCTAAATTATAACACAAAATGATAGGAAAATATAATTGATTAGCTTCTATAGGAAACATATACCTTTAACAATTTTTATGTATTATATGCTTTCTGGATTATAGTACTTATCTCCAGAAAATTTCCAAAAGATCAGGGTGTCTGCATTCCCTGTGAAAACATAAGGGCCCAGTTAATAGGGGAAAAAATAAAAACAGTAACCAGCAGAATCAGAATTGTGCCTCTAAGGAGCAGAAACATTATATGGATGTGTTGTCTGTAGCACCCTTCTCCAGGGGATCTTTCCAACCCAGGGATCAAAACCAGGTCTCCTATATTGCAGGTGGGTTCTTTACCACCTGAACCATCAGGGAAGCCCAAGAATACTGGAGTGGATAGCTATCCCTTCTCCAGCAGATCTTCCTAACCCAGGAATTGAACCGGGGTCTCCTGAATTGCAGGCAAATTCTTTACCAACTGAGCTATCAGGGAAACCCCTAAAAAGATAATGCTATGGAAGAGCTTCACTCAACGTGCCAACAAATTTGGAAAACTCAGCAGTGGCTGCAGGAATGGAAAAGGTCAGTATTCATTCCAATCCCAAAGAAGGGCAATGACAAAATTGCTAAAACTACTGCACAATTGCATTCATCTCACACGCTAGAAAAGTAATGATCAAAATTCTCAAAGCCAAGCTTCAATAGTACGTGAACTGTGAACTTCCAGATGCTCAAGCTGGATTTAGAAAAGGCGGATGAATCAGAGATCAAATTACCAGCATTTGTTGGATCATTGAAAAAGTAACAAAATTCCAGAAAAAAACATTTACTTCTACTCTATTGACTTTGCCAAATCCTTTGACTATGTTGATAACAACAAACTAAGGACAATTCGTAAAGAGATGGGAATACCAGACCACCTGATCCGCCTCCTGAGAAATCTGTATGCAAGTCAAGAAGCAACAGCTAGAACTGTACATGGAAAAACAGACTGGTTCCAAATCAAGAAAGGAGTACAAGGCTATATACTCTCACCTATATACTCTCACTTGCTTATATAACATATATGCATAGTACATCAGGCGAAATGTTGGGCTGGATGAAGCACAAGCTGGAATCAACCTTGCCAGGAGAAATATCAATAACCTTACATAGGCAGGTGGCAAAAGAGGGAACCGACTGTGGTTCAGATAATGAACTCCTGATGCCAAATTAAGACTGAAATTGAAGAAAGTAGGGAAAACCACTAGACATTCAGGCCTGACTTAAATCAAATCCCTTATGATTATCCAGTGGAAGTGACACATAGACTTAAGGGGTTAGATCTGATAGAGTGCATAAAGAACTAGGGACCGAGGTTTGTGACATTGTACAGGAGACCGTGATCAAGACCATCCACAAGAAAAAGAAATGCAAAAAGGCAAAATGATTGTCTGAGGAGGCCTAAAAATAGCTAAGAAAAGAAAATAAAAGTGAAAAACAAAGGAGAAAAGGAAAAGTATACCCATTTGGATGCAGAGTTTCAAAGAATAGCAAGGAGAGATAAGAAAGCCTTCCTCAGTGATCAATGCAAAGAAGTAGAGGAAAATAATAGAATGGAGAAAACAAGAGGTCTCTTCAAGGGAACTTTTCATGCAAAGATGGGCTTGATAAAGGACAGAAATGGTATGGACCTAACAGAAGCAGAAGCTATTAAAAAGAGGTGGCAAGAATACACAGAAGAACTATACAAAAAAGATCTTCATGACACAGATAACCACGATGGTGTGATCACTCACCTAGAGCCAGACATCCTGGAATGTGAAGTCAAGGGGGCCTCAGGAAGCATAACTATGAACAAAGCTAGTGGAGGTGATAGAATTCCAGTTGAGCTATTTCAAATGCTAAAAGATGATGCTGTGAAAGTGCTGCACTCAATATGCCAGCAAATTTGGAAAACTCAGCAGTGGCTGCAGGACTGGAAAAGGTCAGTTTTCATTTCAATCCCAAAGAGAGGCAAAGCCAAAGAATGTTCAAACTACGGCACAACTGCACTCATCTCACACACTAATTAAGGAATGCTCAAAATTCTCCAAGCCAGGCTTCAACAGTATGAGAACCATGAACTTCCATATGTTCAAGCTGGATTCAGAAAAGGCAAAGAAATTAACATCCATTGGATCATAGAAAAAGCTAGAGTATTTCAGAGAAACATCTACTTTGGCTTTATTGACTACACCAAAGCCTTTGACTGTGTTCAGTTCAGTTTAGTCGATCTTTGTGACCCCATGGAGTGCATCATGCCAGGCCTCCCAGTCCATCACCAACTCTCAGAGTTTACTCCAACTGACGTCCATTGAGTCGGTGATGCCATCCAACCATCTCATCCTCTGTTGTCCCCTTCTCCTCCTGCTTTCAATCTTTCCCAGCATTAGGGTCTTTTCTAATGAGTCAGTACTTCATATCAGATGGCCAAAGTATTGGAGTTTCAGCATCAACATCAGACCTTCTGATGAATATTCAGGACTGATTTCCTTTAGGATCGACTGGTTGGTTTACTGCTCAGTAAATCTTTAATCCAATTTTCTGTTGAAGGGTGGGGCTGTAACTGTGACTGTTAATTGAACTGGGGCCAAACTATGGTGGAGGTAATGAAGATAATGGTGACCTCCTTCAGAAGGTCGCATGCATGCGTTCCTGCATTCCATGCCCCCAACACTGCAGCAGGCCACTGCTGACCCATAACTGTGCCAGAGACTCCTGGACACTCACAGGCAAGTCTGGGGGTCACTGCTCCTTTTTCTTGGGTCCTGGTGCACATAACATTCTGTTTGTGCCTTCCAACGGTCTGTTTCTGCAGTCCTGTGTAAGTTCTGGTTCCTGTATGACAAGGTTAATGGCAAACTCCTCCAAGAGGGCTTATGCCACACCCAGGTCTACTGCACCCAGAACCCCTGCCCCTGCAGCAGTCCACTGCTGACCAATACCTCTTCAGGAGACACTCAAATACAGTTTTGTCTCAGTCTCTGTGGGGTCTCTAGGCCCTGGTATGCACAAGGCATGTTTGAGCCCTCTGAGGGTCTCTGACAGATATGGGGCTTGATTCTAAATGCGATTTTGCCTCTGCTATCATCTTGGTGGGGCTTATCCTTTGGTCTTGGATGTGAGGTATCTCTTCAAAGTCACTCCAGAGCCACACATCTGGAGCTTCAAAACTGCACAGCCACCACAGCAGCACCTACCATCTTTCTGGGTCTTCTCTGCCCTTGGGTGTGGGATGTCTCCTCATAGTCACTCCAGAACCATGCAGGCACTGCCCCAGTGCTGCACAGCCACCACTCCACACCGCTTTGACTATGTGGATCACAATAAACTGTGGAAAATTCTTCAAGAGATGGGAATACCAGACCACATGATCTGCCTCCTAAGAAGTCTGTATGCAGGTCACTGAAGCAGCATTAGAACTGTACATGGAACAAAAGACTGGTTCCAAATCAGGAAAGGAGTACATCAAGGCTGTATATCATCACCCTGCTTATTTAACTTATTTGCAGAGTACATCATGTGCAATGCCAGACAGAACGAAGCACAAGCTGGAATCAAAATTGCTGGGAGAAATATCAGTAACCTCAGATATGCAGATGACATCATCCTTATGGTAAAAAGCAAGGAACTAAAGAGCCTCCTGATGAAAACAAAAGTGCACAGTGAAAAAGCTGGCTTAAAACTCACATTCAGAAAACTAAGATGATGGCATCTGGTCCCATCATTTCATGGCAAATAGATGAGGAAACAGTGGAAATCACGAGAGACTTTGTTTTTGGGGGCTCCAAAATCACTGCAGATGGTGAATGTAGCCATGAAGTTAAAAGACACGATCCTTGGAAGGAAAGCTATGACAAACCTATACAGCATATTAAAAAGCAGAGACATTACTTTGCCAACAAAGGTCTGTCTAGTCAAAGCTATGATTTTTTCCAGTAGTCATGTATGGATGTGAGAGTTGGACTATAAAAGAATCTGAGCACCGAAGAATTGATGCTTTTGAACTTTGGTGTTGGAGAAGACTGTTGAGAGTCCCTTGGATTGCAAGGAGATCCAGCCAGTCCATCCTAAAGGAAAGCAGTCCTGAATATTCTTTGGAAGGACTGATGCTGTAGCTGAAACTCCAATACTTTGGCCACCTGATGGGAAAAACTGACTCATTATAAAAGACCCTGATGTTGGGGAAGACTGAAGGTGGGTGGAGAAGGGGATGACAGAGGATGAGATGATTGATGGCATCAGCATTTCAATAGACATGAGTTTGAGTAAGCTCTGGGAGCTCATGATGGACAGGAAAGTCTGGTGTGCTGCAGTCCATGGGATCACAGAGTTGGGCATGACTGAGTGACTGAACTGAATTTTCTAGTACACTATAGTGCACAATATAAGAGCGTGTCAATAAATGAAGAGAAAAATTTTAGATCCTTTATGGAAACAACCTGAACGTTCTCGTTAATTAACCCCATGTGAGACATCTTCAAGCTATGCAGGAGAAGCTTTCCCAGAGGCTAGCATCCATCTTGAGTTGGAGAAGAAATCAGAGAAAAGTGGGAGAAATAAAGATAAATAAGTGACAGAAAGTTAGTTGCTCAGTTATGTCTGACTCTTTGCAACCCTATGGACTGTTGCCCATCAGTCACCTTTATCCTTGGGATTCTCCATGCAAGAATACTCCATGCCTTCCTCCAGGGGATTGTCCTGACCCAGGGGTGAAACTTGTGGCTCCTTCATTGCAGGTGGATTTTTTACCTTCTGGGAGGTGATTGATAGTGATTGATGGGTGGTTGATAAATGATAGATGGTTGATGGATAAAGACAAACTGAGTTTGGTTATTTTGATAAGGCTAGTAAGAAAGAAAGAAATCTATATTACCAATGTATATGGTATTCTATGGTGCTGAAAAAATTTTAACTACAAGGTTTTTTTTGAATTATGAAAATAGTTTTGTCTTACCTATGGAATATATGGTTGAGATTGATATTTTCATTGTCCATTTATATGGCATATGTAAAGAAAGACATTTGAAACTTAAAAGAACTGACCAAACTGTCTTCTGTGTACATTTCCACTTTATGAAATTAATATATAAGTGTCCTGAGCTCCCCACAGAGCCACAAGAGATTTATAAGATCAAGAAATTGAAAAAGGATGGGGAAGTACTAATCCCAGGACCAGGGATGCTCTGGTCTCTTATGCCATTCTGTTCCTAGAAGATGGTATCCTTCTGTCAGTATGCTTGTGCCTGCCTGAGTGGGTAAGGTAGGAAAGGGCCTGGGGAGGAAGTGTCTAGACTGTGAGTTGCCATAGAACTTCAGCTTGAGGTAATTATGCTGGAGCAGCTTTGCCCAAGATCTATGGTTAAAGAAAGAGAATAAAATCTCTGCTAATACCCAAGATATATTTAAGAAATTGGCCCAAATCACTTAGAAACTGTCAGATTAGAGAACTGAAACTAAGTCTTTTCTCTATTTCCATGTTTTAGATATTGAGTTTACATATGAATACTTCCATATCAAGTGCAAATTTGAGTAAATAAACAAAAACCTGTCTGAATCAATTCTTCTAATGAATCCCTTGTCTCTAGATTCATGTTGATATTTGACAGAAAACAACAAAATTCGGTAAAGCAATTATCCTTCAGTTAAAAAGTAAATAATTAAAAAAAGAGCAAAACAGTGTTTACAACATCAGTTCAGTTTAGGCACTCAGTTGTGTCTGAGTCTTTGTGACCCCATGGACTGCAGTATACCAGGCTTCACTGTCCATCACAAACTCCCATAGCTTACTCAAACTCATAACCATTGAGTGGGTGATGCCATCCAACCATCTCATCCTCTGTTGGCCTTTTCTCCTCCTGTCTTCAATCATTCCAGCATCAGGGTCTTTTCAAATGAGTCATTTCTTCGCATCAGGTGACCAAAGTATTGGAGTTTACAACATAGGCCTCAGCTAATTTTCTACCATTATTTAAAGAATACAGACAATTAAAACACACACACACAAACACACACACACACACACACACACAATAATAAGTGTTAAAAAAAAAAAAGTAAGGCACCCATTTTTGAGTCATTTATTGATCACCTCCAGGTGTTGGAACATCCAGTACCATTTGATCAGAATAATTTTCCCATTTTGACCTCCTTGAATAGTCTTGTTTTTAAGACTCTGATCAAAATACCTGCCTATTTGGAAAATGTACTTGGGATCTTACCTTTATTAGAGTGCTTATTAGTTTTGATAGAAACTAAGCACTTTTCCCCCCTTCATTTGAAAGACAGTATCATGTATAAATTGAAGGTAATCCATAATGGATGTTCAGTTCAGTTCAGTTGCACAGTCGTGTCCAACTATTTGCGACCCCATCTATAGCAACATGCCAGGCCTTCCTGTCCATCACCAACTCCTGGAGTTTACCCAAATTCATGTCCATCGAGTCAGTGATTCTATCCAGCAATCTCATCCTCTGTTGTCCCCTTCTCCTCCTGCCCTCAATTCCTCCCAGCATCAGGGTCATTTCCAATGAATCAACTCTTCACATGAGGTGGCCAAAGTATTGGAGTTACAGCTTCAGCATCAGTCCTTCCAATGAACACCCAGGACTGATCTTCTTTAGCATGGACTGGTTGGATCTCCTTGCAGCCCAAGGGACTCTCAAGAGTCTTCTCCAACACCACAGTTCAAAAGCATCGATTCTTCGGCGCTCAGCTTTCTTTACAGTCCAACTCTCACATCCATACATGACCACTGGAAAAACCATAGCCCTGAATAGAGGGACCTTTGTTGGCAAAGCAATGTCTCTGCTTTTGAATATGCTATTTAGGTTGGTCATAACTTTCCTTTCAAGGAGTAAGCCTCTTTTAATTTCATGGCAATCACCATCTGCAGTGATTTTGGAGCCCAAAAATATAAAGTCTGACACTGTTTCCACTGTTTCCCATCTATTTCCCATGAAGTGATGGGACCAGATGCCATGATCTCCGTTTTCTGAATGTTGAGCTTTAAGCCAATTTTTTCACTCTTCTCTTTCACTTTCATCAAGAGGCTTTTTAGTTCCTCTTCACTTTCTGCCATAAGGGTGGTGTCATCTGCATATCTGAGGTTATTGATAGTTCTCCTGCAATCTTGATTCTAACTTGTGCTTCTTCCAGCCCAGTGTTTCTCATGATGTACTTTGCATAGAAGTTAAATAAGCAGGGTGACAATACACAGCCTTGACATACTCCTTTTCCTATTTGGAACCAGTCTGTTGTTCCATGTCCAGTTCTAACTGTTGCTTCCTGACCTGCATATAGGTTTCTCAAGAGGCAGGTCAGGTGGTCTGGAATTCCAATCTCTTGAAGAATTTTCCACAATTTATTGTGATCCACACAGTCAAAGGCTTTGGCATAGTCAATAAAGCAGAAAGAGATGTTTTTCCAGAACTCTCTTGCTTTTTCGATGATCCAGTGGATGTTGGCAATTTGATTTCTGGTTCCTCTGCCTTTTCTAAAACCAGTTTGAACATCTGGAAGTTCACGATTCACGTACTGCTGAAGCCTGGCTTGGAGAATTTTGAGCATTACTTTACTAGCATGTGAGATGAGTGCAATTGTACTGTAGTTCGAACATTCTTTGGCATTGACTTTCTTTGGGATTGGAATGAAAACTGACATTTTCCAGCCCCGTGGCCACTGCTGAGTTTTCCAAATTTGCTGGCATATTGAGTGCAGCACTTTCACAGTTTCATCTTATGTGTGTAGTATATGAAATAAAGTCAACATGAATGACCATTGATACATACAAGTCCAAAGAAAATACTTTTACTTGCAACAAAAAATTGGTGAATAAATATTAGTACATATAAAATATTTATTTACATAAGATTTTATTTTTATTATTTTCAGGTTTGGGAGAATAGTTTTTAAATAACCAACTCTATTAATTTGGATAAGAAGTAATCTAGTACACTTAGTAAATATACATGTAATTAAAACCAATCTACCAAAGTGCTTTGATTCAAAATTTTGATGGGAAGGGGAGTAGATATTTTAAGTAGATTCATTCTAAAACATAGGGCATGTAGTCAGAATATAACATTCTTTGACACTGAGATCAAAGGGTAAAAATATATGTGAGAGTCTACAAATAAGCAAGGTTAATTCCCTGAAGCTGAAATATTCTACAAACTTTTCAAAGACTGTCATTCTGACAAAATGTTTGTAATACAATGTTGTTGTTGCTAACTGAATTCCCCAAGCACTTAGAAATTAGGAAGGAGATCTTGGCATGCCAATAGTATAATCCACTATGTTTTTAATTACAAGTAAATACATTGATATTTTTGTTAATATATAACTTTCTATAAATGTATTTCAAATTTATATGAAACATAAATCATATGAAATGTGACAATTTATAATCTGATAAGTTTGACTGTCTAATAATAAACCTGTAGTATCTCTCATTAGGAAAAGAACCCTCCTCTAATGCCTAGAAGGAACAGCTGGATACTCACTCTTTTTTCTTTTGAGCCCAAATCACAAAAATAGTAATCACATATTAGATATCAACGGGATGGATATAATTATGTATAAAACATGCACATGTGGAGCTCTGGGATATATTAATGTGTATGACTTTGATCTGCTTCAATATGGATAAAAGTTCTTGTGCTGGGAAATAGGCAAGATTATAGTCTAAGTTTCACTTTATCAAAATACATTCTATAGGTAGTGGAGAATTTAACACATGGAATATAACTGAAAAGAGAAGAGTTCCTTTCAAGGGCAAACTTTTGTTAGATATTTTATATGCTCATTATGGTTGAAATTGGCAAGTGACTTACGAATTTAAGCTTTGGTTTTAAATCTGATATCAGGGAATGATTCGAGGTCACATTTGAAAGTCTAATTCTCTGTATGTACTCAGTGATTCTTCTCATTCTGTTCAAACTCCCTGGACTATTGTTAAATTTGATAATATCCTAAAAGTTGGTTATTACATGGTTTGCTTATGACTGATACATTTGGGACAAGAAGTACACAACAAAGAACAGATTATACATATCCTATAACATATAATTATACACATTTTATATGTGTATATGTATATAATCTTTAAAACTAATACAATGTGTTTAATGTTAGATATTAGCCTTGGCTTAAAAGTGACATTTTATCTTTTTTTTTTTCTCATAAATAGAGCATATGTTTCATTTGTTAAGAAACAATTGCTCTATGTACTGAACTAAAACTTTTGAAGTTTACTGTCTCATGAAAATTTGACACTTTAAAACTGGCTTGGAAAAATAAATTTCAGAGCATGAAACATTTTATTATTTTAAAATCAGAAGGCCTTTATTCCTCAAAATAAATGCATCAAGAATTATAATAATTCCTTCATTATTCAATCTTAGACTTTCAGAATAAAATACAGAGCTCTATTCTTTAACATTTTCCCTAATTACAGACATCAAGTTAAACCAGAATTTCTAGAATCAAAAAATTTGTGTATTTGGCATAATAAAGCAAAAGTATATTTATGTAACATAGGAGAAAAGTGGGAAAAAACTTTTGAGTTTGATTTTCTTAGATTTAGATTCTAATTTTAGATTAGATATTTAATTTCCATTAACATTAATTATTCTTTATAAATTTTTGAATGCAATTAATTTGCTTTCTAGAACCAGGTCATTTTTCAATGAATTAAGCAATCTAGCTGTTCTTTTAATTTTTTAAAAATTAGCCACAATGATAATAATAATACTATGTGATTATTAAGTAGCAGTCATTCTTCTGAAATAGGTATACATATGAACTCCTTTAACTTTCACTACAATACTTTATATTATTAAAGATGGAGAACTTGACGCATGGAGTTGTATCTTGCCCAACCACTCACAGCTAATGTGTGAAAGCCTCGTATTCAAATGGAAACAGGTCCTGTTCAAGAGTTGAGTATGGCATCTTCAAAGGTCAACAAGATAATTTCAAACACAAACAAACACAGAAGATGAACTCATTAAAGAAATGCCACTTCTAACTCTCTACATTTTCTACAATGAGGTATTTTTGTACAATATTTACCAATAGCAATATTCTTTGTTCCCAAGGAACACACACAACTTTTATTTCAATAAAGTTAATACTCTTCAACTGTTTTTTGTAGACAGGTAGTAAATCATAAATTATAAAACAAAAACTTCTGTTTTTTAATCTCTTTTCCGCCTAAGAATTCTTGTCCTTTACTTTTCCATTATAGACACAAGTCTTGAATCTTTAGATCTTCTATAGCTCACTAGATAAAATTGTGTTTGTCTAGCACTTAGAGTTGAAGTACTGCTGGACAGGCTACCCACTCCAGTATTCTGGCCTGGAGAATTCTATGAACTGTATAGTCCATGAAGTCACAAAGAGTCAGACACGACTGAGCAATTTTCACTTTTCACTGCTGGATAAGCAGAAAATAAAAATGTAAGATAAAATTGAAATAGAAACTTGTGTTATGTGAAAGTAAAGGGAAAAGAGAAAGAATAGCTTAATGAAGAATAAACATTGACAGCTAGGAAATAAAACATATAAAGGAGGAAACCTATATTCTGGACACTGATGTTGTCCAAGATCAGATGCCACAGCATAAGGGAAGCAGGACATTTTCTGTTAATAACCAAGAAGACATGGTGGTATTTTGGAAATGTATAGACAAGTAGATAAAAACAACGCAAAATGTCCTCAATTAGTTAGCATGGATAGACTGATCAATCACTTAACCAATTCAGATAAATTAAAGCATGTAATTTAAGTAAAATGGTATAAAAGTAGTATTTTGATAAATTTTATTAAAGTTCCTCTTAGAAATCATCAACAACCCCCTGAAGTACTGTACACAAAATATCAGTTCTATTAAGAACTCAATTTACTTGCAAAGGGTTATAAATACCATAGTTTTAGCTAAATGCCTATTTATAAATGCCACATCTTTCCTGATAACCTTCTTTGTCAAAGTTCTCCTAATTTCATTAAAAGTAACATAGCCCTCATAATGAAAACCTTACATCCTTGTAATGTATAACGTTAATTCCTGCCTTCTCTGACTATCTTAATGCTATTTTAAAGGGCAAATTCAGGTTCAAATTCACTTGTGAATCATCAAGCAAATCATGTATGATTTGCCTACAAATATTTAGGTTATTGTTTCCTTAAATCAAGTGAAAGAATATTGATATCTGATTACATGTCCTTTTCCAAGGGTATCCTATGTCTCCTGCATTACAGGTGGATTCTTTACGACTGAGGCCCCTGGAAAGCTCACTGGAAAAGAGCTGAGGGTAATTAATAATAGCTCCAATAAGAATGAAGTGGTGAAGCCAAAGCAGGAACAGTGCTCAGATGTGGATGTGTCTGATGGTGAAAGCTAAGTCCAGGACTTTCTCATAGACCAATACTACATAGGAACCTGGAATGTTAAGTTCATGCTGCTGCTGCTGCTGCTAAGTCGCTTCAGTTGTGTCCAACTCTGTGCGACCCCAGAGACGGCAGCCCACCAGGTTCCCCCATCCCTGGGATTCTCCAGGCAACAACACTGGAGTGGGTTGCCATTTCCTTCTCTAATGCATGAAAGTAAAGAGTGAAAGTGAAGTCACTCAGTTGTGTCCAACTCTTAGCGACCCCATGGACTGCAGCCTACCAGACTCCTCCATCCATGGGATTTTCCAGGCAAGAGTACTGGAGTGGGGTGCCATTGCCTCAAGGTAAATGGGATATTGTAAAGCAGGAGTAGGCAAGACTGAAAATTGACATCTTTTATTTCTAAAAATAAAATTCAAGAATCAGAGAAATAAAATGTTTGGGAATGAGCAAGTTCCAGAAAAACATCCACTTCTGCTTCACTGACTATGCTAAAGCCTTGTGTGGATCACAACAAACTGTGAAAAATTCTTAGAGATGGGAGTACCAGACCAGCTTACCTGTCTCCTGAGAAACCTGTATGTAGGTCAAGAAGCAACAGTTAGAACTAGACATGGAAAAATGGACTGGTTCCAAATTGGGAAAGGAGTACAACAAAGCTATATTTTGTCACCCTGCTTATTTAACTTATATGCAGAATGCATCATGCAAAATGCCATGCTGGATGAATTACAAGCTGGAATCAAGGTTTCAGTGGGAAATATTAACAATCTCAGATATCCACATGATACCACCTAGTGGCAGAAAGTGAAGAGAAAGTAAAGAGCCTCTTGATGGGGGTCAAAGGGGAGAGTGAAAAAGTTGGCTTGAAACTCAGCATTTAAAAACTAAGATCATGGTTTCTGGTCCCATCACTTCATGGCAAATAGATGGGGAAACAATGGAAACAGTGGCACGTTTTGTTTTCTTGGGCTCCAAAATCACTGTGGATGATGACTGCAGCTATAAAATTAAAAGACGTTTGCTCCTTGAAAGAAAAGCTATGACAAAGATAGACACTGTGTTAAAGACCAGAAATATCACTTTGCCAGCCAAGGTCTGTCTAGTCAAAGCTATGGTTTTTCCAGTAGTCCTGTATGGAAGTGAAAGTTGGACAATAAAGAAGATTGAGCACTTGAAGAATTGATGCTTTTGAGCTGTGGTGTTGGAGAAGACTCTTGAGAGTCACTTGGACAGTAAGATCAACACAGTCAATATTGAAGAAAATCAACACTGAATATTCATTGGAAGGACTGACACTGAAGCTGAAGTTCCAATACTTTGGCCATCTGATGCAAAGAGTTGACTCATTGGAAAAGACCCTGATGCTGGGAAAGACTGAAAGCAAAAGGACAAGAGAGTGGCTGAAGATGAGATGGTTAGCTAGCATCACTGACTCAAGGGGCCTGAATTAGCAAACTCTGGGAGATACTGGAGCACAGAGGAGCCTTGCATGCTACAGTCTTTGGGGTCTCAAAGAATCAGATAAGACTTAGAGACAGAAGAGCAACAAAAACAATCTTTGCCCACAAGAGAGTGGTCACAACTCATCTTTCACTCTACCAGTGATCATTTTGGAACTGGATTCTTGGCTTATTTTCTTTACCACCACTGCATATTTCTAAAAGTTTCTAGAACCTTTACGATCAATTAGGAATGTAAGGGCAGTCTCCAACTTAAATATTAAAGGAAAATTCTCTCATGATGCTTCTTAATGGAAAAAAAAATCATTCTTAAATAATGCTTCAGTGTAAAGGCTCTGGGGTCCATTTATTGTGACTGGGGGAGATTTGAGGCCCAGGCTGACACCCACATTCCAGGTCCAGTTGCTGGACATCTAACTGTACGGGACCTACATATCATGAGTTTGGGAACTCACATTGGACTATATTTGGCAGCCATTTTATGTCACTGTTAATCTTTTTAGGTGGCAATAGGAAACAGATTAAAGAATGAATTAAAATATTGTTCCGTACTGAGATGGAAGAGACTATGTAAAGATAATAAAGAAAAAATGGGAACAAAAAAGAAATTAAATTCAATCTAAACTTTCATTTCACAACTAATACATAGGATTTTCCCATTATCCCTGGCTCACCCCAACAGGAATGGGGTGAGAAGATGTCTGTTTCTTGCTTCTGCATAAGGGGGATTGTAATCTGGCATCATTGTGCCCTGTAACGAAATATTGGTTAATTACCATAGGGAAAGTTAAATGCTGGCTACAAAATATAAGAAAACAAAGCTTTAGAAAAACAAATATATTGTCACACACAGACAAAAAATTCAAAATAAATCCTCTCCTATAATGAAATGCCTTGAGATGTTAGGTCTTTCCTTATGTATAAATTTACTATTTCAGTCTGATACAACAATAATAATTAAAACAGTATAAACATTGAATATCTTAAACTTGCGCAATGTTGTATGCTAATTATCAGTAAAAGCTGCAAAAAAAAAAACAAACAAAACACAGTATATTTCAAAGACATGATTCAAGGTCATGTTGATTTTGTTCCAGCTCTACCTGGTAAGCCAAAATAATTCTAAACCTAGTGGAAAGTAAGAGACCAGAGCATAGGTTGAGTAATACAGAATACTATTATCTGACCAAGACAGCTATGCTCGAAGGACAGAAGTGAACTCCATGATGAAAAGACAAGGCAGTATTGGAAAAGCATATGCAATAGGGAGGGTGCATCTGAAGAAGTTGAAAAGAGAATAGTGATAGGGAACTATTGTAATCTGTCAGCTGAGATACCCTAAAAATGTCCTTGTTCTTGAACAGAATGTTAAGGTTAGACACTATAGGTAATAGGAGGTAATTTAATGCAAATCTTTGGTAAAATGTGTACTTAAAATTTAGAGGTCTGTAGGTTGGTAAGGCCTGAGGAAAAACAGGTTTTAGGAATAATTTATATATTATCTCTCCCATTCCTAATTTATATATTTTTATCTCTCATCCCTATCCTTTTTTTAAAAAAAATAATTCCAATTTTAAAAATAGTGCCTTCTCAATGTCAGAATAGTTACATAACAGAAAAGTATAAAGATTGAAAAGATCTCCTGTAACATGGTTTCAGTTCAGTTCAGTTGCTCAGTCGTGTCTGACTCTTTGTGACCCCATGAATCGCAGCACATCAGGCCTCCCTGTCCATCACCATCTCCCGGAGTTCACTCAAACTCACGTCCATCGAGTCAGTGATGACATCCAGACATCTCATCCTCTCTCCTCCCCTTTCCCTCCTGTCCCCAATCCCTTCCAGCATCAGAGTCTCTTCCAATGAGTCAACTCTTTGCATGAGGTGGCCAAAGTACTGGAGTTTCAGCTTTAGCATCATTCCTTCCAAGGAACAGCCAAGGCTGATCTCCTTTAGAATGGCTGGTTGGACCTCCTTGCAGTCCAAGGGCCTCTCAAGAGCCTTCTCCAACACCACAGTTTAAAAGCATCAATTCTTCGGTGCTCAGCTTTCGTCAGTCCAACTCTCACATCCATAGATGACAACTGGAGAAACCATAGCCTTGACTAAATGGACCTTTGTTGGCAAAGTAATGTCTCTGCTTTTCAATATGCCACCTAGGTTGGTCATAATTTCTCTTCCAAGGAGTAAGCGTCTTTTAATTTCATGGCTGCAATCACCATCTGCAGTGATTTTGGAGCCCTAAAAGATAAAATCTGACACTGCTTCCACTGTTTCCCCATCTATTTCCCATGAAGTGATGGGATCAGATGCCATGATCTTTGTTTTCTGAATGTTGGGCTTTAAACCAACTTTTTCACTCTCCTCTTTCACTTTCATCAAGAGGCTTTTTAGTTCCTCTTCACTTTCTGCCATAAGGGTGGTGTCATCTGCATATCTGAGGTTATTGATATTTCTCCCGGCAATCTTGATTCCAGCTTGTGCTTCATGCGTCCCAGAATTTCTCACGAAGTACTCTGCATATTAGTTAAATAAGCAGGGTGACAATATACAGCCTTGACATACTCCTTTCCTGATTTGGAACCAGTCTGTTGTTACATGTCCAGTTCTAACTGTTTCTTCCTGACCTGCATACAGGTTTCTCAAGAGGCAGGTCAGGTATTCCCATCTCTTTCAGAATTTTCCACTGTTTATAATGATCCACATAGTCAAAGGCTTTGACATAGTCAATAAAGCAGAAATAGATGATTTTCTTAACTTTATTGCTTTTTCAATGATCCAGCAAATGTTGGCAATTCGATCTCTGGTTCCTTTGCCTTTTCTAAAACCAGCTTGAACATTCCAGGATGTCTGGCTCTAGATGAGTGATCACTCCATCGTGATTTCTTATCTGGGTCATGAAGATCTTTTTTGTGTAGTTCTTCTGTGTATTCTTGCTACCTCTTCTTAATATCTTCTGCTTCTGTTAGGTCCATACCATTTCTGTCTTTTATTGTGCCCATTACGCATGAAATGTTCCCTTGGTATATCTAATTTTCTTGAAGAGATCTCTAGTCTTTCCCATTCTCTTGTTTCCTCTATTTCTTTGCATTGATCACTGAGGAAGGCTTTCTTATCTCTCCTTGCTATTCTTTGGAACTCTGCATTCAAATGGGTATATCCTTCCTTTTCTCCTTTGCTTTTCACTTCTCTTCCTTTCACAGTTATTTGTAAGGCCTACTCAGACAGCCATTTTGCTTTTTTGCATTTCTCTTTCTTGGGGATGGTCTTGATCCCTGTCTCCTGTACAATGTAATGAACCTCAGTCCATAGTTCATCAGGCACTCTATCAGATCTAGTCCCTTAAATCTATTTCTCACTTCCACTGAATAGTCATAAGGGATTTGATTTAGGTCATACCTTGTCAGGAGCCGCATTAGGCATTACTGACAAAATGGAGGCATGGCCCCAACTCCCTCTCTTTGTCCCGCAGGCACAGACCCATGATGAAGGAGTTAGGCCTTGTGATTCTGACTTGTTTTTTCCTGTCCTCAGCTGAGTTGACTGAAAAGAATATTAAGGTGTTTATTGCTCTTGAGAGGAGGATGAAAAGGTACAAAGCCCTCTGCAGCTGTGCTCAGAGAATAATTCATAAAGTTAATCATTGACATTCGTTCAAGCACCTTTACAAAAGAGTGTTCCAGGATGAGCACACAGGCCGCAGATTGAGGCCATGTGAGGGATTGCTATCTGAAACCTATTTGTGAGGGAAATGTTTATGGCAAACGATTTTGCTGAATTTAGGGCTTAGGAATAATTAAAATAGTTAGAAGCTAAAGATTTAAGGAATGTTGTAAAGTTAGCATATTTTACTATAGCTTATAGAGATTAGGAATTTTGGAGATATTAGTGTTTAGAAGCGTTTTTAGAGAAAGTGAGCTCAGGATACTAGGTGCAAACAGGATTTAGAAAGATAAGAAATAAACTGAGGAATGTGGTATGCAGCCCAGACATTAGCATGAGTTACAATGTATTCACAAGGACACATGAGAAGAAGTAGATAAGAGAATTTCTGAGACAGAAACTCCTTTTGAGGGGCAACAATAATTTATGGAGACAACAAATTTGGGTCAGGGGGAACTGAAAATGTCAAACCTCTGACCTAATGTTTTGTAAAATTATAAAAGAGAATCTTAAGCTTGAAATAAATATGCAGTCCAAGAAAACTGAGAGGCTGCATCGTTTCTCACCAACACCGCCCATCCTTTCAGGCTGATTCCGTGGCTGCTGGAGCTGGACTCCAGCAGTACCTGAATAGTCTAGTGGTTTTCCCCACTTTCTTCAATTTAAGTCTGAATTTGGCAATAAGGAGTTCATGATCTGAGCCACAGTCAGCTCCCAGTCTTGTTTTTGCTGACTGTATAGAACTTCTTCATCTTTGGCTGCAAAGAATATAATCAATCTGATTATGGTGTTGACCATCTGGTGATGTCCATGTGTAGCCTTAACACCATTAGCCTTTTTCCTGCTTCATTCTGTACTCTAAGGCTAAATTTGCCTGTTACTCCAGGTATTTCTTGACTTTCTACTTTTGCATTCCAGTCCGCTATAAGGAAAAGGACATATTTTTTGGGTGTTAGTTTTAAGGGGTATTCTAGGTCTTCATAGAACCATTCAACTTCAGCTTATTCAGCACTTCTGGTTGGGGTATAGACTTGGATCACCGAGATATTGAATGGTTTGCCTTGGAAACGAACAGAGATCATTCTGTCGTTTTTGAGACTGCATCCAAGTACTGCATTTAGGACTCTTTTGTTGACTATGAGGGCTACTCCATTTCTTCTAATGGATTCCTGCCCACAGTAATAGATATAATAGTCATCTGAGTTAAATTCACCCATTCCAGTCCATCTTAGTTTGCTGATTCTTAGCATGCTGATGTTCACTCTTGCCATCTCCTGTTTGACCACTTCTAATTTGCCTTGATTCATGGACTTAATGTTCCAGGTTCCTATGTAATATTGCTTTTTATAGCATCAGACCTTGCTTCTATCACCAGTCACATCCACAACTGGGTGTTGCTTTTGCTTTGGCTCCATCCCTTCACTCTTTCTGGAGTTATTTCTCCACTGATCTCCTGTAGCATTTTGGGTACCTACCGACCTGGGAAGTTCATCTTTCAGTGTCCCATCTTTTTGCCTTTTTATACTGTTCATGGGATTCTCAAAGCAAGAATATTGAAGTGGTTTGCCATTCCTTTCTCCAGTGGACCATATTCTGTCAGACCTCTCCACCATGACCTATCCGTCTTGAGAGGCCCCACACCCAAGATATGCAGATGACACCATCCGAATGGAAGAAAGTGAAGATCTTAAGAGTCTCTTGATGAAAGTCGAAGAGGAGAATGAAAAAGTTGGCTTAAGGCTCAAAATTCAGAAAACTAAGATAATGGCATCCAGTCCCATCACTTCATGGCAAATAGATGGGGAAAATGGAAATAGTGGCTGACTTTATTTTGGGGGGCTCCAAAATCACTGCAGATGATGATTGCAGCCATGAAATTAAAATATGCTTGCTTCTTCAATAAAGTTATGACCAACCTAGACAGCATTTTAAAAAGCAGAGACATTACTTTGTCAACAAAGGTCTGTCTAGTCAAGGCTATGGTTTTTCCAGTGGTCATGTATGGAAGAGACAGTTGGACTCTAAAAAAGCTGAGAGCTGAAGAATTGATGCTTTTGAACTGTTGTATTGGAGAAGACTCTTGAGAGGCCCTTGGACTGCAAGGAGATCCAACCAGTCCATCCTAAAGGAGATCAGTCCTGGGTGTTGATTGGAAGGACTGATATTGAAGCTGAAACTCCAATATTTTGGCCACCTGATACAAAGAGCTGACTCATTTGAAAAGACCCTAATGTGGGAAAGATTGAAGGCAGGAGGAGAAGGGGAAGAGAGAGGATGAGATGATTAAATGGCATCACTGACTCAATGGACATGAGTTTGGTAAACTCTGGGAGTTGGTGATGGACAGGGAGGCATGGCATGCTGTGATTCATGGGGTTACGAACAGTTATGGACATGAGTGAGCAACTGAACTGATACCGATCCTTATTGTATGACTATGATACATTTTATACTTTCCCCAGTTTTACCATTTAAAAGCAATACTGAATTGAATTTCAACATAGACGGCCATATTGAGATTCGGTTCACTTCAGTTCAGTGGCTCAGTCATTTCAGAATCTTTGCGACTCCAAGAACCGCAGCACACTAGGCTTCCCTGTCCATCACCAGCTCCCGGAGTTCACTCAAATTCACGTCCATCGAGTCGGTGATGCCATCGAGACATCTCATCCTCTGTCATCCCCTTTTCCTCTCATGCCCGATCCCTCCCAGCATCAGAGTCTTTTCCAATGAGCCAACTCTTCGCATGAGGTGGCCAAAGTACTGCAGTTTCAGCTTTAGAATCATTCCTTCCAAAGAGATCTCAGGGCTGATCTCCTTCAGAATGGACTGATTGGATCTCCCTGCAGTCCAAGGGACTCTCAAGAGTCTTCTCCAACACCACAGTTCAAAAGAATCAATTTTTCAGCGCTCAGCCTTCTTCACAGTCCAGCTCTCACATCCATACATGACCACTGGAAAACCATAACCTTGACTAGATGGACCTTTGTTGGCAAAGTAATGTCTCTGCTTTTCAATATGCTATCTAGGTTGGTCATAACTTTCCTTCCAAGGAGTAAGTGCCTTTTAATTTCATGGCTGCAATCACCATCTTCGGTGATTTTGGAGCCCAAAAAGATAAAATCTGACACTGCTTCCACTGTTTCCCCATCTGTTTCCCATGAAGTGATGGGACCAGATGCCATGATCTTTGTTTTCTGAATGTTGAGCTTTAAACCAACTTTTTCACGCTCGTCTTTCACTTTCATCAAGAAGCTTTTTAGTTCCTCTTCACTTTCTGCCATAAGGGTGGTGTCATCTGCATATCTGAGGTTATTGGTATTTCTCCCGGCAATCTTGATTCCAGCTTGTGCTTCTTCCAGCCCAGCATTTCTAATGATGTACTCTGCATAGAAGTTAAATAAGCAGGGTGACAATATATAGCCTTGATATACTCCTTTTCCTATTTGGAACTAGTCTGTTGTCCCATGTCCAGTTCTAACTGTTCCTTCCTGACCTGCATACAGGTTTCTCAAGAGGCAGGCCAGGTGGTCTAGTATTCCCATCTCTTTCAGAATTTTCCACAGTTTATTGTGATCCACACAGTCAAAGACTTTGGCATAGTCAATAAAGCAGAAATAGATGTTTTCCTGGAACTCTCTTGCTTTTTTGATGATCCATCGGATGTTGGCAATTTGATTTCTGGTTCCTCTGCCTTTTCTAAAACCAGCTTAAACATCTGGAAGTTTAAGGTTCATGTACTGCTGTAGCCTGGCTTGGAGAATTTTGAGCATTACTTTACTAGTGTGTGAGATGAGTGCAATTGTGCAGTAGTTTGAGCATTCTTTGGCATTGCCTTTCTTTGGGATTGGAATGAAAACTGACCTTTTCCAGTCTTGTTGCCACTGCTGAGTTTTCCAAATTTGCTGGCATATTGAGTGCAGCACTTTCACAGCTTCATCTTTCAGCATTTGAAATAGCTCAACTGGTATTCCATCACCTCCACTAGCTTTGTTCATAATGATGCTTTCTAAGGTCCACTGGACTTACTCCAATGCTAGCTCATCCTCTGTTTTCCCTTCTTCAAGTAACCAAGACCAAGTGTTTCCACCTCTTCTTCAGTCTGTTGTTAGTGGGGACAGACAGCAATGGGTAAGGCATTATCCTAATCAGCTGGAACTTGATGAGTTCACGTGGGAAAGTTTTTTGTTATTCAGCTTCCTAACCAAGCTTTCAGAGAAGGCAATGTCAACCCATTCCCATACTCTCTTCTGGAAAATCCCATGGAAGGAAGAGCCTGGTAGGCTGCAGTCCATGGTGTCTCTGAGAGTCAGACACGACTGAGCGACTTCACTTTCACTTTTCACTTTCATGCATTGGAGAAGGAAATGGCAACCCACTCCAGTGTTCTTGCTTGGAGAATCCCAAGAATGGGGGAGCTTGGTGGGCTGCTGTCCATGGGGTTGCAGAGTCGGACATGACTGAAGCGACTTAGCAGCAGCAGCAGCAGCAGCAACTTAGCTTTACCCAAAATTCACTCCATAATTGTTTCTCTCCTCTGGATATCACTGTTGATCAGTTTCTATTCATCATAATTTTAAATTGTCTGATTTTACCTGTGCTCCCACCACCATTATTTCATTTCTGTATATTTAACTGAATTTGAATCTCCTTCTAATTTGTTTGGCAATCAGGAATTACACTTCATGTTTTTTCCTTTGTTTTTATTAATAATTTCAGAATATTAACTATTTCATAAGATTTAAGTGGGACTTCCCAGGTGGCGCAATGGTAAATAATCTGTCTGACAGTGCAGGAGATCAAGACTCAGGTTCAATCCCTAGGAGGGATTGGTAATCCACTGGAGAAAGGAATGGTAACCCACTCCATTATTCTAGCCTGGAATATCCTATGGACAGAGGAGCCTGGCAGGCTACAGTCCATGGGATCACAGAGTGGGACATGACAGAGCAGCTGAGGACATTCAGCACACAAGAATCCAACAGTTGTTGTTGCTTCTGAGTTGCTTAGTTGTCCATGGGATTTTCCAGGCAGGAATATGGGACGGGGTTGCCATTTCATCCTCCAGGGGATCTTCCCAACCCAGGGATGGAATCTATGTCTCCTGCATTGGCAGGCAAATTCTTTACCACTGAGCCACCTGAGAATCAAAAATTAAACAATAGCTGCTTGTAAATTAACAAACAAACAAATGAACAAACAGACTAGAATATCTTTCTTCAACATTTCTCTTTCATTTCATATCAGCAGTTCTACTGGTAGAGTGCTACCTCATTTCTATATTACAAATGTTAGCACCACTGCCCTGTAACAAAAGCCTGAATGTTATTACTTTCTGTCCCCAAAATGGGCTATATATTTAATGCCATTTTAAAATTTTACAACTGAGAAACTATAAAACAGTAAAAGGTTTTCAAGTTTCAAAGGACATCTCTGAAATTTGCCTTGCGTGTTGTTATTTAAGTATTAAGGCACTAGGCACAAGGGGTTTTGATTTTGTTGCTGTTGTTCTATTTAAGAGACATCTAGATAGATAAAGACAAACAACATAGTACTACAGAGAATCTTGAAATTTTCTGATGAATTATTGTGACCTTCCTTGAGATCAAAATAAATAAGTTCTGAATAATTTAACTCTACAGAATAAAAAAAATCAAGCTGGAGTCTTAACCAATGCCCAGGACATGAACTGTAATACCATTGGGATTTAAACAATAGGTTACAGAAAGCTGACAAGCTTTTTACATTGTTCACATTATAAGAATAACAAAGACTCTCTTAATTATTAATTAATTATTAATTTACATGATTCACTGTTTTTGAACTGATAAGCTTTATAAATACATGTCATAATCAGACTGCTTAATTTTTCTCCAGGAAATATATTTTTCCTTCCTTCTTTCCCTAGTACTTTTCTCTCCTGTCCAGTTGTGCAAAAAAAAAAAAAAAAATCAAGGAACTACAATACAGATTATTCTTGCCTAAAATCAGTTTCTCAACATCATCTCAGATTTTGATATGCCTGTCATCAATCATTATTTCATTCTTATTAAATTATCTTGTTTAATATTTTCTGTTTTTATTATAAAATATAGTTCTTTTGTATTATAAAATAGAGCTCTTTAAAATAACTCTAGAAAACCTAGTTATATTAAAATGACAGCAAAATCTTAACACACAGCCTGTAGGCCTCAATGAATTTCACATGGAGTAAATTTCTCCATGGTCACATAGTGTTCCTTGCTTCTCTTGAGGTGCCCTGGGGTTTGTTATAAGGGGCTTTGTTGTCTGTTATATCAATGTAATTGCCATATTGTAGCATCTCAGATTTATTTCTGTGGAACACTTGTCAGTGAGGACTGTCATCATTTTCTGTTTTTCTCTGCTATTCAATATTCAACACTGAGCTCAGAACAGAAAAGGCATTTTCTTCTGCTGATAATAGATGATATGTAATGAAGAACATCACAGTCCCTGTCCATCTTTATTTTCTATTTTATGTTTTTATTTTTTTTTCTGTCTTGAATCCTGTCTAAGAATGAACTCCAATGGGACAGTAAAAGTCTATAATAGACACAAAGAAAAAAAATGTTAGAGGTTTGCAATTTTCATAGAAGGCACAGTATCTGCCACTCTGTTTTTGGAGAGCAGGCACTCACCTACTCTTGGGGAGATGATGGTGTTTTAGCAACACAATTTTTGTTACTTAATTCATGTGTGGGTGTGTGTGTTTGATTCTGTCTTCCTCCTGACCACTTCAGAATTGTTTATTATGTGCCCCTGGTGATGTGTACCAGTGCTTGTCAGGGCTCAGTTTTCTCGACAAGGCAGCTGAGCCAGCACTACAACTAAAAGTAAGCACTGTCAAATACATCCGTATATTGCTGCTGATTCTTGTAGGAAGAAGCCTGAGTTACCTCTTTCTCTTGGATATGAATTATATTAATACCTTTGGGAAGTTTTTGGCCAGTTAATTCTAACATTTCTCTCCCAATCTTTCATCTTCTATGAAAGTACCTTTAGTCCTCATGTATTTCCATATTTTCAATACCTTTTATTTTTATAGAGATAAAATTCACTCAACACTTTTAAACTGTACAATTCAGCTTTTAAAAAAATATATATTCACAAGGTTCATCTATGCTTTGCTGCCTTTGTATCAACTCTCTTTCCCACTGTTGTTCTCTTTACCAAAACGTAACACTCTGTTTCTGGAACTTATTCTCAACTACAAGACTTTCCACAGCCTGAACATTTCCATATATTTGACCTCTGTCATTGCACTAACTGAAACCTGTTTGTCTGCTGAAAGTATAACTCCTGTTACAGCTTTCTCATTATCTTGTATCCCTCCTACATTAGCTAAGAAACAAGGATGATATCCAAGTCACTCCTGAATGTAGCTTCAAGATCATGACTTCTCCACCCTCACATTAAAAACATCTGTTCCTTTGAGCACTACGCCATCTGGCTGTGTCTATTCCTCCAACTACTCAATTTTAGTCACTATTTTCTCAGTTACTGAAGAATGCAGTACCTAAAATGAATGAATTCTGTGCACTCTAAATTCAGCCATTATTTTCATTGACTACTACATTCTAATGGACTGTATTAACTAATACTAGACAACACAATACAGATTCTTGTTTCCCAATATTAAATACACCTTCACTGCTTCCTACTAAATGTTTTATTTTCATAATTTCCTCTCAACGAAAGCTATTCCAAACTTTTATCACTCTTTTCAAGCATATTGTGAAACAAATCATAACTTATTCATCTCAATACCATTTCAGAGTTTCATGAGAAAATAGAAATAGTGATAAAATTTTTAACTCTATAATACTACATTTAGAATAAGGCTTTGTCTTAAGGTAAGGCTTTATCTCTTCCCTTTCCCATTTTCTTAGTGATATTGATCCGTTTTATTATCCCAACTCTCTCATACATTTTCAGTTTGTTCTGTCCTCTGTATTGACATGTTCAGATCAGATCAGATCAGTCGCTCAGTCGTGTCCGACTCTTTGCGACACCATGAATCGCAGCACGCCAGGCCTCCCTGTCCAACACCAACCCCCGGAGTTCACTGAGACTCACGTCCATCGAGTCAGTGATGCCATCCAGCCACCTCATCCTCTGTCGTCCCCTTCTCCTCCTGCCCCCAATCCCTCCCGTCATCAGAGTCTTTTCCAATGAGTCAACTCTTCACATGAGGTGGCCAAAGTACTGGAGTTTCAGCTTTAGAATCATTCCTTCCAAAGAAATCCCAGGGCTGATCTCCTTCAAAATGGACTGGTTAGTGCTAGTTAAATGTCAAAGAATTTCCTGATAATTATTACCTCAAAAATAGTGATGCCAAAATTTAAAGGAGGTAAAATTAAGCAAGTCATAATTACACTTGCAGCAAGTCATGGATTACTATCAAATACTAAAATACAATTAGACACTAGATGTGTTTTTAGATAGCAGAGTCCTTTACATTATTTCCCATTCTATGTTATTTATGAAAGAGCCAGAAATGTATGTTTTTTATTATGTACCATCAGTAAAAGTATAATTTTCAAATAATTTTAAAAGGGAGTCATATTCTTATCAGAGCACAGTAAATAAGTTATAAATTTAGGAAGAAGGAAAATCTATGCACTAAAATTGAGCTTTTCATTTTTTCCCTAAAAGTAATTCCTTGCAATTGGGTCTAATAGTTTCCATTGTCTGTTTTATCAAAATTATTGCCATAAGGCATTTTGTTTAACTTTATTTCTAATTTTGTTAGTGAGGATCTCCTCTTACATTCTTTAATGTTTTCAAAATTCATACTAATTTCTAATTAAATCTTTTCTTTCTTTTCACTGTTTTCCATGAAGAAAGAGGGTGTCCAGACACTGACTACCCAGTTACATAGAAGTAGTGCTGGGGTATTGCATGAAATGTCTTTTCTTTGATTAGATGTAGCTCAGATGGTAAAGGATCTGTCTGCAATGCTTGAGATCCAGGTTAAATCCATAAGTAGGCAAGATCTCCTGGAATAGGAAATGACAACCCACTCCAGTATTTTTGCCTGGAGAATTCCATCAACAGAGGAGCCTAGTGGGCTACAGTCCATGAGGTGGAAAAAAAATTGGACATGAGGGAGGAACTAATAGTTTTACTTTTTCTTTTTTTCAGGTTGTCAAATTCCATTGATATTAAGTGTCTCTAAAGCACTGAAATATCAAATTTAAGAAAGGTAAATTAGGTGGCCAGAAAGTGTGCCTGCAGCCAGAGTTTACAGCAGAAGTTAGAAGAAATATGAGAGGTTTCAAATTAAAAATGCTCCTTAAGGGAGCTTATGAGGACAGAGTTTTGTTGGATAATAACCAATCACAGTGGTTTGGAATCACATCATACCAAAGAAAATCTTACCTGTAAGTTCTCTGTGCTTCAAGGAAGGTATCACTATTCAGATGGTGGCAGTGAACCCAAAGACAGACAATGTGGCCTCTAATGGGCAAGACTCAATAACCAAATCTATCCACAGGTACTCAAAGTTAATTACTACTTCTCCAATATTACAAGCTATAAGTTAGTTATGTATTTTTTCAAATCCTTCTACTGAATTACTGGCGAGCCTACTTGGAGAATCATTAACAAATATAAATAAATCCCTGTTCTTCCTCACCTTGGAGCACACATTGGAAGCTGTCCATGTGAGAGTTGTCTGGATTACAAATCAGTGCCTGTAATTTGGAGCATTTATTTTTGTAACTTTCACTTGGAGATCCTATTTTAAACCACTGTGTATTTGATTTCTCAATTGCGTATGAGCATGTATTTCTATGTTAGCTCCCTTTCAATAGCCAAGCAGGCTTCTAGTCATCAATTCTATCTGTCCTTAAGGAAATTTGCAAAGATCTTTGAGGTTTTCATCAGACTTCCCCAAGTATTCAGGAAACTAAAAAAACCTACATTTTATGTAACAATGCCAAACATACACAGAAGATTGGGTTAAAAATCTGTCCCACCATATGTGCATTATGCTGGAAGGGAAAAAACAGCAGAAAAACACAAATGTTTAATTTATATATTTTAGGAAATTCAAAGATGATATTTCTTTTTGTTAATTTGTATTTTAGGCTAGTTTCTCTTCTTATAATAAATTCTAATCACTATTTTTGAATTGGCTCATTGATATGATTAAACCCCAGAATGTTCAAAATCATTATCTTACTCTGACCACCACGCCCCACTGCCAGCAATGTTTTATGGATTCTGTCATATAATGGAACCATCAGTTTTCATAGTCACTCAGACAAAAATCCCAGTGTCGTGTTAAATTCATTCTCTTACATATATTTTACATTCAGACCATTTTTTGGTCTTCTTAATTTTATATTTCATTTACTTAAATTTTGTCATTCATGCACTTAACACATATTTATCAGATATCTACCATGTGTCAGAAAATGCTGTTGCAGTGGATATTTCTCAGGTAACAAAATAGACAAAAACCTTTGCTTTCACTTTGCTTATACTTTGGTAGGTGAGAAACATTGAAAAATTAAGAGAAGTAAGTAAAATATGTATTCTATAAGATGGCGATGTCTAGGCAGGAAATGGAGTAAAGTTAGAGGAAAGTTAAAAGAAAACAATTTTAAAATATTTGATTTATATTTAAAATTTTACTTGGTTGAGCTTTCCAGGTGGCTAAGTGGTAAAGAATCGACCTGCCAATGCAGGATACACAAGAGACAAGGGTTCAATCCCTGGATTGGGAAGATCCCCTGGAGAAGGAAATGGAAACCCACAGCAGTATTCTTGCCAGGATAATCTCATGGACAGAGGAGCCTGGCTGGCTACAGTCCATGGGGTCACAAAGAGTAGGACATGACTGAGAACACTTACACTTGCATTTCATTTTTGCTGTAGTAATATAGACTGTGGGTGGAGGCCAGGAAGTCCAAGAAAACAGAAATAAGCAGAAAGTAAAATTTGAAGGTTATTATGAGCAATCAAATAATGGTGACTTTGGCGTGGTGGATGCCCTGAAAGTGATAAAAAGTGAAAGATACCTGAACTGATTTTAAGAACTAAGAAGAATTCCTAGTTGATGAATTCCAGTAAAGAATGAATAAAGAAGAGTCAAAGTAAGCTGAGGATTTCTCTGAAACTAAATTAAATTAAAGATCCCTTTCACTGAGATAGAAAACATTGTTATCAGAAGAAATTTTAGAGGAAAGATTTGGAGCTTAACATTAGGAACATTATATTTATAATGCCTTTCAAACATTCAATTGGAAATATTAGGTCAGCAGCTAGATTCAGCTATGTGGAATGTGGGGTGCTCAGATGATTGATTGATTGATAGCAGATTGGCAAGCTTTTTGGAACTCAGTACATAGATGGTTTTTAAGCTTAATAACCTGTAGAGAACAAATGTAAATAGAAAATATAAGTTGTATGGGGTCTGAATTCTGAAGTACTCAATGATTCAGAAATCAGGGAAATGAAAATAATTAAAGAAGAAATAATTATGAAAAAAGATATCCAGTTAGACAACTATGACACAGGAGGATGTAGGACAAAAATGAACAGTATGATGTCCTAACATCAAGTAAAGAGAAATTTCAAAGAATGAGTTACTTACCTGGTAATATACTTTTAATTAAACCTTTTATTTTGAAATAATTTATATTCAGTTCTATAAACTATTATAGATACTTTCAGTATCCCGTTTATCCAGGTTCCCCTCCACACATACACACACACTACAGTAACATATTGAAAACCTGATAGTACAGTACATAGAGATGGTAGAAGCATGGATAGAGAAACTGATGGTATAGTATCACTACCTGGCTATTGACATTGCTACAGTCAAGATACAACATAGTTCCATCACCAAAATGATCCTTCCTGTTACCCTTTTATTGCAATACCAGCCTCATACTTCCTGCTCACTTTTGGAAACTGTTGATGGGTTCTCCATTTTTTTTAATTTTGTCATTTCAGTAATATATAAATGGAATCATACAGTACGTAACATCTTAAGATTGGGGATTTTTACTCAGCCTATATCCCTTCAAATTGTTGCACATATCAATAGTCAATTTTTTTTTGTTTTAACTGCTGAGTAGAGACGCATGGTATGAATATACCACAGACATGTTTAACTATTTACTCATTAAAGGTGTATTTATTATTTCTAGTTTTGTTATCAAAAAAAGCTGCTATGAACTATTAAGTGAATTTTGTTTATGTGCGATCATAAGTTTTTGGTTTACTCTGGGGTACATTTGATACATTCTTAATGCTTTTAAGAGTTTTCGCTTATAATTTTTGGAGAGATGCTGGTGTTTAAGTTTCTTTTCTTTTCTGTTGGGGAACTATATTTGATTTTGATATCAGAGTGATCCTGATTTCAAAATATGTGTTGGGAAATATTTCTTCACTTTCATTTGGAGTTAATTTGTATTTAAATGTTTGATAGAATTCAGTGACACCATTGGATCTAGAGATTACTTTTGGGGGGAGTTTTAATTATGCATCAAATTTATGTCATGGTTATAGAATTATTCAGATTATCTATTTAATATTGATTGAGTTATGTTAATCTGTGGTTTTCAGAGAATTAGTCTAAATCTTCTAAATTGAATTTATGAACTAATTTGTTGATAGTTTTTTAAAATCTTTTTTATTACAGCGGGATCTGTAGTGATAGTCTCCTGTTTAATTTCTGATATTGGTGATTTATCTCTTCTCTCTTTTTATTTGTGTCAGGCTTTTAGAATTTTTATCTATTTTTTAAGAATCAGGTTCTCCTGGTTTCTTCAATTTTCTCTTTTATTTTCTTTCTATATATTCTAGTACAAGCAATTAGTGTGATAAATTTCCCTTCCAGCATTGCTTTAGCTACATTCTACAAAGTCTGTGGGCTTCTGGAGTGATATTTGTAAAGCCATTGTCTCTTATCTACCTCCTCCATGAGTCTTTAAATTAGATTTTGTCAATGGGCCTGGGACAGCTTTTGGTCAGCAAGACCAACCATTGGGAAAATAGCTGGATGTAAATATGGGTTCAGATCAGATCAGATCAGATCAGTCACTCAGTCCTGTCTGGCTCTTTGCGACCCCATGAATCACAGCACGCCAGGCCTCCCTGTCCATCACCAACTCCCGGAGTTCACTCAGACTCACGTCCATTGAGTCAGTGATGCCATCCAGCCATCTCATCCTCTGTCGTCCCCTTCCCTTGCCCCCAATCCCTCCCAGCATCAGAGTCTTTTCCAATGAGTCAACTCTTCGCGTGAGGTGGCCAAAGTACTGGAGTTTCAGCTTTAGCATCATTCCTTCCAAAGAAATCCCAGGGCTGATCTCCTTCAGAATGGACTGGTTGGATCTCCTTGCAGTCCAAGGGACCCTCAAGAGTCTTCTCCAACACCACAGTTCGAAAGCATCAATTCTTCGGTGCTCAGCCTTCTTCACAGTCCAACTCTCACATCCATACATGACCACAGGAAAAACCATGGCCTTGACTAGATGGACCTTTATTGGCAAAGTAATGTGTCTGCTTTTGAATATGCTCTCTGGGTTGGTCATAACTTTCCTTCCAAGGAGTAAGTGTCTTTTAATTTCATGGCTGCAGTCACCATCTGTAGTGATTTTGAAGCCCATAAAAATAAAGTCTGACACTGTTTCCACTGTTTCCCCATCTATTTCCCATGAAGTGATGGGACCGGATGCCATGATCTTTGTTTTCTGAATGTTGAGTTTTAAGCCAACTTTTTCACTCTCCTCTTTCACCTTCATCAAGAGGCTTTTTAGTTCCTCTTCACTTTCTGCCATAAGGGTGGTGTCATCTGCATATCTGAGGTTATTGATATTTCTCCCGGCAATAAAAAAGTCAAAACTACCAAATATGAACATCTCCGCATCTGTTCTTAAACTTATCTGACAGATAACTTCAGAGAGTAATGGTTGATGTTTTACTTCTTTTTCCCACAAGTTTCTTTTCTGTACTAGTCTAATATGAAGCAACATACAGAAGGATATTTGAGGAAATCTAAGTTCCAGCTTAACCAATCTGCCAAAGTAGAATTCAGAGGAAACCTCTTGACAACTTGAAATTTATTAAACTCTCTTAATCATACTTATGAATAAAGATAATAGAAAAATTGTGCTTTGCCTAATAAGATGGAACTATTGAGATGGAGTTACTGTGAAAAACCAAAAACATGGTGACTATTTTCAATAATTGAGGATTTACAAAGCCATGTTATTAAGGCAACATTAAGCACTATCTCTGCTGTTATGGCCTCTTGGATTGACTTGTTATAGACTTGGATTACTGTTTATACTGTGTAAGGGCAAGGGTGGCTGGCCTCCATCCACAGTTTGGAGTACTGCCTTCATATGATAAGTAATACACCCTTCTACTTAGATCTATCAGTGCTAATCCCTTGAATCTACTTGTCACTTCCACTGTATAATCTTAAAGGATTTGATTTAGGTCATACCGGAATGGCCTAGGGCTTTCCCAACTTTCTTCAATTTGTCAGAATTTTGGAATAAGGAGTTAATGATCTGAGTCTAGGTCAGCTCCTGATCTTGTTTTTGCTGACTGTATAGAACTTGTACATCTTCAGCTGCAAAAAATATAATCAATCTGATTTTGGTACTAACCATCTGCTGATGTCCTCATGTAGAGTCTTCTCTTGTGTTGTTGGAAGAGGGTATTTGCTACAATCAATGTGTTCTCTTGGCAAAATTCTGTTACCTTTTGCCCTGTTTCATTTTGTATTCCAAGGCCAAACTTTCCTGTTAGTCCAGGTATCTCTTGACTTTCTATTTTTGCATTTCAGTCCTCTACAATGAAAAAGACATCTTTTTTTGATGTTAGTTCTAGAAGGTATTATAGGTCTTCATAAAACCTTTCCACTTCAGCTTCTTCAGCATTAGTGGTTGGGGCATAGACTTGGATTACTGTGATATTGAATTGTTTGCCTTAGAAATGAACTGAAAGCATTCTGTAATTTTTGAGACTGCACACAAGTACTGCATTTTGGACTCTTTTGTTGACTATGAGGGCTACTCCATTTTTTTCTCAGGGATTCTTTCCCACCATAGTAGATACAATGATCACCTGAATTAAATTCACCCATTCTGGCCCATTTTTATTCACTAATTCCTAAAATTTTGATGTTCCCCCTTACCATCTCCTGGTTGACCACTTCCAGTTTATCTTGATTCATAGACCTAACATTCCAGATTCCTTTACAATATTGTTCTTCACATAACTGGATTTTACTTTCACCATCAGACACATCCACAACGGGGCATTGTTTCTGCTTTGGTTCAGCCTCTTCATTCCTTCTGGAGCTATTTCTCCACTTTCTCTAAAAGCATGTTGGGCACCTACTGACCTGGGGACTTTATCTTTTAGTGTCATGGTTTTTTTCCCTTTTCATACTGCTCATGGAGTTCTCAAAGCAAGAATGCTGAAGTGGCTTGCCATTTCCTTCTCTAGAGAACCACACTTTGTCAGAAGTCTCCACAATGACCCACCTGCTTTGGATGGTCTTACATAGCATGGCTCATAGTTTCAATGAGTTAGACAATACTGTGATCAATTTGGTTAGTTTTCTGTGATTGTGGTTTTCATTCTACCTGCCCTCTGATGAATCAGGATAAGAGGCTTGTGGAGGCTTCCTGATGGGAGGGACTGACTGTGGGGGAAACTGGTTCTTGATCTGGTGGGCAAGGTCATGCTCAGTAAATATTTAATCCAATTTTCCGCTGATGGCTGGGGTTGTATTAATGGAGGTAATCTGACCTCCTTCAAAAAGACTTATGCCAGAATCAGAGACTCCTGGACATTCACAGGGAAGTCTGGCTCAAAGAACAGTATGGACCTAACAGAAACCAAAGATATTAAGAAGAGGTGGCAAGAATACACATAAGAACTATATAAAAAAGAACTTCAGGGCCCAGATAACCATAATGGTAGGATCACTCACCTAAAGCCAGACATCTGGAGTCCAAAGTCAAGTGGGCCTTAGAAAGCATCACTACAAACAAAGCTAGCATTGGTAATGGAATTTCAGCTAAACTATTTTAAATCCTAAAAGATGATGATGTTTAAGTGGTACATTCAATAGGTCAGCAAACTTGGAAAACTCCACAGGACTGGAAACGATCAGTTTTCATTTCAATCCAAAAGAAGGGCTATGCCAAAGAATGTTCAAACTACCACACAATCACGGTCATTTCACATGCTAGTAAAGTAGTTCTCAAAATCCTCCAATCTAAGATTCAACAGTATGTGAAATGAAAACCACTAGATGTACAAGCTTAATTTAGAAAAGGTGGAGGAACCAGAGATCAAATTGCCAACATCCACTGGATCATTGAAAAAGGAAGAGAATTCCAGAAGAACATCTACTTCTGGTTCATTGACTGCACTAAAGCCTTTGACTGTGTTGATTTCTTCAAGAGATGGGAATACCAGAATACCTTATATGTGTCCTGAGAAACCTGCAGATCAAGAAGCAACAGCTAGAACTGGACATGGAACAACAGACTGATTCCAAATTGGAAAAGGAGTATGTCAAGGCTGTATTTTGCAACAAAGGGCAAATAGTCTGAACATCGAAAGATTGTTGTTAAAGAAAAACAGAAAATCCAAGTTAAGGAATATAGTGATTTTCTATGTATAGGAAGGTGCAAGAATCTGGGTTCACTGAAATCACTCCTTTGATATGCACCTCACCTATCTGGGGCCAGTATGTGCTGTACTGTTGTGCTTAGTTACTCAGTCATGTCTAACTCTTTGTGACCCCATTGACTGTAGCCCATTGGAGTATCCTGTGATATTTTTCTCATCCTGAGCTTCCCTGTAGCTTATGTAGGGAGTGGCTATAATCTGATTCTGATGGCTGCTAGATGGGTATTCTTTTCCTTCCTGTGTTTCCTTAGGGATCACCAGCTCACTTTGGAGGGCTGCAGTTGTTGATGACTATGACATCTTTGTTTACTGATATGGCAGGAAATATTCCATTTCTCACAAACATACAGCATATTGTGTATAACCATCTGTAAACTCTAACTGAATTATTATTCCCAGGTAAATTGATCATAGTGAATTTCCCATGAGATCATAATGCAAATTGCGAGAGAAAGAAATGTTGGAGAAATGGGAGCTGTGAGAAACAGAGATTATTTTTCATTTGGGTTACTTGTACATTTAGTACCTGTTCTATACTGATACAGTGTATACAACTTCCATTTGATAATGGAATACTTTAAAATCCACAGCTGGGTAGGTCAGAAAACATCACAGTTCATGAGGGGGAAGGTCAGTTTTCATGATAAAATCTGACCCATGATTGTGTGATTAAATTCTGCTAGGACCCAGTAGTAAGTCAAATGTTATTTATTTAAAAAATGATTTTTTTTAAGAAGAGGGGATAGCTTTGCTCCAATATCTCAAAGGTTTCATACAACATCTGTTGTATCCATCAGCTACAGATAGGTCAAGTGCCATAAAATCATTTTAGTTATATGACCCAAGGGTCAGGGTTGTATGTTCCTATTTAAGAGATTTATTTTCCTATGGGATCTATCTGAAACTGGCAGGCTTTTAATTTACTCAGTAAATGGATATAAGTAGAAAGTGGAAATTACATATATGTTTCCTGTGAACACTAAAGAGGTCCACTAAGTTTTGTACATCTTTTTAAGTGGTAGGAGAGGCCAGATGTAGAATTTAAACAGGGTCCTTCCTAAAAGGGACCTGACTTCCCCTTTATTTCAGAGGCTCCAGATCTCTGAACTGAAAGCTCAATTTTGTGGAGTGGAATTCATAGGAGCCATTTGTGGAGGGGCCACCATTATCTGTTTTGATGATTAAATTTAGACTTTTGGTCACCTGACCCAGGATATTTTAACATTTGGTCTCCTGGTTACTATGTTAATCACACCAATCTTGTCTGCGACACTTAAGTATTCTCACTTGGCCCTGTCTTTCTGGGATCATATAATCTCCTTTGAGATTTTTCTATTGCCATGCACATCCTGTAAAGAAGAGCCACTACCAAGATCTGAAAGCTTTGATAAACAAAATATAAAAGTCTGGATTATGAATGAGGGAAAAGTTAAAAACTGATAAATGGAAATGAAAGAGAAGTAAATAATTATTTAGTATTTACTGACAGCCTACTTTATCTAAAACAGAGCCTTGCCAGCACAAAGTTAATTTTAAGGTAACAAGTATATTGAGAATAGGTTTTGGGGTAACTGTTTTAATATTTCACTGGAAAAACACCATATATCTCAACAGTTTATTTATGTTATTTGAATCCAGAACCCATGCTCTAACAATTACCTCAAATATATAGGAAATAAAAGAGCAGGGAGTAATAAATCAGCATGGAGTCACAAAAGTGTCATTAAAAAAGACTACCATAAATTCCCCTCAAACTAAATTGCCTAATATTTTGACAAGTGCCACAGTATTGGTTTCCAGGAGTTTATAGATGTACAAGGCAGTGTACCACTTTTTTAATCCCTTTATGTGTTCTGTCTGAAGCTGTCTACATATTTGACTATATTCCTGGAGAGAATATGGCTCTTTTTCCTCAGGTTTGTGGCAGGAAGTGCTGCTTGTGTCACTCGCCTGTTGAGTATGCCATACATATAACTACATTCTGGTATCTATTTCAAGTTGTTTAGGGTAGTCTCTTGTGTCTTGATGGTATTATCTGATTTTATATATTAATGTCCTGAAACTGGATATTCATTGCCTGATACCCTTTATAAACTATAGAAAATCAAACCTATCCTGAACTGGCATAATTTTCATTTGCTACAATGAAATGTAGCTTCATTTTCATTCAGCTACAATTTTAGAGAAATAGGTTGAAGTGTTCACCATGCTACTGGCTCATGATTCAAGCATAACTGTTAAATAAAAGTGTCATAGTTGTTTTTCTCTCATTCACCATGTCTCTGTAGTGTTTAAAATGCTCATTTGTTTCATATTCATTTATTCTATATTTCATAATGCCCATACAGTTAGTCAGGTGAAGAGAAAAATTTGAGGTAAGCTATTTCATCATGAATATAGAACCCCTAGTCTGAAAAAAACTCTTGATTTTATGTAGTGTGCTTAGTCACCCAGTTGTGTCTGACTCTGTGACCACATGGACTGAAGCCTATCAGGCTCCTCTGTCCATGGGTATTCTTCACGCAAGAATACTGCAGTGAGTTGCCATGCCGTCCTCCAGGGGAGCTTCCCCACCTAGGGAATTGAACCCAGGTCTCCAACATTACAGGCAGATTTTTTACTATCTGATCCACTAGGAAAGTCTTGATTTTAACAAGGGTTTTTAAACTAGAGATTTCATGGGAATATGAAATCATTTTAGAGTTGCAGTTGTTTTTACCTTCAACTTGCTCCTAAATAATTGCATATGACTCTGAGTTATTGGCTGACCACCACTTTTGTAGAAAACTTCAGTTACACCAAAAGAAGATGAAATACAAGCAGACTCTTGAAATATGATTGTTTAGCTTCTTGTTTTGTCTCAGGTCTCTATGTCTCCAAAGTCCTAATCTTGCTTTTCCCTTTTTCATGTGTTCTCAGAATACATTCTGATTCATATTCCATCCCTTTCTAGAGAATGACAACCCGTTAGTTATCTTCAAGATCCTTTAATAAACCTTCCTTGTTCAATATTTCATCATTACTTTTAAAAGGCGTAGTTTTAATGCCAATGCACTGAGATGACACAGATGGATGGTACTGGGATGGAGGAGGGAGGAGGGTTCAGGATGGGAAACATGTGTATACCTGTGGTGGATTCATGTTGATGTATGGCAAAACCAATACAATATTGTAAAGTAATTAACTTCCAATTAAAATAAATAAATTTATTAAAAAATAAAAATAAAATGTGTATTTTTCATATTTTTTGAAATAAACAAATAGCGATAATAACCACAGTAAAAAATGTATGTTTCTCAAACTCCTCTATCCACTGTATCTCTTTATAACAAGGTGTGAACTTCTTGAGAGAATAGACTGAATTTACTGAGGCAATTGTTTCATTTCCTATTTGTTTCTCAACATTTTACCATCTGCTATGCCTCATCTATGGCCATCTCTGCTAAGGTTACTTTGACAGGGTTATCAATGACATAGATTGTGAAATGGGAAAGGATACAATTCATTCAGTCTTTTTCATGTTATTGATCTCTCTATACATTATTGCTGCAAAACACTCTCTCCTAACCAATGTTATTGACTTCCTATTATCATTCTCCTCGGATTTTCCTGCTGTCTTTTCGGCAGATTATTCTTATCATTTTCGGACCTCTCTCTTAAGTACTATTTCTGTTCTGTGCTGCATATTCTTCCTAGATAAACTGTCATAATTTCACCCAATGGTTTTCGTACTGATGTCTTCAAAGCATGTGGTTAGTCCATCAACACCATTGGCCTCTAACTCAATATATATCATTGCCTAATGCCTTTGGATCAGTCTATACTTAGTTTGACCCACAGTAAATCAAAATCAAAATGTCTGAAACTGAATTCATCCTTCCATATCCATCTGTTGCTTTTCTGCCCACTCTCAATTCCTTTTCTTTCACTTACAAAACAGTACATTTTATGTGTCATCCTTTAATTTATTTGTTTCCCCTGTTCATTTCAATAAGTCACTAAATAACATCAGTGATGGGCTTCCCTGGTGGCTCAGACAGCAAAGAATACACCTGCAATGAGGAAGACCTGGGTTTGATTCCTGGGTTAGGAAGATCCCCTGGAGGAGGGCATGGCAACCCACTCCAGTATTCTTGCCAGATGAATCCCATGGAGAGAGGAGCCTGTCAGGCTACAGTTCATGAGGTCACAAATAGTCAGATATGACTGAATGACTATCTACAACAACAATATCAATGATGACTCTATAATATTTTTGAAATCCATAATCCTCAATGAATTCTCAATTCCATTCACATTATTTTTTGTTTCAACCAGAGGAAAAGGAGGCAGCATGTTATCCATAGTTATCAGAATCAGATCAGATGTTCAGTCGTGTCCGACTCTTTGAGACCCATGAATCGCAGCACAGCCAGGCCTCCCTGTCCATCATCAACTCCCAGAGTTCACTCAGACTCACATCCATCTAGTCAGTGATACCATCCAGCCATCTCATCCTCTGTCGTTCCCTTCTCCTCCTGCCCCCAATCCCTCCCAGCATCACAGTCTTTTCCAATGAATCAATTCTTCGCATGAGGTGGCCAAAGTACTGGAGTTTCAGCTTTAGCATCATTCCTTCCAAAGAAATCCCAGGACTGATCTCCTTCAGAATGGACTGGTTGGATCTCCTTGCAGTCCAAGGGACTCTCAAGAGTCTTCTCCAACACCACAGTTCAAAAGCATCAATTCTTCGGCACTCAGCCTTCTTCATAGTCCAACTCTCACATCCATACATAACCACAGGTAAAACCATGGCCTTGACTAGACGACCTTTGTTGGCAAAGTAATGTCTCTGCTTTCGAATATGCTATCTAGGTTGGTCATAACTTTCTTTTCAAGGAGTAAGCGTCTTTTAATTTCATGGCTGCAGTCTCCATCTACAGTGATTTTGGAGCCGAGAAAAATAAAGTCTGACACTGTTTCCACTGTTTCCCCATCTATTTGCCATGAAGTGAAGGGACTAGATGCCATGATCTTCGTTTTCTGAATGTTGAGCTTTAAGCCAACTTTTCCACTCTCCACTTTCACCTTCATCAAGAGGCTTTTTAGTTCCTCTTCACTTTCTGCCATAAGGGTGGTGTCATCTGCATATCTGAGGTTATTGATATTTCTCTCAGCAGTCTTGATTCCAGCTTGTGTTTCTTCCAGTCCAGCATTTCTCATGATGTACTCTGCATAGAAGTTAAATAAACAGGGTGACAATATACAGCCTTGATGTACTCCTTTTCCTATTTGGAACCAGTCTGTTGTTCCATGTCCAGTTCTAACTGTTGCTTCCTGACCTGCATACAAATTTCTCAAGAGGCAGATCAGGTGGTCTGGTATTCCCATCTCATTCAGAATTTTCCACAGTTTATTGTGATCCACACAGTCAAAGGCTTTGGCATAGTCAATAAAGCATAAAGAGATGTTTTTCTGGAACTCACTTGCTTTTTCCATGATCCAGCGGATGTTGGCAATTTGATCTCTGGTTCCTCTGCCTTTTCTAAAACCAGCTTGAACATCAGGAAGTTTACGGTTCACACATTGCTGAAGCCTGGCTTCTAGAATTTTGAGCATTACTTTACTAGCGTGTGAGATGAGTGCAATTGTGTGGTAGTTTGAGCATTCTTTGGCATTGCCTTTCTTTGGGATTGGAATGGAAACTGACTTTTCCAGTCCTGTGGCCACTGCTGAGTTTTCCAAATTTGCTGGCTTATTAAGTGCAACACTTTCACAGCATCATCTTTCAGGATTTGGAATAGCTCAACTGGAATTCCATCACCTCCCCTAGCTTTGTTTGTAGTGATGCTTTCCAAGGCCCACTTGACTTCACACTCCAGGATGTCATGGCTCTAGGTCAGTGATCACACCATCATGATTATCTGGGTTGTGAAGATCTTTTTTGTACAGTTCTTCTGTGTATTCTTGCCATCTCTTCTTAATAGCTTCTGCTTCTGTTAAGTCCATACCATTTCTGTCCTTTATCAAGCCCATCTTTGCATGAAATGTTCCTTTGGTATAACACTTTACCAAGTTTTTAAAATATTCAATGTCATACAGGATAGATTTCAAAACTTTTAACATATATTCATTATAACCAGATATCTTCATACTCTTCTGTTAAATTTTGTTACCTACTGAAACAGTTATGATTTGGTTTGGCTGCATGTAAGAGAAATCCTCTGGTAATTTTTAATTTATTTTTCTCAGCCAATAATAATTCTGAGGTAGACAGCCAGACTGAAATAGTATGTCAGAAGGAAACATTTTTCCCCCCAATCTTGTAATGTTTTTCACATATAAAAGGACGGTTTAGAGTAATTCTGGTCTCTGGCATCTCTTAAGACTTTATTTTCTCTACTCCAGGGAAGTGAAGTTGCTTTGGCTGATAGTTCAATGTGTCTGCTTAGTCTTATTATGCCATGTTTCCTTCCTTGCAGGTGAGCTGATCATAAAAGGCAAACATACCTCACTTCTCCTCCAAGGGAAAGTTCTTTCCTCACCACACAGAGATACCAGCCCTAGTTCAGCATTGCTTGTGACTAGGTAAGTAAGTTTGCCTAATGGTGATATTTAGTTAGCAATCTGGCTCTCACATTAAGCAACACAGTTCAATCAAACATTATTCAGTAATAATGGTAATGCCTGCCCCCCTCCTTATTTTGTCTTTTGTTTGATCTCTCAAGTTATTCATGAGCTGTTGGGACTTCTCAGAACATTAACACAATGAAGAAGTCATTGAGAGTTCAAACTCTTTTCTTTCTGCTCTGGACCCTGCACCATATATCTTTCAACCTCAAGGTCACAATAAGGCTAATGCATTTACACAAAGTTCTTTTAAGTTTCCAGTAGGAAAGAGGAGGAAAAAGCAACACATAAAATGACTGACCATGTTCCTTTTGGTCATGAAAATAATGGCTTTATAGGAAGTCCTATCTAATATACTTCTACTTTGTCCAAAACTGTATACATGGTCACGTTTAACTTCAAGACAGCCTGAGAAGGAGATTGTTTATTTTGACAGCCTAAGCAAATCAGACCCATTTAAAAAAAAAAAAAAACCTAACTGAAAACAGAAAAACAGGAGGAAAAATAATATTGTATCAGTAACCCTATGTGTTTCCTATATAATGTCAAATTGAATAATATTACATAGGCAGCATGAATTCTATATAGACAACAAGATATGCAAACTCCATGCCTCAAGAATTACTGCCCACCTTGTAGATTATTGAATTAACCAAACATTGTAATTCCAAGTCTCCTTATATGATCTTTGCTCTTTCCATAATATCCACTCTTACTTTATTTACCTATTCTGCAAGATTCAGCCAGGCACTATCTATTTCATAAAACTTACTCTTTCTCAGGTTGTGGTAAGAATATCTCTTAAGACAGCTCCTTGCACTCTGTACTTATGTTTATAATACTAAATTGCAAATATCTGGTAAAAGGTTTGTTGTCTTATTTGGGTCAACATATTAAAATGTTAAAACAAGTGCCTTATACATTATACATGTTTTAATACTATTGCCTATTATTATTTTATTTATTCTACTTCTTCATTTTCAAAGATTATGCAATGAACAATAGAGACACATTTGATCTCAAAATAAAGTGTGTACATTTATAAAGATGCTCTAAAATTTGTTTTCCTTTTGTATGCTTCAATTCATTTATATACTCTAAAAATTCTAAGATTTGTTTGAGCAACATTCCTCCTAGACTACAAAGCCTTAAATCAGAGTATGAATCATAATAGTCTTTTAATATTTTATGCACATGTAGCACCCACTGATTTGGACTCAGTTGTGCCTCACATCAATCAGGTTTGCTGTCTTAGGATACATTTTAAGAGATGTTCAGTTCAGTTCAGTCGCTCAGTCGTGTCCGACTCTTTGCGACCCCATGAATCTCAGCACAGCCAGGCCTCCCTGTCCATCACCAACTCCCGGAGTTCACTCAGACTCACGTCCATCAAGTCAGTGATGCCATCCAGCCATCTCATCCTCTGTCTTCCCCTTCTCCTCCTGCCCCCAATCCCTTCCAGCATCAGGGTCTTTTCCAATGAGTCAACTCCTTGCATGAGGTGGCCAAAGTACTGGAGTTTCAGCTTTAGCATCATTCCTTCCAAAGAAATCCCAGGGCTGATATCCTTCAGAATGGACTGGTTGGATCTCCTTGCAGTCCAAGGGACTCTCAAGAGTCTTCTCCAACACCACAGTTCAAAAGCATCAATTCTTCGGCGCTCAGCTTTCTTCACAGTCCAACTCTCACATCCGTACATGACCACAGGAAAAACCATAGCCTTGACTAGACAGACTTTTGTTGGCTTTTGAATATGCTATCTGGGTTGGTCATAACTTTTCTTCCAAGGAGTAAGTGTCTTTTAATTTCATGGCTACAGTCACCATCTGCAATGATTTTGAAGCCCCCAAAAATAAAGTCTGACACTGTTTCCACTGTTTCCTGATCTATTTCCCATGAAGTGATGGAACCAGATGCCATGATCTTCGTTTTCTGAATGTTGAGCTTTAAGGCAACTTTAAGCTTTCCATATAACTTTCTCTTGAAAAAGAGGTCCTGATGATAAAAAAAAAAAAAAAATCCTGCTATTTCAATAATAAAATAACTTCAGTGTAACTGATTTTCTAGGGTGTTTAAATCACAACACAGAAGTATCTTCCTTTCTAGTTATTTATGGAGTCCACCTGAAACCTGAGGATTAGACAACTGAAGAGAAAAAGGTGTAAAAAAGGGGCTCTGTATGCATGAGGATATGGAAATGGGAAGCTTGTTCGGCATCCTCTTTAAAGGTCCTCTCATCTTCCCGTATGTTAACTTATCTCTGTTGGATGTTCCAATTTTTGAACTAATACCATCCCCTCTTCTGGTTTTTCCATTCCAAAGCTTTGCAATCATTGGTGAGTCATTTAACATGTCCATGCCTCAGTTATATTATCTGTGAAATGGAGATAATAATAGCAAATATCTGGTAAAAGGTTTATTGTATTATTTGGGTCAACACATTAAAATGCTAAAATGAGTGCCTTATACACTCAGTTCAGTTCAGTTAAGTTGCTCAGTTGTGTCCGACTCTTTGTGACCCCATGAATCTCAGCACACCAGGCCTCCCTGTCCATCACCAACTCCTGGAGTTCACAATATAATGCCTTATATTGAGGAGTTCCCTCAATATAATGCCTTATACATTATATAGGTTTAAATAATATTGGCTATTATTATTGTATTCATGCCATTTTTTCATTTTTAAAGACTAGACAATGAACAATAGAGATACATTTGATCTCAAAATAAAGTGTATGCATTTATAAAGAATTGCTAGCAATTCTCAGTGCATCAGATCAAATGAATATACCCCAAATCAAGTTCACAGAGATTTGATGACATGTGGTATCTCTGATGTGAAGACAAAATTTAATTATGGTTAAAAATAAGTTTGGGTATATATAAGCTTTAAAGTTATTGCTAGGAACATTCTGATTTTTCTTTTTTCTTTTAATTTATTTATTTATTTTTGGCCTATTGAGTTTCACAAGATTGTATTTATACCAGAAAAGATTAGTTCTTCATGTGGACTTGAACACACCATGGGCCTGAGTCCATATGATTAGGCTTCTTAATCTAAGCTGATTAGGCTTCTAAGTAGTGTGTTCTTAGGGAAATCACTGAAACTTTGTTAACTTTATTAGTAAAATAAAGATATTTGTACCTGCTTTGTTTTTATGAGAATTTATGTGAGGAATAACTAAAATATAAAGTGCTTATAATAATTCATGGCACATGGTAGAAACATAATAAGTTTGTAAATGTAATAATTCTTAGCATAATTACTCGAGTTCATAAGTTAAGTATATATTATAAATAGCTAGAAGGTGACTTATTAATTCATAATTACAACCATTACTGCCTAGGAAACTATTGCTTCATATCTTCTAGTGAGTACAACATCTCTTTAAAAAGAAATCTATTTGGAAAAACAAAATCAGAAGACTGGTTGGTAATCATAGTCTCTGAGAATGAAAAACTATTTTTATGGCAAAAATATTAATGATATCACATTGATAACCTGGTAATTTTGTCTTCTCAAAAGGGATAAATATTTACCCAAGTTTGGACAGACTAGTCCTTAAAAGAAAGATCTATCATTTGAGTAATGCTTGAATGTGTCAAGTCTTTCTCACTGAAACTCTTATTTCTAAGTCCTAACTTCACTGTGTACGCTATAACTAGGCAAGAGGGGTAGTAGGAAGTGATTTTAGGATTAACATCTGTGAAAATGAAGGGAAGAAAGCTAAATTGAGCAAAGGAACAAGCTGAACTCTTTTGCGGCCCTTAATATATGTTCAGACAATCCCATAGACATAACTGGAACAAGAATTGGCCTTTAGATTTCATGAAATAGGTGTAAGAATGCTATATTTTTACTGTTGTATTAATAAGTTTTTGGATGTGGGCTGCCATAAGGAAAGGGCTGGTGGCTAATGGTAAATCAATCAGCACTCTTAAAGGCAGATGACAACCAAGAGTACCTGCCAGCAGCAATTCCAGTAGCTGTGCAATAAGGCCTTCAAACCTTAAGGACTTTTGGAAGGTACCATATGGTATTTAATACACAGAAGATCCGTGCCAGTGAATGACAGGATATTTCACCTACTAGACTAGTAAGGGTCACTTAAACAAGATATAGCCCCAGCACAGCTGCTTTCCTAGTATCTCTACTAGAATAGATGAACATAGCCTTTGTCTCTAGTAAAGCATTCAGTTATCTAGTATGTTCTTTTTAATCCCAGTCAATAAATAGTGTCCAAAATAGTTTATGTTTTTTGAGAAGGTAAGAAGCTCATATATTATGTGGTCCCAGAGTTGAGTTAATTTTTCTGTTTATCAAAAGACCATGATAAGTATTGATATAACATATAACAAACAGCGCTGATGATATCAATCCTTGTCTCTTTTCACATTCGCTTGTGTAAACGTATTTTATGAATGGCAAACCACTATGAAATTGCTAATAAATATTTATTATAAATTACTGTATGTACTAACTAGGCCTGTATGTATTTTGGTTCTAGTCAGCTTTATCATTTCAGTTGTTACTTATTTTACTTTATTTTATTTAGCCTTGGTGAATATGGTTTTAAATTTACTCTGCATCTAAACCTGGAAGGCATTGTGGGTGGTATCTGTGAGAGCATTTTATGTTCAGTTATGTGTAAAGAAAAATACCAGTGGGTACAGTGTTTGTAGATATAGAACAACTCTACAAAATTCATTGTGACTTTGTAAAAATATTTTTTTCTATAACGTATTCAAGTATAGGCTATTGATGTTACTTTCTGAAGCCTTAACTTTGATCTAGGAACTTATGTTTAATTTTTTGTCCACTGCTGCTGCTGCTAAGTCGCTTCAGTTGTGTCCAACTCTGTGCGACCCCAGAGACTGCAGCCCACCAGGCTCCCCTATCCCTGGGATTCTCCAGGCAAGAACACTGGAGTGGGTTGCCATTTCCTTCTCCAATGCATGAAAGTGAAAAGTGAAAGTGAAGTCGCTCAGTCGTGTCTGACTCCGACTTAACCAAAACTCTAAATCTTACAGTGCTGAGAACAATTAGTACATCATTCTTCCATACTGCTGAAAAAAAGAAAGAAAATTGCTTTCTGTCATGGGTATAAAGTTACATAATTGCAGTCAAAATGCATAAAATAAGAAATGAAAACATATAAATGGGATATAAATATGATAATTAGGCATTAATTCATACCCTTTTATATCTGTAAAATGTATTTATAAATCATCTGATTGACTTTAGACTATAACTATTTAGGAGCAAACTGCAATTTAAGGATATTTAGTGTTGTTCATAGTAAATTAAGATGAGTGAATAAGACTCCTTCAGGTAATTTAAGCATGGATATTTCAATTAAAAAAATTATATACAGTAAACTGGTGCTGCACCAAAATCACCATACCTCAGGAGAACTATAAGATTTACATAAAATAAACCAGAAAAACAACAACAACAAAAAACCTACTTTAAACTTTCATGCAAGCACAAATCAGCAATAAAAACTTACCTGTAAGTTTGAAGTACCAAACCTGTTAACTATAGACACCAGAGGGAATTCTGGGAAACTATCCATATAGATGAATTATATTTCATATGATTTACACATATATTTTTTCCCACTAATTTCCAACTGAAATTTCATTTTCTTCCATTATGTATATATATCAGGCAATAAATTACGGTAATATTAGTGATGATGCCTGTAACTTTTTCAGTAGGAAAACTCACACTCATTTTCATATTGTATTATAGCAACTGCAAATGTGTCCTAGTATCTTTTATTCTTATTTTGTTTTAAATTATGATAGTCAATAAATCTGCTGATAATTTATTTAACATATCAAGATGCATCTGTTTAACTATTTTGTTGTTCAGTTGCTCAGTCGTGTCCTACTCCTTGTGACCCCATGGACTGGAGCACACCAGTGTTCCCTGTTATTCACTATCTCCTGGAGTTTGATCAAACTTTTGTCCATTGAATCAGTGATGTCATCCAACCATCTCATCCTCTGTTGTCCCCTTCTCCTTCTGCCTTCAGTCTTTCCCAGCACCAGGGTCTTTACCATTGAGTCAGTTCTTTGCACAGTGGCCAAAGTATTGGGAGCTTCAGCTTCAGCATCAGTCCTTCCAATGAATATTCAGGACTGATTTCCTTTAGAATTGATCTTGGGCTTCCCTGGTGGCTTAGAAGATAAGGAATCCTGCAATGCAGGAGACCTGGGTTCAATCCCTGGGTTGGGAAGATCCCCTAGGGCAGGAAATGGCAACCCACTCCAGTATTCTTGCCTAGAGAATCCCAATGGATAGAGGCATCTGGCAGGTTACAGTCAATGGGGTCACAAAGAGTTGGATATGACTGAGTGACTAAGCACAGCACAGCTTAGTCAGAGCACAGAGAGGATTGATCCTAAAGGTTACATATCATAATTCTGCCTCTATTAACTTTGTTATCTTAGGCACATCACTTCACAATTCTGTGGCACAATTTCTGTGTCCTTAATAGGGAAAAAACACATATCTACCTTTCAATACTTTGGAAGCCTATAAGGAAGCAATGGGAAGAATTCATCCAGAACGAGTGTTCTTTTTGCAAACCTGAGAGTTTAAAAATCCAGTTTAATAACACTAGCAGTTTTCAATCAAGCTATTTAACTGAGAAGACAGTTTAATTAACTGAACACATGGTTGACCTGTGCTTGGTATCCTACTCTTTCAATTAAGAATGACAGAACACTCTAAGTTATATCTTTCTATAAAAGATTATCAATTATAAGTGCATGGACCTTGTTTCAAATAAACCTTCAGGAGAGAGTGCCCCTGCAGAATCACCAAAACTTCACTTCTAACCTTTGGTATGTTTTGACTGTTCTTCATTATAGTTTTACTGATAAAACCTTGACAAGAAATACAGATCCTTTAACCTTCCTGGTTATTAAGGAAAAGAAAATGCTTAAGCTGGAATTCATTACGTACCTTGAACCTATAAAGTAGAAAACTAATATTCATGACTTTATATTCATTGAAAAACCTTAACCTTTAGGAATCATTAGTTTTCAGGATAGTCCATAAAGTTAAACCGAGCAGCACAAGGGCAGATGTGGAGAATCAGGGAGGGGAGCAGATCATGAACAGCATTACCATTTAACATTGGCTAAGCAACGTTACTTGATTCTCCAGGCTCTCAGCAAGTAGCAAAACCTTTTCAGAGCTCAGATTCCTCAAGGAATCTACCAGGGGAAGTAAGTTGCTTTCTAAAACAACAAAAATTGGCAAGTCTACCAGGGTTATGGGACTTAAAGTTGTGGAAATATAAAAATCCTTCCCAAGGGAAATCAGTTGTTAACTTCATTTGGGATAATATGAAGATTTCCTGTGTGTGTGTGCTTCAGTTTTCTTTTAGAGAGTCAAAAATGTATCTAGTAAACAAAGTCCAGAGGTTTAAAATGACAGTTGTTTCCTGAATGTCTGTTCAGGGTTGGCTTGATTGTTTTTCAGCTTTGGGTTGGGTTATAGTGATCTTGGGCTTCGCTTGTGGCTCAGCTGGTAAAGAATCTGCCTGCAATGTGGGAGACTTGGGTCTAATCCCTTGGTTGGGAAGATCCCCTGGAGAAGGGAAAGACTACCCACTCCAGTATTCTGGCCTGGAGAAATCCATGGGCTGTATAGGCCATGGGGTAGCAAAGAGTCGGACACGACTGAGCAACTTGCATTCACTCACAGTGATCTTGACTCCTTAATTTTGTGTCTTGCAGGCAGGCTGGCTTGGGGTTGCTTATCTAGGATGGCTTAAGTTCTCCTGCACATGTCCCTCACATTCTCTCCCATAGGCTCAGATTTGATCTCATACTGGTGACAGAATTATTAATACAAGGGAAAGAAGACTGGACATGCAAAAAAGGCAAGCATGCACTTTTCAAGTTTCTGCTTATATCATGATTGCTGACACTGATTGACCCAAAGCAAGTCACATACATGCTTAATCACTAAGTCATGTTCAACTCTCTGTGACCTCATGGACTGTAGCCCGCCAGGCTCCTGTGTTCCTTGGATTCTCCAGGCAAGAATACTAAATGGTAGTCATTCCCTTCTCCAGGGAATCTTCCCAACCCAGGGATCCAACCGCCATCTCCTGCAATGCAGATGGACTCCCCACCATCTGAACCACCAGAGAAGCCATGGAGGAGACATGGAAAGGCAGATGCTAATTTCATCTACTCACAGATAATAAACTAGATGTAGTCTTTCTGTTATTAATTAATAAACGCTTTGGAGAAGGAAATGGCAACCCACTCCAGTACTCTTGCCTGGAAGATTCCATGGACGGAAGAGCCTGGTGGCTACAGTCCATGGGGTCGCAGGGTGTCGGACATGGCTGAGCGACTTCACCTTCACCTTCACCTTTCCTCCAAAGAATTCTCCTAAAAGGGAAAAAATACATTTGTTTCCATTTTTCCAGATGAAAGTAGTCTTTTCTTGTCTGATAATTAACATAGGATTCCAGAAAAGAAGAGGCTTCCCTTGTGGTTCAGCTGGTAAAAAATTCACCTGCAATGCGGGAGACCTGGGTTCGATCCCTTTGTTGGGAAGATCCCCTGGACAAGAGAAAGGCTACTCACTCCATTATTTCACCCTGGAGAATTCAACAGACTGTAAAGTCCATGGAGTCGTTTGGACACAACTGAGCAACTTTGACTTTCACCAGAAAAGAAAGACATGAACCCTTAGTAAGATCTATCTAAGCTACTCTTCATCTGAACCTACTTCAAGAATAGCTGATCGTACTTTAGCCATCTGTCTGCAATTTCCAACAGCTTCTTGAGTATACATTATGAGCTGATAATTAAGTTTTATTGCTCCAATTCACCCCTGAAATTCTTTGTTGTGGGAGACTGGGGCTCATTATAACTCTAAAAGTATGCCTTCAGCCAGTTCATTCTCCCTTTCTTTTGGAATACCATGATTACTGATACATTTATTTCTGGTCTTACATTTAGATCTTTAATCCTATAAAACTCCTATAAAACTATTTCTGATTTAATCCTAAACTTAATTTAGATTACTTTATCAATACATCTATTACATGGTCAAGGTAAAGACTCTAATGCTCATCTTTTTTTGCTTTGTAATCTATCTCATAATTCATTGTTTTGTCTGGTATAACCTGCTAGAGAGTATAGAGTATGTATATGAATATACTTTAAGCTGCTAATTATTCTTTGCTTCTATCTGTCATTGTCGGCTCTTTTATATTTATGTTTACTATTGATTGTTTGCTGATCTCCCATTTCCCTTGAGAAAAGAGTTATTAACTGTGTGTTATCACAAATCAGTGCATCTTTATAGTTGAGGACACTAAGGCTCAGCAGGGTGAAGTGGCTGGTGCAACATGACTAAGTATGTAAGTGAAAGAGGAAGGATATAAAACCCAGTCATCTCAAAACATCATATTTACTGGCTATTCAGGCATGGAACCAAGCCAAATTAAGCAAACTATATTTGAGAAGCAGATTGTTTTCTTTGGAAAAAAAATGAATATTTCTTCAGCATTTAAAGTGACTTCAAGCATAGGCCTATGCTCTCGAGCCTATGCTCTCGAGCCTATGCTCTCCTCTAAAAGGGAGCTAAATTATGCATAATAATTGAATATAAATAGCTATACTGCAAAATAGAAAATTATATGTACCATAAAAAGTACTGATGTATTTTTCAAGACCAACTTTTAACTTTGTAGTTCATAGTATAATATTATTGGGTCAGGACAGTAAAGAGCCAAACAACAGTAGACATCACAACTTTGGTTATTCAATTCTAATAAGCTTGAATTTTCCATTAACATAGTTCAAATTTTGAATTTTTGATGTGTGCTTTATAACTATGTTTTCTGTTGCAGGATACTATTTAGGCATTTTTGAAACATGCTATATGATATTTATTCAGTACAGTTGTTAAAATATTTACTTTTATTGTGTACATTCTAGACTGACAGATATGTTTTGTATGACACCCCTGTCCCAAGAATAGATAACATTTTTTCAAGAATACATGAAGAAGGTAACAAGGGCAAAAGGTGAGATGAACTGAATGGAATGTTGTTAGTGTGCATGTGAGGATATTCAGGAAAAGGACTGGAAAGAAAGAAAATGAACATTTTAAATTTTTTTTGTTTTAAATAAATAAGCAAAACAAAAGGAGCTAGTAACATTTTTTTAATTGGTAATAAACATGGATCTTTCATTTATCTGTTCATTTCAGTTCACTCCCTCATCATTAATACAATCTACAGGCCTGGAGTATTAGAACCACATCCAGTTTAGTGTGGGAAAGATGTTAATGGTAACTTTAATGTTCAATTAATTTAGTAAGTGAACAGAAATACTTGACATAACTAGGCAGCTTCAAAAAGTAATTTTGGTCTGTCACTATAGTGAAGGATTTGACATATTTTTAAATGAAGAGAAATTCATTGTTTTAAAAGTTAGAAACTGATTTCTAATACTGTTGGAAGAGATGCAATTTTTAGTTATATATATGAAGTCCAAAGAGAGAGCATTTTATGGGGCTAAATCTGAACCAGTCATCTTTAGCAGAATGAAAATTGTCATGCAGCATTTTAACACTATTGTCTGCTCAATGTTCTGTGGTTCTGTGATTTTTCATGTAGGGTGAGTGGTAATAAAAGCTAAAAAGTTTTCAAAAGTGACTTTTTTGTTATAAAGGACATTATTGGGATAACAGGCAACTACATACGAGTAATGAGCATGTGCTGGAATCAAGATTGCTGGGAGAAATATCAATAACCTCAGATATGCAGGTGACACCACCATTATGGCAGAAAGTGAAGAGGAACTAAAAAGCCTCTTGATGAGAGTGAAAGAGGAGAGTTAAAATGTTGGCTTAAAGCTCAACATTCAGAAAACTAAGATCATGGCATATGGCCCCATCCCTTCATGGGAAATAGATGGAGAAACAGTGGAAACAGTGTCAGACTTTATTTTTGGGGGTCCAAAATCACTGCAGATGGTGATTGCAGCCATGAAATTAAAAGACACTTACTCCTTGGAAGGAAAGTTATGTCCAACCTAGATAGCATATTCAAAAGCAGAGACATTACTTTGTAGACAAAGGTCCATCTAGTCAAGGCTATGATTTTTCCAGTGGTCATGTATGGATGTGAAAGTTGGTCTGTGAAGAAAGCTGAGTGCTGAAGAATTGATGCTTTTGAACTGTGGTGTTGGAGAAGACTGTTGAGAGTCGCTTGGACTGCAAGGAGATCCAACCAGTCCATTCTAAAGGAGATCAGTCTTGGGTGTTCTTTAGAAGGTCTGATGCTAAAGCTGAAACTCCAGTACTTTGGCCACCTCATGCAAAGAGTTGACTCATTGGAAAAGACCCTGATGCTTCAAGGGATTGTGGTCAGGAGGAGAAGGGGACGACATGGCTGGATGGCATCACCAACTAGATGGACATGAGTTTGGGTGAACTCCGGGAGTTGGTGATGGACAGGGAGTCCTGGCGTGCTGCAATTCACGGGGTCACAAAAAGTCGGACACGACTGAGCAATTGAACTGAACTGAACTGAACTGAACTGATGTGGTTATCTTGGAAAAGGTCTTTTTTTGTTGGAAACACGATATAATATGCAAAAGTGAAGGGGCTTAGGTCAGCAATTTACTCTTCAGTGGTTTCAGAAAAACAAATTATCTTTCCACTAAATTATAACTCTTTAAAACTTTGGGATCCTATCAAAATTCAATAAAATACTTTAAATTTTAAAAATGACATTTTTAAAACAAGTTTCATATATACTATACTCTATCATGATAATATTTTATGAAAGTGGTTGTAATTTAATTCTTAAGTTAAGAATATTTTATTATAACCTTTTTTGTATATTTATTTTTAACTTTGCCTCTTTTTAAATTTTAATAGATATAAGATACATAATTTATTTATAAATGCCCAAGTAATATCAGATAATAGTGACTCTGGATAATGTCAATGTTAAATGTAGCAATGAAATGATAAATCACATATTTAACTCCACATAAGCATATTATAAATAAAATAATACCCTACTTAGAAAGTGACACAATTTGGACTATTTAGCAGAGAAAAAAAGTTTTGAAATAAAATAACAAAGAGTGACACAACCTGAATATATTATGAGATGAAGTCAAATATTTTAGGTGTCATAAACAACTCTCCTAATCTTGGTATATAGAGTGAATTACACTGAAGGGGCAACTTAAGACTAGAGCTTAGAAAAAAACAGAAATATAGCAGGCTGAAATAATTCAGAGTATAAAAATCAGTTTAAGAAGAGGGAGTGAGGATATCAAAAAAGAATGCAAGAACATGCAAACAAAAAAACTAGATGACATATAGCATTACTAGTTTCATTGATAGTCTTCTTTCTAATGTTAGAATTTTGTTTTGTAGGCTTATACATAGAACCAAAAGCTACAATGATTTTATATGATAATGAGTTGGTTTCTTCCAAAGAGGCAAGTACCTTTACAATGGCTTGCATTTGCCAAATAGAGTTAAATTCATTTGCTCAATGAAAATTGTAAAAGCTTCTTTTTATTTTTTGAAGAATATTTTTACAAACTTGCCTTGTATGATTTAGTATAGAATTTCTTCAGTTGATCAATTACAAAACAGTTGACTTAGTGTAATACTATTTTTGAAACATAGTGTGTTAGTCTTTATTCATTTTTTATTTATTTATTTTTATTATTTTATTTTATTTTTTAACTTTACAATATTGTAATGGTTTTGCCATATATCAACATGAATCCACCACAGGTATACACGTATTCCCCATCCTGAAACCTCTTCCCTCCTCCTTCCCCGTACCATCCCTCTGGGTCGTCCCAGTGCACCAGCCCCAAGCATCCAGTATCGTGCATTGGACCTGGACTGGTGACTAGTTTCATATATGATATTATACATGTTTCAATGACATTCTCCCAAATCATCCCACCCTCTTCCACTCCCACAGAGTCCAAAAGACTGTTCTATACATTAGTGTCCCTTTTGCTGCCTCGTAAATAGTTTAATGATTTCTTTAATGGATTATGAATATCTCTAAAAAGAATATTTTTACTTTTAAAACTTTGTAAGCTTTATGGACAGAAATCACCATGAGTATATTTACAAATAGTTATTTTTACTAAATATTATAGTTTTGGGTATCAGTCCATATCAGTGGATGTGTATTTAATTTGGACAGCATACTGAAAAGCAAAGACATTAATTTGCCAACAAAGGTTCATCTAGTCAAAGCTATGGTTTTTCTAGTAGTCATGTATGGATGTGAGAGTTGGACTATGAAGAAAGCTGAACACCAAAGAATTGATGCTTTTGAATTGTGGTGTTGGAAAAGACTCTTGAGAGTCCCTTACACTGCAAGGAGATCAAAACCAGTCAATCCTAAAGGAAATCAACCCTGAATATTCATTGGAAGGACTGATGCTAAAGCTGAAACTCCAATACTTTGGCCACCTGATGCGAAGAACTGATTCCTTAGAAAAGACCCTAATGCTGGGAAAGATTGAATGCAGGAGAAGAGGATGATAGAGGATGAGATGGTTGGATGGCAACACTGACTCTATGGACATGAGTTTCAGCAAGCTCCAGGAGTTGGTGTGTACAGGGAAGCCTGGCATGCTGCAGTCCAAGGGGTCACAAAGATTCGGACATGATTGAGTGACTGAACTGACTGACTAATATTTAATTTAATCCTTTACAGTTTTATTGTATTTATTCTTTGTACTCAGGCTTTTAAAGTGGGTCAGTTACAAACAGCAAACTGAAGAGTTATTTTCTATGTTTATTATTCAATTGCTTTCTTTGTCTTTTACTGCAAAATTCAGTGCATTTGTCTTTAGTATAACTGACACATTAGATTTATTTTTATGTAAGTTTGTACTGTTTCTGTTTCTATGCCAAGATACTTGAACCACAGAAATTGTGAGATATTCAATGTGTTGTTCTAAACAGCTAAGTTTTGGGGGTCCCTGTGTGGGGTTCCCTGATAGCTTCTTGGTAAAGAATCCACCTGCAATGCAGGAAACCCTGGTTCAATTCCTGAGTCAGGAAGATCTGCTGGAGAAGGGATAGGCTACCCATGCCAGTATTCTTGGGCTTCCCTTGTGGCACAGCTGGTAAAGAATCTGCCTGCAACATGGGAGACCTGGGTTTGTACTTGGGTTAGGAAGATCTCCTGGAGAAGGGAAAGACTACCCACTTCAGTCTGCTGGCCTGAAGAATTCCATGGACTGTGTGGGGTTGCAAAGAATCAGACACAACAGCGACTTTCACACTTTTCACATGCAGCAATAGGTATGTAATAAAAATCATTAAAGTACTGAGAGAAAACAACTGCTTAACTAAATCCTTCTCTTGTATTATCCTATTTAAAGGAAGTTATTTATCATTACTCTAACCACAGAAATGTATTGGGCCTCTAAGAGTTGTCTCATTGGAAAAGACTCTGATGCTGGGAGGGACTGGGGGCGAGAGGAGAAGGGGACGACAGAGGATGAAATGGCTGGATGGCATCACTGACTCGATGTACCTGAGTCTGAGTGAACTCCGGGAGTGGTGATGGACAGGGAGGCCTGATGTGCTGCGATTCATGGGGTCGCAAAGAGTCGGACACAACTGAGCGACTGATCTTATCTGATCTGATAATGAAGTATTGATATGTTGCTGCTACTGCTAAGTCACTTCAGTCGTGTCCGAATCTGTGCGACCCCATAGACGGCAGCCCACCAGGCTCCCCCATCCCTGGGATTCTCCAGGCAAGAACACTGGAGTGGGTTGCCATTTCCTTCTCCAATGCATGAAAGTAAAAAGTGAAAATGAAGTCGTTCAGTCGTGTTCGACTCTCGGCGACCCCATGGACTGCAGCCTACCAGGTTCCTCGGTCCATGGGATTTTCCAGGCAAGAGTACTGGAGTGGGGTGCCATTGCCTTCTCCGGAACTATTGATATGCAAGACAATATTCATGACTTCAGACATCTCATGGTCCTATGGGGACACAGCATTTTGTGCGTGTGTGTGTGTGTATATATATATATATATATATAAATACATAAATAGAAATACATTTTATTTATTTATAAATATTAAAATAAAATATACAGGATGACATTTTTAATGTTTTATTATAATTATAATAAATTATAAAATTTAATTTATAATTTAAATTTATTTATTTTAAATAATTTAAGTTATTAAATTTTATTAAATTTAAATTTATTTTTTAAATAAATTATAAGATTTTTATTATAATTTTTAGAAAATTTTATAAAAATTTTATTTATTCATTTTTAAATAAATAAATACAAATAAAATACATATATAGGAATAAAAATTATAAAACAATTATACACATTATTTAAGTGAGGGATTTGTACAAAAAGCATACTAAGCATTACATAAAAGTTTGTGAATATAAAGAAAAGCAAATATTAGGGAAATGACACTAAGCACTATGGGTATATGTCTGGGATGATATGGAAAGAACTGGGGCTTTTTTAGTAGGTCTTGGAGTGTGGCAAGGTTGAAATAGTTTGACAGATGTGTGAGTATTATAAAACTGTCTGATTAATGAAAAATATTATTTCAAGTATGGCACCATCATTTTATATGAAAATGAAAACCATACAGTGTCTAAAAGTAAAAGCTTATTTTATTTCCCAGTAGATGAACTAAATTATGTGAAAGTCATCAAATGTTGACATTTCATTGGAGAAAAACAAATACATACCAAATCTTCCTTCATGTAATGCAGTTGTTTGACCACTATTGAATAGATTGTCTTATTAAGAGGTAGAGTTATGTGGTAGGCCTTTCCCCTTCTTCTCTTCCCTTCCTCTCCTTGACAATAGTGTAAACATCAGGCTCTCATGAAAGCTCAGGATAAGCAATCTTTCCTAAAACTGGAGACAGTCCCCAAGTGTTTGTTAACAAAGGTGGTGTAAATTACTAGAGATAGCATAGGACTGTAGTTAAGAAGTTAAGAATTGCATAGCAAGCACAGACTATTCAGGCTCAAAGATGTGATTTGACTTTTTCTGCACAGACTATTCAGGCTCAAAGATGTGATTTGACTTTTTCTGCATGAGCTTGAGCTATTTCATTATTTTCTCAGAGCCTCAATATTTTTATTTGTAAAATGGATTTGAAAGTAAGATGTCTATCATAGAGTTGTTAAGATGAAAGGAATTACTTTATGGAACATGGTTAGAACAGTGCCTTCCCTATAATGAGCATTAGCATAACAAATTATCATCTTGAAAAGATATTTTCTGGAGAGAACTGACCACTGGAATTACTTATTTCTCCTTCTTACCCTATACTTTTCTGAATCCCCAGGGTACCATACTTCTAGGGGTATTCAGTAGGAAACCATGAAATTGAAGGACAAATAGAACAGGGGAAATCTGAATAATGAGAGACATAAGACCAGCGATAAGAAGAAGAGGAAGGAGTTCAGGATGGTAGAGGTTGCTCTAAAGATTCTGAGAAGGACAGCAATTTATACTTTATTGTCAATAACAGCCTAACTACCAGTGAAGAAAACCAAGAGAGGGAAAAATAGAGGGATAGAGCTACAGAGCTAGCTGCTAATCTCTACCTGATGAGGATATAGTAAAAGATTGGAATTTATGATCTGTATTGAAAGAAAAAAAATTAGTGATGATATGCCTGTTCTAACTAGTAAGAATTAAGTCCCTTAAACTGTATTTTAAGTACAAATAAAATGCATTTGATATGATAATATAAAATATGAGAAGTGAAGTCCAAATAAACTATATTCACCTTTTCCTTTCAGGCTAAGGTGTTACTAGTACTACTACTAACAGTTGGTGTCAAGTCCCTAAGCTGTGTCTGACTCTTTGTGACCCCATGAACTTCAGCACTCCAGGGTTCCTGTTCTTCAGTCTCTCACACCTGCTGCCGCTGCCACTAAGTTGCTTCAGTCATGTCCGACTCTGTGCGACTCCATAGACAGCAACCCACCAGGCTCTCCCGTCCCTGGGATTCTCCAGGCAAGAACACTGGAGTGAGTTGCCATTTCCTTCTCCAATGCATGAAAGGGAAAAGTGAAAGTGAAGTCACTCAGTCGTGTTGGACTCTTCACAATCCCATCGACTGCAGCCTACCAGGCTCCTCCATCCATGGGACTTTCCAGGCAAGAGTACTGGAGTGGGTTGCCATTGCCTTCTCCGAAGTCTCTCACAGAGTTTATGATAATTTATGTCCACTGAGTCGGTAATGCCTTTCAGCCATCTTCATCCTCTGTTGTCCCCTTTTCCTCCTGCCTTCAATTTTTCCCAGCATCTGAGTCTTTTCCAGTGAGTCGGCTCTTTGCATCAAGGTGGGCAGACTACTGGAGCTTCAGATTCAGCATCAGTCCTTCCAATGAATATTCAGTTTATTTCCTTTAGGCTTGACTTGTTTGATCCCTGTGCTGCCTAAGGGACTCTTAAGAGCCTTCTGCAGCACCACAATTCAAAAGCATCAATTCTTCAGCACTCAGCCTTCTTTATGGTCCAATGCTTACATCTGCAAGGTGATGTCTCTGCTTTTTATATGCTATCTAGGTTTATCATAGCTTTTCTTCCAAGGAGCAAGCGTCCTTTATTTTCATGACAGCAGTCACCATCTGTGGTGACTTTGAAGCCCGAGAAAATAAAGTCTGTCACTGCTTCCACTTGTTCCCCATCTACTGGCCATGAAGTAATGTGACTGAATGTCATGATCTTAATCTTTTGAATGGTGGGTTTCAAGCCAACTTTTCACTCTCCTCTTTCAACTTCATCAAGAGGTTCTTTATTTCCACTTTGCTTTCTGTCATTAGGGTAGTATATCTGAGGCTATTGATATTTCTCCGGGCAATCTTGATTCTACTTGTGATTCATGCAGCATGGCATTTGGCATGAAGTACTCTGTATATTTGGCAATAAGGAGTTCATGATCTGAGCCACAGTCAGCTCCTGGTCTTGTTTTGTTGACTGTATAGAGCTTCTCCATCTTTGGCTGCAAAGAATATAATCAATCTGATTTCAGTGTTGACCATCTGGTGATGTCCATGTGTAGAGTCTTCTCTTGTGTTGTTGGAAGAGGGTGTTTGCCATGACCAGTGCATTTTGTTGGCAAAACTCTTGTTAGTCTTTGCCCTGCTTCATTTCATATTCCAAGGCCAAATTTGCCTGTTACTCCAGGTGTTTCTTGACTTCCTACTTTTGCATTCCAGTCCCCTATAATGAAAAGGACATCTTTTTGGGGTGTTAGTTCTAAAAGGTCTTGTAGGTCTTCATAGAACCATTCACCTTCAGCTTCTTCAGCATTACTGGTTGGGGCATAGACTTGGATTACTGTGATATTGAATGGTTTGCCTTGAAAATGAACAGAGATCATTCTGTCATTTTTGAGATTGCATCTTTTTTTTTAATTTTTAAAAAAATTTTTAACTTTACAATATTGTATTGGTTTTGCCATATATCAACATGAATCTGCCACAGGTATACATGTGTTCCCCATCTTGAACCTTGCATCTTGATGGACGTGAGTCTGAGTGAACTCTGGGAGTTGGTGATGGACAGGGAGGCCTGTAGTGCTGGGATTCATGGGGTTGCAGAGAGTCGGACACAACTGAGCGACTGAACTGAACTGAACTCTGTATATAAGTTAAATAAGCAAGATGACAAAATACAGCCTTGATGTGCTTCATTTCCAATTTTCAACCAGTCCATTGTTCCATGTCCAGTTCTTACTGTTTCTTCATTTCCTGCTTACAGGTTTCTCAGGAGATAGGTAAGATGGTCTGGTATTCCCATCTCTTTAAGAATATTCCACAGTTGGTATTATCCACACAGTCAAAGTCTCTGAGTGTAGTCAATACAACAGAAGTAGATGTTTTTCTGCAATTCCCTAGCTTTTCTTATGATCCAACAGATTTCTTTGATCCAACAGATTTGATTTGCATACTAGTTCCTCTGCCCTTTCTAAACCCAGCTTGTACATCTGGAAGTTATTGGTTCATGAACTGTTGAAGCCTAGCTTGAAAGATTTTGAGCATTACTTTCCTAGCATATGAAATGAGTGCATTTGTATGGTAGCTTGAATATTCTTTCTCATTCCCTGAGATTGGAATGAAAACTGATATTTTCCAGTCCTGTGGCAACTGCTGTTTTCCAGATTTTCTGGCATATTGAGTGCAGCACATTAAGAGCATTCTCTTTTAGGTTTGAAATAACTCAGCTGGAGTTCCATCACCTTCACTAGCTGTGTTCATAGTGATGCTTCCTAAGCTCACTTGACTTCACACTATAGAATATCTGGCTCTAGGTAAGTGACCAGACTGTCATGGTTATCTGGATCATTAAGATCTTTTTTTATATAGTTTTTCTGTGTATTCTTTCCACCTCTTCTTAATCTCTTCTGCTTCTGTTAGGTCCTTGCCATTTCTGTCCTTTATTGTGCCCAATTTTGCATGAAATGTTCCCTTAGAATCCCTAATTTTCTTGAGATCTCTAGTTGATCCTATTCTATTGTTTTCCTTTTTTTTTTTTTTGCATTGTTCACTTACAAAGTCTTTCTTATCTCTACTTGCTAGTCTTTGGGACTTCATATTCAGATGAGTATACTTTTCCCTTTCTCCTTTGCCTTTCTCTTCTTTTCTCAACCACATGTAAGGCCTCAGGCAATCAATTTGCCTTCTTGCATTTTTTTATCTTGCAGATGGTTTGGTCACTGCCTTCTGTACAATGTTAGGAACTTCCATCCATGGTTTTTCAGGCCGTCTGTCTCTCAGATCTAATCCCTTGAATCTATATGCCATGTCCACTGCATAATCATAAGCGGTTTGCTTTAGGTCATATCTGTATGATCTAGTGGTTTCCCTGACTTTCTTCAATTTAAGCCTGAATTTTGCAATAAGGAGCTCATAATTTGAGCCACAGTCAACTCCAGGTCTTGTTTTTGCTGACTATATGAATCAGCTCCATCTTTGACTGCAAAGAATATAATCAATCAGATTTTGGTATTGACAATTTGGTAGTGTTCATGTGTAGAGTTATCTCTTGTGTTGTTTGAAGAGGGTGTATGTTTATGACCAGTGCATTCTCCTGGCAAAATTCTGTTTGTCTTTGCCCTGGTTCATTTTCCACTCCCAGGCCAAAGTTGCCTCTTACTCCAGGTAGCTCTTGATTTTCTACTTTTGAATTCCAATCCCATACAATGGGAAGGACATCTTTTTTTTGGTGTTAGATCTAGAAGTTCTTGTAGGTCTTCATTGAACCACTATTAATAATACCCAGAGAGAATGTTAAAAATCAGAGTATTATTGTGTGATTTTAAACAATTTATAAATAATATTAAAATAATGTGTACTTTTATATTTCTCAAGTATGATGCAAATATAAAGAATTTATGAGTACACAGTATTTCTTCATTTTCTAATTGAAGAGACTCTTCCTCAGTGTAGAGTGACACACAGTTTTCACAATCAGGTGATAACTTCCATCTTTTTCTCTTCCACAAGCATTTCTTTTCTTCTATTTGCAGGTTCTTGCACTGTCATTTTGGTTTCCAAAATTTCAGAATTTGTGCCAAATGTTAAAAGTATGGTCCATTATCTATTCATTTCCTCCATTTACTTACTACTGTTTAATCACATAATATTATTGTGCCTTAGTTCTCCCTGGAAATCTGTGCAATTAAAAACAGATAGCAATATTTCAACTATGAACCTTTAAGTTTGGTGATGAGCTTAGAGTTTTTAGAAATTTGCTTTGTGTCCTGTGCTATCCACTTAATTTAGCTCATAGTAAAGGCTTTTGATGGAGAAGGAAATGGCAACACACTCCAGTATTCTTGCCTGGAGAATCCCAGGGATGGGGGAGCCTGGTGGGCTGCCGTCTCTGGGGTCGCACAGAGTCGGACACGACTGAAGCAACTCAGCATCAGCAGCAGCAGAGGCTTTTGAGAGCTTCACAGGTGGTGCTAGTGGTAAAGAACCCACTTGCCAATGCAGGATGCATAAAAGAAGTGGGTTTGATCCCCTAGAGAAGGAAATGGCGACCCACTTCAGTATTCTTCCTTGGGAAATCACATGGACAGAGAAGTCTGGTGGGCTACAGTGCATGGAGTCACAAAGAGGTGAAAACGTCCTAAGCAACTTAACACACACATACAGAAGCTTTTGAAATGTTTCCCAAAATTAGAAATTTAGTGATCTTTAGTTAAAATCCATAAACTCTAATGTTTAGTATTCTAATAGGTTTCATTTGAGAGAAAGATTTTTTTTTTTTTTATTTTCAGAATTTTTGTTTGCTCATGGAAAAAACAGAAACAAAAAAGGATAGGATTTTTTTGGAAAATAAATATGCCATCTAGCCAAATGATTAATCAGAGAAGTTTGAGTGCAGGAATGGGATTAAACTTAAAGAAAATAGATATAAATATCAGATAGTAAAATTTTTAAGAAGCATAAATGTTCATCTCTTTCTTATTTTTAACAAAAAATAATCAAAATATTTTGTATTTTTATGACTCTTCTTATTACCTTTTTATGTTCTGGCTAAATGGGCTTCCCTGGTGGCTCAGACAGTAAAGAATCTGCCTGCAATGTGGGAGACCTGGGTTCTATCTCTGGTTTGGAAAGATTTCCTGGAGAAGAGAATGGCTACCTACTCCAGTATTCTTACATGGAGAATTCCATGGACAGAGGAGCCTAATGGGCTACAGTCCATGGAGTCTCAAAGAGTCAGAGACAACTAAACGACTAACACTTTCACACATTTCTGACTTACTAAAGTGAGCATTCTCTAACTGTGGATGTAAAACTTATGAAATAATTTTAATTTTGGTGGTTACTATATAAGAAATAAACATATAAAATGTATGTAGTATTTTTTTTTTCAGAGAAGCTTTTCAAAATTCTCTTAGTAATCCAAATGTATTATTCTGGTTATGATATAATTTCATAAACCTTATGATTTGTTGTCTAGACTTCATTTTTCATTCTAATGATTAGCTCTTATAAGTAGACTATGTTTTAATAGAAACAGTTATTGTGAAAAAATAATTATCATTCTTAAAACACTGAAGGCACATGATAATTTTTCTCAATTATTTGCAGTTGCCATTCTAAAAGAATAAATTACAAAAGAAAACTATTTCTAAACTCATGTTTTAAATGAATTCAAATCAGTTTCAAGTGTTTAAAATATTATTCATTATTTTATTATTAATTTAGTATATGTTGTATTATTCATGTGGTTTTGATTCTCATTTGCAAGGGAAATATTTTGAAAGCAATTCAGGGCACTTTATCCAATTCTGAAGAAAGTTAAATGATAACTAAGCAAAGCATATTTAATTGACAGATGAATACGTGTTTCATGACCTATTTAATCACAACTATTAATATGTAAAAATTGAGGAAAATTTAAATAACTAAACAATTGTTCATGTTATTTCTCATTCACCACATTTATTCCCATATATTCATAATTGGAAGAGCTGGCCAGACCACTGCTTTCAGCAATTTCAACAATTTAGTCTTTACCCTTTAAAGGTTACTCTCAACATACTGCAATTAATTCCCTAGAGTTAGATATTAGGTAAATCTTATATTTGTTAAAAGAAGTATATGCTTTAATTTACTGGGGAAAAATGCACTGAAATCAAGTGTTAGAGAAATCATTTTTAAAGTTGAAGTACACATGCCAATCAAACCATTTCCACTGTGTTTTTAGCATTGCCTCTTATCACATTTTCAATTTTCTAATTTATTAAAAAAGTTGGAAATTTTAAATTACCCTCCATAACATCTTAGAAGATTGCCACAGGGAATATTTAAGCAGTTATTTATTACATACCAAGGAAAATAAATAAAACTGAATTAAAACCTGAAAAGCCTGAACTAGTTCAGAGTTCAATAAGAATTGTTTATGAGAAGTTGACATTGCAGAATTCTGAAAAAGATACGTATATTTTTAGTACAAATACATCTGAGGTGTTGTGAACTTGTACATAAAATTAAGACTTTTTTATCCCATAAAATTCTCACTTTTTTCATTCTTAAAATTGTGGTAAAAAACACATGTCATAAAATTTACTATTTAACCATTTCTACAATTATTTGCTAGTCACTTAAATATTATGCCTTAAGAAGTTCCTTCCTATACTTTCCTAGAATTCCCTAACAAGTAGAATTTTCTGTGATGATAAGAATTGCATTTGAGGGAATATAGGCTTTTGAACTGTGGTGCTGGAGAAGACTGTTGAGAGTCCCTTGGACTGCAAGGAGATCCAACCAGTCCATTCTAAAGGAAACCAATCCTGGGTGTTCACTGGAAGGACTGATGCTGAGGCTGAAACTCCAGTACTTTGGCCACCTCATGCGAAGAGTTGACTCATTGGAAAAGACCCTGATGATGGGAGGGATTGGGGGCAGGAGGAGAAGGGGACGACAGAGGATGAGATGGCTGGATGGCATCACCGACTCGATGCACATGTGTTTGAGTGAACTCCGGGAGTTGGTGATGGACAGGGAGACCTGGCGTGCTGCGATTCATGGGGCTGCAAAGAGTCAGACCTGACTGAGCGACTGAACTGAACTGGACTGTGGCTAGCAAAATATTGATTTTCCTTGCTTCATTCATCATTATTTGTTGAAGTACTAGCATATTCCTGTGTGCTTCACATAGATATGTATATAAAGTAACTAAACAATAACACACTTGAACTGTGATGAGTTGCTAGGAGGGAATTTAATGATATGAAACAGAAAGAAAAACGTGCTATTCAATATAAAGACAGTTTTCTTCTGGGATCCCAATAAAAAAGTAATTTGAAGATGAGATAATATTAATCAATTCAATCATTTAAATGCCATGGGGAAAAAGAACAAATTAGCAAACATGTAATGGATAAAGTATGTTTATATTAGAGTCAAAAGTCACTGATAGTTTAACAAATCATGTTATTAGACAGGAATCTAGGGAATTTTTTTTTTCTGGAAAAGTAAAATAATAAAGACTTACTCAAATACAAAGACTTTCTGCATTTAATTACTGGGAATTTTTTACCATGTGATAAAAACAAAAATATTAAAAAGCAGAAATAAACAAAGCACAGCTTTGAAAAAGAAATTATTCATCTGAACCTAGAAGAAAATAAATGCAAACTAGAGTACAATGGCATTGTTGTAAATCTAGACCCTAGAAATATATTTGGTAAATTCCTATTTATGAACTTTGTGCCTTCTTTATATTTACAGTATAATGTCATATTTCTGTTTTTCTGAAAATAAATAAATCAGAAGTTTATAATTATGATTAGAAACAACATTGAGATCTATTGTGCCCCTTTTCCAGATACCAACACATAGATATTACAAAAGCATGTAATGTTATATAATTGTTTGGGGAAATGTCACTCTGTATTGAAACTACTCTTACTTGCTAGTTGATGTATCTATTAGAGATAGCATATCAAGTGACACTGTTTCAAATGAAGCAACATGTTGTAAGAATATATTAACAAAGACATTTATAATTCAAGAGGGGCGGTAAGTGAGAACACTTCAAAGCAATCACTTGTACCTATGGAACGTTACTGTATGTTCAGGTTAAATATCTTTATTTCAGTATGTCAGTCAATAGATCTTGCATTCTGAATGACTCTCTTAAAATGAAAAGTCACACTAGAATGGTGTGAGTGAGAAAAACTGTGCATGAGATATGTGAATGCTAAGTCTGCCTTCTCTAAAATATAATGGAAGATTGCAGAGGAAAAACAATAACAAACTTTGATATGAAGTTCTTGGTATACTTAAACATCTGTATCATTATATTAAAAAACCAAGGCTGATTTAGGAAATAAAATAGGACTGTGTCTGACTTGGGGTGTATAGTCATAGTTGTACAAGTTTTTTTTCATTCAATTATTCATTTGTTTATTTATTAAATTTATGTATTCACTTCAGCTAAAGTTATTATTTAAATCATTCTTTGGCTAGTCACTTAAATATTATACCTCATGAAGTCCCTTCACATCGTTTCCTAGAATTCCCTGGTAGTAGAATTTTCTGTGATTATGGAAATATTTTATATCTGTGCTGCCAAACATGGTTAAGTAGTGGCCTTGTGTGACTATTGAGCACTACAGATTTGAGTAATATAACAGAGACATTAATTTTAAATTTTACTTGCTTTATTTATTTTAGCTGTACTGGGTTTTCATTGCTCTCTGTGGGCATTCTCTAGTTGCAGCAAGTGGAGTCCTCTCTCTAGCTGTGGTGCAGGTGTATCACTGCAGTGGCTTCTCTTGTTGCAGCACAACAGTGCTAGGCCTCAGTAGCTGTGGCCTGTGGGCTTAGCTGCCCCATGGCGTGTGGAATCTTCAAGGACTGGGGATTGAACCTGTGTCTTCTGTGTTGGCAGGCAGATTCTTAACCACTTGACCATCAGGAAAGTTTTAAATTTTATTTACCTTTAATTAAAAATTAAATGTACAAAGACATATATGGCTAATGGCTACTCTACTCACCAGCACAGATCTAGACAAAGGGACTTCTACATATATTGGACAAAAAGTTTTTGTCTTCATCCTTTTGATGAGAATTAGGAAAGAGGGCTCACTTAAGTAGAGTTTTATTTCCTACTATATTTTTGAATTTGTGTTTCTATCTGTTCAATAGAAAAGAAAGAAGTTAAGTAGAAATGAGCTTTCTTTTCACTTTACATTCATTCAAGATTGAATGATCAGCCTTTTGTGTTGTCAGTTTCTTTTTCTGAATATAATCAATAATCAACCAAAAAAGGCTATGATAAATGCTAAAAATAAGACCAAAACCAAAAATCACATTACTTTGAGATCCATCAGTTCAGTTCAGTCGCTCAGTCAGGTCCGACTCTTTGTAACCCCATGAATCACAACACGCCAGGCCTCCCTGTCCATCACCAACTCCCGGAGTTCACCCAAACTCATGTGCATCGAGTCAGTGATGCCATCCAGCCATCTCATCCTCTGTCGTCCCCTTCTCCTCCTGCCCCCAATCCCTCCCATCATCAGGGTCTTTTCCAATGAGTCAACTCTTTGCATGAGGTGGCCAAAGTACTGGAGTTTCAGGTTTAGCATCATTCCTTCCAAAGAAATCCCACGGATGATCTCCTTTAGAATGGACTGGTTGGATCTCCTTGCAGTCCAAGCGACTCTCAACAGTCTTGTCCAACACCACAGTTCAAAAGCATCAATTCTTTGGTGCTCTGCTTTCTTCACAGTCCAACTCTGACATCCATACATGACCACTGGAAAAACCACAGCCTTAACTAGATGGACCTTTGTTGGCAAAGTAATGTTTCTGCTTTTGAATATGCTATCTAGGTTGGTCATAACTTTCCTTCCAAGGAGTAAGCATCTTTTGATTTCATGGCTGCAATCACCATCTTCAGTGACTTTGGAGCCCCCCAAAATAAATTCTGACCTGTTTCCACTGTTTCCCCATATAATTGCCATGAAGTGATGGGACCAGATGTCATGATCTTAGTTTTCTGAATGTTGAGCTTTAAGCCAACTTTTTCACTCTTCTCTTACACTTTCATCAAAAAGCTTTTTAGTTCCTCTTCACTTTCTGCCACACCTCCTTATAATTATCTTAGAAGTTGATATTTATCATTCAATCTTGGATATATACTCTCCATACTTTAATACAATTTTCGTACAGATAAGAAAGATTTTCTCAATAATCAATGCAAGGAAATAGAAGAAAACAATAGAATTAAATGACTAGGGATCTCTTCAAGAAAATTAGAGATACCAAGGGAATATTTCATGCCAAGATGGATACAATAAAGGATAGAAATGGTATGGACCTAAGAGTAGCAGAAGATATTAAGAAAAGGTGTCAAGAATATGCAAAGAACTATACAAAAAAAAAAATTCAGGACCCAGATAACCATGATGGCTCTTGATCACTCACCTAGAGCCAGACATCCTGGAGTGAGAAGTCAAGTGGGCCTTAGGAAGCATCACTACAAACAAAGCTAGTGGAGGTGATGGAATTCCAGTTGAGCTATTTCAAATTCTAAAAGATGATGCTGTGAAAGTGCTGTACTCAATATATCAGCAAATTTGGGAAACTCAGCAGTGGCCACAGGATTGAAAAAGATCAGTTTTCATTCCAATCCCAAAGTATGGCAATGCCAAAGAATGCTCAAACTAGCACACAATTGCACTCATCTCACACGCTAGCAAAGTAATGCTCAAGTCTCCAAGTCAGGCTTCAACAGTATGTGAACGGTGAACTTCCAGATGTTCAAGCTGGCTTCAGAAAAGGCAGAGGAACCAGAGATCAAATTGTCAACATCCTTTGAATCATAGAAAAAGCAAGTGAATTCCAGAAAAAAAAAAACATCCATTTCTGCTTTATTGACTATGCCAAAGCCTTTGATTGTGTAGACCACAACAAACTGTGGAAAATTCTTCAAGAGATGGAAATACTGGACCACCTGACCTCCCTCCTGAGAAATCTGTATGCAGGTCAGTAAGCAACAGATAGAACTGGACAAGGAACAACAGACTGGTTCCAAATTGGGAAAGGAGTATGTCAAGACTGTATATTGTCACCCCACTTATTTAACTTATATGCAGAGTACATCATGAGAAATGCTGCGCTGGAGGAAGCACAAGCTGGAATCAAGATTTCCGGGAGAAATATCAATAACCTCAGAAACACAGATGGCACCGCCTTTATAGAAGTGAAGAGGAATGGAAGAGCCTCTTAATGAAAGTGAAAAAGGAGAGTAAAAAAGCTGGTCTAAAGCTCAACATTCAGAAAACTAAGACCATGGCACCCAGTCCTAACACTTCATGGCAAATAAATGGGGAAACAGTGGAAACAGTGAGAGAGTTTATTTTGGGGGCTCCAAAATCACTGCAGATGGTGACTGTAGCCATGAAATTCAAAGATACTTACTCCTTGGAAGAAAAGCTACGACCAACCTAGCGAGCATATTAAAAAGCAGAGACATTATTTTGCCAACAAAGGTCCATCTAGTCAAAGCTATTGTTTTTCCAGTAGTCATGTATGGATGTGAGAGTTGGATTCTAAAGAAAGCTGAGCACTGAAGAATTGATGCTTTTGAACTGTGGTGTTGGAGAAGACTCTTGAGAATCCCTTGGACTGCAAGCATATAAAAATCAGTCAATCCTAAAGGAATTCAGTCCTAAATATTCAATGCAAGGACTGATGCTGAAGCTGAAATTTCATGACAACAGAGGATGAGATGTTTGCGTATCATCAGTGACTCAACAGATATGAGTTTGAGCAAGCTACTGGAGTTGGTGAAGGACATGGAAGTCTGGCATGCTGCAGTCCATGGTGTTTCAAAGAGTCAGACACAACTGAGCGACTAAATTGAACTGTCAACGGAAAACCACTTTTATGACTGCCATTTGTTCTTTTTTATCTTCTCTATGTTTTCTTGTTTTATATTTTATATATTTTTCATTGAAGTATAGTTGATTTACAACATTTTGCCAGTCTCTGCTGTATAGAAAATTGACTCAGTTACATACATACATACATACATTGTTTTTTAAAATATTAGATGCTCAACATCACTCATTATCAGATAAATGCAAATCAAAACCACTATGAGGTACCATTTCACACCAGTCAGAATGGCTGCGATCCAAAAGTCTACAAATAAATGCTGGAGAGGGTGTGGAGAAAAGGGAACCCTCTTACACTGTTGGTGGGAATGCAAACTAGTACAGCCACTATGGAGAACAGTGTGGAGATTCCTTAAAAAACTGGAAATAGAACTGCCTTATGATCCAGCAATCCCACTGCCGGGCATACACACTGAGGAAACCAGAAGGGAAAGAGACACGTGTACCCCAATGTTCATCGCAGCACTGTTTATAATAGCCAGGACATGGAAGCAACCTAGATGTCCATCAGCAGATGAATGGATAAGAAAGCTGTGCTACATATACACAATGGAGTATTACTCAGCCATTAAAAAGAATACATTTGAATCAGTTCTAATGAGGTGGATGAAACTGGAGCCTATTATACAGAGTGAAGTAAGCCAGAAGGAAAAACATAAATACAGTATACTAACGCATATATATGGAATTTAGAAAGATGGTAACAATAACCCTGTGTACGAGACAGCAAAAGAGACACTGATGTATAGAACAGTCTTATGGACTCTGTGGGAGAGGGAGAGGGTGGGAAGATTTGGGAGAATGGCATGGAAACATGTAAAATATCATGTATGAAACGAGATGCCAGTCCAGGTTCGATGCAGGATACTGGATGCTTGGGGCTAGTGCACTGGGACAACCCAGAGGGATGGTATGGGGAGGGAGGAGGGAGGAGGGTTCAGGATGGGGAAACACATGTATACCTGTGGAGGATTCATTTTGATATTTGGCAAAACTAATACAATTATGTAAAGTTAAAAAATAAAATAAAATTAAAAAAATATTATTATCCATTATGGTTTATCAATGGATAGTGAATAAATTCTCTGTGCTCTACATTAGGACCTTATTCTGTATCCATTCTAAGTGTAATAGTTTACATTGACCAACCCCATCTCTCAGTCCATCTCTGTCTCTCTCCTTCCCCACCCCACCCCAGCAACCACAGTCTGTTCTCTCTATGAGTATTTTCTGTTTTGTGGATAGGTTCATTTGTGCCATATTTTAGATTCCACATATAAGAGATGTCACATGGTATTTGTCTGTTTCGTTCTGATTTATTTCACTTCGTATGATAATATCTAATTTCATCCGTGTTGCTACAAATGGTGTTATTTTATCTTTTTATGGATGAATAATATTCCATTGTATATATGTATCATATCTTCTTTATCCATTCATCTGTCAATGGGAATTTTGGTTGTTTCCATGGTTTGGTTATTGTGAATAGTGCTGCTATGAACATAGATGTGCATGTATCATTTTAAATTATAATTTTATCTGGGTATATTCCCAGGAGTGTGGTTTTTGGATCATATGATAATTCTATTTTTAGTTTCCTGAGGAACCTCCATACTGTTTTCCATAGGGGCTGATTCAACTTATATTCCCACTAACAGTGTAGGAGTGTTCCCTTTTCTCCACACCCTTTCTAGCATGTGTTATTTGTAGACTTTTTAATGACGGTCATTCTGACTGGTGTGAAGTGGTTCCTCATTGTTATTTGATTCACATTTCTCTAATATTTAGTCATACTGAGTATCTTTTTATTTGCCTACTCTCCATGGGTATGTCTTATTTGGAGAAATGTCTGTTAAGGTCTTCTGTCCATTGTTTAGGTTTTGTGGTTGACTTTTATGACTCAACAACATTTTGCCAATCTGTTCTATACAGAAAAGAGACTCAGCTACACACATATAACATTCTTTTTTTATATTATTTTACATTAATAACAATTAGCTATTATTAAATAAGTTATTGTCCAGCAACTTAGTTTTTTGGAGATTAAGACTTTGTTGCATCATGTGCAAATATTTTCTCCCATTTGGTAGACTGTCTTTTCATATTTTCTTATGATTTCCTTTGCTGGGCAAAAGCTTGTAAGTTTGATTAGGTACCATTTGTTTATTTTTGTTCTTATTTCTATTACCTATTTCTATCTGCTTTTTTTTTTTTTACTTGTTACTTTATTTTTTTAGATTTTTTTAAAATTTTATTTTATTTTTAAACTTTAAATAATTGTATTAGTTTTGCCAAATATCAAAATGAATCCTCCACAGGTATACATGTGTTCCCCATCCTGAACCCTCCTCCCTCCTCCCTCCCCATACCATCCCTCTGGGTCGTCCCAGTGCACTAGCCCCAAGCATCCAGTATCGTGCATCGAACTTGGACTGGCATCTCGTTTCATACATGATATTTTACATGTTTCAATGCCATTCTCCCAAATCTTCCCACCCTCTCACTCTCCCACAGAGTCCATAAGACTGTTCTATACATCTTTTGCTGTCTCGTACACAGGGTTATTGTTACCATCTTTCTAAATTCCATATATATGCATTAGTATACTGTATTGGAGATAATTCACAAATACTAAGAGTAAAAATTCTAAGCACTTCTCGTTCATCTTCACATGCATCAGTCGTATGTTTTGGAATTGCTCCTAATACTTCTCTGATTTTTTAAAACTATTTTTCAAAAGTCTACAATTTATATACCCAATTATTCTCCAGCCTCACCTTCCCACTCTATGGTGACTTGCCAGGCCACTTCATTTTTAAGAACATCAACTCTCTCTTTTTCAGCCTCTTTCATGTTCTTGAAAATGAAACAGCTATACTCACATCTGAGTTTATTCAGACCAAATCACAATAGAAACGCAGTCTCCACTAATAAAGTCAAGGAAAATTTAACTTTGAGGAGAGAAGAGAGAAGAAATATAATATAATAAACAGAAGAAATTAATTCCAAATGATTTCTCCTGTTCAACTGGAAAAAAAAAAAAAAGAATAGGAAAATATCTAGAAATAGAGTCAGAACAGCATTGTTTTAGTTTCTATTTTTCTCCATTAGAGTAATCAATTATTAAAAGAAAACTGAAGAGCTTATCATTTGAGAGATCTTTTGGTGAATGAATCACAGTGAAGATGTGCAGATAGTGGAAATCATCATTATACTTGACTTTTATTTCAGGTTTGACAGCCTTCATGATGCATGGCAGAAAATTTTCATCTATTTCCTGCACCTGGCAAATAGGCCTCCAGTGTGTTATTTACTAAAGACACCACTTCTGTTCTTTCTTCCAGAATCCAAGCTATATCCTCTTGATCATCATCTTTTTTTCTAAATAACATGTTTTTTACACCTGAGAATCAGCAGCTACAAGTGTGTACTCCTGCCAAAGCCACTGTACATTCCAATACAAGATACACCTTGAGTATATGTAATACATTCCAATACACGATAAATGACCATACTTGTTAACAGAGAACATTATTTTGGCACAAATCAGATGAATATACTTGTTTATATGAGGCTTTTATAATTATATACAAACGCTAGAAATTAACCTATAAAAATCCAAAAAAATGATTATAGTCATGATATTGATGGATAAAGGGAATAGGAACTTAATGAAAAATAGACAACCATACATTTTATAAGTAAATGTTCCTATTTAAGATTTTACTATGCACTAAAAATTCCATTTTATCTCATTTTAAGAATATGAACACTATGTAGCTTGCATCATGGTTGAAACCAGAATTTGGTAATTAAATTATCTTATTTAAGGTGTAATATTAATTTACATAATTCTAAATTCTATATTCATCATGCTGCTGTGGCTGCTGCTAAGTCGTATCAGTAGTGTCTGACTCTTTGCAACCACATAGATGGCAGCCCACCAGGCTCCTCTGTCCCTGGGATTCTCCAGGCAAGAACACTGGATTGGGTTGCCATTGCCTTCTCTGATATTCATCATAGTATAGTATAATAGTATAGCACATATACATAGTATAGTATAGAGTAATAATACTATATTTAATCCAAAAATTTCTTGACATTGTGTTATGTCTTAATATTTTTTTATTTCATAATAAACAACATTTGTGAGAAATCTTTAGGTTATATACATATGAAGAAACTGTTCATTAACCATACATTGTTTTTCTTTTTTTGTATTTGTCTATGTGAGATCAACAACAAAAAAACAAAAGGCAATCAATTAAAATCTTATTATGTATTATCCATGCACTCCTGAGGCTCTCTGAGTTTAAAGCATTTAACTCAAGAGAAATGTACTTTGATTTTGTTTTTTCTTAATGTTGTTGTGAATGTTATCAACAAAAAACAGAGGGAAGAAAAAGCTCCAAGCTGGTGTGATTATAACATACCATCAGTGAAAGTCAAGTTTCCAATCCTTGATTGCCAAAGGTGTAAATGAGCATATGAGGCTAGTGCTAATTACAGCAATCTAAAGACAGAAACTGCTGTTCCTAAATCTAGGAAGCAAAGTGAGATTGAGGAAGCAAAGTGAGATCTAGCATTGATTTCCAAAGTGCATAATTTAAAACTTGTTTCTGTGATACTATGGGTTTGATCTTTCTAATGATGATTTCCACTTAAATCACCCATCTAAAGCTTTTTTATTTAAATTGTTTTTAAAGCCTTTATAAATAATCTGTAATTACTATCAATGCAAAGGTATCTTTAATTATTAATATCCTTTGGTATGTTTCTGATGATCCAAGTCAACTGAATATTCAGAATAATTTCACTCTTTGTCTTTCAAAAACTATTGCTAAGAACCCATATTAATTTTGGTAATGATGCATTGAGTTGCCAATATGGATGATTAATTTGAATTTTGAGGGTGAGGAATTGGCATTGTTGAAGTATGTAAGCATAAGTACTTTTTTTCCTATTTTATCTCTTACAGGTAGATGAAACAGTCTGTTATAGTCTAAAACAGGAAAAAACACAGGCTCGTAAAATGAAATGGCTGAATAAGTTACTCATTCCTTTTGAGCCTGAGTTTTCTATAGAAAATGAAGATAAGCGCTTTTTTAATGGGATTATTATGAGGATGAAATGGATTTTTATGTGTACCATACTGAGAAAAATATCTCACGTGTAATAATTCCTTATTAATTTTATTGTAGTCATTGAACCTTTGACAGCTTTCTCTATACTAACTTGTTCTTCTCTGCTTAAAATTATATTAAATTTTCCTATCCTAAAACCATGTTCTATTGATGCTCTGATCTGTAAAATGCCTAATGTTCTCTTTTGTCCTTTTGCAAACTCCATAATAGAATAATTTTTAGTTATTAACACCAATAATAGTAGATTCCATACACTTTCACATGTACATGCAATTTACAGACATGGGCTTATAATGCTGCTGCTGCTGTTTAGTTGCTCAGTTGTGTCTGACTCTTTGCTACCTCATGAACTGTAGCCCCCAGGCTCCTCTGTCCATGGGATATCTCAGGCAAGAATACTGGAGTGGGTTGCCATTTCCTTCTCCATGGGATCTTCCACACCCAGGGATCAAATGCACATCTCCTGCTTGGCAGGCAGATTCCTTAACAGTGAACCACCTGGGAGGGTCAGGCTTATAATGCTTAATATTTTAGCCATGCTTCTCTTCACTGACTCATTTATTCTAACATCTTTACAGATTAGCAGATTTAGAACTGCATTACCATTTTTCATGGCCAAAAATTATAGTACCATAATTCTCTATTACTTTGGTAAACATGATGCTTTACTCCTGTTTTTTTATTATTTATTATTTCCCCTATTGGAAAAGCAGTGTGGTATAGCGTTTTGAATCAAAAGTTCTAACTCTATACTGCTAGAGTGCAAATCTTGTTCCTACTACTTAATAGTTGAATAATCTTTGATAAACTACTTACTTGTTATAAGCAGAGTTTTTATTGCACACTGTAATGGAAAATCTTATTATTTCAGAGCATATTTAGATCTGAGTCACATTCTCATTTCTAGAAGCCATAATTTAAAGGACAGGTCAATCCCCAAGAGGAAAGACTCTGAAATACCACTGCAAGTACATGCAGTACCTATATCCCATTCTTTCCATGATTGTACACAGGAAAAATAGGAATGCCCATATTAGATACACAGGTTAGATACCCATTCTGAACTGACACTGGTATCATTATATCAAAAGCCAGTATAGTCCCTGAAAGTATTAACACATATGTAGTTGGAAACTGGGTGATAAATTGAATCTTAATTTTTTTCTTACAGGGTTTATTTCCCTTCTTCATTAGTGTACATATGGTATGGATATTCTTAGCAGCAGACAGAATCCTCCAATAAATCCTTGACCTGAGGAACAAAGAGCCATTGGGATTGGAGAGGCTAAGTTCCTATTTAATTCACTGTCTTACTACTGCAAATGCCATGAAAATTGGTGGATATTATTGAACGATTATTGCACACTAAGACATAGCTCCAATTACAGTTATTGCATAGGAGATGGTGACGTTATTCTAACAGATTGCAGATGCTCTAGGTCTGAGTTCAGTTCAGTTCAGTTGCTCAGCTGTGTCTGACTCTTTGAGACCCCATGAACCACAGCAAGCCAGGCCTCTCTGTCCATCACCAGCTCCTGGAGTTCACCAAAACTCATGTCCATTGACTTGGTGATGCCATCCAGCCATCTCATCCTCTGTTGTCCCCTTCCCCTCCCACCCTCAATCTTTCCCAGCATCAGGGTCTTTTCCAATGAATCAGCTCTTTGCTTCAGGTGGCCAAAATATTGGAGTCTCAGCTTCAACATCAGTCCTTCCAATGAACACCCAGGACTGATCTTTAGGATGAACTGGTTGTATCTCCTTGCAGTCCAAGGGACTCTCAAGAGTCTTCTCCAACACCACAGTTCAAAAGCATCATTCTTCAGCGCTCAGCTTTCTTCACAGTTCAACTCTCTCACCCATACATGACTACTGGAAAAACCATAGCCTTGACTAGACAGAACTTTGTTAGAAAAGTAATGTCTCTGCTTTTTAAAATGCTGTCTAGTGCCGGGGTCCTGCCCCGGCTGATCCAGGGTATTCGAAGCGGGGACGGCGTCGGTGACCTATTTATTTAAATATTTTATCAAAGATATAAAGAGTAATAGGATGAGGATAGCTCAGTAGGAAAATTCAGTGGAGAAAAGAGGCTGAGTAGCTTGGTTTACGCGGGAGACCAATAAAACTTCAAGACAAGAAGTTTGCACCACTTACGTAGGCCGCAGGCGTCCTTCCATTCTCCCGAAGGAGAGGAGACACTGAGGCCTCCCCGGTCGGATCTTAGAAGCCCAGGCATAATTAGTAAGCATGGTGGGTTCCGTGCTCCAGATGGAGACTCAGCCAGAATGAGAGAGAGAGCGACATGGGGAGACCAGTATTTCGAGAAACTGATCCCAATTCTTTATTTTCCATGGTCTACTTTTATACACTGAGATGTTATGCAAAAGTCACGCGGGGTCAGCAGTCCTGACTTTTATCAAAGTCAGGTGCTTCATACAAATGTATACAGAGGTCTTAAGGGTGTTACATCATCTTCTGGCCAGGGGGGCCTGCTGACAATTTACGACCCTCTCCTTGTGACAGCGGTCAGTCAATCAGGACACTTATTTCTCCAGGGCTGATTATTCTCAAAACAGACGCCACCCAAATAAAGTTACATTCCTACAGGGTGAGGGTGTAGTGGGTTTTAGTTAAGGAAAGAATTTACTTAGCCTAAGGTCTAACATGATTAATATCAAAGGTTAATTCTATATATTCATTAATGTGTGTAAGGGCAGGGGATATGGAGACTTAGCAACAAACATTGGCTCAACAAATGAAAAACCCTTCACCAACACAATTTCTAATTAGCCCACTATACTTATACTTATAGTTTTCTAACTTCTCTAAAGAACCTGTTTTTAGAGGGTTTAAAGCATCTTGTGCCTCTCACGGTTGGGAGGCTGTGAGCAATCACATGTGGCCGGACGAGCCTGTCAGGCAGGCTAGAGAACCTTCAGAGGAGTTTGTAGGTTAAAACACTCTTGTCACACCCAAGAGTTTTTATTGACTGGAGCTCTAGGTTAACTCCTTCTCCGAAAGAGGTGGTGGGGGACAGCCCCCCGTAAAGTCAGAGGTGTAGGTAAGAGCACAAAGTAGTAAAGTAGGCAGGTTCTGGTAATGGGGGTAGATGCTCGAGGAGTTCCAGGGGGACTCCTGAGGCTCGATCCCGCCTTTGCGTATGTTGAGCCTCCTTCCTCATGACCTTTGTCATGGGCGGAGTACCTCACTCTGGACCCCAACAGTCTAGTTTGTTCATACCTTTCCTTCCAAGGAGTAAGTGTCTTTTAATTTCATGGCTGCAGTCACCAACTGCAGTGATTTTGGAGCCCCCCCAAAAATAAAGTCTGTTACAGTTTTCACTGTTTCCCCATATATTTGCCATGAAGTGATGGGGCCATATGCCATGATCTTAGTTTTCTGTATGTTGACTTTTAAGCCAACTTTTTCACTCTCCTCTTTCACTTCCATCAAGAGGCTCTTTAGTTCTTCTTTGCTTTTTGCCATAAGTGTGGTGTCATCTGCATATCTGAGGTTATTGATATTTCTCCTGGCAATCTTGACTCCAGCTTGTGCTTCCTCCATCCCAGTGTTTCTCATGATGTACTCTGCATAGAAGTTAAATAAGTGGGGTGACAATATACAGCCTTCACATACTCCTTTTCCTATTTAGAACCAGTCTGTTGTTCCATGTCCAGTTCTAACTCTTGCTTCCTGACCTGCATAGAGGTTTCTCAAGAGGCAGGTCAGGTGGTCTGGTATTCCCATCTCTTTCAGAATTTTCCATAGTTTGTTTTGATCCACACAGTCAAAGGCTTTGGCATAGTCAATAAAGCAGAAATAGATGTTTTTCTGGAACTTTCTTGCTTTTTTGATGATCCAGGGGATGCTGGCAATTTGATCTCTGGTTCCTCTGCCTTTTCTAAAACCAGGTTATACATCTGGAATTTCATAGTTCATGTACTGTTGAAGCCTGGCTTGGAGAATTTTGAGCATTACTTTACTAGTGTGTGAGATGAGTACAATTGTGCGGTTGTGGGTGATATATATCTCTTCAAGACCCTGCTTTCAATTAATTTGAAGATCTACCCATAATTTAAATTGACACAATTGAGCAACTGAACATGCTCACATGTCCTTTGTTTTCAATTTGCAGAACTCCCTTTAGCATCTTGCAGGGCAGGTCTAATAGTAACAAAGTCTTTCAACTTTTGTTTATCTGGGAATGTCTTAATTTCTACCTCACTTTTGAAGAAAAATTTTGCTGGATGCAGGATTCTTGGTTAGCATTATTTTTTTGTCTTAGCACTTTGAATAAATCTACCCACAGACTTTTAACCTCCAATATTTCTGATAAGGACACTGCTCATAATGTTATTTAGGATCTCTTGTTCATGATGAGTCATTTCTGTCTTGCTACTTTCAAGATTCTGTGTCTATAAATTTTGAAAGTTTAATTATAATGTGTCTTGAAGTGAGTCTTGGAATTGCACGCCTTCAATGGACTCCAGAGTTCCAAAATAGTTACATCAAACAGATCCTGTCAGTGTAATTATCAACTAGGTGAGAGACAAAGTACTCATACTTCCTTACCCACCATCTCAGAATCTTAAAGTCTCTCTTTGTTAAATCACCATGAGAATTTGCCAAGGAGTCTACATTTATGATGTTAGTAATATCCATTCCCAGAAGAGAATTTAAAACATATCAAGGAAACATGAACTTCCTTTTTTGCATTAATGTGGAATCTGATTTGTAACATAACTGCTAAAGATTCTTTGAGCTAACAGATTTTGTTAAATTGCTAAGAGGCCAGAAGTTGCCTACCTCACCTTTATTCTCCCCAGCATTCACATCCCTTCCTCTTTGTTTTCTTTGCTAGTTTACTTGTTTAACATTCCCCTTTCTTATTGTGACTGTGATATTCACTGAAAGTTTTCAATTTACCTGAAGAACCTGTCCTAAGTTATCTTGGTTGCTCCTGATGGGTTTTATATCCTATTACACATATATTAGGGTATCATAGTGAATGAGTGGAATTTAGTTGACTAATGATTCAGTGACAGTAAACGGTAAAAGTTTAAGTGATTTGAATCTTTCAAAATAGAATTATATCTACATATTGAAACTGTTTCTTTTAATTTTTGTTCAGTTCAGTCTCTCAGTTGTGTCTGACTCTTTGCAACGCCATGGACTGCAGCATGCCAAGCCTCCCAGTCCATTATCAACTCCTGGAGTCTACTCAAACCCATGTCCATTGAGTTGGTGATGCCATCAAACCATCCCATCCTCTATAGTCCCCTTCTCCTCCTGCCTTCAATCTTTCCCACCATCAGGGTCTTTTCAAATGAGTCAGTTATTTATACCAGGTGGCCAAAGTATTGGAGTTTCAGCTTCAGCATCAGTCCTTCCAGTGAATATTCAAGACTGATTTCCTTTAGGATGGACTGGTTGGATCTCCTTGCTGTCTAAGGGACTCTCAAGAGTCTTCTCCAATACCACAGTTCAAAAGCATCAATTCTTCAGTGCTCAGCTTTATTTATAGTCTAGTTCTCACATCCATACACAATTTTAGTAATTGTTTATTCATTCATTTGCTAAAGACATTGATAAAGAAATACTATGCATAGCACACATTTTGGTGGAGACAAAAATGAATAATACTTAATCCTTGCTTTTGGGTTGATAATTTAAGTTTCCTTCTAGTTGATAGATTATACTAGGTACTTGATGTCAACTAACATGCTATAAGCAGTACTCTGTGTGTGTGCATGTAACTTAGCAATTTCTTACTCTCATAGAGGTTCCTATTAGACCCAAGGATGGATAAAACTTTTTTGGATCAAAATAAGTCTTTATTGGACTTGGAGCAATTATGAAAGTGGAAATGACCTAGCTGTTGCTGTAGAGATATAATTCAGTAAATTAGAAATTATTTCTCTTCAAAAACTTGTATCGAATAGGGTACAGTATTCCCAGGTAGAGGCTTTTTAATAACCTGTGCTTTGAATGTATATTTAGAGAATAACATGGTGATTATAGGCGGTTAGGGTGATATTTCATTTATATTTCTTACAAAACATGTAAGCATAAACACAGAAGAAGTAAATTACAAGGAAATTGTCTTAAAAATAATCAAAATTTTAAATTATAATTCTTTTTTATCCTCATCTGTGAAATTTGACACAAGCCTGCTATTCATGAAGCCTTCTCCCATGCCAAGAAAATGTAGACAGGGTAAGGATCAAGTCTATGTCTTAGATATTTAAAATTACAGTACACTAGAATTGATAAAAGAGATACATGCACACACAAATGCAATGCAAAGAAATGTGGTGGTGGTTTAGTCGCTAAGTTGTGTCCAACTCTTGTGACCCCATGGACAGAGGAGCCTGGCAGGTGGGATTCTCTAGGCAAGAATACTGGAGTGGGTTCCCATTTCGATCTCCAGGGGATCTTCCCAACCCAGGAATGAAAGCCGGGGCTCCTTCATTGTAGGCAGATTCTTTACCAACTGAGCTACAAGGGTAAAGAAATGTAGTTAAAATAAATGCCATAAATATGGTTCAGACAGTAATTGATAAAAGAATTCAAATGAGGATAAGGTCCTTAACTGTCATCAATTTATCCAAATTCTTTATTTTATTTCCAATTCTTAATTAGGATTCTCTTTTGAAACTCACTTTATTTTTCTTAACCAAAGTAACAATAATAATATAAATAAGTAAAGAATCTGCCAGGCATGTGGGTTCCATCCCTGGGTTGGAAAGATCCACTGGAGAAGGGAATAGCTACCCATTCCAGTATTCTGGCCTGGAGAATTTCATGGATTGTGTAGTCCATGGGGTTGCAAAGAGTCAGACACGACTGAGTGACTTTCACTTTCATTTTCCCAGGATTTATTCAGTGCCACCTAGTGTCAAAAACAGATGTAAGTGAATATTCTCACCTGACAAGGGCTTCCTTCAAGAGGTTTATATTTCTCTCTCTCTCTCTTATCAATGTTTCTAATTTAATCAAGAAAAACTTTGATTTGATATGTATCAGTCAGTTCAGTTCAGTTCAGTCGCTCAATCGTGTCCGACTCTTTGAGACCCCATGAATCACAGCACATCAGGCCTCACTGTCCATCACCAACTCCCGGAGTTCACTCACTCATGTCCATCAAGTCAGTGATGCCATCCAGCCATCTCCTCCTCTGTCGTCCCCTTCTCCTCCTGCCCCCAATCCCTCCCAGCATCAGAGTCTTTTCCAATGAGTCAGCTCTTCGCATGAGGTGGCCAAAGTACTGGAGTTTCAGCTTCAGCATCATTCCTTCCAAAGAAATCCCAGGGCTGATCTCCTTCAGAATGGATTGGTTGGATCTCCTTGCAGTCCAAGGAACTCTCAAGAGTTTTATCCAACACCACAGTTCAAAAGCATCAATTCTTCGGTGCTCAGCCTTCTTCACAGTCCAACTCTCACATCCATACATGATCACTGGAAAAACCATAAACTTGACTAGACGGACCTCTGTTGGCAAAGTAATGTCTCTGCTTTTCAATATGCTGTCTAGGTTGGTCATAACTTTCCTTCCAAGGAGTAAGCATCTTTTAATTTCATGGCTGCAGTCACCATCTGCAGTGATTTTCGAGCTCCAAAAAATAAAGTCTGACACAGTTTCCACTGTTTCCCCATCTACTTCCCATGAAGTAATGGGACCAGATGCATATGTATACTTAAATTTATTCTCTTGATATTTTTCTCCACTTGTGAAAACAACTTAGATTTGAATTATACAGTTCATTTGGGCTCCCCATATAATTCAGCTGGTAAAAAATCTGCCTGCAATGCAGGAAGGAGACCTTGGTTCGATTCCTGGGTCAGAAAAGATCCACTGGAGAAGGGATAGGCTATGCATTCCAGTATTCTTGGGGTTCCCTGGTGGCTCAGTAGGTAAAGAATCCTACTGCAATGCAGGATACCTGGGTTCAGGAGACCTGGATTTGACCCCTGGGTTGGGAAGATCCTCTGGAGAAGGGAATAGCTACCCATTCCAGTATTCTGGCCTGGAGAATTCCATGGATTATATAGTCCATGGTGTTGCAAAGACTCAGACACAATTGAGCAGCTTTCAAAGTACAGTACAATATATGGTTCACTTATGAATGTTGAATTAGCTGTTTGTGTGTATTTTATAGATGATGCAAAAGGATAACTGATGTACCATGCCCTCATTAGTTTTTAATTTTCTTTATCCTTCTTTGTTAGGAGAATGAAATATGCATTTTATGCTCCCTTAGTACACCAGATGCTCAGTAGGCTTTTTGTTTTATCAGTATTCTATTGATTTTAATATGGAGAATAAAATATTTAATTTTTAGTTTGAACTAATGTTGACTTTTAAAAATTACATTTTAAACAAATGAAGTGTTTTCTCATCTCGTTCTACTCTTTGAGATACATAGCCAAATTACGACAATTTTATAATTAAGTGATGAACTTAGCACATAATTCAGTTTAGTTCAGTCACTCAGTCATGTCCAACTTTTGTGACCCCATGAACCACAACAAGACAGGCTTCCCTATCCATCACCAACTGCAGATGTCCACTCACACCCAAGTCCATTGAGTTGGTGATGTCATCCACCCATCTCATCCTCTGTCATCCCCTTCTCCTCCTGCCCTCAATCTTCCCCAGAGTCAGGCTCTTCTCAAATGAGCCAGCACTTTGCATCTGGTGACCAAAGTATTGGAGTTTTAGCCTCAGCATCAGTCAGTCCTTCCAATGAACACCCAGGACTGATCTCCTTAAGGATGGACTGGTTGGATCTCCTTGAAGTCCAAGGGACTCTCAAGAATCTTCTCCAACACCAAGTTCAAAAGCATCAATTCTTCAGTGCTCAGCTTTCTTTGTAGTCAAACTCATATCCATACATGACTACTGGTAAAACCATAGCTGTGACTAAACAGAACTTTGTTGGCAAAGTAATGTCTCTGCTTTTTAATATGCTATCTAGGTTGGTCATAACTTTCCTTCCAGGAGTAAGCGTCTTTAAATTTCATGGCAGCAGTCACCATCCGAAGTGATTTTAGAGCCCAGAAAAATAAAGTCAGCCACTGTTTCCACTGTTTCTCCATCTATGTGCCATGAAGTGATGGGACTGGATGCAATGATCTTAGTTTTCTGAATGTTAAACTTTAAGCCAATCTTTTCACCCTTTTTTTCACTTTCATCAAGAGGCTCTTTAGTTTTTCTACACTTTTTGCCATAAGTGTGGTGTCATCTGCTTATCTGAGGTTATTGATATTTCTCCCCGCAATCTTGATTCCAGTTTGTGCTTCAGCCAGCCCAGTATTTCTCATGATGTACTCTGCATATAAGTTAAATAAGCAGGGTGACAATATACAGCCTTGACGAACTCCTTTTCCTATTTGGAACCAGTCTGTTCCATGTCCAGTTATAACTGCTACTTCCTGACCTGCATACAGGTTTATCAAGAGACAGGTCAGGTGGTCTGGTCTTCCCTTCTCCTTTAGAATTTTCCACAGTTTATTGTGATCCACACAGTCAAAAGCTTTGACATAGTCAATTAAGCAGAAATAGATGTTTTTCTGAAACTCTCTTTCTATATCAATGATCCAGCAGATGTTGGCAATTTGATTTATGGGTCCTCTGCCTTTTCTAAAACCAGCTTGAACATCTGGAAGTTCACAGTTCATGTATTGCTGAAGTCTGGCTTGGAGAATTTTGAGCATTACTTTACTAGCATGTGAAATGAATGCAATTGTGTGCAAGTTTGAGAGTTCTATGGCATTGCCTTTCTTTGGAATTGGAATGAAAACTGACCTTTTCCAGTCCTGTGGCCACTGCTGAGTTTTCCAAATTTACTGACATATGGAGTGTAGCACTTTCACAGCATCATCTTTCAGGATTGGAAATAGCTCAACTGGAATTCCATAACCTCCACTAGCTTTGTGCATAGTGATGCTTCCTAAGGCACACTTGACTTCACATTCCAGGATGTCTGGCTTTAGGTGAGTGTGAGTGATCACATCATCATATTTATCTGGGACATGAAAATCTTTTTTTGTACAGTTTTTCTTTGTATTCTTGCCACCTCTTATTAATATCTTCTACTTCTGTTAGGCCCATACCATTTCTGTCCTTTATTGACCCCATCTTTGCATGAAATGTTCCCTTGGTGTCTCTAATTTTCTTGAAGAGATCTCTAGTCTTTCCCATTCTGTTGTTTTCCTCTATTTCTTTGCATTGATTTCTGAGGAAGGCTTTGTCATCTCTCCTTGCTATTCTTTGGAATTCTCCATTCAAGTGGTTATATCTTTCCTTCTCTCCTTTGCTTTTCACTATCTTCCTTTCACAGCTCTTTGTATTCCTCCTCAGACAGCCATTTTGCTTTTTGGCATTCCCCCCCCCCCCCTTGGGGATGGTCTTGATTCCTGTCTCCTGTACAATGTCATGAACCTGCATCCATAGTTCATCAGGCACTCTGTCTATCAGATCTAGTCACTTAAATTTATTTCTCACTTCCACTATATAGTCATAAGGGATATGATTTCAGTCATACTTGAATGGTCTAGTGGTTTTCCCCACTTTCTTCAATTTAGGTCTGAATTTGCCAATAAGGAGGTCACGATCTGAGCCACAGTCAGCCCCTGGTCTTGTTTTTGCTGACTGTATAGAGCTTCTCCATCTTTGGCTGCCAAGAATATAATCAATCTGATTTTGGTGTTGACCATCTTGTGATGTTCATGTGTGGAGTCTTCTCTTTTGCTGTTGGAAGTGGGTGTTTGTTATGACCAGTGCGTTCTCTTGGCAAAACTCTATTAGCCTTTGCACTGCTTCATTTCATACTCCAAGGCCAAATTTGCCTATTACACTAGGTGTTTCTTGACTTTGTAGTTTTGCATTCCAATCCCCTACAATGAAAAAGGCATCTTTTGAGGGTGTTAGTTTTAGGAGTCTTGTAGGTCTTAATAGAATCTTAATTAGCACGTAATTCATAGCACATAATCAGCACTGGTTTTAAATTCCCTATGGATTCAACAAGCAGTTGATTAAACCTTTTTTTCCCCCTATACAACATTTAGTTTTGTATCAGGCAAAATAATTTCAGATATACTTAGTGTAATACTTGGGATAAATGGGGTAAAATAAGGAAAATAGCATCTATTGAACAGTTACCACCTACCACATACTTAAGTCATCAATGTATTGGTTAGAATATATTATTTGTAAATTATAGAAAATCTTGTTCAGTCACCAAGTCATGTCTAATTCTGCAACCCCATGGACTGCAGCACACCAGGCTTTCCGTCCTTCAATATCTCTTGGAGTTTGCTCAAACTCATTGCCATTGGGTGAGCTGCAGCATCAATCCTTCCAATGAATATTTAGGGTTGAGTTCCTTTACAATTGACTGCTTTTATCTCCTTGCTTTCCAAAGGACTCTCAAGAGTTTTCTCCAGAATTCAAAAGCATCAATTCTTTAGCACTCAGCCTTCTTTATGGTCCAACTCTCACATCCATACATGATTACTGGAAAAACCATAGCTTTGACTAGATGGACCTTGTTGGCAAAGTGATGTCTTTGCTTTTTAATATGCTGTCTAGGTTTTTCATAGCTTTCTTTCCAAGGAGCAAGCGTATTTTAATTTCATGGCTACAGTCACCATCCCCAGTGACTTTGGAGCCCAAGAAAATAAAATCTGTCACTGTTTCCACTTTTACTCCAACTCTTTTCCATGAAGTGATGGGACTGGATGCCATGATCTTGGTCTTTTGAATGTTGATTTTCTTTTTCTTTTTTTTTTTTGTGTTCCCCATCCTGAATCCTCCTCCTCCTCCCTCCCATTACCATCTCTCTGGGTCGTCCCAGTGCACCAGCCCCAAGCATCCAGTATCGTGCATCGAGATGGTAACAATAAGCCTGTATATGAGACAGCAAAAGAGACACTGATGTATAGAACAGTCTTTTGAACTCTGTGGGAGAGGGAGAGGGTGGGATAATTTGGGAGAATGGCATTGAAATATGTATAATATCATATATGAAACAAGTCACCAGTCCAGGTTCGATGCACGATACTGCATGTTGATTTTCAAGCCAGCTTTTTCACTCTCTTCTTTCACCCTTATCAAAAGGGTGGTTCCTATTCACTTTCTGCCATTAAGATGGTATCATATGTATATCTTAGTTTGTTGATATTTCTCCCAACAATCTTGATACCAACTTGTGATTCATCCAGCTTGGCATTTTGCATGATGTATTCAGCATATAAGTTAAATAAGCAGGGTGGCAACATACAGCCTTGACATACTCTTTAAGAGTTTTTAACAGCAACTTTTAAATTGTATTTAAAATAAAGGAAAACATATTATTTCCTTAACAAAAAGCCTAGAGTTAGTGTGGTTCCAGCAATGGTTAATCAGATGGTTAGTGATAACAAGCAGAATCCCAGTATCTTTCTGCCATTCTCAGATGGATTTTGTCTCTAAGCTTTTAGCAAGATGGCTGTCATATTCCCTGGCAATATATCCAGACATTAAAACATGTCAGGAAAGAGAATATGAGTTTTAAAGTTTTACTTTAAAGGGGCAAGAAATTCTTCCCATATCTCCAATGCTGATTGCCCATCATATTTACTGCTTAGAATTGAATCACACATTAAGGCCTTGACCAGTCATTGGCAAGCAAAGTGGGAGTACCATTATTAGATTAGAGTAACTAAGAACTACACTTAATACTGGAAAAAGGAGTCACTCTCCCAAAGAATATTGCCTTCTGGATAAGTGTGGCTGTCTTTATAGTACAGGACTTTGATGAAAGGAAGAAGAATATGTAAAGGATGGAGATATTATCATATCATAGTTATATGCTATAGAAATTTACAGTACCATGAATTACTTCATCCTGTCTTTCTCAGAGCTCTAAAATGTATTTTGCTTACAAAAGAGAAGCTGAGATCTGGAGAGATATAACTTTCCCCAGATAATAAAGGCACAAATTTATTGACCAGGATGGGAAACTTTATCCAAAATCAAAGCTTGCATTCTTTCCACCAAACCATGAGGTGTTAATCTAGAGACCCCAAATAATCTAAAAGTATGTTAAAATAATTCCAATTTCCTCAAATATTATAATGATAGAAGATTATTTATAAGCTAATTCTAGGTAAAATTGAAAAATTTAGTTTTTCTTCTGCTTTTTTTAGTTATTTTTTTCTAAAATCATTTACCACTTAAATACCCTTGGGAAGAAATTTTTTATTCTATGCCAAACCAAAACTAGCAAACAGACAATGCTACATTTTTTTGGATTCAAGTTGCATTCAAATGTTTATAGGATAAACTAATATTAACATATTTTAAGTTGTGTCAGCAAAAGAGTCAAAAATTAATAAAGATAAAACTTTGTATCTACTCATTGATAATTTAAGAGTGCTTCAGGGATGAGAGGACTAATATCATACCACAGTCAAAATAATTCAAACTGGAAAATAATCAAGGATCAAGCTTGCTGAGCCTCAAATTGAAAAAGACCTGCCAAGACTGATCTTTTTTATTTTGGAAGTTTTAAAATGTTGGATCTAATTACAAATGAAAGCAGGATGCAAAGACTAAAGATGAAAGCAGTTTAAAAAAGGTATCTTTTTCTGTAAACTTCAAATTTCAGGAAATTATAAGAAACAATATGAAGTCAGGTCTTTGCTAAGACATTAAATCAAACCTATGCCCCCAAATTGTGTGCCAGTTGAAACAGACTGAGGTGGTAAATTTTCATGTTTATTATATTAAAATAAGCAGAGACTGGGATATGTGTGTATGTGTATGTGTGTATATTAAATAGAGAAAACAATTTGAGTCCTCTAAACCCTTACCATTCAAACTACAACCTCAAACCTTAAATTAAATGTTTTTGTTTTGTTTTGTTTTTAAATCTCTCTCTACTTCTTAACCTAAAATCTCTGAATACAGGAAGTTTGTTGTTGTTTTCAGTTGCTCAGTTGTGTTCAACTTTTTGCAGTCCCATGGACTGCAGAACACCAGGCTTCCCTGTCCTTCAATATCTTCCAGAGTTTGCTCAGACTCATGGCCACTGAATTGACGATGCCATCCAACCATCTCATTCTCTCTGTCCCCTTCTCTTCTGCCTTCAATATTTCTCATGGTCAGTGTCTTTTCCAATGAGTCAGTTCTTCACATCAGGTGGCCAACATATTGGAGCTTCAGCTTCAGCATCAGTCCTTCCAATGAATATTCAGGATTGATTTCCTTTTGGATTGACTAGTTTGATATCCTTGCAATCAATAGGAAATAAAATAGAGAAGAAAAGAAAAAACAGGTCACAATCATCTTTTTTCATTACAGGCTTCTTAGCTTAGTTAAGAGAGAAGAGTGAATGATTAAACCTCATAGACTCATAGAAGGTTAGAACTTGTTGATATTATCCTGTATAATTTCATGCCTAAAAAAGAGAATTTGTTAATTCTGTAAAGTGAACTTAAATGTTATTTGGTTTAGTAGAAATGGCATTAGGGAGAGAAAACTAAAATAACCACTATCATAGGAAAAGTAATGCTATGCTATGATTTTATCTTGTATTCAGAGCATTTGATAAAAGGTTTATAGATACAGTGTCTGGCCTTTGATGAAGTAGGTTGGTTAAATGATGAAAAGATATTCTTAAAGTCAAAGTAGGGCTTTCATTTGTATAGGCCCAATTGAAGATAGTTTTTCATGTCTACAGGCCTATTTGGCAGATAAACACTAATTCCTAATAAAGTTTGATGTTAGAGAGAGTCTATGGTAAAATAAACATGGTAGCAAACTCTAATGTTGACACAAAATTTTTATCTAACTTCAATCAATTTTAGCTTGTTATCCTCCCCCAACCCACATTTTCCTTTTCATCCTCTTTCTCCTTCCCCCCCCCTTTTTTTTTCCTTCTTTTCTTGCTGCTTCTTTGTTATTCTGGGGGTAAAAGACATACATTCTGAATCCATAAGTTTAAAGCCAACAAGGTTACTTTAGACTATTCAAAAAACTAGTCATTAATGCCACTTATTAGTTATAGCTTAAATGACAAGCCTCAAAATCTTAAAGGACAAATCCAGAATTTTTCTTTTCTGTCACAAATTTATGTCATCCAATTTTATATCATGTCTTGAGGAACAGTTTTCTACAATGTGGTTTGCACAAAATTCCTGGTGTTTGCTAGACATTTTCAATTAGCCTTTCAAAAATAATATAGAGAACAGTCAGGTATATCTTTTACACAAATAAACCTAATGTCATTCATTTAAAAAAATTACTGGCATGTTTTTGTACTTAACACTAAATTCAGATTTATTCATCCTGCAAACCTCTGTGTTACCTGGCTGACAAACCTCATCAGAACATCCTGTATCTATCCTTGATGATTGGGCTTCGATTACGCTAGGTATCTCTCAGTTCCTTCATCATGAAAAACTCATTCTTGCCTCAGAACTTTTGCACATGTTGTTCCATGTTTTTTTTTTTTTTTAGTTTATTAATTTTTTATAATTTTGAAAAAATTTTCAATATACAAACAGGCCAGTGATTCCTTATTTACAAAACAACCATTTAACTCATGATAGTACACAGATAGTTTAAACCTGATTCATAATTTTATGACCATATTGACTTCAATAGTAACAAATTTTCTTAAACATAATTATGTAGCTTCTGGAAGATGGGTTAAATGATGAAAAAATGGGTGACCATGAACACACCGTGTAATTTCATTTCTAAACTGGTGCTTCATTCTGTAGATAATATCTTGCATGTCCTCTTTTGATAAGTACATGGGTAATTGTCTAGACAGACGTACTGCTTCTCCCTCTAAATAACTTATCACTTTGCGAGGTCTACATTCGTAAACTTCCTTTGCAGTTTTGTTTAATATAGCATTAAGGATTTCTTTTAAATCCATTACTCCGTAGAATGGAAGGCAATTGGCCATTCCTTCTATTTCCAAGGAGTTTTCAGAAATGGAAACTCCTGGTATCAATTTTATCTTGAAACCATTTGCTGTAAGACGAGGATCAGACAGGTAAATTGATCCGCTGTAGCTTTGGTCATCTGCTGTCATTTTATGTAAAATCTCTAAATAATGGGATCCATTAAAAAGACTCTCTCTTAATATAATTGGTTTTTCCAGTGGCTCTGCAGGAAGTTTGTGATTCTCAAGAAGTCTTTTAAACAGCAGAGCTTCTTCCACTCTATATGGATTTAACAACATTATTTCTGTTTTGGATGTAATCAGCCATGCCTCAGGAAACTTGAGATTGTGGATCAAGCAAAATTCGTCCTTTTCTTCTAAGTCAAATTTCTTCTGTGTATCAAAATTCTTTTTTAAGTTTTCCATAGAGAAGGGGATCTGAACTATTTTAATGTTTTGGTTCTTTTTTTTTTTCGATTTGGGCCTGAAAGAGCTCATCAAGTTTTGGCTGATTAGATGGTGAGGTTTTCAGCTTGTGCTTCTGTGCCAAATTCCACACGCTGGTGGGTTTCATCCTTTTTTTCCCATCTTTTAATGATACTTGTGACTCCTGTTCGATGGCTCTCTTTATTTGCTTATTGTATCTTTCCAAGTCTTTAGCAGCTTCTCTTCATATTTCAGTTTTTCCTCTTCACTCAATGTCTTCCACAGTTCTTCAATTTGTCCTGTTGCATCTTCCAAACTGGTCTTGGAATTTTCTGTGAGAAACTGAGCACGATGATCTTGAACAAAAAGGGGGCTTGCTGACATGGGTTTCTTGATTACTCGATTGCTAATTAAATCATAAGCTGTAAGCTGTCCAGATTTGTTATCTACCACATTTGAATCTACCAGAAACACTTCCCACATTCTTCAAACATACTCTAGAAGCACTCTGTGCTTTGCATTAATAGAACATGTCACAGTTTGTAATTATGTTTGGTTTAAGTCTGTCTCATTATATAAGACTAAATTTGTTTGATTACAAATCAAAAAAATATGAATCCACGATCTATGAATATGTACATATATATGCATTTCTACAGGTACTGACATTCTGACTTTTTTAAACTTATGAGGCATAAACAGGTGTACTTTTTTTTAAAAAAAGATAAGCAAAATGTATATGCAAATAAAAGATCTAATATTTTCTTCTCCCATCCCAATAAATTAAATATATTCTTAGCAAACTCATCCCACTTGGGAGGACTCTGCACTCATTATAAACAAATTCATTTCTGCTTACCTACTACTATATTTTCAGTACCTCTGTGTAAAGGAGATATTCAATAATGATTATTGATTGAATGTACACATGAATAATGGCTTTCTGCCAAAGTGTAGCAATAAGAAGGAAAAATGAAGTGAAACACTGCAGAATGTCTAAAGTTATGTTTGTGTGTTTCTTGGTTTTAATGTTTCTATCAACCAATTTTGTGCCTTTTTGGAGGAGGTCCACATTTTTGGTCTATGAACTACAGATATCAATAATACAATTCTATACATGTGAAGACATAAAGGAAAGGAGGTCCAACCAGTCCATCCTAAAGGAGATCAGTCCTGGGTGTTCTTTGGAAGGACTGATGCTAAAGCTGAAATTCCAATACTTTGGCCACCTCATGCGAAGAGTTGACTCATTGGAAGAGACTCTGATGCTGGGAGGGATTGGGGGCAGGAGGAGAAGGGGATGACAGAGGATGAGATGGCTGGATGGCATCACCGACTCAATGGACATGAGTTTGAGTGAACTCCAGGAGTTGGTGATGGACAGGGAGGCCTGGCGTGCTGTGATTCATGGCATCACAAAGAGTCAGACATGACTGAGCAACTGAACTGAACTGAAGATATAAAGACACTCAAATATCTAATTTTCTTCAAAAAATCTTTTGTAATTAAGACAATATTTGTCTTCTGTTTTATAAATTGGATTCTTCATCAAACAAATTTCTCTGAAAACCAAAAGTAAACAACAATAAACAAATCTCTGAAGAACAAAGTAAAGAAACAAAGGCCAAGTTAATCTAGCCTGAATCTTTTATTAATATATATATATATATATATATATATATATATATATATATATAATAAACTATAGAGAATTATTGCCAGGAGAAATGTCAATAACCTCAGATATGCAGATGACACCACCCTTATGGCAGAAAGTGTAGAGGAACTAAAAAGCCTCTTGATGAAAGTGAAAGAGGAGAGTGAAAAAGTTGGCTTAAAGCTCAACATTCAGAAAACTAAGATCATGGCCTCTGGTCCCATCACTTCATGGAAAATAGATGGGGAAACAGTGGAAACAGTGTCAGACTTTATTTTGGGGGGCTCCAAAATCACTGCAGATGGTGACTGCAGCCATGAAATTAAAAGATGCTTACTCCTTGGAAGGAAAGTTATGACCAACCTAGATAGCATATTCAGAAGCAGAGACATTACTTTGCCAACAAAGGTCCGTCTAGTCAAGGCTATGGTTTTTCCCGTAGTTATGAATGGATATGAGAGTTGGACTGTGAAGAAAGCTGAGTGCCAAAGAATTGATGTTTTTGAACTGTGGTGTTGGAGAAGACTCTTGAGAGTCCCTTGGACTGCAAGGAGAACCAACCAGTCCATTCTAAAAGAGATCAGTCCTGGGTGTTCTTTGGAAGGACTGATGCTAAAGCTGAAACTCCAATACTTTGGCCACCTCATGTGAAGAGTTGACTCATTGGAAAAGACTCTGATGCTGGGAGGGATTGGAGGCAGGAGGAGAAGGAAGGAGAAGAAGACAGAGGATGAGATGGCTGGATGGGATCACCAACTAGATGGACATGAGTTTGGGTGAACTCTGGGAGTTGGTGATGGACAGGGAGGCCTGGAGTGCTGCAATTCATTGGGTTGCAAAGAGTCAGACACAACTGAGTGACTGAACTTACCTGAACTTAGAGCATTATTAGAAACAGAAAATTGAGTGAATAGAACAAAGTTCACATACACTTCCTGTCACCACACAGGCTTGATTGCCCTACTTATATCCATCATCACAATGATTTATTAAAATCAGTGAACCTATGAACCTATATGGACATACCATAATCACTCAAATGCTAAAGTTTGTTACAGTTCACTCTTAATGATGTATATGCTATGAGTATGATATATGACATATAATCATCATTACATATTATACAGAATAGTTTCATGCCCTAAAACTCCTTCGCGTGCCACCTATTCATCCCTTCTTCCACCCAACCCTCGGCAACCACTGATCTGTTATTTAGTCCATAGTCTGCCTTTTCCAGAATGTCATATAGTTGGAAACAGTATATCGTCTTTCCGGACTGTCTTTTTCACATAATAATATGTGTTTAATGTTCTTTTCATGGCTTGAGAGCTTGTTTCTTTTTAGCTCTGAATAATATTTCTTTTTCTTAATGTACCATGGTTTATTTATCTGTTTATCTATGGAGGACATCTTGGTTAATTCCAACTTTGGGCAATTATGAATAAAGGGGCTACATACATCCATGTGCAGGTTTTCATGTGGACATAAGTTTTCAACTCCTTTGGATAAATATCAAGAAGCATGATTGCTGGGTTGTATGATGAGAATATGTTTAGTTTTGATACAAAGTTCCAAATTATCTTTTGAAGTGGCTATGCCATTTTGCATTCCCATCAGCAATGACTGAGACCTCTTGATGCACCACATCTGTGCCAGAATTTGGTGTTGTTTGAGATTTGGACTTTGGCAATTTACAGATGGTCCTTGACTTACAATGGCTTGATTTAAAATTTTTCAAATTTATGATGGCACAAAAGTGATACACATTCACTGGAAAATGTTCCTTAAATTTTGATCTTTTTCTGGGCTAGCGATAAGTGATATGATACTCTTTCATGATCCTTAACAGAGGCAGGGAGCTGTTCTTCCCAGTCAGTCATAGGATCACAAGTCAAACAAAAAATACACTTACATTTTGTACCCATACAACCATTCTGTTTTCACTTAAAGTATTCAATCAACTATGAGAAATTCAACAATTTAATATAAAATTGACTCTGTATTAGATGATTTTGGTGGCTCAGTGATAAAGAATCTGCTTGCCAATGCAGGAAATGTGGGTTCTATCCCTGGGTTGGGAAGATCCCCTGGAGGAGGAAATGGCAATCCACTCCAGTATTCTTTCTGGAAAACCCCATGACAGAGGAGCCTGGTGGGCTATAGTCCACAGGGTTGCAAAGAATTGGACACAACTTAGTGACTAAACAACACAGCAGCAAGCTAATATCAGGGTTGTGAGTGTGATTTAATCATTGATTAAGCTATGATTTTGAGTAGCTAAGATGTATAATTTTTATTTTATTTTATTTTTTTTTGCATTTTCAGTTTATTATCAGTTTACTGGGATGTACTCCCACAGTAAATCATGAAGGATCTGTAACAATACCTCATTTTGTTGTTGTTGTTTTTATTTTTTAATGAAGTGTGCTGGGAGGGATTGGGGGCAGGAGGAAAAAGGGACAACAGAGGATGAGATGGCTCGATGGACATGAGTTTGAGTGAACTCCAGGAGTTGGTGATGGACAGGGAGGCCTGGCGTGATGAGATTCATGGGGTCGCAAAGAGTCAGACGTGACTGAGTGACTGAACTGAACTGAAGTGTAATTGATTCACAATGTTTCAGACATACAGCAAAGAGATGTAGATATACACATACATAGATATATGTATAGTTTTACAGATTTGTTTCCATTATTAGTTTTTGCAAGACATTGAATACAGTCCCCTGTGTTTTACAGTCAGTCCTTGTTGTTTACTAATTTTATATAGAGTAGTGTGTATCTTTCAATTCCAAATTCATTTCTGCCTACATTTCCCCTTTAGTAATCATAAGTTTGTCTTCTATGTCTGTGAGTCTGTATTGTAAATAAGTTAATTTGTATCAATTTTTAGACTTTACACATAAATAATATCATATGATATGTGCCTTTCTCTTACTTACTTCACCTAGTACAATAATCTATAAGTCCATTCATGTTGCTGAAAAAGGCATTATTTCATTTTTTAAATAACTGAGTAGCATTCCATTGTATACATGTACAATTTCTTCTGTATATATTTATTGTCAGTGGACATATAGATTGCTTCCATGTCTAAACTGTTTTAATATAAATAACACTGCTATGAACATTGGGCACATGTATCTTTGGGAATTAGTGCCTTCTACAGATACATGCATAGGAACATGGAATGTCAGGTCCATGAATCAAGGCAAATTGGAAGTGGTCCAAGAACAGATGGGAAGAGTGAATCTGGACATTCTAGGAATTAGCAAACTGAAATGGACTGGAATGGGTGAATTTAACTCAGATGACCATTATATCTACTACTGTGGGCAGGAATCCCTCAGAATAAATGGAGTAGCCGTCATGGTCAACAAAAGAGTCTGAAATGCAGTACTTGGATGCAATCTCAAAAATGACAGAATGATCTCTATTCATTTCCAAGGCGAACCATTCAGTATCACGGTAATCCAAGTCTATGCCCCAACCAGTAACACTGAAGAAGCTGAAGTTGAACGGTTCTATGAAGACCTACAAACCTTTTAGAACTAACACCCAAAAAAGATGTCCTTTTTATTATAGGGGACTGGAATGCAAAAGTAGGAAGTCAAGAAACACCTGGAGCAACAGGCAAATTTGGCCTTGGAATACAGAATGAAGCAGGGCAAAGACTAATAGAGTTTTGCCAAGAAAATGCACTGGTCATAACAAACACCCCATTCCAACAACACAAGAGAAGACTATACATGGACATCACCAGATGGTCAACATCGAAGTCAGATTGATTATATTGTTTGCAGCCAAAGATGGAGAAGCTCTATATAGTCAGCAAAAACAAGACCAGGAGCTGACTGTGGCTCAGACCATGAACTCCTTATTGCCAAATTCAGACTTAAATGAAGAAAGTAGGGAAAACTACTAGACCACTCAGGTATGACCTAAATCAAATCCCTTATGATTACACAGTGGAAGTGAGAAATAGATTTAAGGGCCTAGATCTGATAGATAGAGTGCCTGATGAACTATGGACTGAGGTTTGTGACATTGCAGAGGAGACAGGGATCAAGACCATCCCGATGGAAATGAAATGCAAAAAAGCAAAATGGCTGTCTGGGGAGGCCTTACAAATAGCTGTGAATAGGAGAGAAGCAAAAAGCAAAGGAGAAAAGGAAAGACATAAGCATCTGAATGCAGAGTTCCAACGAATAGCAAGAAGAGATAAGAAAGCCTTCTTCAGCGATCAATGCAAAGAAATAGAGGAAAACAACAGAATGGGAAAGACTAGGGATCTCTTCAAGAAAATCAGAGATACCAAAGGAACATTTTATGCAAAGATGGGCTCAATAAAGGACAGAAATGGTATGGACATAACAGAAGCAGAAGATATTAAGAAGAGATGACAAGAATACACAGAAGAACTGTACAAAAAAATCTTCACGACCCAGATAATCACGATGGTGTGATCACTGATCTAGAGCCAGACATCCTGGAATGTGAAGTCAAGTGGACCTTAGAAAGCATCACTGAGAACAAACCTAGTGGACGTGATAGAATTCCAGTTGAGATATTCCAAATCCTGAAAGATGATGCTGTGAATGTGCTGCACTCAATATGCCAGCAAATTTGGAAAACTCAGCAGTGGCCACAGGACTGGAAAAGGTCAGTTTTCATTCCAATTCCAAAGAAAGGCAATGCCAAAGAATGCTCAAGCTACCACACAATTGGACTCATCTCACACACTAGTAAAGTAATGCTCAAAATTCTCCAAGCCAGGCTTCAGCAATATGTGAACCGTAAACTTCCTGATGTTCAAGCTGGTTTTAGTAAAGTCAGAGGAATGAGTGATCAAATTGTCAACACACACTGGATCATGGAAAAAGCAAGAGAGTTCCATAAAAACATCTCTTTCTCCTTTATTGACTCTGTCAAAGCCTTTGACTGTGTGGATCACAATAAACTGTGGAAAATTCTGAAAGAGATGGGAATACCCGACCATCTGACCTGCCTCTTGAGAAACCTATATGCAGGTCAGGAAGCACCAGTTAGAACTGACATGGAACAACAGACTGGTTCCAAACAGGAAAAGGAGTACGTCAAGGCTGTATATTGTCACCCTGCTTATTTAATTTATATGCAGAGTACTTGATGAGAAACACTGGGCTGGAAGAAGCACAAGGTGGAATCAAGACTGCCAGGAGAAATTTCAGTAACCTCAGATATGCAGATAGCACTACCCTTAGGGCAGAAAGTGAAAAGGAAATACAAACCCTCGTGATGAGACTGAAAGAAGAGAGTGAAAAAGTTGTCTTGAAGCTCAACATTCAAAACACTAAGATCATGGTATCTGGTCCCATGACTTCATGGGAAATAGATGGGAAATAGTGGAAACAGTGTCAGACTTTACTTTTTTGGGCTCCAAAATCACTGCAGATGGTGGTTGCAGCCATGAAATTAAAAGACTCTTACTCCTTGGAAGGAAAGTTATGACCAACCTAGATAGCATATTCAAAAGTAGATATATTACTTTGCCAATAAAGGTCCATCTATTCAAGGCTATGGTTTTTCCAGTGGTCATGTATGGATGTGAGAGTTGGAGTGTGAAGAAGGCTGAGTGCTGAAGAATTGATGCTTTTTAACTGTGGTGTTGGAGAAGACTCTTGAGAGTCCCTTGGACTGCAAGGAGAACCAACCAGTCCATTCTGAAGGAAATCAGTCCTAGGTTTTCATTGGAAAGACTGATGCTGAAGCTGAAACTCCAATACTTTGGCCATCTCATGCGATGAGGTGACTCATCAGAAAAGACTCTGATGCTGGGAGGGATTGTGGGCAGAAGGAGAAGGAGATGACATAGTATGAGATGGCTGGATGGCATCACCCAACTCGATGAATATGAGTTTGAGTGAACTCCGGGAGTTGGTGATGGACAGGGAGGCCTGGCATGCTGCGATTCATGGGGTCACAGAGTTGGACACGACTGAGGGACTGAACTGAACTGAACTGAATAATTAGCAATATTGAGCATCTTTATGTTTTTCTTGGACATCTACATGTCTTCTTTGGTGAAAGGTCTGTTTGGGTCTTCTGTCTAGTTATTGACTGGGTTGTTTCATTTTTTGTTTGTTTGTTTGTTTTTATTGAGCTTCATGAGCTCTTTGTAAATTTTGGAGAATGTAGGTCACATCATTTGCAAATGGTTTCTACCATTCTGTAGTTGTCCTTTTTTTTTTTTTTTATTGTTTTCTTGTTGTGCAGAAACTTTTGAGTGTAATTACATCCCATTTGTTTATTTCTATTAGTCTAGGAAATGGATTGAAAAAATTATTCTTGCAATTTATGTCAAAGGGTGTCCTCAGTTCCGTTCAGTTCAGTCACTCAGTCATGTCCGACTCTTTGCGACCCCATGAATAACAGCACGCCAGGCCTCCCTGTCCATCACCAACTCCCGAAGTTCACTCAAACTCATGTCCATCAAGCCGGTGATGCCATCCAGCCATCTCATCCTCTGTCGTCCCCTTTTTCTCCTGCCCCTAATCCCTCCCAGCATCAGAGTCTTTTCCAATGAGTCAACTCTTCGCATGAGGTGGCCAAAGTATTGGAATTTCAGCTTTAGCATCATTCCTTCCAAAGAACACCCAGGGCTGATCTCCTTTAGATTGGACTGGTTGGATCTCCTTGCAGTCCAAGGGACTCTCAAGAGTCTTCTCCAACACCACAGTTCAAAACCATCAAAGAGTGTCCTATTCCTATATTTTATTCTTTTTTATGGTAAATGGTAAATGAGATTGTTTCCTTAATTTCTGTTTCTGATACTTTGTTGTTAGTGTGTAGAAATTCAACAGAGTTCTGGATATTAATTCTGTATCCTGCAAATTTACCAAATTCATTGATGAGTTTTACTGGTTTTCTGATGGTACATTCAGGATTTTTTTTTTTTTTAATGTAAGGTATTATGTTGTCTGCAAACAGTGACAGTTTTAGTTCTTTTCAATTTTGATTCATTTAATTTCTCTTCTCTCATTGCTGTTTCTAGGACTTCCAAAACTATGTTAAATGGAAGTGGTAAGAGTGGACATCCTTGTTTTGTTGTTTGTTTTAGAGGGAATGATTTCAGCTGTTCACCACTGTGTATGTTGTTACCTGTGGGTTTATCAGGTATGGCCTTTAGTATGTTAAGGTGGTTTCCTTCAATCCCCACTTGCTGGAGAGTTTTTTTCATAAAGGGATGATGAATTTTATCAAAAGGTTTTTCTACATCTGTTGAGATGATCATATGTTTTTTAATTCTTTAGTTGTTAAAGTGGTATATCATGTTGATTGATTTGTGGATATTGAAAAATTCCTACATCCCTGAGATAAATGCCACTTTATCATGATGCACGATACTTTTCATTTATTATTTGAGTCACTTCGCATTTTTTAAAAAGATTTTTCCATCTATCTTTATCAGTGATATTGTTCTATAATTTTATTTTTTATGGTATGTTTCTTTGGCTTGGTATTCAGGGTGAAGATGGCCTCAAAGAGTGAGTTTGGGAGTGCTTCTTCCTCTACAATTTTTTGAAAAAGTTTCAGAAGGATAGCTGTTAACGCTTCTCTAAATATTTGATAGAATTCATCTGTGAAGTCATCTGGTCCTAGACTTGTATTTGTTGAGAATTTTTTTATCTTACTTTCAATACTTATGATTGTTTTGTTCATATTTTCTATTTCTTCCATGTTCAGTTTTCAGATATTATACCTTTCTAAGAATTTGTAGGTGGTCCATTTTATTGATATATACTTGCATATAGTAGTCTCTTATGTACCTGTGCTCAGTTGCTCAGCTATGTCCAACTCTTTGTGACCCCATGGACATTAGTCAGGCTCCTCTGTCCATGGAATTTTCCAAGCAAGAATACTGGAGTGGGTTTCCATTTCCTACTCCAGGGGATCTTCCCAAACCAGGGATCAAACCTGCATCTCTTGCATCTCCTGCATTGGCAGGCAGATTCCTTACCACTGTATCAGCTGGGAAATCTTTGTATTTCTGTGTCATCTATTTTAATTTCTCATTTTACATTTCTAATTTTATTGATTTGAAATTTCTTCCTTTTTTATTTTTTCCTTGATGAGCCTGGCTAAAGGTTTATCAATTTTGTTTATCTTCTCAGAGTTAGCTTTTAGTTTCCTTGCTCTTTGCTATTGCTTTCTTTATGTCTCTTTCATGTTTTTCTGCTCTGATTTTCATGATTTCTTTCCTTCTACTAACTTTGGACTATGTTTGTTCTTCTTTATGGACTTTCATTAAGTGTAAGTTTAGCTTGTTAATTTGAGATTTTTCTTGTTTCCTGAAATAGGATTGTATTTCTGTAAACTTCCCTCTTAGAACTGTTTTTGTCATGTCTAATAGGTACTAGATATTTGTGCTGTCATTGCCATTTGTCTCTAAGTAGTTTTTTATTTCCACTTTGATTTCTTCAGTGATACATTGTTTCTTTTAGTAACATATTGTTTAGCATCCATGTGTTTATGTTTTTACTTTTTTTGTTGTTTTTACATTTTGTGTGTGTAGTTGATTTGTAATCTCATAGTGTTGTGTTCAATAAAGATACTTAATGTGATCTCAGTTTTTAAAATATTTACTAAGGCTTGCTTTGTGGCCCAGCATGTGATAAATTATGGAGAATGTCATATGTGAACTTGAGTAGAATGTGTAGTCTGTTGCTATTGGAAGGGATGTTTTATAAATATTTAGTCCATCATGAAGATCAGAGTACAAATGAAATAGAGACTAAAAGTCAAACAAGAAAACAAAATAGAAAAGATTAATGAAATTGAAAGCTGGTTCTTTGAAAAGATTTAAAAAAAAAAATCAGCCTTTATCTAGAATCATCAAGAAAAGAAGGGAAGGGCCCAAATCATTAAAGGCAGAAATGCAAAGGAAAAGGTACAAGGAGCACCACAGAAATACTAAGGGTCTTAAGAGACTACTACAAACAACTACATGCCAATAAAGCAGACACATAGAAGAAATAGACAAATTCTTAGGAAGGCACAATCTCTCAAGACTGAACCATGAAAAAATAGAAAACACAAATAGATCAACTATCAGTAATGAATCAGTAACCTTAAAACTTCCAACAAATAATAGTTCAGGACAAGATAGCTTCACAGATGAATTCTATCAAACATATGGAGAAGAGTTAACACCTGCTCTTCTCAAACTATTGCAGAAAACTACAGAGGAAGGAAAACTTCTGAACTCTTTCTATGAAGTCAGCATCACCCTGATATCAAAACCAAAGATATCACAGAAAAAGAAGATTGTAGGCCAATATCTGATGAACATGGATTCAAATTTTTCAACAAAATATTATCATACCAAATCCAATAATACATTAAAAGGATCATACAAAATGATCAAGTGGGACTTATCCCAGGGATGTAAGATTTTTTTCAATACATATACTAAATCAGTGTGATGCATCACATCAATAAACTGAAGAATAAAAACCATACAATCACCTACATAGATGCAGAAAAAAGCTTTGGACAAAATTCAACACCCATTTATGAAAATGACTCTCCAGAAAGTGGGGTGTAAAGGAACATACCACAACATAATAAAGGTCATATTTAACAAATTCTGAGCCAATGTCATCCTCAATGCTGAAGAGCTGAAAGAATTTCCTCTAAGGTAGGAACAAGAGAAATATGTCCACTCTTGCCACTTTTATTCAACACAGTATCAAATTCCTAATCACAGCAACAGACAAGAAGAGAAATCACAGGAAACCCAACTCAAAAAGGAAGACAGAAAACTCATTATTTAAAGATGACATGGTCACATACATAGAAAATCTTAAAAAATATTACCCAGGAAAGAGATACCATGTTCTTGGATTGGAAGAATCAGTGTCGTAAAAATGACTATATTTTCCAAAGCAATCTACAGATTAAATGCAATGACTGTCAAATTAACAATGTCATTTTTCACAGAACTTGAAGAAATAATTTTAAAACTTAAATGGAAACACTAAAGACCAGGAATAACAAAATAAATTTTGAGAAGGCAGAACAGAGCTGATGGAATCATTCTCCCTGTCTTCAGACTATATGAGAAAACTACATCATCAAAACAGACACATAGATCAATGGAACAGAAATAAATACATGCACCTGTGGTCAGTTAATCTATGACAAAGGAGGCAAGAATATGCAATAGATAAAAGACAGTCTCTTCAATAACTGGTGCTGGAAGAACTGGGCAGCTATATGTAAAACAGTGAAGCTAGAACATTCTCTAAAACCATATACAAGAATAAACTCAAAATGGACTAAAGACCTAAATATAAGACCAGAAACTATAAAATTCACAGATGAAAACAGAACACTCAGTGACATAAATTGTAGCAATATTTTTTGATCTGTCCTCTAAACAAAGGAAATAAAAACAAAAATAAATGAGACCAAATCAAACTTAAAAGCTATTTTGCATAGCAAAGTAATCCACTGACAAATTAAAAAAGACAATCTACTGAATGGGAGAAAAATATTGGAAAACAAAGTGACCAATAAGTATTTAATATCTAAAATATAAACAGTTTATACAACTCAACTTTAAAAAGTTAAAAAAAAATGGTCAGATGACCTTATTAGACATTTTTCCAAAGAGGACATGCAGATGCCTATAAGCACATGGAAAGATGCTCAACATTGCTAACCATCAGGGAAATGGAAATCAAAACTGCAATGAGATAGCATCTCACACTTGCTGGAATGGCTATTATTAAAAAGAATACAAATAACAAATGCTGGTGAGTGGAGGAAGAAACTTTGGACATTCTTGGTAGACATGTAAATTGGTGCAGACACTGTGGAAAACTTAATAAAGGTTTTCACACACACACACACAAAACTAAAAATAGAACTACCATGTGACCCAGCAATTCCACTCATACATAAACGTTATTTTGAAAAGATATGTGCACCCCACTGTTCATAAAGGCATCATTTACAATTGCCAAGACATGAAGCAGCCTAAGTGCACCCCACTCCAGTACTCTTGCCTGTAAAATCCCATTGACAGAGGAGCCTGGAAGGCTGCAGTCCATGGGGTCGCTGAGGGTCAGACACAACTGAGAGACTTCACTTTCACTTTTCACTTTCATGCATTGGAGAAGGTAATGGCACCCCACTCCAGTACTCTTGCCTGGAGAATCCCAGGGACAGGGGAGCCTGGTGGGCTGCCGTCTATGCGGTCGCACAGAGTCAGACATGACTGAAGTGACTTAGCAAGTGTCCATCAACAGATGAATGCATAAAGCTGTGGTATATACATGAAATTGAACACTATTCAGCAGTAAAAAATGAAAATTTGCCATTTACAATGTGGATGGACTTGTAGATTATTATGCCATGTGAAGCAAAGTTGGATGGAGGAAAACAAATACTGAATATCACTTATATGTCAAATTTAAAAATACAACAAGCTAGTGACTATAACAAAAAAGAGACTTGCAAATATAAAGAACAAGCTAGTGGTTACCAGTGGTGAGAGCAAAGGTAGGACAGCAGTATAGGGGTAGGGAATTAAAAGGAGCAAACTCTCATGTATAAAATGAGCTATATTAGACAACATAGGGAATATAGTGAACAGTTTATAAAACTATAAATGGAGTATAACCTTTAAATATTGTGAATCACATTGTATACCTGTAAGTTACATAATACCAATTGTGTATCCTATATATTTCAAAATAAAAAATAAAGCAATTTAAAAAAAATTTTGAAAGATAAAATTTCTTTATTCAGCTTGCCTACATGGCTATAACATCCTCCCCTCCTCCGCACCAAAATACATTTACAGTTTCAGAGCCAGCTTTAACTATAGGGTCAAACTTTGTCTAACGTGATATGAGCAATAGTGAAATGTCAACATTGGTATAGTTTGTTAGACAAGAACAATGAGCCCTGGAGATCTGATGTGCATTGTCCCTCTAGTCAGCAATAACGTATTATAATGCTTAAATGAGTTAAGATAGTAGACCTCATGTTAAATGTTTATACCCTAATCAAATAACATCTTTTAAAAAAAGTGTTACATGCAATTTTAGGTGCTCCCTTTCAAAATCAGTGGTGGATCCTTGATTTGTTTGCCGCTTTCTGCATGCTGCAACTGATGGTGGGATTTAGGGTATTCATAGTGGATAATGAAATAGATGCCATATGTTGAAGAAGGAAAAGGCTACCTAGGCTTTAAGTGAAAGAGATATAATTTTGTCACATCTAAGGTGGTTTTTTATAGAAACTGAGCTTATGTCCTGGAAAATGAAGGAAAAGTTTTTATGAAGAACATATACACTGATACACATTTTACTTCATCCTAGTCACGAAATTATAACATCAAGTTTATCTTGCTTGCTTTGCAATTCTGCTTCATTATATAAAAGGTTAATCTTTAACATATATAGGAAAAATCCTACCCAATGAACCCTTTGTGTAGATAATCTTTGCTTGGCTTTTGTAGCTTTAAGCAAATCCTCTCAAATATATTTCTTCTTGTCATTGAAAATTATTCTAAGTAATGTGTCCAAAACCTCTCAGTGTTTGTACTCTGCTCTACTGTGGGTCCTTCTAAATTACTTAGAAAGGTTGTTCATTAAATTTATTTCTTCTGACACTGAATCACTTTCATAGAATAAAAATTAGGTACTCACAGTTCTAATGAGGTGGATGAACTTGGAGCCTATTATACAGAGTGAAATAAGTCAGAAAGAAAAGCACCAATACAATATATTAATGCATATATATGGAATTTAGAAAGATGGTAATGACGACCCTATTAGCAAGAGAGCAAAAGAGACACAGATGTAAAGAACAGACTTTTGGACAATGTGGGAGAAGGTGAGAGTGGGAGGATATGAGAGAACAGAATTGAAATGTGTATATTATCATTATGTAAAATAGATGACCAGTGCAAGTTTGATACATGAAGCAGGTGCTCGGGGACAACCCAGAGGGATGGGGTGGAGAGAGAGGTGGGAGGGGGAGTTCAGGATGAGGACACCTGTACACCAATGGCTGATTCATGTCGATGTATGGCAAAACCATCACAATATTGTAAAGTAATTAGCTTCCAGTTAAAATAAATACATAATTTTAATTAGTGACTCAATTTTCAACTCTTCTTTATTATGATTTCATCTCCATTTTTAGCAGAAATTTCTCTGAATGTGCTGGCCTTTGAATGATACCAATGTAACAAGTCTAAAAGTGACTCAGACTTCCTCCTCTTTTCTACATTTGTAGAGTATGTTCATTATTTCCACTTGGATCTAGATAGGTTTATTTACTCACCCAGAAGTGTGATAATTATACCCATTGATATTATTTAATTTATAATTGTTATTTTAAAGATGTACTTATCCTTAAAATAGTTTCATATCAATAGCAAACATAGAAAATTTATTTACTTATGTTTAAGCAAACATCCACTGGATCATGGAAAAAGCAAGAGAGTTCCAGAAAAACATCTATTTCTGCTTTATTGACTATACCAAAGCCTTTGACTGTGTGAATAACAATAAACTGTGGAAAATTCTTAAAGAAATGGGAATACCAGACCACCTGACCTGTCTCTTGAGAAACCTGTATGCAGGTCAGGAAGTAACAGTTAGAACTGGACATGGAACAACAGACTGGTTCCAAATAGGAAAAGGAGTACATCAAGGCTGTATATTGTCACCCTGCTTATTCAACTTACATGCAGAGTACATCATGAGAAATGCTGGGCTGGAAGAAGCACAAGCTGGAATCAAGATTGTGGGAGAAATATCAATAACCTCAGATATGCAGATGACACCACCCTTATGGCAGAAAGTGAAGAGGAACTCAAAAGCCTCTTGATGAAAGTGAAAGAGGAGAGTGAAAAAGTCGGCTTAAACCTCAACATTCAGAAAACGAAGATCACGGAATCTGGTCCCATCACTTCATGATAATTAGATGGGGAAACAGTGTCAGACTTTGTTTTGGCCCCTCCAAAGTCACTGGATATGGTGACTGTAGCCATGAAATTAAAAGGTGATTACTCCTCGGAATGAAAGTTATGACCAACCTAGATAGCATAGCAAAAAGCAGAGACATTGCTTTGCCAACAAAGGTCCGTCTAGTCAAGGATATGGTTTTTTCAATGGTCATGTATGAATGTGAGAGTTGGTGTGTGAAGAAAGCTTAGTGACAAAGAATTGATGCTTTTGAACTGTGGTGTTGGAAAAGACGCTTGAGAGTCTCTTGGACTGCAAGGAAATCCAACAAGTCCATCCTAAAGGAGATCAGTCCTCCATGTTCATTGGAAGGACTGATGTTGAAGCTGAAATTCCAATACTTTGGCTACATCATGTGAAGAGTTGACTCATTGAAAAGGATCCTGATGCTGGGAAGGATTGGGGACAGGAGGAGAAGGGAATGATAGAGGATGAGATGGCTGGATGGCATCACAAACTCAATGGACATGAGTTTGTGTAAACTCTGGTATTTGGTGATGGGCAGGGAGGCCTGGGGTGCTGTGATTCATGGGGTCTCAAAGAGTCGGACACGAGTGAGCAACTGAACTGAATTCATAACATCTTATTATTCTAGAATAAGCATAGTACAACTTGCAAGATTATTAGCAAGACAGAAGCCTTACATTTCTTTTAAATTGTAAAGGAATGGTTATTAGGTTTCTCTTAACTGGAAATTTCACAAAAAGTTTGGCAGAGTTTTAGTATCCTGAAATAAGTAAAGATGTTTTATACCACTATGTGTTATTTGAAAAATTTTCCTCAAATATAGGAAAAATGCTCAAAGTAATTAAATTTGAGCATTATGCCTTTAAAATTGTAAGGTTTTAGTGGTTTTTAGTGTCATTTTAATAGCAATAATTATGCTTATTGACTTCAACATAATGTCAAATACAATTATCTTCCAATTATAAATGTAATGTCCTCTGTCTGAATTTTCCTATCCAAAGTTCTATATTTATAACCAAGCTGCTCTATTGTAATTGAGAAGCCCTCTGCTACTGCTGCTAAGTCACTTCAGTCATGTCCAACTCTGTGCAACCCCATAGATGGCAGCCCACCAGGCTCTGCCATCCCTGGGATTCTCCAGGCAAGAACACTGGAGTGGGTTGCCATTTCCTTCTCCAGTGCATGAAAGTGAAAAGTGAAAGGGAAGTCGCTCAGTTGTGTCTGACTCTTCGCGACCCCATGGACTGAAGCCTACCAGGCTCCTCCGTCTGTGGGATTTTCCAGGCAAGAGTACTGGAGTGGGTTGCCATTGCCTTCTCCAGAGAAACCATCTAGTCACATTTTAAAGAAGAATTATGAAAGCTGCTCCACGGGAAGTATCATTCCATAAAGTAATTTGCATCAACAAAGCTGCTGTTAGTATTATTCCATTCAGATTCACCAATAGGTTTTCCTTCTAACTTTTTATTTACTTGTGTAAAATGTCATCTATCCTTGTTAAGGGGCTCCCCTAGTAACTCAGCGGGTAAAGAATATGCCTGAAATGCAGGAGAGTTGAGTTTGATTCCTAGGTTGGGAAAATCCCCTGGAGGAGGGCACTTTCAACCCATTCCAGTATTCTTGCCTGAAGAACCCCCACGGACAGAGAAGCCTGAAGAGCTACAGTCCATGAGGTTGCAAGAGTTAGACAGGACAGTGACTAAGCATAGCACATCTTTGTTATGATGCAGTTCTCATTTTATATCAATATAAATCTCATTTGATAGTAAGGATATTTTTGTTTGTTTGTTTAAGTCACTCAGTCGTGTCTCACTCTTTGCAACCACATTTCTGGAATTGACAGGTGGATTCTTTATTACTCAGCCACCTGGGAAGCCCCTAGGATATATAGCTCAGTGTTTTTCTTTCCAATTCTTCAATTTGCTGAAAACTTGTTTAATAAAATTTCCATCCCTTTTTCCAGAAAGACACTTAAAATCATTAAAATTACTCCATTTTTGTCCTGTTAGGTAGTTAGAATAGGAAAAAGAAGTCTAGAATGGCAGTGGCTAAAAGACAAGAAAAGGAAAAGCCTGCAAAGATAGAAAAGGAAGGTCCAAGGACAAGATTGAGGACCTCAGGTAAAGCAAACAGCACTCCTGGCTAGCCCCATTTACATAGGGAAGACCCAAGGGGAGGAAAAAGCATATAAAAAGAGGAGCCAAAGGTCCAGGGCTCTCTTGCGCTTGTGCGCTCTCTCACTAGCTTCTTTTGGGTCAGCATTCCCTTATGCCTTGAGGATGTATTTTCCTTTATTTTATAAATAAAACTGAGCTGTAACACAGAGCTGTAACACTGATCTGTCTGAGAGCTGTAACACAGTTTGTCTGAGACCTGAGACATGGTCTGTCTGAGAGCTTTAACATCCGTCACTTCAAAATTTGTGACGAGACAGAACAGAGGAAATTACACACTGCCATGACAGTCCCTTTAATTTTCCTAAATTTTTGTGTAGCACAAAATTCTTAAAATTTGGATAACATTTGAATTTTATGACAAAATTCTATGGAAAATGAAGAATTTACCTTTAGGTAATATGTCTCTTGAATTCTTTAACTTATGTAGAATAAAATCCCATGATTCACACCAATTTCACCTTTTTTAAGGTAATGGAAATTTAAAATATATTTCCATTGCTGGAGTACATGTGAAGAATTGAAATTTCCCATACAAATGTGAGCTGCCTCAGTAATAATTCCAATAATAAGGAAATTACTTGACAGTATTTATTAAAAATACATATACTCTTTGACAAATAAAGTTACCTGGCTAATATAAGCTACATAAATAAATGACAGCAAAAATAAATATATATATACACCCAAATACACATGCATATGGCTTGCTTTTGTAGCATGGTTAGAACTCTGATAATAAATCAATAGAAAATATATTTAAATGAACTATGTAATATGCAATACTTAAATGTTAGATACTTAAATTAATACTTAATATTAGATACTTAATATTTAATACTTAAATATTAGCTTCAGAAATTTTTCATGATACTATATCTTGATTCCATTTTTTTAATCCAATAAAAGAAACTTAAGACATGTGTTATAAGTATATTTTGGGCTTCCCTAGTGGCTCAGTGGTTAAAAAACAAAACAAAACTGCCTGCCGATGCAGAAGATGTGGGTTTGATTCTTAGTCAGGAAGATCCCTTGGAGAAAGAAATGGCAACCCATTCCAGTATTCTTGCCTGGATAATCCCATAGACAGAGGAGCCTGGTGGCCAGCCCATGGAGTCACACGAGTTGGACAGGACTTAGTGACAAACAATAACAAAAATAGATATATTTTACTTTTGTGTGTATATATATACGTGTGTGTGTGTGTGTATGAATATATGTAATGTATATAATATATGCCACATTGTTAACATTGATTATGGTTAGGAAATTGAAGAGGAGAAAGAAAAGCTTCATTTTCATATGCTTTGGTTTAATTTGAACTATTACAAAAATCTTGTTCACTTTGATTTTCTAAAAGCAATATAGAATATAATTAACAATGTTCCAAATCAAAGGATTAACATTTTTGAATGCTCAGAAGCATATGAAAGTATTATTAATAAATAATAAAGGTTAATTAATAAAATCTGTTCTAAATTACTTCCTATTTTAGCATTTCTCTCATAAATAATAGAAAGCTAGAAAATTTAGCTAATATTTATCATGACAAAGTGCATTTTACGGGGCTTAATTTGGAGAAAAATATGTTTAATACATAATATTTTTCAGATGGATAACTTTTGGGACTCCATCTCTAAAGTCATCTGTAAGTTGGTGTGCTTTAAAACATGATAATACAAAAACAGTCAGTTAATACAAAATGACAGATACTAGTGGACTATTTCATAGATTAACAGCTAGCATCAAGTCTTGCTAGGTCCAAGCTATTTATTTCAGCCCTGGACTTGAAAGGATGCACAGGCCACATTCACGTTTCTAAGCACATTTAATTCAAGTGCACAGAAACACACGATTATATATCCAAGCCTACTATTGAAATTGCAAGCTTTATCTTTCAGCTGCTCTACAGCTTCAAGCTATAGAGATATAAAACGCTAGCCTTGGGACAAGTAGTTGGAGCGTCACCAAACTGATGAACAAAGAACTTCCCGAGTGCCATTTTTAGTTCCTAATGACAAAGAAAATTTTTCATTTTTATAACATTGTCTCCCCAGTTTTTAATTAATGTCAGGCACAGGTGGTATAAGGGATAACCACAGTAAATCACAAAAAGGGTTATGAGCCTCCAAAGAACTATTATTAAATATAGACAGGTCATAAAACAATGCTTTAGAATGATGGGACTGTCAGGTGTCCACATTTTCAATCTATACTTTTGAAGCTGGTATCTCTACATCTGCAAGAGGAATTTTAGATTATACTCTGGAGCTTTGTTATAATTAGAAAAAATGTTCAATATCTGATTAAAATACAATTTATTTCAATGATTTGTTTTCCCTGTGTATTTTTACATTTTTTCAAATATATTTAAGATTCAAAACAGGATGGCCAGCTTCAAGTTTGTGAGTTTCCTGAAAATATAGGACAATATTAAGGTTTTACTACTATCATTTATTTTGAAAATGAAGCAAATCTCAGTGAAAACTAAAAAGTCTTCATAATTATATTCTCACATTGAAAACCATGGTAATAAATCACAAATATACATGAAAGTATGCCGGGGACCAGCCCCGGCTGATCCAGGGTATTCGAAGGAGAGACGGCATAGGCGAGGATCAGGATACAATAGCTTCAATTAGATATTAATTAAAGATATAAAGAGTAATAGAATAAGGATAGCTCAGTAGGAAAATTCAGTGGAGAAAAGAGGCTGAGTAGCTTGGTTTACGCGGGAGACCAATAAAACTTCAAGACAAGAAGTTTGCACCACTTACGTAGGCCGCAGGCGTCCTTCCGTTCTCCCGAAGGAGAGGAGACACTGAGGCCTCCCCGGTCGGATCTTAGAAGCCCAGGCATAATTTGTAAGCATGGTGGGTTCCGCGCTCCAGATGGAGACTCAGCCAGAGTGGGAGAGAGAGCGACATGGGGAGACCAGTATTTCGAGAAACTGATCCCAATTCTTTATTTTCCAGAGTCTGTTTTTATACACTAAGATGTTATACAAAAGTCACGTGGGGACAGCAGTCCTGACTTTTATTAAAGTCAGGTGCTTCACACAAATGTATACAGAGGTCTTAGGGGTGTTACATCATCTTCTGGCCAGGGGGGCCTGCTGACAATTTACGACCCTCTCCTTGTGACAGCGGTCAGTCAACCAGGACACTTATTTCTCCAGGGCTGATTATTCTCAAAACAGACGCCACCCAAATAAAGTTACATTCCTACAGGGTGAGGGTGTAGTGGGTTTTAGTTAAGGAAAGAATTTACTTAGCCTAAGGTCTAACGTGATTAATATCAAAGGTTAATTCTATATATTCATTAATGTGTGTAAGGGCAGGGGATATGGAGACTTAGCAACAAACATTGGCTCAACAAATGAAAAACCCTTCACCAACACAATTTCTAATTAGCCCACTATACTTATACTTATAGTTTTCTAACTTTTCTAAGGAACCTGTTTTTAGAAGGTTTAAAGCATCTTGTGCCTCTCACGGTTGGGAGGCTGTGAGCGATCACGTGTGGCCGGACAAGCCTGTCAGGCAGGCCAGAGAACCTTCAGAGGAGTTTGTAGGTTAAAACACTCTTATCACGCCCAGGAATTATTATAAACTGGAGCTCTAGGTTAACTCCTTCTCCGAAAGAGGTGGTGGGGGACAGCCCCCCGTAAAGTCAGAGGTGTAGGTGAGCACAAAGTAGTAAAGTAGGCAGGCTCTGGTTATGGGGGTAGATGCTCGAGGAGTTCCAGGGGGACTCCTGAGGCTCGATCCCGCCTTTGCGTATGTCGAGCCTCCTTCCTCATGACCTTTGTCACGGGCGGAGTACCTCACTCTGGCCCCCAACAAAAGTATGTTTGTGTACTTACAAGAATCTTAGTAGCACATTTTCATGGAGAAGTATTCAATGTGTGTTTGAACTATGTTGCTGTAAACCTGAAATTAACACTATGGTAAATCAACTATACTTCAGTAAAAATAAGTATATAAAAATAAACAATTTTATAATCCATCTCTAATTCTTACAATCTTGATATGCATTTTTTAAAATATGTGCACCTATCTTTTTCTCCCTTCCTCCTTTATTTCCTTTCTTCTTCTCTTTATTCTTCTTCATTGACTTACACTTCAATCTAGACATCAAATAGATAGTTGGAGGAAAGAATAAATAAAGGGTTTTAAAAATTGTGACCACACTATTGATAGAGTTAACATTGAGTTAACATCGATAGAGTTAAAATTGAACGAAAGACTATTGTGTTTGCTCAAGCTACCAAAACAAAACATTGTAGACTGGGTGGCTCAAACAGTAAGCATTTATTTTCTCACAGTTCTAAAGCCTAGAAGTTCAAGATGAAAAGGTCAGCTAGTTTAACTTCTCCCAAGGCCTCTTGGTTTGCAGACAGAGGAAGTCTTATTTTGTCCTCACTTGCTTTGCTCTGTGTTCACATATCCCTTGCGTCTCTCCCTCTTTTCATAAGGTCATTAGCCATATTAAATGAGGACTCACCCATATGACAACATTTATCTCTTTAAATGACCATAATTATCTCTCTAAAGGTCTTATTACCAAATATAATCACTTTCTGAATTATACTGGGGGCTAGGACTTCAACATGAAATTTGGAGATATACAAATAATTTCATAACAATGAAAGCATTACCCATGCCATTAAATAGTTTTAAATTGCATGATATTCTAGTATATTGATACAAATTTTTAACACATTTCCTATTGTTCAACATTGATTATTTTTCTGAATTTTTACAATAGTAATGATGTAGGTAATTTCCTTAGAAGAAGTAACTGTGTGCATCTTAGGCTACTTTCTTGGGCTCAAAATCCTAGAGCTGAATTTATTTCATCAAAAGTTACAAATATTATTTCTAAAATTTCCGAACTTTCCCCCCAAATTTAATTGCCTACCAGCAATTGGTGAGTTTTGTGTTTGCATAACTTAACCAAAGCAAGTTATTAAAAGATTGTGCTGTGTTTTGTCACTCAGCAGTGCCCGACTTTTTGTGATACCATGGACTTCAACCTACTTGACTCCTCTGTCCATGGGGATTCTCCAGGCAAGAATACTGAAGTGGGTTGTCATGCCCTCCTCTAGGGGATCTTCCCAACTCAGGGATCTAACCCAGGTCTCCTGCATTTTAGGCAGATTCTTTACCATCTGAGCTACCAGGGAAGCCCAAGAACTGGAATGGGTAGCCTATTCCTTCTCCAGGGGATCTTCCCAACCCAGGAATTGAACTGAGGTCTCCAGCATTACAGGCAGATTCTTACCAGCTGAGCTATCAGAGATCATTAAAAGATTATTTCTATTTAAAAATGTGACTGTTCTACTTAGAAATTTTTTTATGTACTATGTGATTGATAATATTTATCATACTGCTACAGTTTTTATTAGCATTTAGTATTCTTTTATCATTTTTATTAGCATTATTTGTGATAGGTGTATATTTACAGCAAATTTTCCTTTCCTTTAGTTTTTAAAGGAATTCTCCTTACAAAGGGTTGCTACTGCTGCTGCTAAGTCTCTTCAGTTGTGTCCAACTCTGTGCAACCCCATAGATGGAAGCCCACCAGGCTCCCCTGTCCCTGGGATTCTCCAGGCAAGAACACTGGAGTGGGTTGCCATTTCCTTCTCCAATGCAGGAAAGTGAAAAGTGAAAGTGAAGTCACTCAGTTGTGTCCGACTCTTCGCAACCCCATGGGCTGCAGCCTACCAGGCTCCTCTGTCCATGGGATTTTCCAGGCAAGAATACTGGAGTGGGGTGCCATTGGCTTCTCCATTACAAAGAGTATTAATACGTTATTCAAAAAGTATATTCACAGTACTGCTTATGGTGTTCTTACATTTTAATTTTTCTTTAATCCTTAGAAGCATTAATCGCTTCATAATATGAATTATGTTTCAATATTTCATGGTTAATTACACATGCCATCATATTAATTAATACTTTATTGACTACATTAAGCATATCTATTTTACCCTCATGAAAAAATTTCTCCACTATTTTTATTTTTATGTAATGGTTTCAATTACTATTTAACTGAGAACTTCCAGAGGCCTCCAACACATCTTCCTAAATAGAACCTGTATTCAACATTCTACCTTTTCTCCTATTATTATGGATGGATTGTTCATGCTTCTACTGTGTCCAATAGCCATCCTTTGTACACTAGATATCATCCTTTGACTACTCTTGGCAATAGCCTAGCAATTCTACCATGATGTAGCTATCATTCATCCCTCTCTACAGATTTATCCCCATTAGCATTCAAACCTGTATTTACATCATCCACAGGAAAACAAACAAACAAACAACAAAACACACACACACACACATTTCCAGAATCCACCCCTTCTTTTTGCTAGCACTATATCATTGAAAGATTTCTGTGTTCTATGTAGGCTTGATCATTCATCTCAGTTTATCTGAGTTAGTCACAGTTTACATACACTGTCCTATCCAATACAGGGGTTTTCCAGAAGATAATGATCCTGTATTAATTAGTAAATTGAATACCAATCCTGATTCTGTCTTCATTGCTTTTCTCCTATTCTTTTTTGAAATCTTATCATTTTGACTTTTCCCCACTATTCCACAGAAAGTAGTTTTATCAATTTCATGACCTCCATCTTTTATAGTCATCAACTTCTTCTGGGAATTAATTACTGTCACTTTCTGATATTCTGGGACTCTGACATCTTCACTAAAATTAGGGAATCTGTTTCAATGGCAGTATCTCCCATCTTCATTTCCACCCTACAGAGGACAACCCACCAGTATATTTCAGACATGCTGGTAACTTACTTATCAGTGCATAGCTCAGTGGTAGTAAACGTTCTCTGAGCTCTGTCAGTCATATGTAATTGAAAACTTGCTGACTGAGTAAAATTCTTTGAATCTGCTCCAAATTTTCTATATTAACACTTTATTAAGTGAGGCTGTGGCAGAGAATATGAACTCCTTATTTCCAAATTAAGATTTAAAGAAAGTAGGGAAAACCACTAGACCATTCAGGTATGACCTAAATCAAATCCCTATAAAGTGGAAGTGACAAATAGACCCAAGGGATTAGGTCTGATAGACAGAGTGCCTGAAGAACTATGGATGGAGGTTCGTGGCACTGAACAGGAGGCAAAGATCAAGACCATCCCCAAGGAAAAGAAATGCAAAAAGACAAAATGGTTCTCTGAGGAGGCCTTACAGATAGCTGTGAATAGAAGAGAAACAAAAGGCAAAGGAGAAAAGGAAAGATATACCCATTTGAATACAGAGTTTCAAAGAATAGCAAGGGGAGATAACAAAGCCTTCCTCAGCCATCAGTACAAAGAAATAGAGGAAAACAATAGAATGGGAAAGTCTAAAAAAAAAAAAAAAAAAAGAATGGGAAAGTCTAGAAATCTCTTCAAGAAAATTAGAGATACCAAGGGAACATTTCATGCAAAGATGGATTTAATAAAGGACAGAAATGATATAGACCTAACAGAAGTAGAAGATATTAAAAAGAGGTAGCAAGAATACACAGAAGAGCTATATAAAAAAGATCTTCATGACTCAAGTAATCACAATGGTGTGATTACCAACCTAGAGCCAGAGACCCCAGAATGTGAAGTCAAGTGGGCCTTAGGAAGCATCACTGAAAACAAAGCTAGTAGAGGTGATGGAATTCCAGTTGAGCTATTTCAAATCCTAAAACATGATGCTGTTAAAGTGTTGCACTCAATAAGCCAGCAAATTTGGAAAACTCAGCAGTGGCCACAGGACTGGAAAAAGGTCAGTTTTCATTCCAATCCCAAAGAAAGGCAATATCAAAGAATGCTCAAACTACCACACAGTTGCACTCATCTCACACATTAGTTAACTAATGCTCAAAATTCTCCAAGCCAGGCTTCAACAATACATGAACCCTGAACTTCCAGATGTTCAAGCTGGGGATTTAGAAAAGGCAGAGGAACCAGAGATCAAATTGTCAACATCTGTTGGATCATTGAAAAAGAAAGAGAGTTCCAGAAAAATATGTACTTCTGCTTTATTGACTATGCCAGAGTCTTTGACTGTGTGCATCACAACAAACTGTGGGAAATTCTTAAAGAGATGGGAATACCAGACCACTTGCCCTGTCTCTTGAGAAATCTGTATGCAGGTCAGGAAACAACAGTTAGAGATGGACATGGAACAACAGACTGGTTCCAAATAGGAAAAGGAGTATGTCAAAGCTATATATTGTCACCCAGCTTATTTAACTTATATGCAGAGTACATCATGAGAAATGCTGGGTTGTGATGAAGCACAAGTTGGAATCAAGATTGCTGGGAGAAATAACAATAACCTTAGATATGTAGATTACACCACACTTATGGCAGAAAGTGAAGAAGAACTAAAAAGCCTCTTGATGAAAGTAAGAAAGAGAGTGAAAAGTTTGGCTTAAAACTCAACATTCAGAAAACTAAGATGATGGCATCTGGTCCCATCACTTCATTGCAAACACATGGGGAAACAGTGGAAACAGTAACAGCCTTTATTTTGGAGGGCTCCAATGTCACTGCAGATGGTGAGTATAGCCATGAAATTAAAAGATGCTTGCTCCTTGGAATAAAAGCTATGACCAACCTAGATAGAATATTAAAAAGCAGAAACATTACTTTGCCAACAAAGGTCTGTCTAATCATGGCTATGGTTTTTCCAGTAGTCATGTATGGATGTGAGATTTGAACTATAAAAAAGATTGAGCACTGAAGAATTGATGCTTTTGAACTACAGTGTTGGAAAAGACTCTTGAGAGTCCCTTGGACAGCAAGGAAATCCAACCAGTCCATCCTAAAGGAGATCAGTCCTGAATATTCATTAGAAGGACTGATGCTGAAACTGAAACTCCAATATTTTGGCCACATGATGCGAAGAACTGACTCATTTGAAAATACTCTGATACTGGTAAAGATTGAAGGCAGGAGGAGAAAGGGACATCAAATGGTGAGGTATTAGAGGATTGATATCAGAGGACTGAGCGACTGTACTGAACTGAACACTTTAGTAATAAATATTTTCAGCTTGTGTTAGCAAAGGCTGCACATAAATGCAAGTTTTAATTAACCAGCTGACTAAAAAGTGAGATCTACTCTCTGCTGAATAAGCTAGTGCATGTAATCCAGATTCATTGCCAAACGTGCTCTATCACTAGATTCAGTACAACAGACCATCATATTTTTCCTCCTCCGTCACCCAATACCATCAGTGTCCCTTTCCACATATAATTCCCATGTTTCTATCACAATAAATCATAAATTTCTAGAAAATATTTTAGTGTATAAATCTTACCAGACTCCAGATTTAATTCTTATCCCTTTGAGATCAGGTGAGTTTTGACTAACAATGTCAAAAAGGTGGTAGAGATTAGTCTTAAAAAGACTGACATTACTTGGAATGGTACAAGGTAATTACCTCAAATAGTTTCTTGCAGGTCTTCAATCAGTGATGAAACAGCCTCACTATTAACAGCGAACTTTTTTCTTCCGCTTCCAAGCATAACTCAGAGGTGCTTAGAAGTCGCATTAACCAGTCAGCCTAACATATCAAAAAGTCCATTGTTCCTTGGGATTTCAATCTATACTCAGAATTTCACCTGACTAGATTGTGAGTTTAATATACACTATAACATAGAAACTTCCAAAATCATATTCTAGATCAGATACTCAGCTAAGTCTTCCCTATGACTAAAAGAGAAAAATTTCCCCTTAATTCTGAAATGTCTTAGATTCTGATCAGGGAAATATTCTAGGGGAGAATTTACAAGAACAGAGAAGGACTTCAGGCCAGAAGAAATATGTAAGATCATGTTATCTTGGTTTTAGAGACAAAGAGAGACAATTATATTTTGTTTAGGCATGTTTGCATCTCTATCTTATATATCTTAATCAGTATCTTGATAGTACATCCACAGTTTCTCTGGATTTGCATCTGTTTTTCCTAAAGAGTAAAACTGTATTTTGGATTATTTCGCTATGAATTAAGCACAGCACCGATTGCATGAAAATTGATCATTTGGAAGCAGATTTCTATTCTAAAAGAAAGCATTTTAAAATGATTCAAAGATAAACTTAGTCCCCTTTTACAAATTTCTGTTTATATGGCTTTAATAAACAGTTGTCACAGTATCTCAAATGTGCCCACTATAAAACCAAAACATAACACTACACAACACAACCAGTAATAAAATACAAAAAAAAAAAAAAAATCCCACACATTTCACAGATTTGATTTGGCTAGAAGTGCTAGTTTTCTAGGCACAAAGGATCTTGAAGTAAAATAAAGTATAAACAGTTTATATTCTAGTTTTATATATATATATATATATATATATATATACACATACATAAATATGAGGGGAAAGTATACAAGAAAGGAACCCTGGATGTATTAGCCACTGCAAGAGCAAAGTCCACATTTTTAGTAAGTAAATTTGAAGATTGTTTTCAGTTTACAGAAAGGGGTACCACTAAGCTAGGCAATGGAGCGCATAGGTAAACATACTTTTATCTTGCTGTTGGGCTGCACCTTATAGACCCGCAAGCCTTATGTTGACAGTTGCCCAGCCTTGAGAACAAAGAAAGAGCCAAGAAACAGTGACAGAGACATCAAGGATTTTTTGGAAAGGGGGTTTTACATATCTGCAACACCACACTGTGTGCTGCAGACAGCAAACAGAACCTGGCAGCAATCTTGGCTACTCAGGGGAAGAGGGGGCTACCATTTAAAGTTGCAATAGACATCAGGTTGGCTCATTTGTTACCAGAGAAACCAGAAGCAAAGTCATGTCCCTCACTGCCCCTGTGATGGTTAACGACCATCACAAAGACAGGTGTTTCCCTTTGAAGTTACAAGTGGAGCCATTCCTAAGAATTAGAACTAGCTGTGATAGGGCTCAAGAATGTTCATGTGAGTAGGGTGTAAGGGAGGCAGGGATTGGTCAAGCAGGAGACATACAGAGAGCAAGAGAACAGCCATCTTGAGTGATCTGAACATTCAACTCCACCCTGACATACCCTGCACAACCATAATGACCTTGATCTGTCCCTCTTCTATGACATGCCTGATGTATAGAGAGGAGCACTGCAACCAAATACTAAAAGTTCAACATAGATACCAGCAGCTAAAGAGTATAAAGAGTAAATGAGGAGATTATTGGGTCAATTTCTCATGAAAATCCAGAGGAGAACGCCATTAACTCACTGTAGACCTAGCAATCAGACTCATTTTGCAGTTAGGCCACCATGGTTGCTCATTCCACACACTGATTCCTTCCACTCAGACTAAGGACAAAATGTAATATGTGTAACAGGCACAGTACAAGGCAGACTTTGACCATTAAGCAAAATCTAAGCAGTAACAATATTCTGAGATAATGCCATCCCTGCCCGTGGTTTTTATCCTTACCTGCAGTACGATACCACTCATCCACCCTCAGTCCCTACAGCCCTTGCAAGCAATTCACAGGGCTCCCCAGCTTACTTCAGAGAAACTAGCACTGAGAGAAAGAGGTCAAGTCACCCACAGGTTATGTCCCTCCCTTGGGGACCTTCTGCACTGAGGCATCTTTAGTGTCTTTTCTTAAATTTAGATCCCATGTCTTCATTCCTTTTCGTCAAGTGGTCTTTGTGACTTGGGCCTTTTTCTGATCTCACCTCTGTCATTCTCCCACTGTAGCTGGGATGAACACAGACTGGTGAGTAGGTGCAGGCTAAGAGGCCATGATCTGTCCCACCTGCAGTGCCCAAATATTGTTATCCGCCCTCTGGAGTTGATCTCCAACAAGGGTCCTTCTGTTCAGGGTTGTTCTAACCAACAAAACCTGGATTTGTTAGGAAGCAATGGAAAATTATTCTTTAATCAGAGAGTGGAGAGATAGGAGCACCTGATCTCCTGACAAGCCATGGTCGGGGAAGCTTTATAAGGCTCTCCTCAGCCAGAAGGGACCAGAGTTCTCAGAGTTTTTGTTGGGCAGGCATAATTGTGCTGCTCAGGCTCCAGAACCCAGTGCACATCTCCGTTTATGGCCCAGTGCTACCTCAATCTTGAATAGAGGTGTCCAGGTGCAACGTCTGTACCTGGCCTGGTCCTGGAGCTGAAGTGCTGGTGCAGCCCTTTCCCAATAGGAAAAGTGGTCTGAAGGGCTGGTGTGAGGCCTCTGAACATGGCACCCCATGAGCTAGTGAAGCTAGGCTATGCACAAAGGGGAAAAAAAAAGGTTAGACTTTATTTTATTACCCAGATTCTATTTTATTTCATGGCAGTTGATAATGAGCTTTGCTGGTGACCAAATGAGCAACAGGTAATTTAGGTGCAGGTAAATTCAATAATTGGAGACTAAACTCTTGAAAAAGATTACAAAACTTAGTGAAAAATTATGAAAACATACTCTTAAAAGCATCAAAGAACTACCATGGTAGTAAGAAATTGCAGGCTTAGAATGTGGAAGAGGAAAGAAAGACAATTCTGCACCTAAGATCAATTTTGCCACATTGGCAGGCTATTATTTCAAACAAAATATTCTAAAACTTCCTCTAAGTCTTCTCCAGAGAGTCTAGCAGTCATGTTCAAGGGCAGCTGTGCATTAGAGAATAAAGATTAAGAACTTTTAGAATCTGTGGGACACTGCCTTGAACTAGAGATACAGAATGTTTCATGTTAGAGTTCAGAGATCAGACAATTCATGAAGTTTTCACCAAAAACATTTCACCATATGTCTGTAGAGTTCTATGTTGTGGTTTTATTTCCAGGTCTTGAAAAAGCAGTTGGAATAAATGCAAGTGTCAAACCATATCTGACAAATGGAGTAATAAGTATTGTGTGAAACACAGCCCAGGCTTTAGCCCTCTTTACCAGAGTAGTAAAGCTAAAGCAACATTGCTAATTACATATTCACACCACATGGATACATTACAGAACTTCATCCCACAACTGAAGACTAAAATCCAACTCCCGAGCAAAATCAGAGGGTTCTGAAAGAGTGATGTTGGATTACAAATTTAATCAGGTAGAGTCTAATTGGCATTATATCAAAATATGACTACTCTAATAAAGACAATTAAAATGGCCTTTGAGAGCAACTGGTAAAAAATTATCTGGCAATCTTCTCCCACTTTTAACCTCTATAAGTGATAAGCAGATGAAGGTAGTGACAGTTTGTCTTCACCCAGCATGCATAGCATTTCACTTTCATATCTGTCTACCTCAAGTTTTCTGCCATCCTAATTTAATTCACAGTGAAGTTGATCATCTCTCAAGACCAAAGGCCTCAAGCTGATAGGAGATGGTACGGGGAAGAAACAGATACCATAAATACCCTAGGAACACACAAAATTCTAGGGGTTGTAGATCAGGCCTGTGAAATTCCTTGTACTTCAGTACTGCACTCTAGTGAAATTTTTAGTCTGAGTTGTGTTGGAAAATCCCCTTAGTGAAAGATGAATAAATGTATCCTGTATGTACTACCATTACGAGAATAGCACAATTGCCTGCTAGGCTTCAATGGATTTTTGGAAATAATATATTCTACGTTTGTGTGTACTGTTCTGAATATTCGTAAGTAACTTATGTCAAAGAAAGCTCAAAGACAAATTTGAGTTCTGAGTTAAATTTTTACTTGAATCCTTGGGGGAGAGACCAATTATTATAGTAGTGGTACCCTGAATAAAAATACCTAGGCAAAATTTAAAGACAAAACCTGAAGTTCAATTTGTTACCTGGGAATTATAAATTCTGATTGTATGAAATTTGAGTTAGATTTCATAAATATAGAAACAAGATGTTCTTACTTTCCTTGGCTTTATTCAGAATGCGAAAAGTCTTAAGCATTTTTTTTTTTTTTAATGACTAATCTCAGTATGTAAGTCTTGGGGAATGTGCTTCTTTGGATATTAGTATGATATACATTTTATATATAATATGTTTTTGTGTGTGATATGTTAGTCATGATGGAAGACAAAAGTGAGGAGGAAAAAAATGACAATTTTTCACCTTTTTTTCATTTTTTTTTATTCCCCATCTTGAACCCATTTATTTTTCAGTTTCTGTTCCTTAGACACAAGTTTAATTAAATATAGTTATTCAACAATTTTGTGATTCCTTTATTACACTTTTCCTTTTTTTGCTGATTCTATTTATATTGTTTCAAAGGTATGATTATATATTTTAATTAATTATAATATTGTTAATTATTAACACCTCTTTGCTCTACAGTTAACAAAACTAGAGACAAAATATAAGGACTAAAATCAAGAGTTCCCTGGAGACTTTTCAAAGTGCTGAGTGTCACTTATAAATTAATTATATAATTCTTTAAATATTTTTACTGGACCTAACAGTTTATCTCTTCTGAGTCAAGAAACAAGGACATTTTATTCACTTCTATCAGATTTTGCCTAGAATATTTAAAATTGGCAACTACTTCATTTTCTCTGTATTTTTAAAATTTTGATAATTTGATTTAACGTCTTGAACATTTATAATTAATAGTCTGTGAATAATAACACTTATATTTGGATTTCCTATGGCCTGTTTCTATTAAGTTTTCTTTGAGGCTTTCACTCAACAAGTCTTTTTGATGTCATGTTATTTGTTAGTGAGAAGTAGATACTATACATGAAAAATTTTAGAGCTAATTGAGCTAGGGGAAATCACTTTAATCAAATCAGGGATTAACCATCTGTCTTCAGCTTGGACCTAATCTTGTGAAATGTGATAGACTAAAAAGAAAAAGGGAAAAAAGACAACAAACTCTTTGTAGCTCTTCTCATCAAATTATGGAATATATTTAATCTTTGAATTTAGGCCTGGTAATACAATTTCTTTTGGCCAACAGAGTGTCAACAACCAAGGTAAAAGTAAAACTTGAAATGTTTTTGCACATTGTGTATGACCTTCTTTTTGCTGAAAGGAATCCCACCTTCACACTGTCAGGAAGCTTGAGTAACCTATTAGAGAAGCCATCTGGAAAATAACCTAGGCAGAGGCTGACAGCCTGCCAAATATCAGGGATATAAATGGGGACTTCTTAGATGATGCAGCCCCAGTTAAACTGTTCATTCACTACAGTGTGGCAAGACAGAACCAGTGCAAGTTGCCAATCTATGTAATGTTTGTTGGTTTAAGCTACCAATATTTGGGTTGATTTGTTTTGTATCTAGGATTAAAGTGTTCAATTTCTACTCCACACTCACTGTTTTGGTGTGTATTCCTTCATGATTACAATGAAAAGATGGAGTGTTTGTCAGAGTTTCTCCTCCTTGGCAAGCACTAAAACTCACATTTTCTATTCATTTATTTTTTGTCCCAGATGCATGAAACTGTCAAACACTCTATTCAGGCTGATCTGGTTTTCAGAATCTCAGATTCCACTTCTTCAACTTCCCAAAACATTAATCATGACTTTTGAATAGACCAATACCTCAAGAGAAAAAGTAGCATCCAAACTTAATGTTTGAAACAGAAATTCCTAAAATTTTTCTGTTGAAATTCAGAAATGGAAGAAAGGAAATAGAGTGTGCTGATTAAGGAATGAAAGTTAAGATATATATGTACAGGCCAGGGAACAACTTTAGTTACAAATAAGTTGTGGTATTTACTATCCACAAATAACATTCTTTTCATAGGCAGTCTTTGAATACTTTTAGGTCTTCCCAGGTGGTGCTAGTGGTAAAGAATCCACCTGTCAGTGCAGGAGACTTAAGGACTCAGGTTCGATCACTGGGTCATGATGATCCCCTGGAGTAGGAAATGGCAACCCATTCCAGTATTCTTGCCTGGAGAATTCCAAGGACAAAAGAGCCTGGTTGGCTACTGTTCGTAGAGTCACAAAGAGTCAGAAACAAATGAAACTGAAACGTAGTTTGAAAATGGTTCTTTCAGAAGCTCAAAATTTATAGATAACAGAAAACCATCCATAGTCACCTTCAGTTCAGTTCAGTCGCTCAGTCGTGTCCAACTGTTTGCAACCCCATGAATCACAGCACACCAGGCCTCCCTGTCTATCACCAATTCCCAGAGTTCACTCAGAATCACGTCCATCGAGTCAGTGATGCTATCCAGCCATCTCATCCTCTGTTCTCCCCTTCTCCTCCTGTCCCCAATCCCTCCCAGCATCAGAGTCTTTTCCAATGAGTCAGCTCTTCGCATGAGGTGGCCAAAGTACAGGAGTTTCAGCTTTAGTATCATTCCTTCCAAAGAAATCCCAGGGCTGATCTCCTTCAGAATGGACTGGTTGGATCTCCTTGCAATCCAAGGGACTCTCAAGAGTCTTCTCCAACACCACAGTTCAAAAGCATCAATTCTTCAGTGCTCAGCCTTCTTCACAGTCCAACTCTCACATCCATACATGACCATTGGAAAAACCATAGCCTTGACTAGATGGACCTTTGTTGGCACAGTAATGTCTCTGCTTTTGAATATGCTACCTAGGTTGGTCACAACTTTCCTTCCAAGGAGTGAGAGTTTTTTAATTTCATGGCTGCAGTCACTATCTTCAGTGATTTTGGAGCCCCCAAAAATAAAGTCTGACACTGTTTCCCCATCTATTTCCCATGAAGTGATGGGACAGGATGCCATGATCTCCGTTTTCTGAATGTTGAGCTTTAAGTCAACTTTTTCACTCTCCTCTTTCACTTTCATCAAGAGGCTTTTGAGTTCCTCTTCACTTTCTGCCATAAGGGTGGTGTCATCTGCATGTCTGAGGTTATTGATATTTCTCCTGGCAATCTTGATTCCAGCTTGTGCTTCTTCCAATCCAGCGTTTCTCATGATGTACTCTGCATATAAGTTAAATAAGCAGGGTGACAGAATACAGCCTTGACATACTCCTTTTCCTATTTGGAACCAGTCTGTTGTTCCATGACCAGTTCTAACTGTTGCTTCCTGACCTGCATACAGATTTCTCAAGAGGCAGGTCAGGTGGTCTGGTATTCCCATCTCTTTCAGAATTTTCCACAGTTTATTGTGATCCACACAGTCAAAGGCTTTGGCACCTTAGAGCCCGAGAAAAGAGAATCTGTCAATGCTTCCACTTTTCACCCTTCTACTTTCCATGTAGTGATGGCACCAGATGCCATGATATTATTATTATTATTATTATTATTATTATTATTTTTGCTGAGTTTCAAGCTAGCTTTCACTCTGCTTTAGTTCCTCTTCACTTTCTGCCATTAAAGTGGGATCATCTGAATATATGAGGTTGCTGATATTTCTCCCAGCAAGCTTGGTTCCAGCTTGTGATTCATCCAGCCCTGCATTTCACATGATGTACTCTGCATATAAGTTAAATAAGCCAGGTGACAATATACAGCCTTGTCATACTCCTTTCCCAATTTTGGACCAGTCCATTGTTCCATGTCTGGTTCTAACTGTGGCTTCTTGACCTGCATATAGGTTTCACAGGAGGCAGGTAAGGTGATCTGGTATTCCCATCTCTTTAATAATTTTCCACAGTTTGTTGTGATCCATGTAGTCAAAGGCTTTGTTTAGCATAGTCAATGAAGCAGAAGTAGATGTTTTTCTAGAGTCCGCTTGCTTTCTCTATGATCCAATGGATGTTGGGAATTTGATCTCTGGTTCCTCTGTCTTTTCTAAATCGAGCTTGTACATCAGAAGTTCTCAATTTACATACTGCTGAAGCCTAGCTTGAAGGATTTTGAGCATCACCTTGCTAGCATGTGAAATGAGTGCAATTGTATGGTAGTCTGAACATTCTTTGCCATTGCCCCTTTTGGGGACTGAAATGCAAACTGACTTTTTCCAGTTCCGTGGTCATTGCTGAGTTTTCCAAATTTACGGGCATATTGAGTGTAGCACTTTAACAGCATCATCTTTTAGGATTTGAAATTGCTCAGCTGAAATTCCATCGCCTCCACTACCTTTGCTCATGGTAATGCTTCCTAAGGCCCACTTGACTTCATACTTCACAATGTCTGGTTCCAGATCAGTGACCACACCATCGTGGTTATTTGGGTCATTAAGGCCACTTTTTGTACAGTTCTTCTGTATATTCTTGCCACCTCTTCTTAATCTCTTCTGCTTCTATTAGGTCCTTACTGTTTCTGTCCTTTATCATGCCCATCCTTGCATGAAATGTTCCCTTGATATCTCCAGTTTTCTTAAAGAGATCTCTAGTTTTCCCCATTCTATTGTTTTCCTCTGTTTCTTTGCACTGTTTATTTAAGAAGGCCTTCTCCTCTCTCCTTGCTATTCTCTGGATCTCAGCATTCAGGTGGCTAATATCTTTCCCTGTCTCCTTTGCCTTTCACTTCTCTTCTTTTCTCAGCTATTTGTAAGGCCTCTTTAGATAACCAGTTTGCCTCTTTATTGAATCAATAAGTGAAAACATCAATGTGTAACCAGCAGTCTGCCAAGTAGTTGGCATCCAATGTTCAGCACAAATGGTTCCAATCATTAAGTAGTTTTAAGTGTAGTAGAAAAGAAATATCTGGACACAGGTAACAATAAAATTCCAGTGAGATAAATGTCATGCAAAAGGAAAGAAATGCTTACTTAAACTTGACCATAGTAGCAAAAACACTCTATTCATGTTAGAAACAATGTTCCACCATTTATGTTTTGTCAAAGCACATTTCCTAAGCTTTAGATCCCAAAACTGCCAAAAGACATTTAAACATTTAGTATAATGACTAACTAGTACCACCATATTTGATTTTGTTTCAGAGAGATTGAATTAGTGTGGCAGTAAAACCAGTAAGGATGAGAAATAACATGTGATAATTTTTGGTAGCTTTACACTAACTTTGTGTATGTGTCTTATTAAAATGTGTTCATTATCTTAATACATAAAAAATTTTATATACAGTATAGACTCTGGATTAAGTCTGTATATTTAAGCTACAGATCATTCACTTCCCAATTACAATGCAACATAACCATGAACAAGTTGTTCAGACTTGCTGTGCTGTACTTTTGTAAAATGGAAAAAGGAATAAAATTTGTCTCATAGATTTTTAAAAATAAGTTTAATAAGGATATTTATATAAAATAATTATAATATATAATACTGCCATAATTTGTATTCAAAATATTTAATTTTAATGATTTTGTTAAAAATTTAAAAATAAAAAAATAAATCCATTTTGAAGATCAGTTGGATATGTTTTAAAAAATTTAATTATATACACATTTGCTTAAGATTTTGACATTTTGAAGAAGATACTGTAAGCAAAGTATTACCTGCATCTTGTCTTATAGATGTGTGTCTGTGTGTGTATATATATACACACACATATATATACACATATCAGATAATTTAACATATGTTAAACAAGCAGTGCATTTACATATGTAGTCACTAAATTATATGCTAAATGAATACTTAATTTCTAAAGATAAACATAATGTGTTATAAAGTTAATATGTTTTCAAATAGAATATTTACTGTATAAGCATAGAACATATTCTGATAGAATATACATCAGGTAATACTGAAAAAATATAGTTAAAAAGAGTGAATGTTTCTTCACTTTTTATTTATTTCCATTTTCCAGTATTTCCACAAAATACTTGGATTTTATATATAGATTATGATTTTATTTTGAGGAAACTAAAAGGTTTTAAAACAAAATAAGACAGTTAACTAGAAATTTTGTAACCAGGAGGCAAAAAAATGCGAGGTCATTCCTATGGGTTCCTTCTTATCTGCCTATTCTAGAAATAAACAGGAAAGAGATTAACAAGGGCAGATCATCTATGCTAGAATGCTAGAATGTTCTCACTGCTTGGCTGGTTGTGCATATACTTTTAGTGGGATAAGCTTTGTTGCTTTTGGATTTTTCCAAAATCTCCTAATGGAAAAGATCTGTTTTAAGCTAATATTACTCATTTGTAGCTATCAAACCTTTAGAGATAGAATTCTTAAAGATTACATAAAGAGATTCTGAAGAAATAAATAACTATAAAGCCATAGTTTGTTTTGTTTTGTTTTGTTTTCTTTGTTTTGTAACTTCAGTTCAGTTCAGTCACTCAGTCGTGTCCGACTCTTTGCGACCCCATGAATCGCAGCACACCAGGCCTCCCTGTCCATCACCAACTCCCGGAGTTCACTCAGACTCACGTCCATCGAGTCAGTGATGACATCCAGCTATCTCATCCTCTGTCATCCCCTTCTCCTCCTGCCCCCAATCCCTCCTGGCATCAGAGTCTTTTCCAATAAGTCAACTCTTTGCACGAGGTGGCCAAAGTACTGGAGTTTCAGCTTTAGCATCATTCCCTCCAAAGAAATCTCAGGGCTGATCTCCTTCAGAATGGACTGGTTGGATCTCCTTGCAGTCCAAGGGACTCTCAAGAGTCTTCTAAAACATCACAGTTCAAAAGCATCAATTCTTCAGCACTCAGCTTTCTTCACAGTCCAACTCTCACATCCATACATGACCAATGGAAAAACCATAGCCTTGACTAGATGGACCTTTGTTGGCAAAGTAATGTCTCTGCTTTTCAATACACTATCTAAATTGGTCACAGCTTCCTTCCAAGGAGTAAATGTCTTTTTATTGCATGGCTGCAATCACCATCTGCAGTGATTTTGAAGCCCCAAAATATAAAGTCTGACACTGTTTCCGCTGTTTCCCCATCTATTTCCCAGAGGTGATGGGACCAGATGCCATGACTTTCGTTTTCTGAATGTTGAGCTTTAAGCCAACTTTTTCACTCTCCTCTTTCACTTTCATCAAGAGGCTTTTCCGTTCCTCTTCACTTTCTGTCATAAGGGTGGTGTCATCTGCATATCTGAGGTTATTGATATTTCTCCCTGCAATCTTGATTCCAGCTTGTGCTTCTTCCATCCCAGCGTTTCTCATGATGCATTCTGCATATAAGTTAAATAAGTAGGGTGACAATATACAGCCTTGACGTACTCCTTTTCCTATTTGGAACCAGTCTGTTTTCCATGTCCAGTTCTAATTTTTGCTTCCTGACCTTCATATAGGCTTCTCAAGAAGCAAGTCAGGGGGTCTGGTATACCCATCTATTTCAGAATATTACGCCTATTAAAATAAGACTAGTAATGGTTAAGTTTACCAGCTTCCCTGGTGGGTCAATGGTAATGAATTCACCTGAAATGCAGGAGATGCATGCAGGAGACATGGGTTTGATCCCTGGGTCAGGAAGATCCCCTGGAGAAGGAAATGGCAACCCACTCCATTATTCTTGCCTAGGGAATCCTCGGGACAGAGGAGCCTGGTGGGCTACACTACATGGTTCACAAAAGAGTTGGACATGATTAAGTGACTAAACAATAACAATGACAGTTAAGTTTAATTCTTTTGCACATAGACTTAGCTATATAATTTCCAGATCAGGAAAATGAAAATGGTCATGTTATTCAAAATCATTAAAAATTACAAGACAACAACAGTAGAGCATTAGACCAAATGCAGGGTCCTTCTAAAGGTAGTGTCTTTTTAACTGTACTGTCATATGCTCACAAACCCTGTTTGTACATTAGCTTTCAACTATGCAGACAAAATTAGTCAGTAATGTAATCATATTCCTCCTGTAATATACTGCTGCTGCTGCTGCTAAGTCACTTCAGTCGTGTCCGACTCTTAGACAGCAGCCTACCAGGCTACTCTGTACATGGGATTTTCCAGGCAAGAGTACTGGAGTGGGGTGCCATTGCCTTCTCTGCCTGTAATATACTACAAGCAGTTTAATTATATCCAATTAATGTTAAAAACACTCAGCAGTCAGACAATATATCATCTAATAACTGTTTTGACAATTTCCTTTAAGTATCAGTATAAGCCTTCAGTTACAAAGACATAAAAAGAGTCTTCTGTTTCAGCTAAGAAAACATAGATTGAATTAGAATATAAATAAAACATGACAAATATCATGTTGACCACACATACATACATTCATAGATATATAGCTGTATTCTCTAAGAAAAAAGGATATAGTTCAATGAGTGGCTCAAATTATTGCCTTTGAACACCTTCATCCAATGACTTCATGCTTTAATTTATTGAATTTAAATTATATGTGGCCACTGGTGGCTGAGAGGGTAAAGAATCTGCCTGCTATACAGAAGACCCAGGTTCAATGCCTGGAGAAGGGAATGCCTACACATTAGTATTTTAGCCTGGAGAATTTATGGACAGAGGAGTCTGGAGGGCTACAGTCCATGAAGTTGCCAAGAGTCAGACATGACTGAGGGACTTTCACTTTTTTACTTTTATGAATATATTTAAATCTGTTTTGTCCTTTAAATACTATATTTTCTTATTTGTTACTCAGTATTTCATGATGTCAGAATGATGTATTAAATAGAACTAAAGATCTTAGAACCCATACTAAATCCCTTTCTAATTCCATATACTTGTGTTTACTTGCTGTACTGATTTTATGTTCAGAACCAGCTTTGTGATCAATCTACTACATTACTCTGCCAGACTACCCTACCTCTGACATTAGATTTGGCATGAAGCAAGTTCAGATGTTCAAGCTGGTTTTAGAAAAGGCAGAGTAACCAGAAACCAAATTGCCAACATCTGCTGGATCATCAAAAAAGCAAGAGAGTTCCAGAAAAAATATCTCTTTCTGCTTTATTGAATATGCCAAAGCCTTTGACTGTGTGGATCACAATAAACTGTGGAAAATTCTGAAAGAGATGGGAATACCAGACCACCTGAACTGCTTCTTGAGAAATCTGTATGCAGGTCAGGAAGCAACAGTTAGAACTGGACATGGAACTACAGACTGGTTCCAATTAGGAAAAGGAGGACATCAAGGCTGTAATTTATCACCCTGGTTATTTAACTTATATGTAGAGTACATCATGAGAAATGCTGGACTGGAAGAAGCACAAGCTGGAATCAAAATATCCAGGAGAAATATTAATAACCTCAGATACGCAGAACACCACCCTTATGGCAGAAAGTGAAGAGGAACTCAAAAGCCTCTTGATGAAAGTGAAAGAGGAGAGTGAAAAAGTTGGCTTAAAGCTCAACATTCAGAAAACGGAGATCATGGCATCTGGTCCCATAACTTCATGGGAAATAGATGGGGAAACAGTGGAAACAGTGTCAGACTTTATTTTTGGGGGCTCCAAAATCACTGCAGATGGTGATTGCAGCCATGAAATTAAAAGAAGCTTACTCCTTGGAAGGAAAGTTATGACCAACCTAGATAGCATATTGAAAAGCAGAGACATTACTTTGCCAACAAAGGTTAGTCTAGTCAAGGCTATGGTTTTTCCATTGGTCATGTATGGATGTGAGAGTTGGACTGTGAAGAAAGCTGAGTGCCGAATAATTGATGCTTTTGAACTGTGATGTTGGAGAAGACTCTTGAGAGTCCCTTGGACTGCAAGGAGATCCAACCAGTCCATTCTGAAGGAGATCAGCCCTGAGATTTCTTTGGAGGGAATGATGCTAAAGCTGAAACTCTAGTACTTTGGCCACCTCATGCGAAGAGCTGACTCATTGGAAAAGACTCTGATGCTGGGAGGGATTGGGGGCAGGAGGAGAAGGGGACGACAGAGGATGAGATGGCTGGATGGCATCACTGACTCTATGGACGTGAGTCTGAGTGAACTCCCGGAGTTTGTGATGGACACGGAGGCCTGGCGTGCCGTGATTCATGGGGTCGCAAAGAGTTGGACACAACTGAGCGACTGATCTGATCTGATAATTAGGTAGTCCAAGATTTAGTGACTTAACAAAAGCCATTTCAGTATATCTTTTGAAATTTTGATTAGGAATTTTACCAAGGGTTGCATGACTGTGACTTGTGTTATTAAGTCACCAGCTGCAAGTTCCAATGTGGTTTCTTACACACTTGGCATCCTGATAAAGACAGTTGGAAACAGTTCAGCTGGGCCCCACTCCCTTCCATTTTTGTCTCAGGACCTGGATAGCCACACTTACACAAGGTTCCTAGAAAAAGTGCAGTAAAAGATAAAGAGGAAGTGAAAGTTGCCTCTCTCTTACTACCTGAAAAGATATTGGTCCAACAGTATTTCCACAGAGTTCTATATAATATAGTTCTACTCAAAATAGCTACAGAGCCCTCTTATATTCAAGAGGCAGGGTGATAGGTAACAAAAGGAGTGTCAAAGTATTTGTATATTTCTTTAATCTACCAAACCATGATTAGGTAATATAGATAAACAATTAATTTGTATACATAAATTGCTTTGTATGATCACTTTTACATCACTTAAGGCACTTTATAGACACAGATATAGTTAGATATAGATAGAATTATAACAACAAAATGAATGTAGGTAGATAGATATTGCCATTTATTCAGCAACCATCCATTAAATACCTTTTTCTATGAACTAGGAATAGTTAAAACAGAAAAATGTGAATTTGTTTCTTTGCTAACAACAGCAAACAGGACTTATTAGAAAAATACAAATAAAGTTGAATAGTAGCTTATTCTTTTGTGTTTAATTAAATATACAGAGACTGCATTTTCAAAATGCAAAAAATTTATTTTATATATGCCTTTACAGTAAAGAGATATTTCCCAGATAATTTTGTTAAAAAAAGCATGTTGTTTTTCATGTTATTTGCTTTTCTTTCCCCCATTGACATGTGTCTGACATCCAAGTTTTCATTTTCGTTGATAAACAAACAAATAAATAAACAGACATTTATTTTAAAAAAAGTTAACTTACTTAAATTAAGTAATATTAGATTGAGAAGAAAGGCCAAAATAGAATACATTGCTGAAGATATCTAAAATGTATTGCATATATAATCCTTATACAAAACTGAATAGAAAAAGCCCAGAGAGGAAAGGACTAAATACAAAAATTAAATCCTGCATATCAACTGTTGGACACCTGAAAAGTAAAATCTTGCCCTGTATGAATATAGAGGAAATGCAGAATACATCCCAGATAATTTGTCATTTTCTCTTATAAATTTGATTGATTTATTAATATGATTATATACAGAACACTCCAAAATTCTTTCAAGAGCCCATAAGTAAATATGCTCTCAGCAATAAAACATATAATGAGATAAAAGGTGGTACTCTCTTTTCAAACAGTTTGAAGGGACACAAGTCATAGGTCATAAGCTACCAAAGAAAGAAGTCTTACTTAAGAAGCAGTATTTTGCCTAAAGGTAAACTCAGATAATTATGATTGTTCATTTTATATGTGTGTGTGTATATATATATATATATATATATATATACATTTATATATATATTAGTAACTTGTTGGCTCATTATAATTCCATTGTTTACCTTAAATAAGACTGCCTGTTAGTTCTCCAGCAAAGATGGGTTTACTCAGAATCAGCAAAGATTTGCAATTACAGCACTTCCACGTGCAAGGCCCTGCACAGCAAGGAGAGAAGAACTCATTTAAACAAAAGTGAAGGAATTTGGGAAGTCTCTAGTAAGCAGAGCTCATTGGAGGAACTGAGAGTTGGAAGCATACTGATTTTTGATTGACTGAGTTGTGGCAGTCTCTCATTAGCTAAACTCTTGGCAGACAAGAAGAAATCATTCTTTCCCCTTTGGGCATGAGAGCTTCCCCTTCTGGTCTTCCAATTCTGTTTTAGTTGGGATTTCTGTTTAACTAAATTTTACACCATATTACATTTCACAAATATAGGTGAAAGGTTATTGGATATGGATTTATATTCAGTTCAGTCATTCAGTTGTGACCGACTCTTTACCACCCCATGGACAGCAGCACACCAGGCTTCCCTGTCCATTATCAGGATTTATATTAGGTTTATAGAAAAATGTCCCCTTGTGGAAACTGAGATTGTGGGCCTATTTTATGTATCTGATGGGGCTTTCTTTGTATATCTGTTGTATTTTGATTTATAAGAAATATATATTTGGTCATTTAGGTTACAAAACTTTATTTCTCATATATATTTGACATTTGTTCATGATCCCTGGCATATGACTCCTAAAACCCTTGGAATTTTCTATGATGAGAGCTAAAAAGGCACCTTTTGTTACGCTAATGAGATGACTGTTGAAAAGCCCTAAAGTGGGGTGCCTGATTGCCATGAGAACCAACAGCATGATTAGACTGTTGGAACTTTCAGTCCACTTCTGCCCCCAACTACAAGGACAGAAGAAGGACTGGAGATTGAGTTCAACTGCCAGTGGCCAATTATTTAATTATACCTATGCAATAAAGGGATAAAGAACATTCCCATGGAAAATAAATGCAAAAAAGTAAAATGGCTGTCTAGGGAGGCCTTACAAATAGCTGTGAAAAGAAGAGAAGCGAAAAGCAAAGGAGAAAAGGAAAGATATAAATATCTGAATGCAGAGTTCCAAAGAATAGCGAGAAGAGATAAGAAAGCCTACTTCAGCAATCAGTGCAAAGAAATAGAGGAAAACAACAGAATGGGAAAGACTAGAGATCTCTTCAAGAAAATCAGAGATACCAAAGGAACATTTCATGCAAAGATGGGCTCAATAAAGGACAGAAATGGTATGGACCTAACAGAAGCAGAAGGTATTAAGAAGAGATGGCAAGAATACACAGAAGAACTGTACAAAAAAGATCTTCATGACCCAGATAATCATGATGGTGTGATCACTGACCTAGAGCCAGACATTCTGGAATGTGAAGTCAAGTGGGCCTTAGAAAGCATCACTATGAACTAAGCTAGTGGAGGTGATGGAATCCCAGTTGAGCTATTCCAAATCCTGAAAGATGATGCTGTGAAAGTGTTGCACTCAATATGCCAGCAAATTTGGAAAACTCAGCAGTGGCCACAGGACTGGAAAAAGTCCGTTTTCATTCCAATCCCAAAGAAAGGCAATGCCAAAGAATGCTCAAACTACCGCACAATTGTACTCATCTCACACGCTAGTAAAGTAATGCTCAAAATTCTCCAAGCCAGGCTTCAGCAATATGTGAACCATGAATTTCCTGATGTTCAAGCTGGTTTTAGAAAAGACAGAGATACCAGAGATCAAATTGCCAACATCTGCTGGATCATGGAAAAAGCAAGAGAGTTCCAGAAAAGCATCTATTTCTGCTTTATTGACTATGCCAAAGCCTTTGACTGTGTGGATTGCAATAAACTGTGGAAAATTCTGAAAGAGATGGGAATACCAAACCACCTGATCTGCCTCTTGAGAAATTTGTATGCAGGTCAGGAAGTAACAGTTAGAACTGGACATGGAACAACAGACTGGTTCCAAATAGGAAAAAGATTTCGTCAAGGCTGTATATTGTCACCCTGTTTATTTAAATTATATGCAGAGTACATCATGAAAAACGCTGGACTGGAAGAAGCACAAGCTGGAATCAAGACTGCCAGGGGAAATATCAATAACCTCAAATATGCAGATGACACCACCCTTATGGCAGAAAGTGAAGAGGAGGAACTAAAAAGCCTCTCGATGAAAGTGAAAGAGGAGAGTGAAAAAGTTGGCTTAAAGCTCAACATTCAGAAAACGAAGATCATGGCATCTGGTCCCATCACTTCATGGGAAATAGATGGGGAAACAGGGGAAACAGTGGCTGACTTTATTTTTCCGGGCTCCAAAATCACTGCAGATGGTGACTGCAGCCATGAAATTAAAAGACGCTTACTCCTTGGAAAGAAAGTTATGACCAACCTAGATAGCATATTCAAAAGCAGAGACATTACTTTGCCAACAAAGGTTAGTCTAGTCAAGGCTATGGTTTTTCCTGTGGTCATGTATGGATGTGATTGGACTGTGAAGAAGGTTGAGCGCGGAAGAATTGATGCTTTTGAACTGTGGTGTTGGAGAAGACTCTTGAGAGTCCCTTGGACTGCAAGGAGATCCAACCAGTCCATTCTGAAGGAGATCAGCCCTGGGATTTCTTTGGAGGGTATGATGCTGAAGCTGAAATTCCAGTACTTTGGCCACCTCCTGGGAAGAGCTGACTCATTGGAAAAGACTCTGATGCTGGGAGGGATTGTGGACAGGAGGAGAAGGGGACGACAGAGGATGAGACGGCTGCATGGCATCACTGACTCGATGGACAGGAGTCTGAGTGAACTCCGGGAGTTGTGATGGACAGGGAGGCCTGGTGTGCTGCGATTCATGGGGTCACCAAGAGTCGGACACAACTGAGCGACTGATCTGATCTGATCTGATCTGATGCAATAAAGCCTTCATAAAATCCCCAAAGGACAGTGTTTAGAAAGCTTTCAGTTTGCTGAACACCTGGAGATTTGGGAAGAATAGCATGTGGGGAGAGAGCATGAATGTTCCTTGTCCTTTTCCCATATCCTATACCAAACATCTATTCCATAAAATGTTTCCTTGAGTTCTTTGAGCCACTCTAGCAAATTAATGAAATCCAACGAGTGGGTAGTCATATTTATAGCCAGTTGTCCAGAAGCACAGGTGATAACCTGGGCTTGCATCTGGCTTCAGAAGTGAAGAGTGGGAATAGTCTTATTGCACTGATTCCTTAACCTGTAGAATTTGATGCTATCTCCTTGATGCTGCTGCTGCTGCCGCTAAGTTGCTTCAGTTGTGTCCAACTCTGTGCGACCCCATAGATGGCAGCCCACCAGGCTTCCCCGTCCCTGGGATTCTCCAGGCAAGAACACTGGAGTGGGTTGCCATTTCCTTCTCCAATGCATGAAAGAGAAAAGTGAAAGTGAAGTCGTTCAGTCATGTCCGACTCTTAGCGACCCCATGGACTGCAGCCTACCAGGCTCCTCCATCCATGGGATTTTCCAGGCAAGAGTACTGGAGTGGGTCTCCAGTGCCTTCTCTGATCTCCTGATAGGGAATATGAAAGTTCAGTTGAATTGTGCAACACCCACCTTGTATCAGAGCATTGATTGTTGGTCTGGGGAAACCCACCATCCTGTTTCAGAGACAAATTGATACCTATAATCACTACTTCTGTGATACCTTGTGGGAATGTTAGAGTAGTCAGTGAAAGACTGAATATTAGTTGGAATATCAGATAACTATAAATTAGGAATATTTTCCCATTTTTGGCTTAGAAGAATAATTTGTATTTTTTTTACCAGCTTAAAGCTAAAGTTAACAAGAACAATGTAACATAGTAAAATTTCAAAGTTATTATTATAAGCATAAATACAAGCTATGATAAATGGTACTATTAATAATTAGATTTTCCTGAAGAGCAAATCAGCATATTTTATTTAAATAAAATTCCCTTCAAATTTTCAAATTTCAGAAAATAATTTTACTTGGTAATCATCAAATGGCATCTTGTAGAATGAACATTGAGATATGGTTCATGAATTTAAGCAATTCTGTGTGATTTTTTTAAATTGTAAGTGAATAGACCATCAAAGTCATTTCCTTCTAAATATATGTATATAGTATATATTTTTTAAATATAGGTATATAACATATTTAAATATATATGATTTGCAACACTAACATAAGAACCTAAATAATGACAAGCAAGATTGGGACTCAAAATTACTTAGAAGTTTAGTAATACCACAGGGATTGGAATTTCAAAAGCAAATAAACTTTAGGATTTCTGATAGAGAATTATCTTCTGGTTAATTGCTATTAAAAACTGAACATTTTAGGAATGTTTAAAATCTGTTAGAGAATTCAAGTATGAAGGAGAAATCAAAAGCTTTTCAGACAAGCAAAAGCTGAGAGAATTCTGCACCACCAAACCAGCTCTCCAACAAATACTAAAGGATATTCTCTAGACAGGAAACACAAAAACGGTGTATAAACTTGAACCCAAAACAATAAAGTAAATGGCAACGGGAACATACTTATCAGTAATTACCTTAAATGTAAATGGGTTGAATGCCCCAACCAAAAGACAAAGACTGGCTGAATGGATACAAAAACAAGACCCCTACATATGTTGTCTACAAGAGACCCACCTCAAAACAGGGGACACATACAGACTGAAAGTGAAGGGCTGGAAAAAGATTTTCCATGCAAATAGGGACCAAAAGAAAGCAGGAGTAGCAATACTCATATCAGATAAAATAGACTTTAAAACAAAGGCTGTGAAAAGAGACAAAGAAGGTCACTACATAATGATCAAAGGATCAATCCAAGAAGAAGATATAACAATTATAAATATATATGCACCCAACACGGGAGCACCACAGTACGTAAGACAAATGCTAACAAGTATGAAAGGAGAAATTAACAATAACACAATAATAGTGGGAGACTTTAATACCCCACTTACACCTATGGATAGATCAACTAAACAGAAAATTAACAAGGAAACACAAACTTTAAATGATACAATAGACCAGTTAGACCTAATTGATATCTATAGGTCATTTCATCCCAAAACAATGAATTTCACCTTTTTCTCAAGCGCACATGGAACCTTCTCCAGGATAGATCACATCCTGGGCCATAAAGCTAGCCTTGGTAAATTCAAAAAAATAGAAATCATTCCAAGCATTTTTTCTGACCACAATGCAGTAAGATTAGATCTCAATTACAGGAGAAAAACTATTAAAAATTCCAACATATGGAGGCTGAACAACACGCTGCTGAATAATCCACAAATCACAGAAGAAATCAAAAAAGAAATCAAAATTTGCATAGAAACGAATGAAAATGAAAACACAACAACCCAAAACCTGTGGGACACGGTAAAAGCAGTCCTAAGGGGAAAGTTCATAGCAATACAGGCACACCTCAAGAAACAAGCAAAAAGTCAAATAAATAACCTAACTCTACACCTAAAGCAACTAGAAAAGGAAGAAATGAAGAACCCCAGGGTTAGTAGAAGGAAAGAAATCTTAAAAATTAGAGCAGAAATAAATGCAAAAGAAACAAAAGAGACCATAGCAAAAATCAACAAAACCAAAAGCTGGTTCTTTGAAAGGATAAATAAAATTGACAAACCATTAGCCAGACTCATCAAGAAACAAAGGGAGAAAAATCAAATCAACAAAATTAGAAACAAAAATGGAGAGATCACAACAGACAACACAGAAATCCAAAGGATCATAAGAGACTACTATCAACAATTATATGCCAATAAAATGGACAACGTGGAAGAAATGGACAAATTCTTAGAAAAGTACAACTTTCCAAAACTGGACCAGGAAGAAATAGAAAATCTTAACAGACCCATCACAAGCATGGAAATTGAAACTGTAATCAAAAATCTTCCAGCAAATAAAAGCCCAGGTCCAGACGGCTGCACAGCTGAATTCTACCAAAAATTTAGAGAAGAGCTAACACCTATCCTGCTCAAACTCTTCCAGAAAATTGCAGAGGAAGGTAAACTTCCAAACTCATTCTATGAGGCCACCATCACCCTAATACCAAAACCTGACAAAGATCCCACAAAAAAAGAAAACTACAGGCCAATATCACTGATGAACATAGATGCAAAAATCCTTAACAAAATTCTAGCAATCAGAATCCAACAACACATTAAAAAGATCATACACCATGATCAAGTGGGCTTTATCCCAGGGATGCAAGGATTCTTCAATATCCGCAAATCAATCAATGTAATACACCACATTAACAAATTGAAAAATAAAAACCATATGATTATCTCAATAGATGCAGAGAAAGCCTTTGACAAAATTCAACATCCATTTATGATAAAAACTCTCCAGAAAGCAGGAATAGAAGGAACATACCTCAACATAATAAAAGCTATATATGACAAACCCACTGCAAACATTATCCTCAATGGTGAAAAATTGAAAGCATTTCCTCTAAAGTCAGGAACAAGACAAGGGTGCCCACTTTCACCATTACTATTCAACATAGTTTTGGAAGGTTTGGCCACAGAAATCAGAGCAGAAAAAGAAATAAAAGGAATCCAAATTGGAAAAGAAGAAGTAAAACTCTCACTATTTGCAGATGACATGATCCTCTACATAGAAAACCCTAAAGAGTCCACCAGAAAATTACTAGAAATAATCAATGACTACAGTAAAGTTGCAGGATATAAAATCAACACACAGAAATCCCTTGCATTCCTATACACTAATAATGAGAAAACAGAAAGAGAAATTAAGGAAACAATTCCATTCACCATTGCAACGGAAAGAATAAAATACTTAGGAATATATCTACCTAAAGAAACTAAAGACCTATATATAGAAAACTATAAAACACTGGTGAAAGAAATCAAAGAGGACACTAATAGATGGAGAAATATACCATGTTCATGGATTGGAAGAATCAATATAGTGAAAATGAGTATACTACCCAAAGCAATTTATAGATTCAACGCAATCCCTATCAAGCTACCAACAGTATTCTTCACAGAGCTAGAACAAATAATTTCACAATTTGTATGGAAATACAAAAAACCTCGAATAGCCAAAGCGATCTTGAGAAAGAAGAATGGAACTGGAGGAATCAACCTACCTGACTTCAGGCTCTACTACAAAGCCACAGTTATCAAGACAGTATGGTACTGGCACAAAGACAGAAATATTGATCAATGGAATAAAATAGAAAGCCCAGAGATAAATCCACGCACATATGGACATCTTATCTTTGACAAAGGAGGCAAGAATATACAATGGATTAAAGACAATCTCTTTAACAAGTGGTGCTGGGAAATCTGGTCAACCACTTGTAAAGAATGAAACTGGACCACTTTCTAACACCATACACAAAAATAAACTCAAAATGGATTAAAGATCTAAACATAAGACCAGAAACTATAAAACTCCTAGAGGAGAACATAGGCAAAACACTCTCCGACATACATCACAGCAGGATCCTCTATGACCCACCTCCCAGAATATTGGAAATAAAAGCAAAAATAAACAAATGGGACCTAATTAACCTTAAAAGCTTCTGCACATCAAAGGAAACTATTAGCAAGGTGAAAAGACAGCCTTCAGAATGGGAGAAAATAATAGCAAATGAAGCAACCGACAAACAACTAATCTCAAAAATATACAAGCAACTCCTACAGCTCAACTCCAGAAAAATAAACGACCCAATCAAAAAATGGGCCAAAGAACTAAATAGACATTTCTCCAAAAAGACATACAGATGGCTAACAAACACATGAAAAGATGCTCAACATCACTCATTATCAGAGAAATGCAAATCAAAACCACTATGAGGTACCATTTCACACCAGTCAGAATGGCTGCGATCCAAAAGTCTACAAATAATAAATGCTGGAGAGGGTGTGGAGAAAAGGGAACCCTCTTACACTGTTGGTGGGAATGCAAACTAGTACAGCCACTATGGAGAACAGTGTGGAGATTCCTTAAAAAACTGGAAATAGAACTGCCTTATGATCCAGCAACCCCACTGCTGGGCATACACACTGAGGAAACCAGAAGGGAAAGAGACACGTGTACCCCAATGTTCATCGCAGCACTGTTTATAATAGCCAAGACATGGAAGCAACCTAGATGTCCATCAGCAGATGAATGGATAAGAAAGCTGTGGTACATATACACAATGGAGTATTACTCAGCCATTAAAAAGAATACATTTGAATCAGTTCTAATGAGGTGGATGAAACTGGAGCCTATTATACAGAGTGAAGTAAGCCAGAAGGAAAAACATAAATACAGTATACTAACGCATATATATGGAATTTAGAAAGATGGTAACAATAACCCGGTGTACGAGACAGCAAAAGAGACACTGATGTATAGAACAGTCTTATGGACTCTGTGGGAGAGGGAGAGGGTGGGAAGATTTGGGAGAATGGCAATGAAACATGTAAAATATCATGTAGGAAACGAGTTGCCAGTCCAGGTTCGATGCATGATGCTGGATGCTTGGGGCTGGTGCACTGGGACGGCCCAGAGGGATGGTATGGGGAGGGAGGAGGGAGGAGGGTTCGGGATGGGGAACACATGTATACCTGTGGCGGATTCATTTTGATATTTGGCAAAACTAATACAATTATGTAAAGTTTAAAAATAAAATAAAATTGGAAGAATAAAAAAAAAAAAGAAAAGAAAAAAAAAATCTGTTAGAGAAACAAATCAATTATCTGGTAGTTACCTAGGAGACAACTTTAGTGGTACAGAACACAGATGAAAGATTTGCAGACAAGCAAAAAACCTATACATACTCTATAGTAATAGTGAAGTCACTCAGTCGTGTCTGACTCTTTGCGACCCCATGGACAGCAGCCAACCAAGCTCCTCCATCCATGGGATTTTCCAGGCAAGAATACTGGACTGGGTTGCCATTTCCTACTCCAGGGGACCTTCCTGAACCAGGGATCAAACCCGAGTCTGCCGCATTGTAGGCAGATGCTTTACTGTCTGAGCCACCAGGGAAGGCCTACTTACTCTAGTCCTAATTATAACCCACTTGTTTATCCCCTACTTGCCAATACCTTGCAAATTAGAAGCAACAAATAAAAAATATTTCAAGGCACACTTATAGCTATAAAAAATCTTTTGGACAGGAAATATGAGGAAAAGTAAGTCTCTGAGCTCAGCAAACACATCAATTTGGATGACTATATTATAAGAAACATAGAAATTCCAAAGTAGAAATCCTTTCAGATTTTGCACTTAATCCTCAAGGACTTGGAACACTGTAAGAGTAAAAGCTGAAGGCAAGATCCCAAGCTAGCTATAGCACTAGATCTAATAATTTTGCATGACATATAAAGTATTTCATCTCATCTATGTGCAATCATGATTTTTACTCAAATATTTTAAAATGCCTTTTAGCTTTGAATATGTATCATTCAGATATTTTTCCCCTTTTGTGCATCTTATTATTTTGCCTATTGCCATTTATTTGGAATAAGACCTTTCAGGAATTGCTGTGTGCTTTTTCCAAGAAATGAGAGTCAATGTTAGTGAATTTGTCAAGTGAGGGAATACGAATGAAGCTTTGTTTTGGAGAGTGAAATTTTATCATAATATCTAGATCATCTACTTAAAGATTTTTTAATCCCATGGTCATAAATATTGCATATTTGATTCTTAAGATTTTAAATGAAATATTTCCTCATATCTTAGAGACAGTGACAAAGGTCACATTAGATACTGGGTAGGATTCCAGTACTCTTTCCAAGATAAAGATGTTAGTGAAGTGAGTAAACTATCGCTAATGAAAATAATACTGTCTAGAGTTAAACCTCAGGAGAGTAACTGATGTTTATAACACCCTGAGATATATAAAAAACTTTATTTTTAGTCCACATATCCAGTGTTTAATATAGTGTTAAGAATAGTTAATATCAGCACAGAGGTTAAGAGCACAAAGAGTGAACCCAGAGGACTTGATCTAGAACCCCAGTTCTGTTACTTGTTAGCTGGTCAAGTAACTTACTTATAAACTTGTTTCTTTACCCTAAAATGAGCATAATTATAGTGTGCACCTCACAGGCTTATGCTAAGGATAAAATTTTATCTTTATGCGAAGGATAAGAGTCATATCTGACTCTTTGCAAGCCTATGGACTATAGTCTTCCAGGCTCCTCTGTCTGTGGGATGTTATAGATGAGAATACTGAAGTGGGTTGCCATGCCCTCCTTGGAGGATCTTCCTCATCCAAGGACTAAACTCACATCTCTTGTGTCTCCTGTATGGCAGGTGGATTACTAGCACCACCTGGAAAGCCAAGGATACAATTATTTAACATTCACAGAACACTCTGAGGGGTCACCTTCTCTATTATATTGTGCTGTATCAGTGTTGTTGTTGTTCAGTTGCTCAGTCATGTCCAACTCTTTGAAACCCCATGGACTTCAGTATGCCAGGATTTCCTGTCCATCATCATCTCCTGGAGCTTGCTCAAACTCATGTCCTTTGAGTTGGTGATGCCATCCAACCATCTCATCCTAAGTCATCCCCTTCTCTTCCTGCCTTCAATGTTTCCCAGCATCAGGGTCTGTTCTAATGACTTTCTAATATCATTGTTAGTTGTTTCCATAAACTGTTCAATTTAGCTTGCTGAAATATTCACTTGTCAGATTTATAAAATGTTATTTTAAACATTTAAGATACTTATTTATACCATTTACACAGACCCCTCCCCCCGCCTTCTTTTGTAATAAGATCATCTATCCAAAGTAACCTAAAGTGATAATAATTTGAGAAAGGGAAGTTTAGCTCTCTCCACTGCTTTAATATATATTGAAAGATATGTTATTTTTCAAGAAGTTTATTTAAAAGGTCCATGAAGTTGAAAATAATATTATACTAAGGTAAAACAAACAAAAAATCTACTTGAGCTTTTGATTACCAGTTGTTGTTCAGCTGCTGAGTTGTGTCTGTATCTTTGCAACCCCATGGACCCCAGCACATCAGCCTCTTCTGTCCTGGAGTTTGCTCAAAGTTATGTCCATTGAGTCATTGATGCTATCTAACATTCATGATCTCTGCTGCCCCTTCTCCTTCTTCCCTCAGTCTTTCCCAGAACCAGGATCTTTTTCAATGAGTCGGCTTTTTGCATCAGGTGGCCAAAGTATTGGAGCTTCAGCATCAGTCCTTCCAATGAATATTCAGGATTAATTTCCTTTAAAATTGACTGGTTGACCTTCCATCCAGTGGATTCTCAGGAGTCTTATCCAGACAGAGCCTATGTTAAATTCTGTGTGACTATCCTTACAGTAAACTTATAGTTGTTAAGAGCTAATGAGTCAGTGATAGTTCAGCTAATATCTCAAGTTCAATAAGTTTTAACTTGTCAAGTTCAGTAAGTGGAAAGAAATCAAGATTTGAACATAGGCAGCCAGACTGAGGAGCAACCTCATGTCCAAGGAGCTGTGGCTACGTGGGCGCAGGAGAACCGAGAGGAGGTACTCCACATTCCAGGTCAGGAGGGGTGGCCATGAGGAGATACCCCCTCGTCCAAGGTAAGGAGCAGTGGCTGTGCTTTGCTAGAGCAGCCATGAAGAGACACCACAAGACGAAGGTAAGGGAAACTCAAGTAAGACAGTAGGTGTTGCTAGAGCATCAGAGGGCAGACACACTGATCACATGGAACACAGCCTTGTCTAACTCAATGAAACTAAGCCATGCTGTGTGGGGCCACCGAAGACGGGAGGGTCATGGTGGAGAGGTCTGACAGAATGTGGTCCACTGGAGAAGGGAATGGGAAAACACTTCAGTATTCTTGCCTTGAGAATCCCATGAACAATATGAAAAGGCAAAATGATAGGATACTGAAAGGGGAACTCCCTAGGTCGGTAGGTGCCCAGTATGCTACTGGAGATCAGTGGAGAAATAACCCCAGGAAGAATGAAGGGATGAAACCAAAGCAAAAACAATACCCAGTTGTGGATGTGATTGGTGATAGAAGCAAGTTCCGATGCTGTTAAGAGCAATATTGCATAAGAACGTGGAATGTCAGGTCCATGAATCAAGGCAAATTGGAAGTGGTCAAACAGGAAATGGCTAGAGTGAACCTCGATATTCTAGGAATCAACAAACTCACATGGACTGGAATGGGTGAATTTAACTCCGATGACCATTATATCTACTACTGTGGGCAGGAATCCCTTAGAAGAAATGGAGTAGCCATCATGATCAGCATAAGAGTTCGAAATGCAGTATGTGGATAAAACCACAAAAACAACACAATGATCTCTGTTCGTTTCCAGGCAAACCATTCATTATCACAGTAATCCAACCCTATGCCCCAACCAGTAATGCCAAAGAAGCTGAGGTTGAATGGTTCTATGAAGACCTAGAAGACCTTTTAGAACTAACACCAAAAAAGATGTCCTTTTCATTACAGGGGACAGGAATGCAAAAGTAGGAAGTCAAGAAACACCTGGAGTAACAGGCAAATTTGACCTTGGAATACGGAATGAAGCAGGGCAAAGACTAATAGAGTTTTCCCAAGAAAATGCTGTGGTCATAGCAAACACTCTCTTCCAACAACACAAGAGAAGACTCTATACATGGACATCACCAGATGGTCAAAACTAAAATGAGATTGATTATATTCTATGTAGCCAAAGATGGAGAAGCTCTATATAGTCAGCAAAAACAAGACCAGGAGCTGAATGTGGCTAAGATCATGAACTTCTTATTGCCAAATTCAGAATTAAATTGAAAAGTAGGGAACACTTTCATCAAAATGCATTTTAGTTCCTCTTCACTTTCTGCCATAAGGGTGGTGTCATCTGCATATCTGAGGTTAGGGATATTTCTCCCAGCAGTCTTGATTCCAGCTTCTGCTTCTTCCAGCCCAGCATTTCTCATGATGTACTCTACATATAAGTTAAATAAGCAGGGTGACAATATACAGCCTTGACAAACTCCTTTTTCTATTTGGAACCACTCTGTTGTTCCATGAGCAGTTCTAGCTGTTGCTTCCTGACCTGCATACAAATTTCTCAAGAGGCAGATCAGGTGGTTTGGTATTCCCATCTCTTTCAGAATTTTCTACAGTTTATTGCGATCCACACAGTCAAAGGCTTTGGCACAGTCAATAAAGCAGAAATAGATGCTTTTCTGGAACTCTCTTGCTTTTTTCACGATCCAGCGGATGTTGGCAATTTGATCTCTGGTTCCTCTGTCTTTTCTAAAACCAGCTTGAACATCAGGGAATTCACCGTTCACATATTGCTGAAGCCTGGCTTGGAGAATTTTGAGTATTACTTTACTACCATGTGAGATGGATGCAATTGTGCGGTAGTTTGAGCATTCTTTGGCATTGCCTTTCTTTGGGATTGGAATGAAAACTGACCTTTTCCAGTCCTGTGGCCAAGGCTGAGTTTTCCAAATTTGCTGGCATATTGAGTGCAACACTTTCACAGCATCATCTTTCAGGATTTGGAATAGCTCAACTGAAATTCCATCACCTCCACTAGCTTTGTTCATAGTGATGCTTTCTAAGGCCCACTTGACTTCACATTCCAGGATGTCTGCCTCTAGGTCAGTGATCACACCATCATGATTATCTGGGTCGTGAAGATCTTTTTTGTACAGTTCTTCTGTGTATTCTTGCCATCTCTTCTTAATACCTTCTGCTTAGGACCTAACCTTCTGTTAGGTCCATACCATTTTTGTCCTTTATCGAGCCCATCTTTACATGAAATGTTCCTGTGGTATCTCTGATTTTCTTGAAGAGATCTCTAGTCTTTCTCATTTTGTTGTTTTCCTCTAGTTCTTTGCATTGATCGCTGAGGAAGACTTTCTTATCTCTTCTTGCTATTCTTTGGAACTCTGCATTCAGATGCTTATATCCTTCCTTTTCTCCTTTGCTTTTCACTTCTCTTCTTTTCACAGCTATTTGTAAGGCCTCCCCAGACAACCATTTTGCTTTTATGCACATCTTTTCCATGGGAATGGTCTTGATCCCTTTCTCCTGTACAATGTCATGAACCTCATTCCATAGTTCATCAGGCACTCTATCAGACCTAAGCCCTTAAATCTTTTTCTCACTTCCACTGTATAATCATAAGGGATTTGATTTAGGTCATACCTGAATGGTCTAGTGGTTTTCCCTACTTTCTTCAATTTAAGTCTGAATTTGGCAATAAGGAGTTCATGATCTGAGCCACAGTCAGCTCTTGGTCTTGTTTTTGCTAACTGTATAGAGTTTCTTCATCTTTGGCTGCAAATAATATAATCAATCTGATTTCGGGTCAAATCACTTCATGGGAAATTGATGTGGAAACAGTGTTAGACTTATTTTTTTGTGCTCCGAAATCACTGCATATGGTGATCGCAGCCATTAAATTAAAAGATGCTTACTCCTTGAAAGGAAAATTATGACCAACCTAGATAGCATATTCAAAAGCAAAGACATTACTTTGGCCACAAAGATCTGTCTAGCCACGGCTATGGTTTTTCCAGTGGTCATATATGGATGTGAGAGTTGGACTGTGAAGAAAGTTGAGCACTGGAGAATTGATGCTTTTGTGCTGTGGTGGTAGAAAAGACTCTTGAGAGTCCCTTGGACTGCAAGGAGATCCAATCAGTCCATTCTAAAGATCAGTCCTGGGTGTTCATTTGAAGTACTGATACTAAAACTGAAACCCAATATTTTGGCCACCTCACGGGAAGAGTTAACTCATTGGAAAAGACTCTGATGCTGTGATGGATTGGGCACAGGAGGAGAAGGGACAATAGAGAATGAGATGGCTGGATGGCATCACCAACTCGATGGGCATGAGTTTCAGTGAACTCTGGGTATTGGTGATGGACATCGAAGCCTGGCATGCTGCAATTCATGGAATCCCAAAGAGTCGGACATGAGAGAGTGACTGAACTGAACTGAACTGAGCGAGACTGAAGAGTTAATTCTTCAGAAGAACTTGGTGAGTATGACAAGGAACACTTCCCTAATTATAGATGATATGAAGAAGAGAGGTCATATATAGCAAGACAGGAAGATCTCATGGTTTCCCCAGAGATATAATTGATATAGATAAATATTTCAAATACTAGTTTGGTAGGCTTTTGTTTTGTTTTGTTTGAATTCTGATCTTGTCACTTATCAGTATGTATATGACTTAATGTCTCAATTTCAGTTTTCATTTCTATAAAATAAGATAAATAATTTCTCTATCAAAAGGATATTTTATAGATTGAATAATATAAAACACAACGTTCAATGTAAGACACATACGTACTCTATAAATGATAAATATTATCATTTTTATTGTTATTGCTATTTCCATAGAAATTGTCATCTTTATTCAGTTAAAAGAGCATGTTTAAATGTAGAAGGGAGATCAGCCCTGGGTGTTCTTTGGACGGAATGATGCTAAAGCTGAAACTCTAGTACTTTGGCCACCTCATGCGAAGAGTTGACTCATTGGAAAAGACTCTGATGCTGGGAGGGATTGGGGGCAGGTGGAAAAGGGGACGACAGAGGATGAGATGGCTGGATGGCATCACCAACTCAATGGACGTGAGTTTGAGTGAACTCTGGGAAATGGTGATGGACAGGGAGGCCTTGTGTGCTACCATTCATGGGGTCGCAAATAGTTGGAAATTATTGAGTGACTGAACTGAACTGAACTAAAGTGTACAAGATATTCTTAGATATTATGAAGGAGAGAAGAAAAAGGACATAAAATATCTTTTCATATGTTCTAGCTAAACTTGTTCAGAGTATGATTAAAATAAAATTTGAGCAAGCCTGAGACATAAATATCATCTTTGTATCCTGCCTCTTTTAATGTTCTATCTCTTACCATTACTCTTTAAAGTCTCTTGACCAGCCTAATTCAGTATACTTCTTTAATAACAAATAAACAAATATTATTGCCCAGAAAGTAATGTACCAGCTGATGGCTCTGGTCTTGACTATGTTGACCCATGCATGTATAGTCACCTGCAGGTTAAATAGGCAATTACATTGATTTTTAAAAATAGACTGTTTTTTTCAGAGCAGTTTAGGTTCACAGCAAAATTAAGTGGAAGTTACAAAAATTGCTCACATTCCTCATTTCCCCACACATGCACAGTCTGCCACATTATCAATAATTCAATAATCCCTCCCAAAGTTGTACATTTGTTGCTCTTAATGAACCTGCCTGGCAGTGCAGGAGATGTAAGAGATACTGTTTTGGATCTTGGGTCAGGACGACCCTCCTGGAGGAGGGCATGGCCATCTACTCCAGTATTATTGCCTAGAGAATCCCATGCATAAAGGGGACTGGCAGGCTACCGTCCATAGGGTTGCACAGAGTTGGACATGACTGAAGTGACTTAGCATACAAGCAATGAAGGTGTATTGACATAATTGCCACATGGTATCCATAGTTTACATTAGACTTCATTCTCAGTATTGTACACTCTATGGACTTGAACAGGTGAAGAATGACAAACATCTACTGTTACAGTATTACAAAGATTAGTTTTATGCACCCAAAATCCACCATGTTCTACATATTCATTCTTCTCTCTCCTGTAAGCCCTGGCAACCATTGTCCATAGTTTTGCCTTTTCTGGAATGTCAAACAGTAGAAGTCGTATGGTATGTAACCCTTTCAGATGATTTCTTTCACTTAGTGATGTACATTTAAGGCTTCTCTCTGTCTTTTCATTACCTTTTCCTTAGTCTGTGTATACTGAAGTTTATTCATTTATTCCCTGAAAGTCATCATTTTTTGCTTTCAAATTCCAAAGTTTTGGAATTCCAAATATTCTAATTTTTAACAGTTATGAGTCAAGCTGATATAAATATCCACAGGCAGGATTTTGTGTGGATGTACAGCGCTCATGGTAACAAGCCTGACTGTCAATGTCAGAGACATAAGAGATGCAGGTTTTATCTCTGGGTCAGGAAGATCAACTGGAGTAAGAAATAGAAACCACTCCAGTATTCTTGCTTGGAGAATCCCATGGATACAGGAGCCTGGGGGGCTACAATACATAGGGTCACAGAGTTGGACACAACTGAAGTGACCGCACACCCAAGGTAAGAGAAACCCAAGTAAGATGGTAGGAGTTGCATGACGCATGAGAGGGCAGACACACTGAAACCATACTCACAGAAAACTAGTCAATCTAATCACACTAGGACCACAGCCTTGTCTAACTCAATGAAACTAAGCCATGCCTGTGGGGCAACCCAAGACGGGCAGGTCATGGTGGAGAGATCTGACAGAATGTGGTCCACTGGAGAAGGAAATGGCAAACCACTTCATTATTCTTGCCTTGAGAATCCCATGAACAGTATGAAAAGGCAAAGTGATAAGATACTGAAAGAGGAACTCCCCAGGTCAGTAGGTGCTCAATATGCTACTGGAGATCAGTAGAGAAATAACTCCAGAAAGAATGAAGGGATGGAGCCAAGGCAAAAACAATACCCAGTTGTGGATGTGACTGGTGATAGAAGAAAGGTCTGATGCTGTAAAGAGCAATATTGCATAGGAACCTGGAATGTCAGGTCCATGAATCAATGCAAATTGGAAGTGGTCAAACAAGAGATGGCAAGAGTGAATGTTGACATTCTAGGAATCAGTGAACTAAAATGGACTGGAATGGGTGAACTTAACTCAGATGACCATTATATCTACTATTGCAGGCTGGAATCCCTCAGAAGAAATGGAGCCATCATGGTCAACAAAAGAGTCTGAAATGCAGTACTTGGATGCAATCTCAAACAGAATGATTTCTGTTCGTTTCCAAGGCAAACCATTCAATATCACAGTAATCCAAGTCTACGCCCCAAACAGTAATGCTGAAGAAGCTGAAGTTGAACGGTTCTATGAAGACCTCCAAGACCCTTTAGAACTAACACCCAAAAAAGATATCCTTTTCATTATAGGGGAATGGAATGCAAAAATAGGAAGTCAAGAAACACCTGGAGTAACAGGCAAATTTGGCTTTGGAATATGGAATGAAGCAGGGCAAAGACTAATAGAGTTTTTCCAAGAAAATGCACTGGTCATAACAAACACCCTCTTCCAACAACACAAGAGAAGACTCTATACATGGACATCACCAGATGGTCAACACCAAAATCAGATTGATTATATTCTTTGCAGCCAAAGATGGAGAAGCTCTATACAGTCAACAAAAACAAGACCAGGAGCTGACTGTGGCTCAGGTCATGAACTCCTTATTGCCAAATTCAGACTTAAACTGAAGAAAGTAGGGAAAACCACTAGACCATTAGGTATGACCTAAATCAAATCCCTTAAGAATATACAGTGGAAGTGAGAAATAGATTTAAGGGCCTAGATCTGATAGATAGAGTGCCTGATGAGCTATGGAATGAGGTTCATGACATTGTACAGGAGAAAGGGATCAAGACCATCCCCATGGAAAAGAAATGCATAAAAGCAAAATGGTTGTCTGGGTAGGCCTTACAAATAGCTGTGACAAGAAGATAAGTGAAAAGCAAAGGAGAAAAGGAAAGATATAAGCATCTGAATGCAGAGTTCCAAAGAATAGCAAGAAGAGATAAGAAAGCCTTCCTCAGCAATCAATGCAAAGAACTAGAGGAAAACAACAGAATGGGAAAGACTAGAGATCTCTTCAAGAAAATTAGAGATACCAAGGGAACATTTCATGTAAAGATGGGCTCGATAAAGGACAGAAATGGTGTGGGCCTAACAGAAGCAGAAGATATTAAGAAGAGGTGGCAAGAATACACAGAAACTGAATAAAAAAGATTTCACGACCCAGATAATCATGATGGTGTGATCATTGACGTAGAGGCAGACATCCTGGAATGTGAAGTCAAGTGGGCCTTAGAAAGCATCTATACAAACAAAGCTAGTGTAGGTGATGGAATTCCAGTTGAGCTATTTCAAATCCTGAAAGATGATGCTGTGAAAGTGTTGCACTCAATATGCCAGCAAATTTGGAAAACTCAGACTTGGCCACAGGACTGAAAAAGGTCAGTTTTCACTCCAATCCCAAAGAAAGGCAATGCCAAAGAATGCTCAAACTACTATACAATTGCACTCATCTCACATGCTAGTAAAGTAATGCTCAAAATTCTCCAAGCCAGGCTTCAGCAATATGTGAATCATGAATTTCCTGATGTTCAAGCTGGTTATAGAAAAGACAGAGGAACCACAGATCAAATTGCCAACATCTTCTGGATCATCAAAAAAGCAAGAGAGTTCCAGAAAAACATCTATTTCTGCTTTATTGACTATGCCAAAGCCTTTGACTGTGTTGATCACAATAAACTGTGGAAAATTCTGAAAGAGATGGGAATACCAGACCACCTGACCTCCTCTTGAGAAATCTGTATGCAGATCAGGAAGCAACTGTTAGAACTGGTCATGGAACAACAGACTGGTTCCAAATAGGAAAAAGTGTACGTCAAGGCTGTAATTTATCACCCTGGTTATTTAACTTATATGCAGAGTACATCCTGAGAAACGCTGGACTGGAGAAGCACAAGCTGGAATCAAGATTGCCGGGAGAAATATCAATAACCTCAGATATGCAGGTGATACCATCCTTATGGCAGAAAGTGAAGAGGAACTAAAAAGCCTCTTGATGAAAGTGATAGTAGAGAGTGAAAATATTGGCTTAAAGCTCAACATTCAGAAAACAAGGATCATGGCATCTGGTCCCATTACTTCATGGGAAATAGATGGGGAAACTGTGTCAGAGTTTATTTTTGGGGTTCCAAAGTCACTGCAAATGGTGACTGCAGCCATAAAATTAAAAGATGCTTACTCCTTGGAAGGAAAGTTATGACCAACCTAGATAGCATATTCAAAAGCAGAGACATTCCTTTGCCAACAAAGGTCCGTCTAGTTAAGGCTATGGTTTTTCCTGTGGATGTGAGAGTTGGAGTGTGAAGAAGGCTGAGTGCCGAAGAATTGATGCTTTTGAACTGTGGTGTTGAAGACTCTTCAGAGTCTCTTGGACTGCAAGGAGATCCAACCAGTGCATTCTGAAGGAGATCAGCCTTGGGATTTCTTTGGAAGGAATGATGCTAAAGCTGAAACTCCAGTACTTTGGCCACCTCATGTGAAGAGTTGACTCATTGGAAAAGACTCTGATGCTGGGAGGGATTGGGGGCAGGAGTAGAAGGGGACAACAGAGGATGAGATGGCTGGATGGCATCACTGACTCAATGGACGTGAGTTTGAATAAACTCCCGGAGTTGGTAATGGACAGGGAGGCCTGGCGTGATTCATGGGGTCGCAAAGAGTTGGACATGACTGAGCGACTAAACTGATACTAATGAAGTGACTTAGCAAAGATCATTAGATTATTAGATCCTGCGGGATTCCAGCTCCTTGCAGTCCAAAGGACTCTCAAGAGTCTTCAACATCACAGTTTAAAAGCATCAATTCTTCGGCACTCAGCCTTCTTCACACTCCAACTCTCACATCCAAAGAAACAACCATAGCCTTGACTAGACGGACCTTTGTTGGCAAAGAAATGTCTCTGCTTTGAATATGCTGTCTAGGTTGGTCATAACTTTCCTTCTAAGGAGTAAGCGTCTTTTAATTTCATAGCTGCAGTCACCATTTGCAGTGATTTTGCAACCCAAAAAAATAAAGCAGCCAGGGAATCAGCCTGAAGGTGTGAGTGGTGTCGGAGGACGATGATATAGCCTCTGACTCATAGTACGGAACTACATGTTTATTTCAAGCTTCAGGTTCTCTTTTATAATTTGACCAAAGAATTAGGTCAGAGGTTTTACATTTTCAGTTCCCCCACCCAGATTTACTGTCTCCAGAAATCATTATTGTCCTACAAACAGAGTTCCTGCTTCAGGCGATTCTCTCAGAATTAGCTTTACTATCTATAATCTACTTTCTCTTATGTGTCCTATACGTAGCTTGTGATTACATTGTAACTCACGCCACATTCCTCAGTTTATTTCTTATCTTTCTAAATCATGTTTGCCCCTAGCATCTTAAGATCACTAACTCCTAAAAAGCCTTCTAGTTATTCTTTCTGCTGCTGCTGCTGCTAAGTTGGTTCAGTCGTGTTTGACTCTGTGCGACCCCATAGACGGCAGCCCACCAGGCTGCCCTGTCCCTGGGATTCTCCAGGCAAGAACACTAGAGTGGGTTGCCATTTCCTTCTCCAATGCATGAAAGTGAAAAATGAAAGTGAAGTCGCTCAGTCATGTCCGACTCTTAGCTACCCCATGGACTGCAGCCCACCAGGCTCCTCCGTCGTGGGATTTTCCAGGCAAGAGTACTGGAGTGGGGTGCCATTGTTTTCTCCACTAGCTATTCTTAATTATTCCTAAACCCTAAACTCAGCAAACTTCCTTTGCAAATAAACATTTCCCTCACTAACAGGTCTCAGATAACAATCCTTCCCATGGCCTCAAGCTGTGGCCTATGCTCATCCTGAAACATTCTTTGTAAAGATCCTTGAACAAATGTCAATGGTTACTTTACAGATTATTTTCTGGGCACAACTGTAGAATGCTTTATGCTTTCTCATGCTTCTCTCAAGCACCTTAACATTCTTTCCAGCCAACTCAGCCGAAGAAAGAAAAGAACAAGTCAGAATCACAGGGCCCTAACTCCTTCATCCTGGGGCCATGCCTGTGAGATGAGGAGAGGGGGTTGGGACCATGCCTCCATTTTGTCAGTAATGCCTAACACATTATGTTTAGTTTTGTAAGAAACTGTCAAGTGTTAATCACTCAGGAATGTCTGACTCTTTCACAAGGTTCCTCTGTCCATGGAATTCTCAAGGCAAGAATACTGGAGTGGGTAGCTATTCCTTTTCCAAGGGATCTTTCCAACCCAGGGGCTGAACCCAGGTCTTCTGCATTGCAGGCAAATTCTTTACCAAATGAGCCACCAGGGAAACCCAGAAACTTTCTGTCTTTCAAACTAGCTATACAGCTTATAATACCACTAGCAATAAATGATAGTTCCTGCTACTCCTCTCCCTCACAATTCATGTATTTCTTTTAATTTTCCAGTTATTGTCCTGATTTATTCTGATTAATTTTTCACAAGTGTTATGATAATTTGTGTGTGTGTGTGTGTGTGTGTTTGGAGCTCTTCTTGACTTCAAATCTCTGTACCACAATTTTACTGACAAATATAATGAGGCTCTTAAACCCAAGTATTGCCATCAGTAAATGGTCTCTATTTATTAATGTAATTTTACATCATATCGTGGCATGACAGCACAAAACAACATGAAATAAAATTGTGTGATCTATTCATCATTCTAACTTTATTTATCACCAACACCTATTTAGGAATTGTCTATTACCTTTTATGAAAGTGGTTTTTGCTGTTCCCTCTTTTATTCCTTTTCTTACCACTATTGCTTTCCCTCAAATATACTTTTAATAAACCATAAGATCCTTGAGGCAAACTCCTCTTTTAAACAAGAGGACATCTTGTTTAAAACAGATGTCCAACACTGAACACAGAGTCTGATGTCTACTATACCTATAGTTTGTATTTATTGAATATAAAAATTATAAATAGGTAAATATAGATGCATTGAATATGTATATTTGTGTAAGTGTTATTTGAAAAAACTTGCTTCAAAATTATTATTATTTTTTTTAATGTTCCATCATGTTCAATAAAATCAACTACTTCTAAAAATTCAATTGAGTTTTTTGGGGACTAGATTCCACTTAGCTAAATTCTGTTCATAACTTTTTCCTAATAGTTTCATAAGAAAGAGAGAATGGATATATATGTATGTGGATATAAAATGTCCTTGCTGTGTTAATGTCAAAGTTATGCTAGATACATACTTGATCACAAATAATGACTTTTCTCACTTTGTATGTTAAATTTTGTCTGAAATTTCTATATTTCTTCAACAATGGAAGAATATTCTCAGCTAATACAAACTTCTAGCTTGATCTTTAAGGACTTTAAGCATATATATATATATATATATATATATATATATAATTTTTTTTTGCACTTATAATTTTTTTGAGAAATTTCCTAGCAGTCCTTTTTAGCTCATTTGAAGACAGCGTATATCCATTTGCTCTCATTGGTTTTTCTTTATAGTTCATTTTTGCTAGTTGTCTTAATCACACACTTGTGATTTTTCCTTCTATTTATATCTCATAGATTTCTCTGAACCTGTAGCCTTTAAAAAAATTGGAGGGTGTGATCTCTTAAAATTCTTTCTCTACCAGTTTCTATTCTGCTCTTCCTAGATTCTAAGCTGGTGTTACAGACATATAAAGTCTTTTGATTATTTGTATTTATTTTCCTTTCCTTTATAATTCTCTGTATAAAGTAGCCTGGATATTTTCTATTAACCTTTTGTTACTTCATTAATCCTTTCTATTCCCATTTCCAATTTGTTGTCACAATTATTTTTTAAGTCTAATTAATATATATATATATATATATATATATTAGTTTTAGAGTTACATTTGATTTTTTTTATAAATTCTTATTTTCAGAAGTTTTCCATTTTATAATCTGTGGTAGGCTCCCCTAAAATGCCCATGTCCTACTCCCAGAATTTGTAAATGTGTTATTTTACATAGTAAAGCTGACTTTGTAGATGTGGTTAAATTAGGATTCCTAGGAAAGGGGTATTATCATGGATTATCTGGGTGGGCACAATGAAATTATGAGTATAAGAAGAGAGGCAAGAAGTCAAAGAGGAGAAGACAATGGGAGAACAGAAGCACAGACTGGAGTGATGTGGGCCACAAACCATGGATTGCCAGCAGTCTCTAACATTCACTTCAGTATACGAGAATGACTCCCACATGTAATTTAAAATAAACTGAACAAAAAATAGTAACCATGTAAATAGGAATGAGATTTATGAACCTGCAAATAGTAACCATGTAAATAGGAACTAGATTTATGAACCTGCTAATTAATTTCAACGTCTTCAAATAATATATTTTGTTTTCCAGTTGAAAGAGGTAAAAACTAAAGTAATTTTGAATTTTATGTGTTTAACTGATTATTAAAGTTATGAATATAAACACTAGCAGTAAAAAATTTTTGCAAGGAGACTTTTTGCTATAGGTGACATATATGAAAATTAATAGAATACCATAATTAGAAGGGAATATAACTCACCCTACAGCTCTCATGGAAATTTTATTATAGTGCCCACCATAATCGGTCATTGCTGAATTTTTATACCCTTTCTTGATATTCCAGTTTGGGACAAGTTTATTTATCTTGTGTTGAGCAGTAAGTAAATCTCCTATGTTTATTTCTATTCATTGTTTTTTCTGCTAATAGAGAATTGATTTTGGTGAACTTACTAAGGAAGTGTATACACATGTGAGGAACATAAAAGCAACCAAAGTGTATTAAAAGGTTAAGATAAATGCTGGAGAGGGTGTGGAGAAAAAGGAACCCTCTTACACTGTTGGTGGGAATGCAAACTAGTACAGCCACTATGGAGAACAGTGTGGAGATTCCTTTAAAAAACTGGAAATAGAACTGCCTTATGATCCAGCAATCCCACTGCTGGGCATACACACTGAGGAAACCAGAAGGGAAAGAGACACATGTACCCCAATGTTCATCGCAGCACTGTTTATAATAGCCAGGACATGGAAGCAACCTAGATGTCCATCAGCAGATGAATGGATAAGAAAGCAGTGGTACATATACACAATGGAGTATTACTCAGCCATTAAAAAGAATACATTTGAATCAGTTCTAATGAGGTGGATGAAACTGGAGCCTATTATACAGAGTGAAGTAAGCCAGAAGGAAAAACACCAATACAGTATACTAACGCATATATATGGAATTTAGAAAGATGATAACAATAACCCTGTGTACGAGACAGCAAAAGAGACACTGATGTATAGAACAGTCTTATGGACTCTGTGGGAGAGGGAGAGGGTGGGAAGATTTGGGAGAATGGCATGGAAACATGTAAAATATCATGTATGAAATGAGATGCCAGTCCAGGTTCGATGCACGATACTGGATGCTTGGGGCTGGTGCACTGGGACGACCCAGAGGGATGGTATGGGGAGGGAGGAGGGAGGAGGGTTCAGGATGGGGAACACATGTATACCCGTGGTGGATTCATTTTGATATTTGGCAAAAGTAATACAACTATGTAAAGTTTAAAAATAAAATTAAATTAATTATAAATTAAAAAAAAAAAAGGTTAAGATAAACTCCAAAATAATAGGGTGATAATTTTAACCAGAATAAATAAGAGAGAATCAGTGGGGGAGGTGATAATACTATGCTGTCATAGTTAAGACTGCAATGCAGTGAGAAAACTAATAATTCAATGCTGGAATTTCAAAAGGAGCTAAACAACAAAGCAGGTCTTTGTGAAACAGAGTACAAGAACATGTGATTGCTTAGTTTTGTTTCTTAATATATTCTCAAACTTCTAAAAATAAAGTGCTAATAAGAATATTGTTAGGAAACTTTAAATAATTATAATAACTAGTAAAATATCAGGTGTTGGCATTGTTTTAGATCAAACAATATTGTTAACTTGGATATTGAAGGATGTGAGGGTAGGTATTTAAATTTAAGGTTTTGTATCACCAATATTTATTATAACCAACATTTTCATATTTCTTATGTTTGAAAAAATAACCAAAGAAAGAAACCAAAGAAAAATTCTAAACTTTTAAACCCATTGAACATTTAAAAACCTTCACTTTGCTTGACTTCTTTCTTGTTAGAGATAGGTAGTAAGTATTCTCAAAAATATATGTTCTCTTATCTGAAGCATCACTCACTTCTCTGATAACTCATACCAGTTATTCTACCCAGATTTTTACTTTTCTACCTACTTCTATTATTTCTACTATTTTTTTTCCTTAGAACTATATTCTAGATTATTTTCACTCATTTCACAATATCTATATGGTAAATGTCCTACTCTCAAATGTTTAAATATTTTATGTGCCATTATCTGCATGTAATGATTTAGAGACTCAGGGTCTGGAATCGACTAGATTTGAATACAATTATTTTATTACTAATTATGTGAGTTATTTACTATCTTAAGTTTTGTAAAAGTATTGTTGCTGTAAATGGAAGACCTCCTCTTCTTCTCTCAAATAACTAACAATCTGCATTTCTTCACATCATTATGACGTGTAAGTTTGATCTCATCATATGGATGAAAGACTGTCCATTTTGGACACTTCTTCCATGTCTCGCCTATGCATCCATCACCCTCCACCATGTGACAGAACACTCACTACCTCAGACTGGTTGTGCCCCTGGTGGAGGGTGGGAGCGTCTCCAAAAAGCTTTGCATGTCCACAAGATACATACAGGGAGCTGTATACTTGGAGATTCCTGGCCCAGAATCCAGTGTTGCTGAGCTTCATGTATATCTTCCTAGAATCTCACGTGAGGAAGCTACTACAGGCTTATCTGGTCTCTCTTCACCAACTCTTTTTTTTTTTTTTTTCTTCTCATAAACCATCCTGTTCAGAAATGAGTTTTATCTTTTTCCTTCTTTTGTATCATAGCTACTGCCTTCTTTAAATATAATTTATCTCTTCATCAAATTTCATGTCATTATAGCAGATGATATTCAGTTTAATGATGAAGAGCAGAGTTTTGAGCCAGTTTGTCTAGGTTTGAACTGTAGCTCTGGTCAATTATTAAATATATAATCTTGGTCAAGACACTTAACTGTGCCTTAATTTTCTTGTTCTGTAATTACAAATTATTATAATACCTTCTTCATAGGGATATTGAAAGATGAAATGAGTTAATGCAGATAAATGGCTTAGAATATTGCCTTGCATGTAGGTACAAGATGTATTTTAACATTTGTTATTCATGTAAGTTATAGAAATTGGCAGTAAAAGAGCATTTAAATCTTTGCATCTACTTTAAAGGACTCCCCAGTATGCTTGATTTCCTCCCACACTTTCCAATCTAACTTACAAGGTCAACCCTTAGACACCTCAAACTTATTTACATATATTCTTAAAGCTTCTTTGAATCCAGGGAAAATATTAAGTGTATCTTGTTTAGGTGCATTTGTTTAAATTTGGCAGGAAGTATGTTCCAAATCCTGAAAGATGATGCTGTGAAAGTGCTGCACTCAATATGCCAGCAAATTTGGAAAGCTCAGCAGTGGCCACAGGACTGGAAAAGGTCAGTTTTCATTCCAATCCCAAAGAAAGGCAATGCCAAAGAATGCTCAAACTACAGCACAATTGCACTCATCTCACACGCTAGTAAAGTAATGCTCAAAATTCTCCAAGCCAGGCTTCAGCAATATGTGAATCGTGAACTTCCTAATGTTCAAGCTGGTTTTAGAAAAGGCAGAGGAACCAGAGGTCAAATTGCCAACATCCGCTGGATCGTGGAAAAAGCAAGAGAGTTCCAGAAAAACATCTATTTCTGCTTTATTGACTATGCCAAAGCCTTTGACTGTGTGGATCACAATAAACTGTGGAAAATTCTGAAAGAGATGGGAATACCAAACCACCTGATCTGCCTCTTGAGAAATTTGTATGCAGGTCAGGAAGCAACAGTTCGAACTGGTCATGGGACAACTGACTGGTTCCAAATAGGAAAACGAGTTCGTCAAGGCTGTATATTGTCACCCTGTTTATTTAACTTATATGCAGAGTACATCATGAGAAACGCTGGACTGGAAGAAACACAAGCTGGAATCAAGATTGCCCGGAGAAATATCAATCACCTCAGATATGCAGATGACACCACCCTTATGGCAGAAAGTGAAGAGGAACTAAAAAGCCTCTTGATGAAAGTGAAAGTGGAGAGTGAAAAAGTTGGCTTAAAGCTCAACATTCAGAAAACGGAGATCATGGCATCTGGTCCCACCACTTCATGTGAAATAGATGGGGAAACAATGGAAACAGTTTCAGACTTTATTTTTATGGGCTCCAAAATCACGACAGATGGTGACTGCAGCCATGAAATTAAACGATGCTTACTCCTTGGAAGGAAAGTTATGACCAACCTAGATAGCATATTCAAAAGCAGAGACATTACTTTGCCAACAAAGGTCTGTCTAGTCAAGGCTATAGTTTTTCCTGTGGTCATGTATGGATGTGAGAGTTGAACTGTGAAGAAAGCTGAGCACTGAAGAATTGATGCTCTTGAACTGTGGTGTTGGAGAAGACTCTTGAGAGTCCCTTGGACTGCAAGGAGATCCAACCAGTGCATTCTGAAGGAGATCAGCCCTGGGATTTCTTTGGAAGGAATGATGCTAAAGCTGAAACTCCAGTACTTTGGCCACCTCATGCGAAGAGTTGACTCATTGGCAAAGACTCTGATGCTGGGAGGGATTGGGGGCAGGAGGAGAAGGGGATGACAGAGGATATGATGGTTGGATGGCATCACTGACTCGACGGACGTGAGTCTGAGTCAACTCCGGGAGTTGGTGATGGACAGGGAGGCCTGGAGTGCTGCGATTCATGGGGTCGCAAAGAGTTGGACACGACTGAGCGACTGATCTGATCTGATCTGATGTGCTATTCCCTAACCCCAATTTAATGCCATGTTCTTTTTTGACTGGAAAAAAAAAAAAATCATAATCCAGACTCTAGTGTTAGATTTTTTTTTTATTTAACAGTGAAACTAGTGCTGAGGGTGTCTTATGTCTAGAGATTATCAGTGTGGTTTACTCTGGTTTTCCAGAATTCTGGCCTTACTTATCACATAAAGAGAATGTCTTTTTTTTTTTTTTTTCAACTTTTCTTCCCACTTCTTCCTCTTGCTCTCCCGCTCCTTTGTTTTTCTCTTTCTCTCTGTGTTTCTGATTATACATCAAATCTGAGGTCTTTCTCCAGAATAAAGTCATCTCTTTCATATCCTTGGCCCATACATTTTTCATGATTTATTGCAACTGAGATAGGGCTTCCTTTTCTGGAAAGCAGCTATGTCTCTTAAAAACACAGGTTCCAGAGGTGACCTAAAGACAAATTTACGTGTTGCTCCCTTTCCTCCCATCTCTTGTGCCTTTCTCTTCACTTTTATTCTACCTCAGGTTTAGAATCCTGGTCTCATGATGTCTCCATAGTCAGTAGTTTGTAGATTTGTAGTTAGACTAGGTCTCACACAAATGATGACCAGTGATCTTGGAAAAAACTATGGCTGCATCTGTAAATTCTATGAGAATGCATTTAATAATTGGTCAGTTCTACCCTACTAGTCAAATTGAGGGGTTTCACCTTTTGCCTTTACTGCCCCTCTGGTTATCAAAACAATTATTTGGTTTATTCTTCAAATGTCCTTGGTCTTTTACAAGGCCAAAGTTCCACATTTGCCTATTTAATAATCAGCAAAAAGTTTTAAATGAATTATCTCAAACCATCTGCTGGGCAAATTATTTTTTTAATTCATATTTAACATAAATGCAAATACCAAACTTGCCAGTTTTGTGTATACTCTCTTTTTTTTTTCTTTTGACTTTGGTAACTCTTATCCATTCATCCAACCAGTGTTCCATCAAATAACTCACATAAACAGTCTAATATAAAGCTGCTATAAATTTAACTATTTAATTGTATAGATAATACATTGAGTTTTTTAGTTATCTTATGTTTTTCCAGTAGAAACATTTGGCAAACTTTTCTGTTATCTTCATTGAACAATATGAAATTCTTCCCAGTCTATTCGTCTACACGTAATTCATTATTTTTAATGACTGAATAGCACTTCACAGTGGAGCTATATCACAATTTATATAGTTATCCTTCCAATAATAGTCACCTTCTATATTTCTGCTTTTTTCTTCCCCTGAAAACAATTCTTACAATTATATTTGTGATACATAAATCACTATATAATATTATTTTTTTCTTTAGATATCCTAGTATAGGATATTATGCTTAAAAGGAAAATTCATTAAAATAAATTTTATTTTGGGCCGTTCAGTTGCTTGTCTTAAAAATAACTGACATTTTTGCAAGCAATAGACATGTCATTTTCTAGTAATTTCCAACAATATCTATGTGCCTTTAAATTTTTTAACAGTTTGAAACATAAAGGATAATAATGAGTCAACATTTATTTTTATTTGCAGTTTTCTGAATATTGGTACATATAATGACTTGTGTTTTTTGGTGATTTTTTTTTTTTATGAATTTTCTCTTTATAACACCTAACCATTATTTTTTATTAATATTTCATCTTTTTCATTTTCATATTTGGAGATACTTTGCACATTATCTGTATTACAAATCTTTTACATTACTGTATATTTGTTATTAATATTTATGTAGGGTAGTGTTAATATCCAATTTGTCTTGTTGATCTCTTTTTCAAATATTATTGTTCTTTGCCTAATTACTGTAGTTTAATTTTAGTTAAGGTTTGTGATTGTTTTGCAGTGGTGGACATCAAAGCCCTCTTCATGTGAACCATCACATGAACATAGACTATATTCTCCTGAAAATGTACAGAAAGGAATGTTCCCACTCTTTCTTTTCCATATATTCCCCAAGAATTACAAAGAGGAATAGGATTCAGCCAATATTCTCAATCCATTTTTGTGGATTAGTGAAACTACTTAATATTATTAAATATTATTAAAATTTCAACTGAGGATACACAAGAGACAAAGTTCTTTTTTTTTTTTTTTTCTTTAAGAGACAAAGTTCTTTAAACCAGTTTCCAGGCACCTGCCAAAAGAACTGGAGGAGAAATTAAAATAGCAGTTTTTTTTTTTTTTTTTTTTTCCCCTAGAAATCAGGACGTCATTTGCCTCTGAGTTCATATTATCATGAGTTTGAAAAGGCACATTTTATTGAGTTTTTAGTTTAAAGGAACGGAGAAGGCAATGGCACCCCACTTCAGTACTCTTGGCTGGAAAATCCCTTGGGCTGTGGAGCCTGGTAGGCTGCAGTTCATGGGGTTGCTAAGAGTTGGACACGACTGAGCAACTTCACTTTCACTTTTCACTTTCATGCATTGGAGAAGGAAATGGCAACCCACTCCAGTACTCTTGCCTGGAGAATCCCAAGGATGGAGGAACCTTGTTGGCTTCCATCTAGGGGATCGCACAGAGTTGGACAGGACTGAAGTGACTTAGCAGCAGCAGCAGTAGCAGCAGTTTAAAGGAAAGGAGAACATTTTTGATCATAGTCTTCACAGAGTCCCTTCTTTACACTGTATCTCCTTATTTAGAGCTATTTTGTTGATGTTACTAAAGGGGAGAATGACATAAAGTTGATTATGGTTAAATAACATTCTCATGAAATAGTTATCTGTTATTCCATTGTTATTAATATCTGACAAAAGTATATTTATGAAACGGTGCTTAAGACTTCTAATCAATTTTATATAACATTACATATTTTCTTTACATTTGGAATCTACAGAAATTAAGTCTGTCTTATAGAAGAAATGTGTTTTATCCAAGGTCACATTTGACTTGATATTTCTTTGTCATTTGTTGTGTGCATTAACTGTGATGAACAAGAATTTAGGTCGTCACCATTCTTTTCAGTAATGAAAATTATATTTTAAAAAATTCAGTTCAATGAATTGTTAGTGCCTCCAAAACTGAATAACATAGTTACAATGAATTCCTTATGTGAAGAAAAATGACTGACATGACCCAAAACTTCTGAATTTGTATGCATTGAAATTACTGTTCAAGATATAGTGGAGAAGGGATGGAAGAATTAATCAATTTTATTAATATGATATTTTAAAAAGTGTACTTTTTCTTCATTTTTAGGACCGATATATCATATCTGACACATTTATTTGTGCCCTTCACAGTGAGTTACATTTCATCTTTTCGGTTATTGGCATAAGGAAAAAGAGATAGCATTGCTGAGGGCTGTTAACAGTTTCATGTTTTTTAGCTGTGACTCAACATCCCTATTATATAACCTCAGCTTCTGACTTTTCAACATTTATCATACATTTGCAGCAGAATTCGGAGAGGTCACATTTATTCTTCTTTGATCACAGATGATTACCTGGAAAGATCATTCTTCTCATGAATCAACATGGAATATATCCTGAAATATTTAATCTGTGATAAACATATTTTCACATAATAAATATACTTAAACAGTAATAAAATTATGATCTTTACCAAATCATGATATCCTTTGACTCATTTTATTTATGTACACAACTATACAGTGGAAGTGAGAAATAGATTGAAGGGACTAGCTCTGATAGACAGACAGGCTGATGAAATATAGACAGAGGTTCATGACATTGTATAGGAGACAGGAATCAAGACCATCCCCAAGAGAAATAAATGCAAAAAACCAAAATGGCTGTCTCAGGAGACCTTACAAAGAGCTGTAAAAAGAAGAGAAGTGAAAAGCAAAAGAGAAAAGGAAAGATATAACCATTTGAATGCAGAGTTCCAAAGAATAACAAGGAGACATAAGAAATCCTTCCTCAGCAATCAATGCAAAGAAATAGAGGAAAACAACAGAATGGGAAAGACTAGAGATCTTTTCAAGAAAATTAGAGATCCCAAGGGAACATTTCATGCAAAGATGGGCTCGATAAAGGACAGAAATGGTATGGACCTAACAGAAGCAGAAGATATGAAGAAGAGGTTGCAAGAATACACAGAAGAATGGTACAAAAAACATCTTCATGACCTAGATAATCAAGATGGTGTGATAACTCACCTAGAGCCAGACATCCTGGAATGTGAAGTGGGCCTTAGAAAGCATCACTATGAACAAAGCTAGTGAAGGTGATGGAATTCCAGTTGAGCTATTTCAAATCCAAAAAGATGATGCTGTGAGAGTGCTGCACTCAATATGCCAGCAAATTTGGAAAACTCAACAGTGGCCACAGGACTGTAAAAGGTCAGTTTTCATTCCAATCCCAAAGAAAGGCAATGCCAAAGAATGCTAAAACTACCACACAATTACACTCATCTCACATGCTAGTAAAGTAATGCTCAAAATTCTCCAAGCCAGGCTTCAGCAATATGTGAACCGTGAACTTCCAGATGGTGGTTTTAGAAAGCTGGTTTTATAAAAGGCAGAGGAACCAGAGATCAAATTGCCAACATCTGATGGATCATCGAAAAAGTAAGAGAGTTCCGGAAAAACATCTATTTCTGCTTTATTGACTATGCCAAAGCCTTTGACTGTGTGGATCACAATAAACTGTGGAAAATTCTGAAAGAGATGGGAATACCAGACACCTGACCTGCCTCTTAAGAAACCTATATGCAGGTCAGGAAGCAACAGTTAGAAGTGGACACGGAACAATGGAGTGGTTCCAAATAGGAAAAGGATTACATAAAGGCTGTATATTGTCACCCTGCTTATTTCACTTATATGCAGAGTACTTCATGAGAAATGCTGGACTGGAAGAAGCACAAGCTGGAATCAAGATTGCCAGGAGAAATATCAATAACCTCAGATATGCAGATGACACCACCCTTATGGCAGAAAGTGAAGAGGAACTAAAAAGCCTCTTAATGAAAGTGAAAGAGGAGAGTGAGAAAGTTGGCTTAAAGCTCAACATTCAGAAAACTAACATCATGGCATATGGTCCCATCACTTCATGGCAAATAGCTGGGGAAACAGTGGATACAGTGGCTGACTTTATTTTTTGGGGCTCCAAAATCACTGCACATGGTGACTGCAGCCATGAAATTAAAAGATGCTTTCTCCTTGGAATGAAAGTTATGACCAAACTGGACAGCATATTAAAAAGCAGAGACATTACTTTGCCTACAAAGGTCCATCTAATCAAAGCTATGGTTTTTCCAGTAGTCATGTATGGATGTGAGAGTTGGACTCTAAAGAAAGCTGAGCTTCAGAGAATTGATGCTTTTATACTGTGATGTTGGAGAAGACTCTTGAGAGTTCCTTGAACTGGAAGGAGATCCAACCAGTTCGTCCTAAATGAGATCAGTCCTGCGTGTTCCTGGAAGGACTGATGTTGTACCTGAAATTCCAATACTGTGGCCACCTGATGCGAAGAGCTGACTCATTTGAAAAAAAACCCTGATGCTGGGAAAGATTGAAGGCAGCAGGAGAAGGGGACGACAGAGGATGAGATGGTTGGATGGCATCACCGATTTAACTGACATGAGTTTGGGTGAACTCTGGGAGTTGGTGATGGACAGTGAGGCCTGGTGTGCTGTGGTTCATGGGGTCACAAAGAGTTGGACATTACTGAGTGATTGAACTGAACTGATACAACTATACATTCTGCAAACTATACGTGCATATTTTATGTCTTAAAAAATATTCTTTTAGAAACTGTTACATAACTGAATATCCTTATGTTAGTATAAAAAGAAGATTTTTACTTTTACCAATGGATATAGGTTTTAAGTCCGGTTAAAAAATAGAGAAAGGACATTTCTGTTTGTTTTGCTCTGTCCAGTCACTGTATATAGCATCTTTACTTCTGTGGTGCTATTCTCATTGATGTTACAAGAGTTGAACTGAATCTAGCAACTTTTGTAAAAGAAGAGATATTGTTTGTACTTTTGTAACAATTATCTTATGGAAACAATATACTATTAGTATGTTTTTAAGTATGCAAATAAAATATTTTATCAGTTCCAAAAATTTTTTCCATTATGATTCCAGATTTTGAGTCTATGATATAATAGGTCAAACTTTAATTATCAAGTGGACAGAATCTGCAAGAAATAGGAAATAGAAACTTAGGTTTTATGATGATTTTAAGCTCTGCCATCGAACACATTACATGCCACTACTGTCTTAAACTAAGAGCACTCATTTCATAAGTCTCTATTATTTGATCCACAAGCAAGAATAGTTTGCAGGAGTTTAAAACTTGTTTCAGTAAAATAAGCTACATGCTTTTAATTTTTTTCTGATTTTAAAATAAAAAAGTAAAAATTACCTTTTTATTTACGAGTGTGCTTGCTAAAAAACTTCACATGTGTCACAGAAAGTTGCACAAAAACTCATTGAGAGTTGTCATTTTTTTTTTTTTTAAGAGCATTAACTTATTAGAAATCCCAAGTTATCTGTCTTACAGGCTAACTTGCATCTGGTCTGGCAAATTGCCTTTTCATGGTATCATTCACTTGGTTTTTCTATTTATCATATTTCCTATAAAATGGCAGAATATAACTAGAGATTTGATTAGAGTTATAATCAACTTTGGGGGATAAGAATAATAATTATTCTTTGTACTTCCTATTGTGCTACATTATGAAACATAAAATGGCAGTTGTTCCATCTTTATTAAGGTAAGCATTATTTTGTGGATGAAGTGCTGTAGCCCAATCACTCCACTGCAAAATTTCTTCACTAAATTTTCACAGAATCATTTAATATTATATTGACTATTGTTTAGATTCATTGTTCCATTATATGTTGTAAAATGTTAACATTTTAATTCTACTTTTAATTCTGAATTTATTAGATAAATTTTTCTGTAAAGAAAAATTTCCCATTTTAATCAACCAGTTCTGCTTAAATAAAATCATTAGAGATAGATGAGATAATGCTTGATTATATTCTTATATTGTCAATTTTCAGATTAATGCATTGCTGCCCTAACAACCTCTAATACCATATTGTTATGTATTTATGTCTTAAATATAAATTATAATCTCTCTGGTTCTCAAACTATGTCAAAATGGGGCAGGGACAGAGCCTTTGAGGTGCAGGTTTGATCCCTGGTCAGGAAGATCCCCTGGAGTAGGGCATGGAAGTTCAGTTCAGTTTAGTCACTCAACTGTGTCCAACTCTTTGTGACCCTATGGACTGCAGCACACCAGGCTTCCCTGTCCATCTCCAACTCCCAGAACTTGCTCAAACTTATGTCCATTGAATCCATGATGCCATCCAACCATCCTCTGTCATCCTCTTCTCCTCCTGCCTTCAGTCTTTCCCAGCATCAGGGTATTTTCCAATGAGTTGGTTCTTCACATCAGGTGGCCAAAGTATTGGAATTTCAGCTTCAGCATCAGTCCTTCTAATGAATATTCAGGACTGATTTCCTTTAGGATGGACTGTTTGGATCCCCTCGAGGTCCAAGGGACTCTCAAGAGACTTCTCCAACACAAAAGCATCAATTCTTCAGCAGTCAGCTTTCTTTAGAGTCCAACTGTCACATCCATACATGACCACTGGAAAAACCATAGCTTTGACTAGATGGACCTTTGTTGGCAAAGTAATGTTTCTGCTTTTTAACATGCTGTCTAGGTTTTATGACATGCTCATAACTTTTCTTCCAAGGAGCAAGAGTCTTAATTTCATGGCTGCAATCACCATCTGCAGTGATTTTGAAGCCCAAAAAGTAAAATCTGACACTGTTTCCATTGTTTCCCCATCTATTTGCCATTAAGTGATGGGACTGGATGCTATGATCTTCATTTCCTGAATACTGAGTTTTTAGCCAACATTTTAATTCTCCTCTTTCACTTTCATCAAGAAGCTCTTTAGTTTTTCTTCACTTTCTGCCATAAGGGTGCTGTCATCTATATATCTGAGGTTATTGATATTTCTGCTGGCAATCTTGATTCCAGCTTGTGCTTCATCCATCCCAGCATTTTTCATGATGTATTCTGCATATAAGGTAAATAAGCAGGATGAAAATATACAGCCTTGACATACTCTTTTCCTGATTTGGAACCAGTCTGTTGTTCCTTGTCCAGTTCTAACTGTTGCTTCTGGACCTGCGTATGCGTTTCACAGGAGGCAGGTCAGGTGATTTGGTATTTCCATCTCTTTCAGAATTTTCCACAGTTTATTGTGATCCACACAGCCAAAGGCTTTTGCATAGTCAGTTGTTTTCCTGGAATTCTCTTGCCTTTTCTATGATCCAGTGGATACTGGCAATTCAGTATCTTGTTCCTCTGCCTTCTCTAAATCCACCTTGAACATCTGGGAGTTCTCAGTTCACTGAGAACTGTTGAAGCCTAGCTTGGAGAATTTTGAGCATTACTTTGTTAGCATGTGAAATGAGTACAATTTGTAGTTTGAACATATTTTGGCATTGCTCTTCTTTGTGATTGGAATGAAAACTGATCTCTTCCAGTTCTGTGGCCACTGCTAAGTTTTTCAAATTTTCTGACATATTAAGTGCAGCACTTTAATAGTATCATCTTTTTTTTTTTTTTTTTGAAACAGCTCAGCTGGAATTCCATCACCTCCACTATCTTTGCTCATAGTGATGCTTCCTAAGGCCCACTTGACTTCATATTCCAGGATGTCTGGCTCTAGGTGAGTGATCACACCATCGTGGTTATCTGGGTCATTAAAAATCTTTTTTGTATAGTTCTTCTGTTTCTTCTTGTCACTTACCTCTTTTTAATCCCCTCTGCTTCTGTTAGGTCCATACTGTTTCTGTCTTTTACTGTGCCCATCTTTGCATGAAATGTCCCCTTGGTATCTCTAATTTATGATAGTCTGTTAAGTTTGCAGTACTATATCAGTGCTTCTCTGGTGACTCAGCAGGTAAAGAATCTTCTGGCAATGCAGGAGATGCAGGTTCAATCCCTGGATCAGGATGATTCCCTGAAGAAGGAAATAGCAACCCACTCCAGTTTTCTTTCCTGAAAAATCCAATGATCATAGGAGCCTGATGGGCTAAAATCCACAGGGCCTCAGAGTCAGACATGACTGAGTACACGTGCACACACACTCAATACCTTAATCAAAAAATAATTCTCTTGAAAAAATGGTGCCAATGGATTTGCTCAATGCAGCATTGCTACAAACCTTCAACTTATAAAATCTACAATTGAAAGAAGGTGATCAAAAGGTACAAAATTCCAGTCATAAGATAAATAACCTCTAGGTATATAATGTGTAATGTCAATGTGATAGCTATAGCTGTATAATAGACGGTAAATGGTTAAGAGAGTAAATGCTGAGTTCTCATAACAAGGAGAAAATATATTTATTTTAATTTTTTTCCTTTTATTTAAATTTTTATGAGAAGATGGATGGAGCTGTACTTACTATAGTAATTATTTTTAACATATGTAAGTCAAATATCATGCTGTACCTATACAGTGATGTATGTAAATGATTTCTCAATAATACTGATAGGGGCCTGGAGAAGATTATATAAGTGTAAAAGTCTCTAGCAACACTGATCTAGAAGAATTAAGAGGACATGAGTTATTCTTAGTGAATGAATAATGGAGCTATGCTACTGCTCTTACAGACATTAAAAAGGTTCAGTTCAGTTCAGTCACTCTGTCATGTCCGACTCTTTGCGACCTCATGAATCACAGCACACTAGGCCTTCCTGTCCATCACCAACTTTCGGAGTTCACTCAGACTCATGTCCATCGAGTCAGTGATGCCATCCAGCCATCTCATCCTCTGTCGTCCCCTTCTCCTCCTGCCCCCAATCCCTGCCAGCATCAGAGTCTTTTCCAATGAGTCAACTCTTCGCATTAGGTGGCCAAAGTACTGGAGTTTCAGCTTCAGCATCAGTCCTTCCAAAGAAATTCCAGGGCTAACCTCCTTCAGAATGGACTGGTTGGATCTCCTTGCAGTCCAAGGGACTCTCAAGAGTCTTCTCCAACACCACGGTTCAAAAGCATCAATTCTTCGGTGCTCAGCTTTCTTCACAGTCCAACTCTCACATCCATACATGATCACTGGAAAAACCATAGCCTTGATTAGACGGACCTTTGTTGGCAAAATAATGTCTCTGCTTTTCAATATGCTATCTAGGTTGGTAATAACTTTTCTTCCAAGGAGTACATGTCTTTTAATTTCATGGCTGCAGTCACTATCTGCAGTGATTTTGGAGCCCCCAAAAATAAAGTCTGACACTGTGTCCACTGTTTCCCCATCTATTCCCCATGAAGTGATGGGACCGGATGCCATGATCTTCGTTTTCTGAATGTTGAGATTTAAGCCAACTTTTTCCTTCTTTCACCTTCATCAAGAGGCTTTTTAGTTCCTCTTCACTTTCTGCCATAAGGGTGGTGTCATCTGCATATCTGAGGTTATTGATATTTCTCCCGGCAATCATGATTCCAGCTTGTGCTTCTTCCAGCCCAGCATTTCTCATGATGTACTCTGTGTAGAAGTTAAATAAGCAGGGTGACAATATACAGCCTTGACGTACTCCTTTTCCTATTTGGAACCAGTCTGTTGTTCCATGTCCAGTTCTAACTATTGCTTCCTGACCTGCATATAGGTTTCTCAAGAGGCAGATCAGGTGGTCTGGTATTTCCGTCTCGTTCAGGATTTTCCACAGTTGATTGTGATCCACACAGTCAAAGGCTTTGTCATAGTCAATAAAGCAGAAATAGATGTTTTTCTAGGTAAGAGGATATAAAAATTTCATGCAAGCCAACTTAAAAATTTATATGTAATAGACAAATTCTTAGAAAAAAAAACTTTATAAAGCTGTTAGACATTTTAAAATGTCTGAAAATTCCAGTATTGATATAAAAAACTGAATCTTAATAAATATGATAATACTGGGTGGTGATGGTATTTGAAGAACCTGTTAGACCTTGGCTTCAACTTTTATATTGTGGGATTTTAATTCACCTAAAACCTGGATTCTCTCCCCATTTCTTATTTTTCTTGACAAGAGAAGGAAATACCTAACAGAGGAGTTGAAAGATGGAACTAGGCAAGCTCACTTTAGTTTTTGCTCCCCTTTATTCTGTTCTGACTTCCTGCTGAGATGACGACTTCTAGTCTGTTCTTTTCTCTGCAGTTAATAGACTTCTTGCTTTTCCTGAGGAGATCTACAATTGTCCAGTGATATCTGTAAGTAGGAAGGCAAACTGTCCCCTGGGACAAAACATTAGCCAGGCTGTCAATCTGAAAACCTTTTCACTGACTGACTATACCAATAATAAAAGTCATATTTAGAGGGTTTCTCTGGTAACTCAGCTGGTAAGGAATTTGCCTGCAATGCAGGAGACCACGGTTTGATTCCTGGGTCAGGAAGATCCACTGGAGAAGGGATATACTACTCACTCCCCTATTCTTGGGCTTCCCTGGTGGCTCAGCTGGTAAAGAATCCTCCTGCAATGCTCAAGACCTAGGTTTGATCCCTGGATTGGGAAGATCCCCTGGAGAAGGGAACAGTTACCCACTCCAGTATTCTGGAGAATTCCATGGACTGTATAGTCCATGAGGTTGCAAGAGATCAGACATGAAAAAACGTTGGCAAAACTGTCAGGTTGAAAACTTTTCACTCACTGACTATATCAATAAAGAAGTCATATTTAGAGCTTCATCTGCCTTAAAAAATAAGATATGTAAACTAATACATCTGAAAAATAGTATCAAAATTACATAACAAAAAATAATAAGAAAAGAATCTGTCAGCAAAAGACACAGTCTAATATAAAAATAGGCAAAATACATAAATCGGCATTTAACAGCATAGAAAACTTAAGTGGCGATCTGTTAGAACTACTAATAGTAGTAATACTGTCAGTTACCAGGTAAATGCAAAGTATTTCCACAATATGAAACCATGTTATTGCATCTAGATAACTAAACATTAATAAATTGGACCTTATCAGATGTTAGTGAGAATATGAACTGTGGTACACAGTGTTGAGCTATACATACACACATATCTGCTGTGAGGTATCCCTCTGCAAGGTAGAATAAAGCAAACATTCCTTTCCTGTTAAAATAGGTATAGTGAAAGAACTTATTTTGGCCTATGAGATATGAATGTAATTTGAGATTGGGTATACTCCATGTACTAGATCTTTGGAGTGATATTATCACTGAGTAACATCTACAGCAATACTATGACAGAAATGTAATGTGAAAGTTCTAAGCTGCTGATATGGGGGCATGATTTGTTATTTTTGCATTAAGTGATTAGATTAATGACTGCCAATGAGTCATGCCTTCTAGTGTCGATACTCTTGTGTAGTTCCCTTCCAGATTACTCAAGGCATGTCTACTTTACTTACTTTGACCAATGGGAAATCAACAAGTATGAGGCTTGATAAGGCTTTAATTATTGCAACACTGCAATATTTTGAAAAAACATGGTCTATCTTCCTTAAGGATTTGGCCCCATGTAGAAAGAGACCACCTTAGAGGGAGAAGTCAGCCATCTCACCTGTTTCAGACATTTGAGCTGAGAAACAAGATATGAGAATGAGGCCATTTTCATAATGTAATTTTATTATAATAGGAAATGAAAAAAATAATTGAACTTTTAAAGCTCAATATAGAAACATATATTAAAGTCAATAAATTTATCTACATTTTTACCAGTTTTCTATATTGATCTGACTATTTATACATGTAATGTTGTATATAATTTTAAGTATTGTGCTTATAAACTAAAAGCTACAAATATCAACAGGGAAATTTAATACCACAGAAATGGGGTGATAAAATGTTCATTATTGAAAGACTCAATACTGCTAAGAAGAGGTTAAATGTTATCCCACTCAAAATACTAATTGCTTTTTTGAAGATGAAAAGCTGATTTTAAAATGTGTATGTACAGAGGAGTCTGGTGGGCTACAGACCATGGGGTAGCAAGAGTCGGACATGACTTAGAGACTAAACAACAATAAAAGACAGAGTATCTAGAATAGCCACAACAATATGAAAGACATAAGATTTTGGAAGGGATTGTACACATATTTTTGACATTCAGAGCAAGACTGTGTTTATTAAGTCACTGTGGTATTGGTTAGTGGACAGACTTACAGATCAAATTAACAGAGAGTTCAGAAATAGATTTCTATGGTCAGTTTTTTTCAAAAAAGTAGTCAAGTAAAGTGCTTAATGAATAAAATGTCAAAATGATTATTTTTGTGTTACTAGGATTTGTCATTTTTTAGTCACTTAGTCATGTCCAACTATTTGTGACCCCATGGGCTGCAGCATGCCAGGCTTCTCTGTACTTCATCATCTCCAAGAGTTACTCAAACTCGTGTCCACTGAGTCCATGATGCTAACCAACCATCTCATCCTCTGTCGTTCCCTTCTCCTCCTGCCTTCTATATTTCCCAACATCAGGATCTTTCCCATGAGTTGGCTCTTTATATCATGTGGCCAAAGTATTAGAACTTCAGCATCAGTCCTTCCAATGAATATTCAGAATTGATTTCCTTCAGGATTGATTGGTTTGCACTCATTGGAGTACAAGGGACTCTCAAGAGTTTTCTCCATAGTCACAGCTGGAAAACATCAGTTCTTTGGTGCTTATCCTTATTTATGGTCCAATTCTCACATGTGTACTAACTACTAGAAAACCATAGCTTTGACTAGATGGACCTTTGTTAGCAAAGTAATGTCTCCGCTTTTTAATACACCTTCTAGGTTTGTCATAGCTTTTCTTCCAAGGAACAAGTGTCTTTTAATTTCATGGCTGCAGTCACCAACTGCAATGATTTTGGAGCCCAAGAAAATAAAGTCTGTCACTGTTTCCATTGTTTCCCCATCTATTTTCCATGAAATGGTGGGACCAGATGCAATGATTTCAGTGTTTTGAAGGTTGAGTTTTCAGCAGCTTTTTCACTCTCCTCTTTCCCATTCATAAAGAGGCTCTTTAGTATCTCTTTGTTTTCTGTCATTAGGGTGATGCCATCTGCATATTTGAGGTTACTGATATTTCTCCTGGCAGTCTTGATTTCAACTTGTGCTTCAGCCAGCCCAGAATTTCACATGATATACGTCACATATAAGTTAAATAAACAGGGTGACAATATACCGATATGATGTACTCCTTTCCCAGTTTTGAACTAGTCTCTTGTTCCATGTCCAGTTCTGCTATTGTTTCTTGAGCATCATACATGTTTCTCAGGAGACAAGTAAAGTGGTCTGGTATTCCCATCTCTTTAAGATATTTCCACAGTTTGTTGTGATCCACATAGTCAAAGGTTTTAGTGTAGTCAATGAAACAGAAATAGATTTTTTTTTTCTGGAATTCTCTTGCTTTTTCTATGATCCAATTGATGTTGGCAATTTCATCTCTGGTTCCTCTGCCTTTTCTAAATCCAGCTTGTACATCTGGAAGTTCTTGGTTCACATACTGTTGAAGCCTAGCTTGTACGATTTTGATCATGCCCTTTCTTGCATGTTAAATGGGTATGATTGTGCAGTATTTGAGCAATCTTTGGCATTGCCCTTATTTGGGATTGTAATGAAAATTGACCATTTCCAGTCCTGTGAGCACTGCTGAGTTTTCTATACTTGCTGGCATATTGAGTGCAGCACTTTAACAACATCATCTTTTAGGATTTGATATAGCTCAGCTGGAATTCCATCACCTCCACTAGCTTTGTTTGTAGTGATGCTTTGAAAGGCCCACTTGACTTTATGCTCCATGATATCTGTCTGTAGGTGATTGATCTCACCATCATGGTTGCTCAGATGATTAAAATATTTTTTGTTTAGTTTTTCTGTGTATTCTTGTTAGTTCTTCTTAATCTCTTCTACTTCCATTAGGTCCATTCTGTTTCTGTCCTTTATTGTGCTGGTCTTTGCATGAAATACTCCTTTGGTATTTCTAATCTTCTTGAAGAGAACTCTAGTCTTTCCCATTCTATTATTTTCCTCTATTTCTTTGCATTTTTCACTTAGGAAGATTTTCTTATTTCTTCTTGTTATTTCTTGAAACTGCATTCAGAGGTGTATATGCTTACTCTTCTCCTTTATCTTTCAATTATCTTCTTAGCTGTTTGTAGGGCTTCTCAGACAACTATTTTGGCTTTTTGCATTTCTTTTTCTTGGGAATGGTTTTGATCCCTGCCTCTTGTACAGTATTCTAAACTTCCATCAATACTTCTTCAGACACTCTGTTTATCAGATCTAATGCCTTGAATCTATTTGTCACTTCCACTATGTAATCATTAGGGATTTGATTTAGGCCATACCTGAATGGTCTAGTGGTGTTCCCTACTTTCTTCAATTTATGTCTGAATTTTGCAATTAAGGAGTTCATTATCTGAGCCACAGTCAGCTACTGGTCTTTTTTCTACTGACTCTATAGAGTTTCTCCATCTTTGGCCACAGAGAACATAATCACTCTTATTTTGGTATTGACCATCTGGTGATGTCCATGTACAGAGTCGTTTCTTGTGTTGTTGGAAGAGGGTGTTTGCTATGACCATTGTGTTCTCTTGGCAAAACTCTGCTAACTGTTGCTCTGCTTCATTCTGTACTCTAAGGCCAATCTTGCCTGTTAGTCCAGGGATCTCTTGACTTCCTACTTTCACATTTCAGTCCTCTGTGGTGAAAATGGCATCCTTTTCTTTGTGTTCTAGAAAATCTTGTAGTCCTTCATAGAATTGTTCAGCTTCTTCAGCATTAGTATTGGGGCATAGACTTGGATTACTGTAATAGTGAATAGTTTTCCTTGAGAACAATCAGAGATCATTTTGTCGTTTTTGAGATTGCATCCAAATATTGCATTTTGGACTCTTTTGTTGACTATGAGGGCTGCTAGATTTCTTCTAAGAAATTCTTGCCCACATTAGTAGATATAACGGTCATCTGAATTAAATTTGTCCATTCCAGTCCATTTTAGTTCACTGATTCCTAAAATGTCGATGTTCACTCTTGCCATCTCTTGTTTGACCACTTCCAATTTACCTTGATTCCTGGGCCTACTTTCCAGGTTCCTATGCAGTATTTTTCTTTATAGCATTGGACTTTACTTTCACCACCAGACACATCCACAACTGGATGATGTTATCACTTTGGCTTAGCCTTTTCATCCCTTCTGGAGCTATTTTTCCATTCTTCTCCAGTAGCATATTTGGTGCCTGCCACCCTTGGAAGTTCATCTTTCAGTGTCCTATCTTTTTGTCTTTTCATACTGTTCAGGGGGTTCTTAAGGCAAGAATACAGAAGTGATTTGCCATTCCTTTATCTAGTGGAAAATGTTTTGTTAGAACTCTCCACCATGACTGTCTTTCTTGGGTGGTGCTACATAGCATGGCTCATAGTTTCTTTGAGTTACACAAAGCTATAATCCATGTGATCAGTTTGGTTAGTTTTCTGTCATTATGGTTTTCATTCTGCCTTCTGATGGATGAGGATAAGAGGCTTATGGAATCTCCCTGATGGGAAGAACTGGCTTTAGGTAAAACTGGGTCTTGCTCTTGTGGGCAAGGCCATGCTGGGTAAATCTTTAATCAAGTTTTCTGCTGATGGGTGGGTGAGTAGGGCTGTGTTCTCTCCCTGTAGTTGACAATAAAAGGTTAAAAAAAATAAACATTCTTGGCTTGAGAAAAACTAGGTTTTAAATTCGAAAAATTAAAAAACAGATTTGATTTAAAACACAAGTAATTGTTATATTTATCAGTAAGTTCAAATAATCTTTTAAAACTTGTATTTCAAAAATACTTCTGCAGACTACAGAGGGCAAGGGTAATAAAATCCTACACAATTTGCAGTGCAGCCAAGGAGGAGGTGCAAACAGAAAACCTCCTATAGGCTTTTACAATTTGTCTTCAGAGACTATATACTTCCTAGATTCCCAGCAATCATTCCCCTAGCTGCTGGAGATGTTGGGTGCTAAAATCTCCCTGATGGGTCCCTCTCAGAGAAATGCCTTGAGCTAAACAATCTGCATCAATGATTCATTGGTTTGGGAATATAAAAGTCTTGCCTCCAAGCCTCAGAGCAGGGTAACTCTGCAGTGTCTGCAGTGTCCAGCCAGCTCCAGAGCTCCTTGAGTTTCCTTTACGCCTTCATGGTGTCAACTCTGACTACCTGCCCAAGTAAATCCTCTATATGCAACTCCAATTGAACTTTATTCAAAACAAACTCTATCCTGGGGGAAAAAAAAAAAGGTTCAAATCTCAATTCGTATGTCTTACTATTCACAGATCAGTTACACTTTTAAGCAACTGTGAGTTAAAAGATGAATATATAACTCTCCCACTCCATGTATAGCTTTTTGCTTCTAGACAACAGTGGCTTAATTTTTGTTACCATTTGTTCTCAGTTCTTTATGTAACTACTTAATATCACAGTTCAGTGTTTCTAGGCAAACAGCCAGATTACAAGGCTAGCTATAGATTTTTAACATTATCCTCCCCCAAGACAAATATACTTAAATAAGTATTTAATTGAATTAATTAGAAAATCATCACTAGTTTAAGTAACCTCTTTGTTTTCAGCATTGGCAAAAAACCCAACATTTACAAACTGAACTAAATGTGTGTTACCAAAAATTCTGAAAGAGATGGGAATACCAGACCACCTGGCCTGCCTCTTGAGAAATCTATATACAGGAAGTAACACTTTGAACCAGACATGGAACAACAGATTGGTTCAAAATATGTGAAGGAGTATGCCACGGCTATATATTGTCACCCTGCTTATTTAACTTATATGCAGAGTACATCATGAGAAACCCTGGGCTGGATGAAGCACAAGCTGGAATCAAGATTGTCAGGAGAAATATCAATAACCTCAGATATGCAGATGATACCACTCTTATGGCAGAAAGTGAAGAAGAACTAAAGAGCCTCTTGATGAAAGTGAAAGGAGAGTGAAAAAGTTGGCTTAAAGCTCAACATTCAGAAAATGAAGATCATGGCATCCTGTCCCATCACTTCATGGCAAATAGGTGGGGAAACAGTGGAAACAGTGGCTGACTTTATTTTTTGGGGCTCCAAAATCACTGCAGATGGTGATTGCAGCCATGAAATTAAAAGACGCTTACTTCTTGGAAGGAAAGTTATGACCAACCTAGACAGCATACTAAAAAGCAGAAACATTACTTTGTCCCCAAAGGTCCGTCTAGTCAAGGCTATGGTTTTTCCAGTAGTCATATATGGATGTGAGAGTTGGACTATAAAGAAAGCTGAGTGCTGAATAATTGATGCTTTTGAACTGTGGTGTTGGAGAAGACTCTTGAAAGTCCCTTGGACTGCAAGGAGATCCAGCCAATCCATTCTAAAGGAGATCAGTCCTGGATGTTCATTAGTAGGACTGATGTTGAAGCTGAAACTCCAGTACTATGTACACCTGATGTGAAGAGCTGACTCATTTAAAAATACCCTGATGCTGGGAAAGTTTGAGGGCAGGAGGAGAAGGAGACGACAGAGGATGAGATGGTTGGATGACATCACCGACTCAATGGACATGGGTTTGGGTGGATTCCAGGAGTTGGTGACGGACAGAAAGGCCTGGAGTGCTGTGGTTCATGGAGTCGCAAAGACTTGGACATGGCTGAGCAACTGAACTGAACTGAACCAGGAGTAGGGCAACATAAATCCAACTCAAAATGTTAGCTATAAATGAAGTGTTGTTAAGAGAATCATAAAGTTACACATATAGATAGCAGATGAAGATATATTATATAATATATAAATACAATTGCAACAGAAAGCAAGGGTTTATAATGAAACAAATGTTTATATTTTGCATCTGACATTTTTTAGGAAGCAAAATTTAATTCTACAGGAATTAATGTCTATAACTAAAAGTGCAGTTCTTTATATGTTCTTTTAAGAGCTATGTGTATTAAATGTGTCATTCAACATTATTTAAAATTGTAAAATGTTTTATGCAGATAAGTTTTTAATTTACAAAACTATTATTATTCAATAGCTATAATCTATTTTGGAGAAGGCAATGGCACCCCACTCCAGTACTCTTGCTTGGAGAATCACATGGACAGAGGAGCTTGGTAGGCTGCAGTCCATGGGGTTGTTAAGAGTCAGACACAACTGAGCGACTTCCCTCTCACTTTTCACTTTCAAGCATTGGAGAAGGAAATGGCAACCCACTCCAGAGTTCTTGCCTGGAGAATCCCAGGGACGGGGAGCCTGGTGGGCTGCCGTCTATAGGGTTGCACAGAGTCAGACACGACTGAAGCGACTTAGCAGCATAATCTATTTAATACTATTACACCCAAAACTCTGGTTAAGTTCTACATATATTATTGCTTGTAAAACCAGATTACTATTTCTGATAGTTTAATAATACTCTTTTTTTTAAATTGAAGTATAGTTAGTTTACAATGTTGTATTAGTTTTTGGTAAACAGCAAAATGATTGTTTGTACACACACACACATTCTTTTTCAGATACTTTTCTGTTTATAAGATATTGAATATAGTACCATGTACTCTACAGTAGGATCTTGTTTTTCATTTTAATATAAAGTAGTATGTATCTCTTAATTTCAAATTCCTAGTTTATCCCTATCAGAGAAGGCGATGGCACCCCACTCCAGTACTCTTGCCTGGAAAATCCCATGGATGGAGGAGCCTGGTAGGCTGCAGTCCATGGCATCACGCGAAGAGTTGGACACAACTGAGCGACTTCACTTTCACTTTTCACTTTCATGCATTGGAGAAGGAAATGGCAACCAACTCCAGTGTTCTTGCCTGGAGAATCCCAGGGGACGGGGGAGCCTGGTGGGCTGCCATCTATGGGGTTGCACAGAGTCTGACATGACTGAAGTGACTTAGAAGCAGCAGCAGCAGCAGTTTATCCCTATACCCCGTTTCCCATGCAGTAACCATAAATTTGTTTTTTTATGTCTGTGAACTGTTTCTGTGTGATAAATAAGTTCATTTGTATCATTTTTTAGATTCCACATATAAATGACCTCTTATGATATTTGTGTTTTTAAAATGACTTTCTTGACTTAGTATGATAATCTTCAGGTTCATCCATGTTGCAGTAAATGACATTATTTCATTCTTTTTATGAATGAAATGGCTATATATATATATATATATATATATATATATCATATCTTCTTTATCCATTCATGTGTCAGTTGACACTGAGATTGCTTCCATGTCTTGACAATTGTAAATAGTGCTGCTATGAATATTAGGGTATATGTATCTTTTTTAATTAAAGTTTTCATCTTTTCTGGGTGAATGGTCAAGATTGGGATTTCTGGATTATATTGTAACTCTATATTTATTTTATTTTATTTTTTAAGGAACCTCCAAGCTGTTCTCCATAGTGGCTGTACCAATAATATTCACACCAAGAGTGTAGGATAGTTCCTTTTGCTCAACACTCTCTTTGGCATTTCTTATTTGTAGACTTTTTGACTATGTGCCCAATGTGAGGTGACACTTCACTGTAGTTTTGATTTGCATTTCTCTAATAATTAGCAGTGTTGAGCATCTTTTTTTGTGTGCCTGTTGGTCATCTGTATGTCATCTTTGGAGAAATGTCTATTAAGGTCTTCTGCCTATTTTTTTTTTTTTTTATTCGTTTGTTTGGTTTTTTGATACTGAGTTTTATTCACTGCTTGTATATTTTTGAAATTAATCCCTTGTCCATTGCATTGTTGGCAAATATTTCCTCCCAGTTTGTATGATATCTTTATGTTTCATTTGTGGTTTCCTTTGCTGTGCAAAGCTTTTAGGTTGAATTATGTCCCATTCATTCATTTTTGTTATTTTATTTCCATTACTCTAGGGGATTAATAAAAAAAAATATTGCTGCTACAGTTTATGTCAAAGAGCATGCTGTCTATGTTTTCCTCTAGGAGTTTTATAGTATCCAAGGTCTATAACCCATTTTGAGTTTATTTTTGTGTATGGTGTTAGAGAATGTGCTAATTTCATTTTTTATATGTGACTGTCAAGTATTTCCAGCATTAGTTACTTAAGATAGTGTCTTTTGTTCATTGTATGTTTTTGTTTCCTTTGTCAAAGATAAATTGACCATAGGTACGTGGGTTTATTTCTGGGCTATCTTTTCCGTTCATTGAGCACTATGTTTTTGTGCCAGTGCTATGCTGTTTTGATTACTGTAACTTTGTAGTATTGTCTGAAGTCTGGGGGAGTTGTGCTTACAGCTTTGTTTTTTTCCCCCAGGATTGCTTTGGCAATGCTGGACCTTATTAGTTCCATATAAATTTTAGGACTTTTTCTTGTTGTTCTAGTTCTGTGAAAAATGTCATGGGCAATTTCATAGAGATCACATTAAATCTGTAGATTGCTTTCAATAGTATGGCCATTGTAACAATATTAATTCTTCCAGTCCCAGAGAATGTGATATCTTAACATTTCTTTGAACCATCTTCAGTTTCCTTTAATTGGTGTTCTGTAGTTCTCCGTGTATAAGTCTTCCCCTTCTTGCTCAGGTGTATTCTTAAATTTTGTTTGCTTTTTGATGTGATGTTTAAAAGTTTTTTGTTTTTTTTTTTTTACTTTCTATTTTTGATGGTTTATTGTTAGTGTAAAGAGATACAACAGATTTCTGTATGTTAAACCTAGTACACTGCTACCTTGCTGAATTTGTTTTTCAGCTCTAATAGATTTTGTGTGAAGTTTTTAGTTTTCTATATATGTATAGTATCATGATATCTGCCTACAGTAACAATTTCACCACTTCCCTTCCAATTTGGATACCTTTTATTTCTTATCTGACTGCTATGCCTGAGACTTCCAATCCTGTGTTTAATTAAAGTGGTGAGAGTGGGCATCCTTGTGTTTTTCTAGATTTTAGCAGGAAGGCTTTCATATTTTCACTCTTGAGTGTTATGTTATCTATGGTTTGTCATAAATAACTTTTTTATGTTAAGATATATTCTTTCTATATCCACTTTGGTGAGAGTTGTTACCATGAATCGATGCTGAAATATATCAAATGCTTTTTCTTTATCTATTGAGATGATTATGTGATATTTGTCTTTTCTTTTGTTGACATGGTGTATCACGTTGATTGATTTGTATATGTTGAAGCATCCTTGTGACCCTGAAATGAACCCAGGTATGGTATATGATATATGATTCTTGGTATATGGTATGGTATATGATTCTTTTTATGTACTGTTGGATTCAATTTTCTAAATTTTGCTAAGAATTTTTTCGTCTATATCCATCAAAGATATTGGCTTGTAATTTTTTTTTTCTGGTAGTGTCTTTGTCTGGTTTTGATATCAGAGTGGTAGTAGATTCATGGAATGACTTTGGGAGTGACCCCTGCTCTTCAATGATTTGAAAGTGAGAGGGATAAGTATCAGTTCTTTATATGTTTGATATTTTCCAAGTGAACTCCTTTGATCCTGGCCTTTGTTTGAAGGGAGTTTTTTTGTTTGTTTGTTTTGTTTTTAACAGGTTCTCTTTCACTTTTTGTTTTAAAATGAAGAATAAACAAATAATGAAAATAATTGTAAAATAAGATAATAATAATAAATGGTTAAAAAAGAAAAAGAAAGAAAAAAATTTAAAAAATAAGGTGAAGGGGACAGAAATCCAATTTTGAAAAAAAAAAAAGTTGTATTATCACAAAATAGTTTTGCCATAATGTAATTTTGACTTGAGTTAAGACATTTATTCAAAGACTATTTTGATAGAAAAAGAACTAAAGGGAAGTTTTGTATTTAAGTGCCACTGCATAAAATATTCATTTAACAATTATATATAAGAGAGGTGCTAATAACATTTTTATTTCATAGAAGAGGAAATAGAGCATGAGAGATCTTTTTCATCAGCCCAATATTAAAATACAGTCTGTTCATTCACTCAGTCATGCCTGACTCCTTGCAACCCCACGGACTACATCACACTAGGCTCCCTGTCCATCACCAACTTCTGGAGCTTGTTCAGACACATGTCTGTTGAGTCAGTGATGCCATCCAACCATCTCATTCTCTGTCATCCCCTTCTCCTCCTGACTTCAATCTTCTCCAGCATCAGGGTCTTTTTTAATGAGTCAGCTCTTCACATCAGGTGGCCAAGGTATTGGATATTCAGCTTCAGCATCAGTACTTCCAATGAATATTCAGGATTCATATCCTTTAGGATTGACTGGTTTGATATCCTTGCAGTCCAGGGGACTCTCAAGAGTCTTCTGCAACACTACAATTCAAAAGCATCAATTTTTTGGCACTCAGCTTTCTTTATAGTCCAAATCTCACATACATATATGACTACTGGAAAAACCATAGCTTTGACTAGATGGACCTCTGTTGGCATCTGCTTTTTAATATGCTATTTAGGTTGATCATAGTTTTTCTTCCAAGGAGCAAGCATCTTTTCATTTCATGGCTTCAGTCCCTACCTGCAATGATTTTGGAGCCCAAGAAAATAAAGTATCTCACTGTTTGCATTGTTTCCCCATCTATTTGCCATGAAGTGATGGGACCAGCTGTGATGACCTTAGTTTTTTGAAGGTTGAGTTTTAAGCCAGCTTTTTCACTCTCCTCTTTCACATTCATCAAGAGACTCATTAGTTTCTCTTTGTTTTCTTCCATAGGATGTTGTCATCTGTGTATCTGTGGTTATAGATATTTTTCCTTGCAGTCTTGATTCCAGTTTGTGCTTCAGCCAGCCCAGAATTTCACATGATGTACTCTGCATATAAGTTAAATAAGCAGGTTGACAATATAGAGCCTTGATGTACTCCTTTCCCAATTTGAAGCCAGTCCATTGTTCCATGTCCAGTTTTAATTGTTGCTTCTTGATCTACATACAGATTTCTCAGGAGGCAGGTAAGGTGGTCTGGTAAAAGTCAGAGTCCCACAATGTTTCTGACTACAAAATTGAACACTCACCTCTATGTTACATAATTGCTTATAGAAAACTCTTTAGAAGCCTAAGTAACTTTATATTATGGATGTTCTATAACTATTATATATAGCATAAAATGCCAGTTATAACTAAGACTAAACAAAGCATTTTTACTATCAAGAATGATACTAATACTGTTGCTTTCACCTCTCTGAAATATTGCCATAATTTTTAGGTAAAATCTACATGTGCAATTTTTGTTTCCTCCCAAATCAATTAAAGCCATCACTATTATTTTTATATTGTTTGTCTAAGATTAAGATGTTGGGAAAGGATTTTACTTTGCATAAGACAAGATCAAGAATACGAGTAGTAAATAAGGTTTAAAGGACATAGAATTAATTCTTTCTCAATGTACAGTATATGATTTTATCACTTTAAAATATCACAGATAGATTTATAAAATTGTAACCACTGTAATAATAATTTTCAGTATACCTTCTTTAAATATATTGAATATTTTTATGTCCTACCTAACTGAATGGAACTCTTAGAAACTTGCTGTAAATTAATATTCATGCATGGTCTGCTACAATAGTATAAAAACTGATATAATTTTTTTTTCAGTCAGTGCTCATGGATTAAGTAAATTTATCTAAATTTGGTTATAATATTACTTTTTCGTCTATTTTAAACTGCCAAGCATAATGCAGTGTGCATGCTTAGCCACTCAGTCATGTCCGATTCTTTTGCAAACCCATGAACTCTATCTAGCCCACCAGGCTCCTCTATCCATGAGATTTTCCGGGCAAGAATACTGGATTGGGTTGCCATTTCCTCCTCCTGGAGAATCTTCTTGAGCCAAGGATGGAGCCCGCGTCTCTTGCATCTCCTGCATTGAAGGTAGATTCTTTATCCACACAGTCATTGGGGTGTAGTAATCAAATGAAATGTGAAAGTAGACTGTGTGAAAGTTGATTGAAACTAGATTGTGAAAGTAATTTCTTTTCAATAGGTAGGGAAATTTTTCTGATGCCATTAGGAATTTTTATTCTAATGGTATTTCTTAGTAATGTATTGCCTAGCTGTCAAGCCCACATAGTCTGAGCAGGAAAGTCTTTCTTGTTTTAAAACACTGAAAAACCAGAGAAAACAAAGTACGTGACCAAAGAACTTTAACTTCTACCAAATGTGGCTATGGAAAATAAATTATTTAAAGAGAGAAACAAGGAAATTCTGTATAAAGAAAGCCCATTTTTCTTAATTAAAAAAAGTTACATATATAATACTAAAGAAAAAAGCGAATTCTCTTTTTTATTATTCTGAACAATGTATGTGTAGAAAGATCGAATACATAACACTCCCCAGTGTGAGTCATAATAATTCAGGCAATTAATGAATCAATGAAAAATTCAATGAATGGAACACCGTACTAAGTCCCTTTATATGTGTTGTTGGTTATAATATTCACACTAACCCATTGAACCAGCCATTGTTATCAGTTGATATATTTGGGGCTTAGGAAGCTTAAGTGACATGCCCAGATAATTTAGCTAAAACATAATAATAAAGGTATAAATGGTATAAATCTGAGTCCTTTAACTCCTAGTACTGTGACTTCTCTAACACACCATACTATTCCTCTGATTCACAATATGTAACACTTAGTTTATGGCTGCTCTTGCTTCTGCAATGGATTGATTAATATAACCAGAAAGCAAAAGGATCTTCAATACAGTTAGTAATGATGAAGTGAAGTGAAAGTCACTCAGTCGTGTCTGATTCTTTGCAACCCCATGGACTATACAGTCCATGGAATTCTCCAGGCCAGAATTCTGGAAGCTGTTCCCTTCTCCAGGGGATCTTCTCAACCCAGGGGTCAAACCAAGGTCTCCCAGGTTGCAGCTGGATTCTTAACCAGCTGAGCCACAAGGGGAGCCCAGTAATGATAAAAGACAAGCTGAAATTAAGGGAATGCATTACCTAAAACTTTTATTTAGAGAATAGGTGGATAAAGGGAAAAATAAATTTTAGACTGCATTTAGGGGTGAAATGAATACATGAGAGAAATTGAATCTCATGTAGGTACTGTAAACCAGTGTATACAAAGAAGGTATTTAGAAAAGAGGAATACAAAGTAAATTGCTATGGAGATTATATATATATATATATATATATTTAAGTTTCTCCATTTAATTTCCTTTCTCTTATCATTTGGGTTTATTTGACTGTGACTCTGAAAATTATACTCCACTTATCATTGGAAACACATAGTAGTATTCATCTAGAATTAATCTTGCTTGTACTCTGAACAGAATAGTCTCAAATTGTTGTTTTGAACAGAAATTATTCATTTAATTTACTATGATGCATCAAAAGTAGAGGATGAAATATTTATATTGCTTAAATAGGATACTGTTTTTAACAGCATATAGATATTAAACTTATTTCTATTGTTTTGTGAGATAACATCAACACATATTTTTGGTTGTTTTAATTTTTTTTTTCATGAAAAGTGGTATGTTTATATGTGTCAGGAATTAGGAGGTAGACATCGTTGAGTAGGTCACTTTCCTGCCTCCTACCAGTCTTCTTATAGGGCCTTGAGCTTTTGCTGGGATCAGGAGGAATTTAAAAATTAAGAGCCAGTTCTGAATTGGGTATTATTGATTAATAATTGAGGGAAAATCAAAGATCATGAATCCTATAAATTTCATCCAGGTGGTAGCATGATGCAATCAGAATTAAGTGAAAGTGAAGTCGCTCAGTCGTGTCCGACTCTTTGTGACCCCGTGGACTGTAGCCCACCAGGCTCCTCCATCCATGGGATTCTCTAGGCAAGAATACTGGAGTGGGTTGTCATTTCCTTCTCCAGGGGATCTTCCTGATCCAGGGATCGAACCCAGGTCTCCTGCATTGCAGGCAGATGCTTTAACCTCTGAGCCACCAGGGAAGCTCATCATCCAGGTGGTAGCATGATGCAATCAGGATTAGAGTTACTATATAGAGAGTTACTATTCCTAAAAATCAGGAATAGAGTTACAATAATATTGGTTAACTATTATATTATCTGTGAAATCATAGTTTAATGTATTGGTTTGTATTAATTTTAATAAATATATAATTATTTCATTATAAAATATCAGTGTTTACTGTCCCAGATCATTTTTAGATTGCCATTTATATAAAAAAGAAATCATGTGAATGAGACATGTTTAGGAAAAAAATGAGTCACATAAAGGCAGTTTTAGAAGGATATAAAGTTTGAGGTAAGACTGTGGGTTGTCTTAAATACTAGATTATAGAGAGAAGGGACTTCCCTGGTGGCTCAGACAGTAAAGAATCTGCTTGCAATGCAGGATATCCAAGTTCAGTCTTTGGGTTGGGAAGATCCCCTGGAGAAGGGAATAACTATCCACTCCAGTATTCTTGCCTGGACAATTCCATGGACAGAGGAGCTTGGTGGGCTACAGTCCATGGGATTACAAATAGTCAGACATGACTGAATGATGTCCATCAGCAGATGAATGGATAAGAAAGCTGTGGTACATATACACAATGGAGTATTACTCAGCCATTAAAAAGAATACATTTGAATCAGTTCTAATGAGGTGGATGAAACTGGAGCCTATTATACAGAGTGAAGTAAGCTGGAAAGAAAAACACCAATATAGTATACTAACGGATATATATGGAATTTAGAAAGATGGTAACAGTAACCCTGTATACGAGACAGCAAAAGAGACACTGATGTACAGAACAGTCTTTTGGACTCTGTGGGAGAGGGAGAGAGTGGGATGATTTGGGAGAATGGCATTGAAACATGTATAATATAATATATGAAACGAGTCACCAGTCCAGGTACAATGCACGATACTGGATGCTTGGGGCTGGTGCACTGGGATGACCCAGAGGGATGGTACCCGGAGGGAGGAGGGAGGAGGGTTCAGGATGGGGAACACGTGTATACCTGTGATGGATTCATGTTGATATATGGCAAAACCAATACAATGTTGTAAAGTTAAAAAATAAAATAAAAATAAATAAAATTTTCCCTTCACTTTTTTCGAGAGAAATTTTATCTTATAATCCATGAAAATTGAAAACTGATCACATCAAGATAGGTAGTAATTTTAATGAAAGTGATATTTAATTAAATCTGATCCAGGGGTGTCATTTGTGATTAATTAGAATGGACTCTAATAAAATGTTTAGAACAGTACTATGATTATGCAGATATGAAGAGATTAATGCCCCCCAAAACACAGTTACACTGGAAAGGAAGTGATGAATGTGAATGCTGTTGAAAGGGCAAAGCTTTTAGATTTTGATGAAAGACTGAAAAAAGAAAAAAAATGCAAAGGTAAATCTTTAGTTTGTATAATAAGTAATTAGACTTGTGAATATAACTATGATTAAAGGATAGAATGGTTTTAGTTTTGGTGGTTTTAGGTGCATTTGTGCAGCCAAATAAAACTAAGTAGAAATTATTTATATGTATGTTACATGCTCATTAGGGTATAAGAAATGAAGATGAGACATATTCACTTATTCATATTTTACATAATAAACATATGAGATATACTTTTTATATGCATACAAAAAATATGAGTAGTACCTTTTTCCAAATGATTGATAAAGAGGAGATATTGAAGGAACTGTAGAGAGGCATGAGGAAAATTGCAAGTCCTGAAAATAAGGGGAAAAGATGAGTTTATCAAGAAAAAGATAATATTAAAAATTTTTTTAAAAAGGAAAATGATAATAAGGCTATTAAAGGCTTTAGTGAGCAAAGGGAAATGTGATTACAGAAAATATCACTGCAAAGGTGACAATTATTTTATGCATCAAATAATTACATGGACGTTTTTGAAAATAACTTTATTTTTCTGTTTTTCTACTTTGTATACTCTACAAGTATACATTTTATATTTAACAAACTATTGACTATAGAAAACTAATGTAATGAACAAATTCTTATTAGAAATGTGGAGAAAACTTTTTATGACTGAAAGAAAATTAGGTAAATGGCATTAAATTTAAATTTGGGAGAAAAATAAAGCCATAAATAAGAAAACTTTTCATGTACTTTAATTACTTTTAAAATAAATTAAAGTGATTGAGCAGAAGTTTATATCTGATTGTAACAGTGTTTCCAGTTATTAAACATTTGACAATATTCAGTAATAAGATAGATGGAACAAGGTATTTTAATTTTTTATTAGTCTTTATAAAAGTTTTTAAACTAGTCTTACATTTAGTTTGGATATTTTAAATTTATATCCCAAACCTACCTTTCTGGGACTTTAAATTGTTTTAGGACTAGTAACTCAGAGTAAACTCATTCTTAGAAAACTCTTAGAAACATGAGATAGAATAGTTTGCATTTCTGAATAGCTCAAATTTGGAAGGGTTGAAACTTCTTTCCTTGAGTTCAGCCTACCTGGGCCTCAGCAAATGGTCATAAACTGGAGTCTGACCCATAAAAGTACATGTATTATGCTTTCTTCGTAGATATAATTGCCTTATTGGACTGTTATTTAAACTTCCTGATATTGGAAATAATATAAGGAAGCTTAATTTGTAAGAATTAAAGCCATACAGTTAAAATAGCACACATTCTAAAACACAAACCACACAACATATTTTACATTGAAAAATAAGATTGATGACTAGTATATTTGACTTATCAGTTTAGTTCAGTTGCTCAGTCGTGTCCGACTCTTTGCGACCCCATGAATCGCAGCACTCCAGGCCTCCCTGTCCCTCACCAACCCCCGGAGTTCACTGAGACTCACGTCCATCGAGTCAGTGATGCCATCCAGCCATCTCATCCTCTGTCGTCCCCTTCTCCTCCTGCCCCCAATCCTTCCCAGCATCAGAGTCTTTTCTGATGAGTCAACCCTTCGCATGAGGTGGCCAAAGTACTGGAGTTTCAGCTTTAGCATCATTCCTTCCAAAGAAATCCCAGGGCTGATCTCCTTCAGAATGGACTGGCTGGATCTCCTTGCAGTCCAAGGGACTCTCAAGAGTCTTCTCCAACACCACAGTTCAAAAGCATCAATTCTTCGGCACTCAGCCTTCTTCACAGTCCAACTCTCACATCCATACGTGACCACAGGAAAAACCATAGCCTTGACTAGACGGACCTTTGTTGGCAAAGTAATGTCTCTGCTTTTCAATATGCTATCTAGGTTGGTCATAACTTAATCCTTAGTAAAATTTTATTCTTCATTTGAATGACACTAAACCCCACTCCATCTACTTACTCTGAAATATTACAATGAATATTCTACAATTAACAAAGTTACCAATGACCATACCCACATCTTTTTGTAGTCACTTTTGCCTTGTTTATAAAGTGCTTTTATCAGTTAAATTGACTGCAGTTTGTTATTACATTATAAAACAATATTTATTCAGTACTAACTTAAAACATTGGCTTTCCTGGTGGCTCAGGGGTAAGGAATCCACCGGCCAATGCAGAAGACACAGGTTGGATTCCTGGGTTGGGAAGATCCCCTAGAGAAGAAAATTACACCGCACTTCAGTATTCTTGCCTGCATTCCAATGGACAGAGGTGCCTGGCAGGCTGCAGTTCATGGGGGTTGCAAAAGAGTAGGACACGACTTAGTGACTAAACAATAACTTAAACATTAGGTTAACCTCAACTAATTTTACTTTCCAAACTTGCTGTACATCATGTTCCTTGTGTCTGTTAATAACACAGTGGTACTCCCAGTTTTACTTTGACTACTTTTTTTTTTCCTTCCTCCCCAGCCCACATTCATTTTTCATTTAACATGTTGCCTATTCTCAACTATTTCATGAACGGTTTCTTCCTTCTGCATCCACATGACCACTACTGTACTGTATTAGCTCAGAATCTTAATCTAATTTCACTTGAGCATTTTTTCCCATCAAAAGTTGTCCTTGAAAATGCTGCAAGAATTATCTTCACATAACACAGCTCCATATGTGTATTTCACAACTCCAAAGGCCTACAGAAACGAATGTGAACCTATAGTATTTCAGGACATAGTTGTAATCTCAAAATCTCCTATAAAGTGATTTTACATATTCTTGGTTCACATATTACTTGTCCTAGGACCTGTTTACATGTAAGCTATGAAATTCTAATTTGCATGATAGATTTTCCATGCTGTATTTTAAAATATCACCGTTGATGCCCTGTGTTTGCTAAGATTGCATTCAAATGGTTTACATGAGATACTTGACTATATTCTTATTAATAAAACATTAATTTTATTTTATTCACCTGACAAAATGTCCTGAGAGTGGTAATATAGGGTTTTTCTACTGCTTGAGAAAGTAAATAAAGATCAAACTTTTATATTCTTTCCCAATCCGCCACTTCCTTCTCAATCTTGACTGATAATCATTATCCTGAAGTTTGGAAGATGATATGATTTCATGAATCATATCAATCTGTAGTGAGAAAGAAAGAGAAATAAGCAAATGTTACATTCAAAACTATCACTGTGCCCAGGTGATGCAGTGGTAAAGAATCTGCCTGCCTATGCAGAAGACACAGGTTCGATCCCTGGGATGGGAAAATTGTTTGGAGTAGGAAATGGCAACCCACTCCAGTATTTTTGCCTGGAAAACTCCATGTACAGAGGAACTTGGTGGGCTACAGTCCAGAGGTTGCAAAGAATTGGATATAACTGAGCACAGCACAACATATATACAACCTTTGTTTTAAGGACAAGTGAGGAGCTACAGATTTTTAATGTTGTCCTAGCTGTCTCCTACCCCAAGCGGGAAAAATGGTTTCTCTTAAGAAAGGAAGAGAGTGAATGTATTAGACAATGTTGTCTCCTATACACCTACTCTCCTCTCCAAAACTATATTTTCAATTCTTATTCATCATTTAAGTTCAAATTAAATCCAATATTCAAAGTGAATCCTATCCTAATTCTACAATCCAGAATAATCTCTCTATATCCTGAAGTTTCATGGAGATTTCTTCTATGATGTCTTCTCTTTTATTTTGAAATAATATGTTAATTTATTTGTACTTATATATGTGTATGAAATAAAAATACTAATAAAAATGTGAGATGGCTCCTCTGCTCTCCTGTGAAGCACTCCATTGTCTTGTTGTTGTTGTTCAGTTGCTTAATTGTATCCAACTCTTTATGACCCCATGGACTGCAGCACACCAGGCTTCCCTGTCTTTCATCATCTCCTGGAGCTTGTTCAAACTCATGGTCATTGAGTCAGTGATGCCATCCAATCATCTCATCTTCTGTTGTCCCCTTTTCCTCTTGTGTTCAATCCTTCCAAGCATCAGCATCTTTTCTAATGAGTCAGCTATTTGCATTAGGTGGCCAAAATATTGGAGCTTCAGCTTCAGTCCTTCCAATGAGTATTCAGGATCAATTTCCTTTAGGATTGAGTGATTTGATCTCCTTGCAGTGCAAGGGACTCTCAAGAGTTTTGTCCAAAACCACAGTTCAAAAGCATCAGTTCTTTGGTGCTCAGCCTTCCTTATGGTCCAGCTCTCACATCCATACATGACTACTGGAAAAACCATAGCTTTAACTATATGGACCTTTGTTGGCAAAATAATGTCTCTGTTTTTTAACATGCTGTCTATGTTGGTCATAGCTTTTCTTCCTAGAAGTAAGTGTCTTTTAATTTAATGGCTGCAGTCACCATCTGTAATGATTTTGGAGCCCAAGAAAATTAAGTGTCTCATTGTTTGCATTGTTTCCACAATTATTTGCACTGAAGTAATGGGACTAGATGCAATGATCTTCTGTTTTGAATGTTGAGTTTTAAGCCAGCTTTTTCACTCTCCTCTTTCACTTTCATGAAGAGGCTCTTTAGTTCCTTTTCTGTATCTCCCATAAGGGTGGTATCATCTGCATATCTGAGGTTATTGATATTTCTCCCAGGCAATCTTGATTCTGGTTTGTGCTTCATCCAGCCCAGAATTTCGCATGATGTACTCTTCATATAAGTTAAATAAGCAAGGTGACGATATACAGCCTTGACATACTCCTTTCCCAATTTTGAACCAGTCTTTTTTCCTATTGGCTTAGTGAATTCACAATTTCTATCAGATTACATGTAGTTGAATCTTGGTTAAAGAGGCAAAATTTCCTACACATAATTTCTCTACAAGTTGTTCAGGTATTCCTTAACAAGATAAATGAAAATGACTGATATTTCACTATTTTTTTCCTAATGTCCACGAGTTCTAAGTTCTTTGGGTGGGATTTATTCTCACAGGCTGAATCTGATGGATATCCATGTATTGTCTTGACTCATACAGAGAGACAGTCTCAATAGGCAATCAGTAGGTAGTTCTTAAGTGATACTCTGGCTTTGGTGGCAGGCATGAAGTTTCTCAAACACATAGGGCAGTTTCAGTTTCTTTGTTGGTTTTAATGTGGGCCTATTCATGCCTATGTATACAGGTTGGGTAAGATAGAACTCTTCATTTTATAAAAGAAAAAATTAGGAAAGACAGTGAGAGTGCATAACATAAATATTATATGCATACATATACTTCATCTTTATTAAATTTTTAATATATGTCTCTTAGAGCAACTGAATGATGCCTAAAATATGCCAGTAACTGTTGCTACTCAAAGTTCCAGGATTCATAAGCAAGCAGTATGTCAATCTAATAATCTCTGCAAAAATTCATTTTTTGCAAATTTCTAACATAAAAAAATCTTGTATATTATAAAGATAAATTTCACATTGTTTCAGATTTCACACCAAATTTTGACTTTGTTTTTGGTATAATCAAATGTTTTTTGAAATATACTTTCCCAAACAAGAGATTTGATTTCTACCAAAAATGATGCTTATCTCCATCTCTACAAATAAAACAAATTTTCCAACTAAGAAAAAAATCTTCCTGTCTCTGATTAATCTAAACTACAAAGAGATTTATGTGTAAAAATTATGCGTGAATAAAATATATAGAAATTAGTTGTATTTTATGAAAGACAAATCTTGTTTTGCCTGGGATAGGCTTGGTTTATGCCCATTGTACTTGTTTAATTATTAATAGAGTCCTCTTCACTATCATAAAAGTGCCATTTTGAAGATGAATTAACTAGACATTTTGTCTGCTTTTTACATAAGATGAAATATTCAATTTCCCAAATTAAGTGTATTTTTTCAGGTAGCTAAGTCTTTTCATTTCAGTGGTTAGGTCATTATTTGCTTTATGTTTAGTTGAAATATATCTAAGGAAAAAAGAAACACTGAATAATTTCCTTTCTTCTTAAAGAATACACAGAAAATAAATCATGTTTTGTTTCAGTGTAGTCCATGGATAATACTAGGGTATTTATGCCTTTGTCCCTATTATATGAACTTGATTTTTAATTCTCTGATGGTTGATGTTGCTAACATTTTATTTTTAGCTTATTAACCTTTATTCCTATCAACAATGTATCTAGTTTTACCAACTATTTTTTAGTGCATTCATTTTAGCTATCTATGGCTTCCATATGTTCTATCTTGAAGTTTGCAAAGAGAAAAAATCTATGTGACAACTCTAATTTGGCAATTATTTTATCCCTGTATCCCTGTAAACAATTTTCTAAATATTTAGAGTCTTCGCATCTCATTTGGAAGTTATTGTTTTTAAAGTAGATGATCTCTAGTATCTGGTTAGCAATAATATATTCATCTCACTTATTTTTTTATATTTTATCTAACTAGAATGGTTGATGCTGAAAAAATTGTTTATTTACCTGAAGGTTACACCTGTCATTATTAGATTCAATTAATATAAAATAAAAATATATATCTATTTTCTTAAACTTTCACAGTATAATGGGGGAAGAAAAGTATAAATTATTGCAAAATAATGTCAATTTTTTTGTCAAAGATCTGCTTAGTGCATAACATATGTTTATACAAACATATATATGTGTATGCATATAAGCCAACCATAAAAACATACTTCATTCCTATGCTATTGTCTAATATTAAGTCTGGACAATAGGTTGCTGCTACTGCTATATACCATCCTTGCTGATTGACTAAGGTTCAAAAATAGTTGCTATGGATATTTGAGAACTTTAGTAATTCTTAGTAAGTTTAAAGTATAGAAAGTGAAATGGAACTGAAAGAAATACTCTAAGTTATAATGCCTTTTGTTATGCTATAAGTTATTTGTTTCACCCATAAAAGTATTGCAACTAGGGGTTACTGACCCTAATCTGGCTAATCAGAAGTATTTTTATCTCCAGTAAACTAGCTGACTGAAATCAAACAAAATGTGTGGCTGATTTACTGGATGGAGGAGCCAGAAAATCATATGCCCAGATGTACAAGTTCTTACCCCATGATGATATAGAACTGTTACCTTATCACAATTGTGATATTTTAAATAAACTATCCTTGTTAGTGGTCAATCCATAGATTTCTTTTTTCTGGATACCTAGCTACAATGAACAACCAGAGATAGTATCAAACGATAAAATAAAAACACGCTCAAATATTATGAGACTTTAATAATAAGAATAATCTTAGTGAACTCCAGGAGTTGGTGACAGACAGGGAGGTCTGGCATGCTGCGATTCATGGGGTCGTAAAAAGTCGGACACGACTGAGCAACTGAACTGAACTGAACTGAACTTTTTTTCCTAAATGACTCATAGAAGATATTACAGAGAAACTGATACTGTAGCCTTATGAATATAATTCTCCAGGTGGAGGAAGAGGAAGGACAAACATTTTAAGACATATTCCTAGAGCTTGGCATAGCTCAGGCCACTTGCAATGAAATGTTTCCAAACCATATGAATATAGGCACAGATGCTTTCATACATTCTTATTTATCATGCATAAATTAAAAAAACCTTTTGAATATTGCAAGTGGAAACCGTACTTTATTTGAAGTTTCATCTGATTTAAAGTCTTTACACACAGATGGTATACAATATTGAATCAAAATTGTCATTTTCAGTATTAACTTCTGTATTTGCTTATGTTGCTCTTGGCATGATTTCACATTAAGTAGAAATTTTTGACAAACAAAATATGGCATATTTGAAAATAAGACCTTTACCCTCCATCTTATTTAATCTTATTGGTATACACCAGGGCGGTATGTATTTCAACATATCCAGAACCCCATTTTAGCTTTCTCTTTCTATTTATGGCCCTGAGTTTTGCCTTTTGTTTCTAATATACATCTTGGAATTGAGAGAAATGAACAATAATTATTTTGAGAAATATCATTTAATTTTAGTAATTTAAAATAACATTAATAAATCCTTTGTGTTTCCAACACCTGGCGTATCATATGTGTATCATTTTCTCTAAAGATTGTATAATATAATATTAGTCAAGATGAATCACTGTGTTTTCTGTATTAAAGTACATTTATTTAAAGGGAAAAATATATTTTCTGTATACACTATTCTCAGTTTCCAATATAATAAAATTAAATTGCAATTGTTTTCTATGACTTCCACTTATTTATTTGCTTCCCTTTAGAGCACTTATTTTCATTTCTATTTTCCCTACATGAGATTGAGTTTAGAATTTCCCATATCTTGACTAGTTCATGAAAATGCATGTAAATCTAGCTCTTATGTTATTAAATTTCAATAGTCTTCATAAGCAATTTAGAAACAAATACATTCAGGTAACTTCAATATGGATGATTTTATTTCATTTGCAACAAACAGATGTATGCTAACAAGAGGGAAATAAATAGAAAACAACTGTTCTATCTCCTGAGCACTTTCAGAAACATCACTACTTACTTTACTAAGAAATACTTTATGCAACATGTCCTAATTTATATTACTTTTGTATGTTAAATCTTTGACCTATCACAGATCTTTATTCAATTGTCTTTTAGTTATCCTAAAATCATTATTTATCTTTAATGCTCCTAAAAACAGATCTGTATGCTTGGTTTTAATTTTCCATATCCAGGATGTACCTATGAATTTACTGTATTTACTTATCTCTCTTTCAATCTTTTAATATAGAAAAATTAGAAATGTCTCACTGTGTATGTGTCTTTAATGACAGCAGTATTAACATAACAACTGTTTGGCAGAATGTTACACTCTGAATCTGAGTTTGCTTATGATTAGATTCAGGTTAAAATTTTTTTTTCTAACAGTACTACTAAAGTAGTAGTACTTTATTACTAAAGTATACTAAATATAAAATATTACTAAAGTAATATTTCTTTATTACTAAAGTATACTAAATATAAAATATTACTAAAGTAATATTTCCTTTTCACTGTATCACATTTGGAGGTGTATATGTCAATTTATCTTATTACTGGAGATGTTAAATTTCATTATCTGATGAAAGTGGCATCTTTCAGAACTCTCTACTACAAAAGATATCTTTTTGTTCCCTTTATTATATATCAGTATAAAAAATTGAACGGGTGATAATTTTGAAAATTTACAATGCTGATTTTCTAATTATCTTGTTCTGTCTAAATTTAGTAGCTATTGTTCTTCTGTAAAGAATCTTCTTCCCAGTCTTCAAGTGTCACTATGAATTCATGGATTTTTTCCATTCACTATTACACTATAAACCACGTGCCACTATTTTTAATACTGAATCTCAAAATTGAGAGCAAGCTCAAGCATCTCTCTTTGTTATTTACATGTTCTCTTTAGTGTCTTAACATCACCTTGCTTTCTGACAGAACAAAGTATTCCACGTTCATCTTACATTTTTGCTGTTCCTTACATGGAATTTGCAAATTAGTTAAAGGTTTCTAATTTCTTTTAGTTGATTATTATTGATAACAATCATTATGGAGGTGATACACAGTACTGAAGTATCATAGTTTCAAGTCTTTGCAGAGGACAAAGCTAAGAAATATCTTTTTAAAAGATGAAGGACTAATATCACAATTTCCAAATTGAATATAAAAACCACAGCTTTCTTCCTTGTCTTTTCCACTTCCAGTATTGTAATTTCCTTTTCCAGGGCGACACACTTGGTTTTCCAAAACATCAATATTCCTGCTGATCTGTTCTGTCCTACAGCATACAAAAAGTTCATTGCAAAATAACTAGCAATACCATGACCAAAAACAAAGCTATTAACTTGCAAGATATTTTGTATTTCAGTTTTCCTTAGGATAGATTCATACTCAGGGTGTCCTGGGAGACCAAAGGTACCAATTTTGCCTCAATTTTTAATTTTTTTATGTACAGTTACATTACCAATTTGATATAAAGATAGGATATTTTCCTGCTCTATTTTAAAGTTTATTCTGACTTTAATTTTATTAATTTATTTTAAACTTTATTTTAATACATGTAAAATATTATCCTACTAAAAAGACAATATAATAAGAGCAATATCAAAAATATATAGATATCCCTAAGATGCCTATCCTATTCCCATCCCCCTATAAAGCTATATATTTGATTCTGATTTTTCTCTTCTGTTTATTCTTCTAAATAGGGAAACATATTTTGGTTTCCCTAAACAAGAAGTTTTGTACTACATACTATTTATACATTTTTACACTTAACCACCTTGGTTAAAAACAAAAACAATATATTCTTAAAATGACAGCATTGTTCAATCACTAAGTCCTGTCTGATTCTTTGTGATCCCCTGAACTCAGCATGCCTGGCTTCCCTGTCCTTTACTATCTCCCAGAGTTTGTTCAGCCGGCTACAATGGACCGTGCAGAAGCATAGCAGAGAGGAGCTACCCCTCGCCCAAGGTCAGGGGCGGTGACCGAGATTGCCAGGCTGCATTCGCACAGGGGCGACTGAGAGGAGCTACCCCACATTCAAGATCAGCGGCGGCAGCGTAATGGAGCTATGCCACATCTGAGATCAGGGGCGGAGGCCGAGAGGAGCTACCCAACGTCTGAGGACAGGGGCCCAGGATGAGAGGAGCCTAAGCCGAGGTAAGTAGCAGCGGCTGCGCTTTGCTGGAGCAGCCGTGAAGAAATACCCCACATTTAAGGTAAGAGAAACCAAAGTAAGATGGTAGGTGTTGTGAGAGGGCATAAGAGGGCAGACACACTGAAACCATAATCACAGAAAACTAGCCAATCTGATCACATGGACCACAGCCTTGTCTAACTCAGTGAAACTAAGCCATGCCGTGTGGGGCCACCCAAGATAGGAGGATCATGGTGGAGAGGTCTGACAGAATATGGTCCACTGGAGAAAGGAGTGGCAAACCACTTTAGTATTCTAGCCTTGGGAACCCTATAACAGTATGAAAAGGCAGAATGATAGGATACTGAAAGGGGAACTCCCCAGGTCGGTAGGTGCCCAATATGCTACTGGAGATCAGTGGAGAAATAACTCCAGGAAGAATGAAGGGATGGAGCCAAAGCAAAAACAAAACCCAGTTGTGGATGTGACGTGATAGAAGCAAGGTCTGATGCTGTAAAAAGCAGTATTGCATAAAACCTGGAATGTCAGGTCCATGAATCAAGGCAAATTGGAAGTGGTCAAACAGGAGATGGCAAGAGTGAATGTTGACATTCTAGGAATCAGCAAACTAAAATGGACTAGAATGGGTGAATTTAACTTAGATGACCATTATATCTACTACTGTGGGCAGGAATCCCTTAGAAAAAATGGAGTAGCCATCATGGTCAACAAAATATTTTGAAATGCAGTGCTTGGATACAACCACAAAAACAACAGAATGATCTCTGTTTGTTTCCAAAGCAAACAATTCAATATCAAGGTGATTCAAGCCTATGACTCAACTGGTAACACTGAAGAAGCTGAAGTTGAACAGATCTATGAAGACCTCCAAGACCTTTTAGAACACCAAAAAAAGATGTCCTTTTCATTATAGGGGACAGGAATGCAAAAGTAGGAAGTCAAGAAACACCTGGAGTAACAGGCAAATTTGGCCTTGGAGTATGGAATGAAGCAGGGAAAAGGCTAATAGGGTTTTTCCAAGAGAACACACTAGTCATAGCAAACATCCTCTTCCAACAACACAAGAGAAGACTCTACACATGGACATCAACAGATGGTCAACACCAAAATCAAATTGATTGTATTCTTTGCAGCCAAAGATGGAGAAGCTCTATACAGTCAGCAAAAACAAGACCAGGAGCTGACTGTGGCTCAGACCACGAACTCCTTATTGCCAAATTCAGACTCAAATTGAAGAAAGTAGGGAAAACCACTAGACCATTCAGGTATGACCTAAATCAAATCCCTTATGATTATACAGTGGAAGTGAGAAATAAATTTTAAGGGACTAGATCTGATAGACAGAGTACCTGAAGAACTATGGATGGAGGTTAATGACATTGTACAGGAGACAGGGATCAAGACCATCCCCATGGAAAAGAAATGCAAAAAAAAAGCAAAATGGCTGTCTGGAGAGGTCTTACAAATAGCTGTGCAAAGAAAGCAAAGGAGTAAGGGAAAGATATAAGCATCTGAATACAGACTCCCAAATAATAGCAAGGAGACATAAGAAAGCCTTCCTCAGTGATCAATGCAAAGAAATAGAGTAAAACAACAGAATGGGAAAGACTAGAGATCTCTTCAAGAAAATTAGAGATACTAAGGGAACATTTTATGCAAAGACGGGCTTGATAAAGGACAGTAATGGTATGGACCTAACAGAAGCAGAAGATATTAAGAAGAGGTGGCAAGAATACAGATAAGAACTGTATCAAAAAGAGTTCATGACCCAGATAATCACGATGGTGTGATCATTCACCTAGAGCCAGGCATCCTGGAATGTGAAGTCAAGTGGGCCTTAGAACAGAGTGGGCCTTACAAACAAAGCTAGTGGAGGCAATGAAATTCCATTTGAGCTATTTCAAATCCTGAAAGGTGATGCTGTGAACGTGCTGCACTCAATATGCCAGCAAATTTGGAAAACTAAGCAGTGGCCACTAGATTGGAAAAGGTCAGTTCTCATTCCAATCCCAAAGAAAGGCAATGCCAAAGAATGCTCAAACTACTGCACAATTGCACTCATCTCACATGCTAGCAAAGTAATGCTCAAAGTTCTCCAAACCAGGCTTCAGCAATATGTAAACCGTGAACTTCAAGGTGTTCATGCTGATTTTAGAAAAGGCAGAGGAACCAAAGATCAAATTGCCAACATCTGCTGGATCATCGAAAAAGCAAGAGAGTTCCAGAAAAACATCTATTTCTGCTTTATTGACTATGCCAAAGCCTTTGACTGTGTGGATCCCAATAAACTGTGGAAAATTCTGAAAGAGATGGGAATACCAGACCACCTGACCTGCCTCTTGAGAAACGTATATGCAGGTGAGGAAGCAGCAGTTAGAACTGGACATGGAACAAGCTGGTTCCAAATAGGAAAAGGAGTTCGTCAAGGCTGTATATTGTCCCCCTGCTCATTTAACTTCTATGCAGAGTACATCATGAGAAACGCTAGGGCTGGGAGAAGCACAAGCTGGAATCAAGATTGCCAGGAGAAATATCAGTAACCTCAGATATGCAGATGACACCATCCTTATGGCAGAAAGTGAAGAGGAACTAAAAAGCCTCTTGATGAAAATGAAATAGGAGACTGAAAAAGTTGGCTTAAAGCTTAACATTCAGAAAACTAGACGGACCTTTGTTGGTAAGGTAATGTCTCTGCTTTTTACTATGCTATATAGGTTGGTCATAACTTTCCTTCCAAGGAATAAGCGTCTTTTAAATTCATGGCTGCAGTCACCATCTGCAGTGATTTTGGAGCCCAAAAAAATAGTCTGACACTGTGTCCACTGTTTCCCCATCTATTTCCCATGAAGTGATGGGACCAGATGCCATGGTCTTCGTTTTCTGAATGTTGAGTTTTAAGCCAACTTTTTCAGTCTCCTCTTTCACCTTCATCAAGAGGCTTTTTAGTTCCTCTTTACTTAATGCCATAAATGTGGTGTCATCTGCATATCTGAGGTTATTGATATTTCTCCCAGCAATCTTGATTCCAGCTTGTGCTTCTTCCAGCCCAGCATTTCTCATGATGTTCTCTGAAAATAAGTTAAATAAGGATAGATATAATTATTTAAATACATAGGTGTAAGTGAAGAAATCATATGGTAGATGTATATTTACATTTATGACAAAGTGTAAACTTATTTCTCATAATGACTGTACCATTTTATGAGTATCCCCATCTTCCTAACACTTGACACTGACAAATATTTTAGACATTATAATGTACAAAAATGATAACTTGTGCCTTTAATTCTCATTTCCCTAATGACTAAATTATGTTCAACATATTCATTTGCTTCTTTGCCATACCTTTATCTTTGGTGAAACGTTTACTCTGATCTTTTGCTCACTTTCAATCAGTTATGCATGAATCTTAATTTACTTGCTCTGTAGGTGAGTTGGAACTAAAATCATTGGATGGGCAGTAAACTCAAACACTAAGTACTCTATAGTGTATTCTCTAAACTGAGATTCAGAATATCTAACAAAATTACATATGAATTTACCTTTTGAAACAATATCTTTCCTCTAACAATTAACTCTAGAAATACTCTACCAAATACACACATACACATAAACATACCCACAATAAGGGAAGTCAGTAATGAAAGCGTTATTTGTAAAAACAGGTTATTAGTAGCAATCTTAATACTCATCCATTGAAACCTGGTTAATTAACCCATAGAGCTTTTGTATAATGGAGAAATATGCAAATATAAAAAGAATGATAAATCCCTCCTGAAGAGTGAAAACGTAACTTAAAACTCAACATTTAAAACACTAAGATTGTGGCATCTGGTTCCACCACTTCATGGCAAATAGTTGGGGAAAAAGTGGAACAGTGACTGATTTCATTTTCTTAGGCTCCCAAGTCACTGTGGTTGCTGACTGTAGACACGAAATTTAAAAAAGAAAAGAAAAGAAAAGAAAAAAAAGAAAAGCTTGCTTCTTGGAAAAAAAGCTATGACAACCTAGACAGCAAAAAAAAAAAAAAAAAAAGAGAGAGAGAGAGAGACATTGCTTTGCCAACAAAAGTCCGTATGGTCAAAGCTGTGGTTTTCCCAGTAGTCATGTATGGATGTGAGAGTTAGACCATAAATAAGGCTGAGCACCAAAGAATTGATGTTTTCAAATTGTGCTGAAAAAGACATTTGTGATTGTTGGAGAGCAAGGAGATGAAACCAGTCAATCCTAAAGGCAATTAATGCTGAATACTCATTGGAAGGACTGCTGCTGAAGCTGATGCTCCACTGCTATGACCACCTATGCGTACAGCTGACTCATTGGGGAAAATGCTGATAATGTGAAAGACATGGTAAGAAGAAAAGGCAATGGCAGAGGATGAGATGGTTAGATAGCATTACTGACTCAATGAGTATGGATTTGAACAAACTCTCAGTTGAGTTCAGTTCAGTCTCTCTGTCGTGTCCGATTCTTTTGGACCCCATGAATCACAGCAGGCCAGGCCTCCCTGTCAATCACTAACTCCTAGAGTTCACTCAGACTCACATCCATCGAGTCGGTGATGCCATCCAGCCATCTCATCCTCCGTCATCTCCTTCTCCTCGTGCCCCCAATCCCTCCCAGCATCAGAGTCTTTTCCAATGAGCCAACTCTGCACATGAGGTGGCCAAAATACTGGCGTTTCAGCTTCAGCATCATTTCTTCCAAAGAAATCCCAGGGCTGATCTCCTTCAGAATGGACTGGTTGGATCTCCTTGCAGTCCATGGGACTCTCAAGAGTCTTCTCCAACACCACAGTTCAAAAGCATCAATTCTTTGGCGCTCAGCCTTCTTCACAGTCCAACTCTCACATCCATACATGACCACAGGAAAAACCATATCCTTGACTAGACGGACCTTTGTTGGAAAAACAATGTCTGTGCTTTTCAATATGCTATCTAGGGTAGTCATAACTTTCCTTCCAAGGAGTAAGCATCTTTTAATTTCATGGCTGCAGTCACCATCTGCAGTGATTTTGGAGCCCCCCAAAATAATGTCTGACACTGTTTCCACTGTTTCCCAATCTATTTCCCATGAAGTGATGGGACCAGTTGCAATGATCTTCGTTTTTTGAATGTTGATTTAAGCCAACTTTTTCAGTCTCCTCTTTCACCTTCATCAAGAGGACTTTTAGTTCACCTTCACTTTCTGCCATAAGAGTGGTGTCATCTGCATATCTGAGCTTATTGATATTTCTCCCTGAAATCTTGATTTCAGCTTGTGCTTCTTCCTGACCAGCGTTTCTCATGATGTACTCTGCATTGAAGTTAAATAAGCAGGGTGACAATATACAGCCTTGAAGTACTCCTTTTCCTTTTAGGAACCAGTCTGTTGTTCCATGTCCAGTTCTAACTCTTGCTTCCTGACCTGCATACAGGTTTGTCAAGAGGCAGGTCACATGGTCTAGTATTCCCATTTCTTTCAGAATTTTCCATAGTTTATTGTGATCCACACAGTCACAGGCTTTGGCATAGTCAATAAAGCAGAAATAGATGTTTTTCTGGAACTCTCTTGCTTTTTGATGATCCAGCAGATGTTGGCAATTTGATCTCTGGTTCCTCTGCCTTTTCTAAAACCAGCTTGAACATCTGGAAGTTCACGGTTCACATATTGCTGAAGCCTGGCTTGGAGAATTTTGAGCATTACTTTGCTAGCATGTGAGATGAGTGCAATTGTGCAGTAGTTTGAGCATTCTTTGGCATTGCCTTTCTTTGGGATTGGAATGAGAACTGACCTTTTCCAATCTAGTGGCCACTGCTGAGTTTTCCAAATTTGCTAGCGTATTGAGTGCAGCACTTGCACAGCATCATCTTTCAGGATTTGAAATAGCTCAATTGGAATTCCATTACCTCGACAAGTTTTGTTCATAGTGATGCTTTCTAAGGCACACTTGAATTCACATTCCAGGATACCTGGTTCTGGGTCAGTGATCACACCATTGTGATTATCTGGGTCGTGAAGATCTTTTTTGTACAGTTCTTCTGTGTATTCTTGCCACCTCTTCTTAATATCTTCTACTTCTGTTAGGTCCATACCATTTCTGTCCTTTATTGAGCCCATATTTGCATGAAATGTTCCTTTAGTATCTCTAATATTCTTGAAGAGATCTCTAGTTTTTCCCATTCTGTTGTTTTACTCTATTTCTTTGCATTGATCGCTGAGGAAGGCTCTCTTATCTCTTCTTGCTATTCTTTGGAAGTCTGCACTCAGATGCTTATATCTTTCCTTTTCTCCTTTGCTTTTCACTTCTCTTCGTTTCACAGCTATTTGTAAGGCCTCCCCAGACAGCTATTTTGCTTTTTTGCATTTCTTTTCCGTCAGGATGGTCTTGATCCCTGTCTCCTCTGCAATGTCACGAACCTCAGTCCATAGTTCATCAGGCACTCTATCTATCAGATCTAGGCCCTTAAATCTATTTCTCACTTCCACTGTATAATCATAAGGGATTTGATTTAGGTCATACCTGAATGCTCTAGTGGTTTTCCCTACTTTCTTCAATTTCAGTCTGAATTTGGCAATAAGGAGTTCATGATCTGAGCCATGGTCAGCTCCTGGTCTTGTTTTTGCTGACTGTATAGAGCTTCTCCATCTTTGGCTGCAAAGAATATAATCAATCTGATTTTGGTGTTGACCATCTGGTGATGTCCATGTGTAGAGTCTTCTCTTGTGCTGTTGGAAGAGGGTGTTTGCTATGACCAGTGCATTTTCTTGGCAAAATTCTATTAGCCTTTTCCCTGCTTCATTCCATACTCCAAGGCCAAATTTGCCTGTTACTCCAGGTGTTTCTTGACTTCCTACTTTTGCATTCCCATCCCCTATAATGAAAAGGACATCTTTTTTTTTTTTTTTGGTGTTAGTTCTCAAAGGTCTTGGAGGTCTTCATAGATCCATTCAACTTCAGCTTCTTCAGCGTTAATGGTTGGGGCATAGACTTGGATTACTGTGATATTAAATGGTTTGCCTTGGAAATGAACAGAGGTCATTCTGTCGTTTTTGAGATTGCATCCAAGTACTGCATTTTCGAACTCTCGTTGACCATGATGGTCAACAAAAAACGTGTAGATAAAAACGTGTAGATAAATATTTATAGCAACTTTATTCACAATTGAGAAAAAAGGAAATACCTTAGATAAAATTTCATCAGTGAAAAAATAAATAAACGGAGGCATGTTGTGAATAAGGGGAGAGGTTATCGCTGAAGTGCTAGCATAATAGGATTTGGGGTGATGGGACTGCATAAAACTGTGTTGGTAGCCATACATCTATCTATACATTGGTTATAATCCATAGAAAAGTTCATCACAAAAGGTAATTTTATTCTATAAATACATACCTTTAAAAAAATCAACAAGTATATGCCAGGAGAGATAGAATAAAAACAATCACAAATGAATCTAACTATAATTTAAATAAGTAACATCTACACTGAAGAGGAAGAAAAATATAGGAGTTGACCTAAATAGCTTTGGAAAACTTTTAAATTGAAGTATAGTTAATGTACAATATATTCTGTTAGTTTCTAGTGTACATCAAATATTTCAGTTATGTATATTGATATATGTAAAATAATCAGATTGAATGAAATGACATGAAAATTGCATTTCATTTCATTCTTTTTCACAGTTGATTAGTATTCCATTATGTATGTGAGTGTATGTGTGTGTGTGTGTGTGTGTGTGTGTGTATATATATATATACACACCACATCTTCTTTATCCATTCATCTCTTCTTGGACATTTAGGTTGCCTCCATGCCTTTGCTGTTGTAAAAGGTGTTGCTATTAGCATTGGGGTGCATGTATCTTTTCATATTATAATTTTGTCTAAATATATGCCCATGAATGGGATTGCTAGATCATATGGGAACTCTATTTTTAGGTTTTTATTCTTTTCAGGAATATCCATACTGTTCTCCACTGTGGCTGCAACAATTTACCTTCCCACCAACAGTGTAGGAGAATTCCTTTTCTCCACACCTTCTACAGCATTTGTTATTTGTAGAATTTTTGACTATGGCTATTCTGACTGGTGTGACTTGGTACCTCACTGTAGTTTTGATTTACATTTCTCTAATAACTAGAGATGCTGAGCATCTTTTCCTGTGCTTTTTGACCACCTGCAAGTCTTCTTTGGAAAAATATCTATTTAGATCTTCTTTTCATTTTTTGATTGTTTGTTATTGAGTTGTATGATCTAGTTTTATATTTTGGAGATTAAGCCCTTGTCAGCCACATCATTTGCAAGTATTTTTTGCAAGTCCATGGGTTGTCTTTTCATCTTATTTATGGTTTCCTTTGCTGTGCAAATGCTTGTAAGCTTGAATGTCTCGTTTGGTTATTTTTTTTTGCTTCTAGTTCTATTTTCTTGAAAGATTGACCTGCTATGGATTTATGTCAGAGAATATTGTGCCTGTATTTTCTTCCAGTGGTTTTATGATGCCATGTCTTTAAGTCTTTAAGTCAGTTTGAGTTTTTTTTGTGTGTGTATGGTGTGTATTTTAAGTATCATATGAGGGTATTTTGTAACTTCATCAATTACATGCAATTGAGGCTATCCAATTTTCCCAGCACTACTAGCTGAAGATACAGTTTTTTATGCATTGCATTTCCTTGCCTTCTTTGTCAAAGATTGACTGCGGATGTTTGGGTCTATTTCTGGGTTCTCTATTCTATTTCATATGCATGTATTCATGCCAGTTCCACACTGTTGTGATTACTGTAGCTTTGTAGTATTGCCTGAAGTCTGGGAGGGTTGTGCATCCTGTTTTGTTCTATTCCCTTAGGATTGGTTTGGCAATTCTGGTGATTCTTTGATTCCATCTAAACCTTAGGATTATTTGTTTTAGTTCTGTGAACAGTGTTATGGGTTATCTGATAGGTGCCACATTAAATCTACAGATTGGTTTGGATAGTATGGCCATTTTAACAATATTCATTCTTCCAATCCAAAGCATGGAGTATTTTTCATTTCTTCGAATTATATTTAGTTTCCTTTACCAATGTTTAATTGTTTTTAACATGTAAATATTTCACTACCTTGGTCAAGTTTATTCCTATGTAAATTTTAATGTGATTTTAAAAGATGTGTTTTTTTTTTAAACATTCTCTTTTTTGATCTTTAATTGTTACTGTAAAGGTATTAAACTGATTTCTGTGTGTCAAACAGCACCTTAATTCTGCTACTTTTGTGCACCTAAAAAAGAGCCTTAATTATTTTATAATTTTGTTGAGATGGTAATTCAGTTCAGTTCAGTTGCTAGATCTCGTTGACTCTTTGTGACCCCATGAATTCCAGCACGCTAGGCTTCCCTGTCCATCACTAACTCCTGGAGTCTGCTCAAATACATGCCTATCATGTTCGTGATACCATCCAATCATCTCATCCTCTGTCGTCCCCTTCTCCTCCCGCCTTCAATCTTTCTTAACAGCAGGGTCTTTTACAATGAGTCAGTTCTTTGCATCAGGTGGCCAAAGTAATGGAGTTTAAGCTTCAACATTAGTCCTTCCAATGAGTATTCAGGACTGATTTCCTAGTCCAAGGGACTCTCAAGAGTCTTCTCCAACACCACAGTTCAAAAGCATCAACTCTTCTGTGCTCAGCTTTCTTTAGAATCCAACTCTCACATCCATGCATGGCTACTGGAAAAACCATAGCTTTGACTAGATGGATCTTTGTTGGTAAAGTAATGACTCTGCTTTTTAATATTCCGTCTGTGTTGGTCATAGCTTTTCTTTCAAGGAGCAAGCATCTTTTACTTTTATGGCTGCAGTCACCATCTGCAGTGATTTTGGTTGTGAGAGTCGTACTATAAAGAAAGCTGAGTGCCAAAGAATTTATGCTTTTGAACTGTGGCATAGGAGATTTTTGAGAGTTCCTTGGACTTCAAGGAGATCCAACCAGTCCATCCTAAAGGAGATCAGTCCCGAGTGTTCATTGCAAGAACTGATGTTGAAGCTGAAACTCCAATACTTTGGCCACCTGATGTGAAGAACTTATTTGAAAAGACCCTGATGCTGGGAAAGATTGAATGAAGAAGGAGAAGGAGACAACAGAGGATGAGATGGCTAGATGGCATCACCGACTCAATGGACATGAATTTGAGTAAACTCTGGGAGTTGGTGATGGACAGGGAGGCCTGGTGTGCTGCAGTTCATGGGGTCGCAAAAAGTAGGACACAACTGATCAACTGAACTAAACTGAAGGAGACGGTAATTAATTACCAATAAATACAGGTTTATTGAAGGTAAAAATAACAGAGAAAAACATCCCAGTCTTTAATACATAGTCATGCAATTTTAAGAAATAAATATTCTTAAAGTTAAATTTTTCATAATTATGAGCTACATTTTGGGGTTTTATCTACATTTTGGAATAATGCTGGATAAATAAATAAATTTAAGTAAATCAAAAAAATATAATATATATATTTTTTATCTCCTGGAGAAATAACTATTTTCTTGTGCTTCTGAATCTTTAGAATCTTGACAACAGTAAAAATATCTGAGACAGATTTCTTCATATTACATTATGTGTGTGTTAGTGACCAGTTGTGTCCAACTCTTGACAACCCCATGGACTGTAGCATGCCAGATTCCTCTGTCCATGAAATTCTCCAGATAAGAATACTGGTGTGGGTAGGTGGGTAGTCATACCTTTCTCCAGGGGATCGTCCCAACTCAGGGATCAAACTCAGGTCTCCTGCATTGTAGATGGATTCCTTACCTTCTGAGCCACCAGGGAAGCCCTAATTTATTCCTATCTTTGGAGAGAGATAAAAAGAGAAGGGAAAAATTTAAAAAAGAAAGAAACAAAAAGAGGGATTTTTTTTTTTTTGTTTTTCTAACTTCCTAGCAATAACTACAGATATAGCCCTGAGAAGAATTCTCTTACCTCCTACTCCTGAAGAATTTCAGGGTGCATAGATTTTTCTCTTAATTAAATGAATAATGAAAGTGAAAGAAAGTGAAAGTGAAGTCACTCAGTTGTGTCCAACTATGCGATCCCGTGGACTGTAGACTACCAGGCTCCTCCGTCCATGGGATTCTCCAGGCAAGAGTACTAGAATGAATTGCCATTTCCTTCTCCAGGGGATCTTCCCAACCCAGGGATCGATCCCAGGTCTCCTGCATTGGAGGCAAAAGCTTTAATCTCTGAGCCACCAGGGAAGTTACTTACAAATTGAAATGCCTACGGAAAAAGTTTAATAAAATGCCAATAGCAAAAGAATATATAAGCTAACTGAATCATATTAGTTAAAAATTAAAATTTCTCAACTTGTACCGTAAGAACATGGAATAATTCTCAAGAGCACGTGGACTGTATATTACAATCAATTATATACTCGCTGGACATAAAACAAGTTTCAATAAACTTCAACTGTCTCAGATAATGATGGAAATAAACTAGGTAAAAATGCTATAAATATAACTTTAAAATGCACAAATATTTGAAAATGAAGCCTTAGTCTTATAAATAATCCAATAAATAAAAGAGAATAATAAAATTTAGAAACATTTTGAAATTAATAAAAGTAAGAATATGGCCTAAAAATCTGGTGGAAATGAAGTTAAAGGAATGTTTATGGAAAATGTAAGATTATAATGCATTATAATACATAATTATATATAATTATATATTTATATAATTATAATTATATTATTTATAATTATATATTTTATAGGATTATATTATATAATATATTTATTATATATAATAATTATATATTATTTATAATTATATATAATCTTATATATAATTATAATATTATAATGTAAGATATAATATTAGAGAAAGTGTTACAAATATCAAATTCAATTATCTAAATTTTACTAAGAAGATTAATGAAACCCAAAGAAAGTAGAATGAAAGAAATAATAAAAATAAAAAGTAAAATAAGCTAAATAAAATATAAGTATATATTAACAAAGTAAAATTTTAGGTTTTTTTTCCATTAAAAAATCAATAAAAATAATAAGCTTCAATAGGAGGTTCCTCAACAGGAAATAAAGGCAAAAAAAAAAAAAAATTGCCTGAGTGAGGTATACAGAGGAGGATGAGTGAGTGCAAGTCACTCAGTAGTGTCCAACTATTTGTGATCCAATGGACTACACAGTCCATGGAATCCTCCAAACCAGTACAGTCAACAGAATTCTCTAGGCCAGAATGTTAGAGTGGGTAGTCTTTCCCTTCTCCAGGGGATCTTCCCAACCCAGGGATTGAACCCAGGTCTCCTGCATTGCAGGTGGATTCTTTACCAGCTGAGCCACCAGAGAAGCCACAGAGGAGGATATCAAATCCTAAATATATTAAAAAGAAAATAAATTAGTATAATATGTAGCCTAATGTCAAAATTTGACAATGTGATTAAATGAACAATCTCTTGAGAAGCACAACTTATTCAAATTGAAACAAACAAGTAGACAAAAACAAATCTGAATATTTATATGTAAACTAAAGAAACAGGATCTGTTTCTTTCCACTAAGAAATGGGAGAATGGCATTGAAACATGTATAATATCATATATGAAACGAGTCACCAGTCCAGGTTCGATGCACGATACTGGATGCTTGGGGCTGGTGCACTGGGACGACCCAGAGGGATGGTATGGGGAGGGAGGAAGGAGGAGGGTTCAGGATGGGGAACACGCGTATACCTGTGGCAGATTCATGTTGATATATGGAAAAACCAATACAATATTGTAAAGTTAAAAAAATATAATAATTAAAAAAAATAAATGCCCTTTACCTGATAATTATTTATTCAACAGTATATTCTCTCAAAATGAGTCAGAAAATGTTCCCTTTCAGTTTTCTGAAATATTTATTAGATTCCTTCATTTACTCTCTGTGTTTCGTGGTGTATTATATCTCAATACCTTTATATATATGAATCCATTCTGGATGTCATATGGAAAATGGATTTTAAAGAAACAAATTGAAAAATTCTCACAGCGATCCGGGTGATGGTTGATGGTGGTTTGTATTGAAAAATCAATAGAAATGGAGCAAAGTAGGAAGATACAGAAAGTACTTTTTTTGAAATGGAATTATCAGAACATTTTCTTTGAGATAGTATGGAGATAGGCAAGTTAATATGGGGAGGTTAACATAGGGCTAGAAACAAATGATGTATTTTTAGAAGAACAGAAAATATTAGGTAGCAAGTCCTTAAATTATCTTTAAGTAATTATTTCCCAGAGTAAGCCCTTATATAAAGGAGAAAAAAACAAGGAAAGTGGGAAAACAACTCCCAATTCAAACTTTTATAACATATGGAGTTTAATATATTCTGGTACTTAACTTGTATTCACAATGTAATTAAATTTTGTTTGCTCTAGTTGTGTGCTTAGTATGCTTATATCTTTTGTCATAAATTATCAAACACACTGCACAGCTGGCAAAAATTTTTTTACAAAAATACCTCATTATAAATCATCAACTTATCTTCAAATTCTCTGAACATGTGGTGCAAAATTTGAATTCATGCAGTTATGTGTTAGCTGCAAACAGCCTGACTCGTTGATCTTGCTGTGTGATAGATATGTTTTAGGGGTGGGTTGGTGAGAATGATGATTTTTTTGCCTAGCTGTTTAAATATTTTATGATTAAAAGATGCCTTTTTGTTGTTGTTGTTCTGATTAAGTACTCAGCAGAATATTTTCCAAAAGTTTTTTTTTTTTTTTCCCATAACGTTAATGAGATCTAGTGAACTTAAAAAAAAATTTAGATTTCTTTTCTCCAGTTTCTATATTTTTCATCTATTATTTTTTAGCATTACTTTTGGAGTTGGCATATTATAAGTTGTTTTAGAATGATAGCTTATTCTCTAATTAGTTTTTCTTCTCATAACTAAAAGTAAATTTAGATATATACCTTTACAGCAGAATGTTTTATATTAGTAAAAATATTTTTTAATCATTCCAAAATATAGTTAGCCACTATATTTACTGTAACTTGACTGTAGCCCTGTTAAAATATTGCAAATCAGGTTTTTTTCTGATTGGAAACATTTTAAATTATTTTAGCATTTGGTTAGTTTTTCATTATGGGTCTCATTCAACAAAAATGTTTACTTAAAGATGACTGAGATACTTTTATAGTTAACAATAAATCTATTTTTCAATCTGTTCCCTATTCAGATTGCAAAGCATTTATTTTATGACTGTATATGCCAGTCATAATTTAGTAAGATATAGTTGACTTATAAATCTAATATCCATATTAAATTATCAGAACTTAGTGTCTACATACTACTAATAAAAATTATAGAACCATGTTCATAATTTTGACTCAAAACAGATCTCAAGTCTTTTATCCTCACTAAATGATTTCAGAGTCGGATGGTTCATTCATAGTTTTTGCTTTTCTGGTTAGTTTTGTAATATTTTACTTCCCATGTTTAGAATTAGTCAAAAATAGGACTACATGCTTATGAGTCCACATGCTCTTTTTATCTCTGGTTTTTACTGCTGTGTTACATAAGACTGAATGAGGTTATCATCATCTGTGCTGTGCTGTGCTTAAACACTCAGTCATCTCTGCCTCTGCGACCCCATGGATTATAGCCCATCAGGCTCCTCTGTCTATGAGGATTCTGCAGGCAAGAATACTAGAGTGGGTTTCCATGCTATCCTCCAGGGAATCATCACAACCCAGAAATTGAACCCAGATCTCCAGCATTGAAGGTGGATTCTTTACCATCTGAGCCAAAAAGGAAGCTCAAGAATACTGGAGTGGGTAACCTATCCCTTCTCCAGGGGATCTTCTGCACTCAGAAATAGAACCAGGGTCTCCTGCATTGCAGGCAGATTCTTTACCAGCTGAGCTTCCAGGGAAGCTCTATAATTATCTATAGTAATGCAACTGTCTTCTAAATAAAATATCTCACTGCACTAGAAGTTTCTTCTCAAAGCAATTGTTTCTCCTTATAGCTGGAGAGATCATTTTAAAATTTCAGGTTCAATCATGTCATTCTTTCGCTAAAAACCTTTGGTGTCTTTGGATTGCTTTAAGAAAAAAAAAAAAACAAATATATATTTGACAAAGTCTCTGCATATAATTATTGTTTATATATTAGAATTATATATATAGATTGTTCTATATCCTGGCCTGTGTGTATCTCAATCTCAGTTCACCTCTGCCTCTCTCTACTTCCAATAATAAAAATATTTGATATTCTTTTTCTTTCCATTTTCTGTCCTTATTTTTGTTTTGCAGAGTAATAATTGATATACAGTATGATATTAGGTTCAGATATACAACGTAGTGTTTCAACATTTGCATACATTATGAAATGAACACCATAATAAGTCTAGTTACCAACTGCCACCTTACAAATTTCATAGAGTATTAGTGACTATATTTTTCATGATGAACATTGCATTCCCATAAGTTACTTTAAACCTGGAAGTTGTACTTCCTAATGCCCTTCATTCATTTTAACCATCCAACCCCAACTTCCCTCCCCTTTGGCAGCCACCAATCTGTTCTCTGTATCTATGAGTCCAGGTTTTATTTTGCTTTTTGTTTGTTTGATTTTTAGATTCCACAGATAAGTGAAATGATGTGGTATTTGTCTGACTTACTTCACTTAGCTTAATATTTTCAAGGTCCATCTATGTTATCACAAATGGCACGATTTCCTCCTTTTTATGACTAATATTTTATTGTGTGTGTGTACTTGTATTTTTTATTCATTCATCTATCAATAGGTATTTAGGTTATTTCCATATGTTGGTATTAAAAATAATGCTGCAGTAAACAGATGAGTACATATGTCTTTTTGAATTAGAATTTTCATTTTCTTCAGATAGATACTCAGTGCTGACATTTTGGATGATATAATAGTGCTTTTTTTTTTTTTTTAAATGAAACTTCCATATTGTTCTTCAAATTGGCTGGACGAATTTACATTCTCACCAACAGTGGACAAAGGTTCCCTTTTTTCCACATTCCTGCCAACACTTGTTGTTTCTTGTTTTTTAGCCATTGTAACAGGTGTGAGGTGGCGTCTCATTGTGGTTTTGATTTGCAAATACCCTGATTTGTGTCATTGATCATCTTTTTATGTGCCTATTGGCCATTTGCATCCTCAGAAAAATGTCTATCAGGTCTTCTGCTCGTTTTTAATTGGACTTTGTATGCATATGTGTGTTATTTAGTTGTCTCTGTTCATTTTATATTTTGGATGTTAACAACTTATCAGATATATGATTTGCCAATACCTTCTTCCATTCAGTAGGCTGCATTTTCATTTTGCTAATTGTCTCTTTGCTGCATAGAAGCTTTTAGTTTGGTATAGTCGCATTTGTTTATTTGGACTTTCCTGATAGTTCAGTACTGTTCATACTGTTCATGGGTTCTCAAGGCAAGGATACTGAAATGGTTTGCCATTCCCTTCTCCAGTGGACCACATTGTGTCTGACGTCTCCACGATGCCCCCCCCATCTTGGGTGGCCCCATAGGGCATGGCTTAGTTTCATTGATTTAGAAAAGGCTGTGATCCTAGTGTGATTAGATTGACTAGTTTTCTGTGATTATAGTTTCACTGTGTCTGCCCTCTGATGCCCTCTTGCAACAGCTACCATCTTACTTGGGTTTCTCTTACCTTGGGCATGGGGTATCTCTTCATGGCTGCTCCAGCAAAGCACAGCTGCTGCTTCTTACCTTGGACAAGGGGCATCTCCTCACTGCCGCCGCTCCCAGCCTTCACCGTGGAATAGCTCCTCTAGGCCCTCCGGTGCCCGCGCAGGCACCGCTCCTTGGACATGCGGTTGCTCCTCCCGGCCACCGACCCTGGCCTTGGGTGGGGTAGCTCCTCTCAGCAGCTCCTGTGCTGTCACAGCCTGGCAGTCTCCGCCACCGCCCCTGACCTCGGATGCAGGGTAGCTCCTCCCGGCTGCTGCCGCTGACCTGGGACGTGGGGTAGCTTCTCTTGGCCACGCTCTGCATGCAGTCACAGCCACTTGTGCTCATGAACAGTATGAAAAGGCAAAATGATAAGATACTGAAAGAGGAACTCCCCAGGTCAGTAGGTGCCCAATATGCTACTGGAGATCAGTGGAGAAATAACTTCAGAAAGAATGAAGAAATGGAGCCAAAGCAAAAACAATACCCAATTGTGGATGTGACTGGTGATAGAAGCAAGGTACAATGCCGTAAAGAGCAATATTGCATAGGAACCTAGAATGTCAGGTCCATGATTCAAGGCAAATTGGAAGTGGTCAAACAGGAGATGGCAAGAGTGAACATCGACATTCTAGGAATCAGCGAACTAAAATGGACTGGAATGGGTGAATTTAACTCAGATGACCATTATATCTACTATTTCGGGCAGGAATCCCTCAGAAGAAATGGAGTAGCCATCATGGTCAACAAAAGAGTCCAAAATGCAGTACTTGGATGGTATCTCAAAAAAGACAGAATGATCTCTGTTCGTATCCAAGGCAAACCATTCAATATCACAGTAATCCAAGTCGATGTCCCAACCAGTAACGCTGAAGAAGCTGAAGTTGAACGGTTCTATGAAGACCTCCAAGACCTTTTAGAACTAACACCAAAAAAAAAAAAAAAAAAGATGTCCTTTTCATTATAGGGGACTGGAATGCAAAAGTAGGAAGTCAAGAAACACCTGGAGTAACAGGCAAATTTGGCTTTGGAATATGGAATGAAGGAGGGCAAAGACTAATAGAGTTTTGTCAAGAAAATGCACTGGTCATAGCAAACACCTTCTTCCAACAACACAAGAGAAGACTCTACACATGGACATCACCAGATGGTCAACACCAAAATCAGATTGATTATATTCTTTGCAGCCAAAGATGGAGAAGCTCTATACAGTCAACAAAAACAAGACCAGGAGCTGACCGTGGCTCAGATCATGAACTCCTTATTGCCAACTTCAGACTGAAATTGAAGAAAGTAGGGGAAACCACTAGAGCATTCAGGTATGACCTAAATCAAATCCCTTATGATTATACAGTGGAAGTGAGAAATAGATTTAAGGGACTAGATCTGATAGATAGAGTGCCTGATGAACTATGGACTGAGGTTCATGACATTGCAGAGGAGACAGGGATCAAGACCATCCCGATGGAAAAGAAATGCAAAAAAGCAAAATGGCTGTCTGGGGAGGCCTTACAAATAGCTGTGAAAAGAAGAGAAGTGAAAAGCAAAGGAGAAAAGAAAGATATAAACATCTGAATGCAGACTTCCAAAGAATAGCAAGAAGAGATAAGAAAGCCTTCCTCAGCAATCAATGCAAAGAAATAGAGGAAAACAACAGAATGGGAAAGACTAGAGATCTCTTCAAGAAAATTAGATACCAAGGGAACATTTCATGCAAAGATGGGCTTGAAAAAGGACAGAAATGATATGGACCTAACAGAAGCAGAAGATATTAAGAAGAGGTGGCAAGAATACACAGAAGAACTGTACAAAAAAGATCTTCAAGACCCAGATAATCACGATGGTGTGATCACTGACCTAGAGCCAGACATCCTGGAATGTGAAGTCAAGTGGGCCATAGAAAACATCACTACAAACAAAGCTAGTGGAGGTGATGGAACTCCAGTTGAGCTATTTCAAATCCTGAAAGATTATGCTATGAAAGTGCTGCATTCAATATGCCAGCAAATTTGGAAAACTCAGCAGTGGCCACAGGACTGGAAAAGGTCAGTTTTCATTCCAATCCCAAAGAAAGGCAATGCCAAAGAATGCTCAAACTACTACACAATTGCACTCATCTCACATGCTAGTAAAGTATTGCTCACAATTCTCCAAGCCAGGCTCTGCAATGTGTGAACCGTTAACTTCCAGATGTTCAAGCTGGTTTTAGAAAAGGTAGAAGAACCAGAGATCAAATTGCCAACATCTGCTGGATCATCGAAAAAGCAAGAGAGTTCCAGGAAAACATCTATTTCTGCTTTATTGACTATGCCAAAGCCTTTGACTGTGTGTATCACCATAAACTGTGGAAAATTCTTTAAGAGATGGGAATACCAAACCACCTGACCTGCCTCTTGAGAAACCTATATGCAGGTCAGGAAGCAACAATTAAAACTGGACATGGAGCAACAGCCTGGTTCCAAATAGGAAAAGGAGTACGTCAAGGCTGTGTATTGTCACCCTGCTTATTTAACTTATATGCAGAGTACATCATGAGAAACTCTAGGCTTGAAGAAGCACAAGCTGGAATCAAGATTGCGGGGAGAAATATCAATAACCTCAGATATGTAGGTGTCATCACCCTTATGGCAGAAAGTGAAGAGGAACTAAAAAGCCTCTTGATGAAAGTGAAAGTGGAGAGTGAAAAAGCTGGCTTAAATCTCAACGTTCAGAAAACGAAGATCATAGCATCTGGTTCCATCACTCCATGGGAAATAGATGGGGGAAACAGTGGCAACAGTGTCATACTTTATTTTTGGGGGCTCCAAAATCACTGCAGATGGTGATGCTTACTCCTTGGAAGGAAAGTTATGACCAACCTAGATAGCATATTGAAAAGCAGAGACATTACTTTGCCAACAGAAGTCCGTCTAGTCAAGACTATGATTTTTCCAGTGGTCATGTATGGATGTGAGAGTTGTACTGTGAAGAAAGCTGAGCACATAATTGATGCTTTTTAACTGTGGTGTTGGAGAAGACTCTTGAGAGTCCCTTGGACTGCAAGGAGATCCATCCATTCCATTCTGGAATAGATCAGCCCTGGTATTTCTTTGGAGGGAATGATGCTGAAGCTGAAACTCCAGTATTTTGGCCACCTCATGAGAAGAGTTGACTCATTGGAAAAGACTCTGATGCTGGGGGGATTTGGGGGAAGGAGGAGAAGGGGACGACAGAGGATGAGATGGCTGGATGGCATCACTGACTCGATGGACGTGAGTCTGAGTGAACTCCGGGAGTTGGTGATGGACAGGGAGGGCTGGTTTCCTGCGATTTCATGGGATCGCAAAGAGTCAGACACGACTGAGTGACTGAACTGAACTGATAGTTCACTTGGTTAAGAACCTGCCTGCAAATGCAGGAGACCCCGGTTCTATTCCTGGGTCAGGAAGATCGGCTGGAGAAGGGATAGTCTACCCATTCCAGGATACTTGGGCTTCCCTTGTGGCTCAGATGGTAAAGACTCAGCCTGCAATATGGTTGGGTTGCAGCCTGCAATCCCAGGGTTGGGAAGATCCCCTGGAGAAAGGAAAGGCTATCCACTCCAGTATTCCTGCCTAGAGAATTCCATGGACTGCATAGTCCATGGGGTCACAAAGTGTCAGACAGGACTGAGAGACCTTCACTTTCATTTGTTTATTTAAGCTTTTTTTCCCTTGTCTTTGAAATTAGATTAAAAAAAAATCACTAAGACTAATGTCGAAAGCTTACTGCCTATGTTTTCTTCTACGAGTTTTAGGATTTCAGGTTTTGCATTCAAGTTTGTATCCTGAATCTATATTTGTAAGTTCTAACAGACTTTGTTGGGGTCTTTAGGGTTTTCTCTATGCAATATCATGTCATCTGAAAATAGTGGCAGCTTTATTTCTTTCTTTGCAATTTATATGCCTTTAATCCTTTAATTTGGTTTTCTTTCTATTTGTTCTGGCTAAAATTCCAATATTATGTTGAATAAAAGTGGAGAAATAGGGCATTGTTGTCTTTTTCATGATTTTAGAGGAAAAGCTTTCATATTTTCACCATGAAGTATGATATTAACTGTGAGTTTGTTATATATGGCCTTTATTATATTGAGGTACATTCCCTCTATACTGAATTTGTTGAAAGTTTTGTTGTTGTTGTTGTTGTTGTTTTTACCATAAGTAGATATTAAATTGTGTAAAATGCTTCCTCTGATCTATTGAAATGATATTATTTTTATTTTTGATTTTGTTAATGTGGTATAGAGTGGTGATGGTTTGCAGATGTTGAGCTACTTTTGTATTCATAAATAAGTCCACATCCATCATGGTATATGACCTTTTTAGTGCATGATATTTTCCATTTGTTAATATTGTTTGAGGGTTTTTATGTCTATGTTCATCAGAGAGAGTGGCCTGTTTTTTGTTTTGCTGTTGTTTTTGATGTCATTGTTTGTATTCAACTTTGCGTTAATGCTGGCCTCATAAGATGAGCTCAGCTTTTCTTTCTCTTCACATTTTTGGAAAAGTTTGAGAAGGATAGATGTTAAATCTTTGAATATTTGAAAGATTTCACCAATGAAGCCATCTAGTCTTGTAATTCGATTTGTTTGAAGCTTTTGATTACTGATTCACTTCCTTTACTAGTGAATTTTCTATTCATATTTCTGTTTATTCATGATTCAGTCTTGAAAGATTGCAAATTGCTAGAAACGTATCCATTTGTTCTAGGTTTTCCAGTTTGTTGGCATATAATTTTTGTAATAATGTCTTATGAGCCTTTGTATTTCTGTCATATCAGTTGTATTTTCTTCTCTTTTCCTTCTGATGCTACTTATTTGAAATGTCTCGGTGACTCTAGCTGAATGTTTGTCAATTTTGTTTACCTTTTAAATAGACCAGCTCTTTGTTTTATTGATTTTTTTTATCATTTTAGTAATCTTTATTTCACTTATTTCTATTCTGATCTTTGTGATTTCCTTTCTTCTACTCAATTTAGTCTCCATTTGCTCTTTATTTTTTTTAATTTATTTTAGTTGGAGGCTAATTACTTTACAATATTGTAGTGGTTTTTGCCATACATTGATATGAATCAGCCATGGGTTTACATGTGTTCCCCATCCTGAACCCCACTCCCACCACCCTCATTTGCTCTTTTTTCTCTGGTCCCTTCAAGTGTAAAGTTAAAATTTTTATTTGAGATTTCTCTTGATTTTTCCAGCGAGGCCTGTATTGCTATGAACTTCCCTCTTAGAACTGCTTTTTGCTGCATCTCATAGATTTTTGTTTTCATATTTCAATATTTCATATTTCAAATATTCCATATTTCTGTTTTCATCTGTTCTGTAGGTATTTTATTAGTTTTCCTTAGATTTCCCCTGTGACCCATTAATTGTTCATTAATATGTTGTTTAATCTCCACATATTTGTATTTTTTCCAGTTTTCATCTTGTAATTGATTTCTAGTTTCATACCACTGTGATCAGAAAAGATGGCTGATATGATTTGAACCTTCTTGATGTTTTTGAGGCTTGTTTTGTGACCTAATATGCATTCTATCCTTGAGAATGTGCTAATGTGCACTTGAGAATGGGTATTCTGCTACTTTGGGATGGAATGTTCTATATATATCAATTAAGTCTCTCTCTCTAATGTGTTATTTAAGGTCATTGCTTCTTCATTGATTTTCTATCTGCATAACTATTTAATGATATCAATGAGGTGGTAATAGCTCCTTCTATTATTGCTGTCAATTTCTTCCTTTATATTTGTTAATGTTTGATTTACCTATTTTGGAGCTCCTATGTTAGGTGTGGATTGTATGTGCCTACTGCATTTAGCAAGGTTGCTGAAGGTATAGGAGGTGGGGTGTGAGCTTTAGCAGTGAAACAGGGGAATGCCTTGTGCATGCTTGGCAACCAGCTTTAGGCTGAGGGTGATTGAAATGCTGCAACTGCTAATGCTTGACAACCTCACCCAGGGTGGAACAGTATAATAACCACCCACCAATGCTGATAGACTTTTGCTACAGAGCAGTAAAATGTTGCAACCAATTCTACCTACCTGTCCCAGGCAAGAAGTTGAGGAATGATGTAAATGCCCACATTCTTTGGCTTCAGCAAAGCAGTAAGATAGTGCCATTGCTCACCCCTATCTGTCTTAGAAAGGTGGCCAGAGTGTGCTGCATACTTCCAAAGTTTTGTGCTTGGTGCCAACAGATTATGTTGAGGAAGTAGTAATGGCATCTACCAGATTCTCTGTCTCTGGGGAGCATTTGTCCCCTGCTCCTCCAGATGACACTTTTAGGTTAGCAAATGGATCTCCACTTAATGCCTAGGTACATTTCAAGATGCAATTTTTTGTCCTTTGCTGTGGAGATCAGTTGTGGAGTTCATCGAATTTTGAGATCTTTGCAGAGAAAAATTATCCACATACAGCTACATATTTAGTGTGTCTGTGAGAGGAGGTGAGATCAGAATCTTCCTATGCTGCTGTCCGTGTAAATTCCAGCAACTTGAGCCTTCTAAGCATTGTTCCCAGTATCTAAAACCCATTGTGTCCATCTTTTCCAGACCCTTCTTGATCCAATTAACTCTGACTTAATCTTCATATTTAAAAGCAACTTTTCTGTTCTTAGGAAAACTTCCCATTATGCTGAAGTTTAAATCAAATTTCTTACTAATGTATTTGCAGTAACTTTCAAGCTTCCTTATAGTGGGTACCATTTTTACTTTCTGTTTTGTTTAGTTTTAATTATTGTAAAGTTCATAGAAAGAAGTTTGGTTGTCCCTTTGGTCATCAATTTGTCTTGTAACTATTATAGTATTATTACTGGAGAGTTGGTTCTTCTCTCATGGTGGGAAGGACTCAGAGATGGGACATGGAGGCCTAGAAAACACAGCAAGAGTTTATTAAGTGATATTACACACTCAGGAAGGAAAGTGGCCAGGCTCAGATGAGCAGCTGCACCAAGTTCCTTTTGGCAAGCCAACTATATGGGATGTGAAAATGATTGGGTGGAATATCCATTGAGGAAAGAAGGATTTGGGTTTGCATATCCTGGTTTTTGTCACAGTTCACCTTCCCAAGGAGAAGGAGTAGGTTTTTCTTACTCGGTCTTGATCAGAATTGGCCTTGCCAAATGATGAATACTTCTTATCTGCGAGGCTAGTTATATTGTAATTAGAGCATAATGAATAAGATGTTACATTCAGATGCTAGAGAGTCCCAGTTTTACCCACATTTCTTTCTTTGTCTGTAGGACCCTTGTCACCAAACGGTGTGTTTTCCTGCCACCTGGGCTGTGCCCCTTTCTATGCTCACATCTAGTTACCGGCCTGCTCTAACAGTATCTGCTAAATTTTAAGCTCATAGTCAATAGGTGCTGGGCTTCCCCTGGTGGCCTAGTGGTAAATAATTCATCTGCATTGCAGGAGCTGCAGGAGATGTGGGTGAGATTCCTGGATTTGGAAGATCCCCTAGAGAACGGCATGGCAACCCACTCCAGTATTCTTGCCTGGAGAATCCCATGGACAGAGAAGGCTGGTAGGCTGCACTCCACAGGGTCTCAAAGAATTGGACACGACTGAGGTGACTTACCACTCATGCACAGTAGTTGTTGAATAAATGAATAATTTGAAATCACGATGTTATCTAAATATATATTTCTTATTTTTAAAATAATATAATTATAGATTTTTAAGTAGGAAAAAGTAACTATTTTTATATTAATAGACTTTCTCTAATTCTTTATAATATAAAGTTCATCTGTATCAATTGTTCTTGGAGATTTTTAAGTACTTAATATCAAGATACCAGAAATATATGAAAACTACTATTAGAATTTTTTAGTAATCCAATGTAAGGCAAAAATATATAGCATATGCAACAATGTCTATAGTAAACACTCAATAAATTAACTTAAGCTCTTGATTTTTAAAAAGATACAGTTTTTAGTGGAAAAAAAAAGAATGTTATATTAAAGAAATATTTTCATTAGGCGGTTTACTCGAGAACCCTTCTTCTTTTTGATTTGGAGCAAGAATGCCTCTTCTTTTCCTGTAGTACTTCTTACTAAAGTGGTCCTTTGTATGGAAATAATGCTTTCTCACCTCCATTGATCCTGAACCCAGCAGGGCTTCAGGTTTGACAGTTCATTGATGAATGGCAATCACAGTGGTTACCGAGAATACAGTTTGTCAGAGGAAAGAGGAGAAAATTTTTGAATATTATTCTTCCATCTCAGCTAGTCATTAATGATTTCTGAGAGTTCTCCCAAGCAGTGATAGAGCAAAAGGGCAGTTAACAGTCTTGGGCGTGACTGCCAGCACTTCTTTCCCTTAACTCCAGGTCTGTAGTCAGTTCTAAATTAGAACCAGCCCTGCAGTCTGAAATATATTGGCATAGAATATTTTATCCCAAGTTAGTCAGGCAAAATACTGAACAAAAGCATGTAACCCCAAGGGTACATGCTTGATCTAGGAGCTAAGATTGTTACTAAGATTGTGACTTGATCTAGGAGCTAAGATTGTTCTAACAGTATCATATGTATGTGCTAGAAAACATGGTACTAATCTTTCCTTTGTCCTATCTAAAGCAATTTCCATATTTTATCACAATTTTATGAATATGTCCCTCATGTTACTGTCCTTGGTATGGGACTGAATGCTTGCATTTCTCTCAAAATTCATATTTTGAAACCCCACTCTTAATATAATGGTATTAGGAGGTTGGGCCTTTGGGAGGTAATTAGGATTAGATGAGGTCATGAGGGTGAAGTCCTCAGGAGTGAAATTAGTGCTTTTATAAGAATCATCAATGAGCTTTCTTCCACTCTTGTCTTTCTGCCATGAGGATACAAATAGAAATCAGCAGTCTGAAACCTAAGAGTGACCTCCTCAGAACTTAACTATGGTGGCACTCTGATCTCTAACTTCTGCCTTAAATAAATTACTGTTGTTTAAGCCACCAAATCTATGACATTTTGTTATTGCAGCCACAAAATGGACTAAGAAAGCCACTAATACCTATGGCTTAGAGAGAAAACCAAAGGCAGTGTTTCTTCCTTGCTTGCCCCTAACTCCAGCCCTGGGGCTCAGACATATCCTCCCTGCAAAACTCCATGGCCATGACTCATTAAATGACTGTGAAGCTGCTCTGGTGATGTGTCAGAGCAACTGGCTGGAAATCCTCACTCTGGAACTTGCTGGAAACTTGCCGTACGGAGTGCCTGAAAAAGCCTCCCACTGAGAAGTGCTGCTCCTCAGAATTTGCTGTGAACCAAACTAAAGGGCTGCCCAGGGAAGCAGCTTGTTGCCAAATGCTGCTGGCTGCTTTGAACTGCAGAGTCAGGAGCTACATACTCTACAAGGTGATGGAAGAGCATCAGAACCAGGAAGAGAAAGACCTTCCCTCTTCTGGAAGGCAGGTCTGGCTCATTCTCTGTGGCATCTCTGGGTCCTGGTGTGCACAAGGTTTTGTTTCAGTCCTCTGAACCTTTCTGGCGGGTAATGAGTTTGATTCTAAACACAATTTTGCCCTTCCTACTGTCTTGCTGGGGCTTCTTCTTTGCCCATGGATGTGAGTTATCTTTTTTTTTTTTTTTTTGGTGAGGTCCATCATTCTCCTACTGATGGTTGTTCAGCAGAGAGTTGTAATTTTGGAGTTCTTGCAGAATACGAGCACAAGTCCTTCTACTCCACCATCTTGAGACAGAAATTACTTTTCTGACAAAGGTCCCTCTAGTAAAAGATGAAGTTTTTTCAGTAGTCGTGTATGGATGTGAGAGTTGGACTGTGAAGAAAGCTGAGCGGTGAAGAATTCGTACTTTTAAACTGTGGTGTTGGAGAAGATTCTTGAGAGTTCCTTGGACAGCAAGGAGATCAACCCAGTCCATCCTAAAAAAAATCAGTCCTGAATATTCACTGGAAGGACTGATGCTGAAGCTGAAACTCCAATCCTTTGGCCACTTGATGCAAAGAACTGACTCATTGGAAAAGACCCTGATGCTGGGAAAGATTGAAGGCAGGAGGAGAAGGGGATTTCAGAGGGTGAGATGATTGGATATAATCACCGACTCAATGGACATGAGTTTGAGCAAGCTCAGGAAGTTGGTAATGGACAGGGAGTCTGGTGTGTTTCAGTCCATGGGGTCGCAGAGACTTAGACACGACTGAGTGAACTGAACTGAACTCTGGAATCTCTAGTAGCAACGTTTCATATTAGTTCAGCTTACAAAGAAGAAATTATGCAGCTAGATCATTGTCAATACTTAAAGGTAAGTTATTTATCTTATCAGTGAGTGTGTCTTTTACCTCTTCTATCTCTTCTAACTAGATTTGTGTAATACTGAGACTCCTACAATCTTTCTCTTCCTTTATTAACAGAATATAAAAAATATCAAGTCTAAGTTCTTGAACCTTTTTTCTATTCCTGTCTGTTTTCCCATTATGGTTAACTGTAAAGAGGTAAAGCTTTACCTTCATAACATAGTTTTCCACTTTTGAGTAAAATTACTTTAATTAACATTGATAGCCATAAGGCTGTTGTTGTTGTTCAGTCCCTTAGTTATGTCTGAATCTTCGCGACCCCAAGGACTGCAGCACAACACGCTTCCCTGTCCCTACTATCTCCCAGAGTTTGCTCAAATTCATGTCTGTAGAGTCTATGATGTCACCCAACCATCTCATCCTATATCACCCCTTCTACTCCTGCCTTCAATATTTCCCAGTATCAGGGTATTTTCTAATCCGTTGGCTCCTTATATCATGTGGCAGACTACTGGAGCTTCACCTTCAGCATCAGTCTTTCCAATGAATAGACAGGTTTAATTTCCCTTAGGACTGACTGATTTGATCTCCTTGCTGTGCAAGTGTCTTAAGAGTCTTCTCCACAACCACAGTTCGAAAGCAGCAATTTTTCAGCATTCAGCCTTCTTTATAGTCCAACTCTCACATCCACACATGACTACTGGAGAAACAATAGCTTTGACTATATGGACCTTTTTCAGCAAAATAATGTCTCTGCTTTTATAATACACTACTTAGATTTGTCATAGCTTTTTTTCTGAGGAACACATTTCTTTTAATTTCCTGGCTGCAGTCACCATCTGCAGTGATTTTGGAGCCCAAGAAAATAAAGTCTATAACTGTTTCCATTGTTTCCCCATTGATTTTCCATGAGGTGATGGGATTGGATGCCATTATCTTCATTTTTTGAATGTTGCATTTTCAGCCAGCTTTTTCACTCTTCTCTTTTACATTCATCAAGAGATTCTTTAGTTCCTCTTTGCTTTCACCATTAGGATGATTGCCATCTGCATATATGTTATTGATATTTCTCCTGGCAATCTTGATTCCAGCTTGAGCTTCATTCAGCCCAACATTTCATGGTATATTCTGCATATAAATTAAAAGAATAGGTTGACAATATACAGCCTTGACACACTCCTTTCCCAATTTTGAACCTCTCAGTTGTTCCATGTCAAGTTCTAACTGTTGCTTCTTGACCTGCATACAGGTTTCTCAGGAGGCAGGTAAGGTAGTCTGGTATTCCCATCTCTTGAAGAATTTTCCACAGTTTGTTGTGATCCACACAGTCAAATGCTTTGCCATAGTCAATAAAGCAGAAGTATATGTTTTTCTGGAATTTACTTGCTTTTCCTAGATTCCAACAGTTGTTGGCAACTTGATCTCTTGTTCTTCTGCCTTTTCTAAGTCCAGCTTGCACATCTGAAAGTTCTCGATTCAAGTGGTGTTAAAGCCTATCTTGAATGATTTTGAGTATAACCTTGCTAGTGTGTGAAATGGAGATTTTAAGGCTTTCTATTTCCTTCATTTTAATAATAAGCAGTATTACATATTTAAGCACTATATGGTTTAAAATATATACTAAGACTGTTAAGAATGGGAGAATTTCACATAAATCAGGTTTCAATATAAGAAGTTTACCTTGACTTCTATTTGGATAATAGACTTTGAATGATAACTGTTGAAGCAAGGGAACAGCTATTACAAAAGTCAATGTGAGAGATGATGGTGAGGGTGGTGGCTGTGCTAAGAAAGTATAGGCATAACTTGTAGATATTGTGGGCTCAGTTCTGGATCAGTGCAATAAAGCAAATACCACAATGAAGTGACACACATAAACTTGACTCTTCAGTGCATGTTAAAATTATGTTCACACTATACTGTACTTTATTAAGTGTGCAATAGCACTATGTCTTAAAAAATACACACCTTAATTTAAAAATCTTAATGCTAAAAATACTAACCATTCTCTGAGCCTTCAGGAAAATATAATCTTTTTGTTGGTGGGAGGTTTTAATATTCTGAGAATTATAAAAATATGACACAGAGACATGAAGTGAGCAAAGGATGTTGGAAAAATGGTGCCAGAAGATCACCACAAGGTTGCCACAAACCTAATTGTAAACAATGTAGTATCTATGACGAGCAATAAAGTGAAGCACAATGAAATGAAGTATCTGTATCAGATTTAGGACAGAATTTGAAGATAGGCACAACAGGATTTTCTGGTGGTTAGATATATAATGTGAAAGAGAGTGAGGTTCAAATATGATAGCAAAGATTTCACTTGATTAGTTAATTTTTGTTGAAAAATATTTGACATAAATGATTCATGAGGATTACACAACACACACATATATATATACTAAAAGCAACATATCACTTGTCTTTTGCCTGTCATTTCTTGCCTTTCTTGAAACCTGATAATTGCTCTATGAATATATTAGTTGCTCTTGGATTTTCAAAAGATATGGATAATGATCATTAAAACATCCATATTCCTCACTTATTAAAATTCATGTCTCCAGCTTTGGAGCACAAATTGTTACGCCAATTTAGAAAAAGTGATGTGGCAATAAGGTATCAAGACTGCTAATGAGATTTTGTCAAGTAATTTCACAAGTGGGAATTTAGCCTATATAAGTAATTAGTGTATTAGTACACCAATTAGTAGAGTTAGTATATTAATATCAACATCTTCAGTAATCTAAATGAAGATGATTCCTACTAAGCTAAATCTCAGTCAAGGGTGAAGGTAAAACAAAGTTTTAAATTTATGCAAATTTTTAAAATATGTGCTCTGGCACATACTTCTACAAAATAATACTATGAGAGTTAGTGGGAGTATATCAAAAGAAGATGTACAATACAAAGGGAACTCCTTGATTACTTGATTAGTGAAAAGTGTTTTAGAATTGCAGCAGTGTAGCATGACTAAAGTTGTACACATTCCAGATTGGATTAGGAGTCTAGAAGCTCCAAAAGTGATGAATGAAACAGAAAATCTAGATGGTATGTTTAACAGATTGAGAAGTGTTCTAGGAAATGTAGGAATTTTGCACTAAATTATTGATAGGAATAAAGAAAAGTAAATACAAAAATATAAAATAATATTAACTTCAGAAAGGTGAAAGTTATATAATAAAATTAATTTAATAATACTCTCATAGTGGGTTGAATAGTGTCCCTCTAAAATAAATGTTGATGCAGAATCTCAGGATGTGAACTTATCAGAACTAGGATCCTTGCAAATGTAATTAAGGATTAAGATGAGGTCATACTGGATTGTAATGGATCCTAATTTCAATAAAAGTGTCCTTATAAGAAACAGAAAAAGATGCATAAAGAGACACAGAGAAGCAGGCTATGTGAAGATGCAGACATCAACTTTAATGAAATAAAATTAATTAATAAAAAAATAATATAGGTAACCAACAAGGATATACTGTATATCACAGAGAACTCTGCTCAGTACTCTATAATAACCTAAATGGGAAAGGAATTTAGAAAAGAATATATATATATCTGATTCACTTGGTGGTACACCTGAAACTAAGACAACATTATTAATCAGAAGAAGACCTGGGTTTGATCCCTGGGTCAGGAAGATTCCCTGAAGAAGGGAATGACAACCCACTCCAGTATTCTTGCCTGGGAAATCCCATGGACAGAGGGGCTTGGAAAGCTACAATCCATGGGGTTACAGAGAGTCATACATGACTGAGCTACTAACACACACACACTCCAATATAAAATAAAATTTTTTTAAAGAAAATAGAGTAATGTATCTGCAAGCCAATAAATGTGAAAGAGTGCAACAAGCTACTTAAAATTAAGATAGAGGCATGGGATGGTTCTACCTTAAAATCATTAGAAGAAATCAACCTTGCTGATTCCTTGAATTCAGATTTTTGGCTTTCTGAGCTAAGAGAGAGGGGGAAAAAAAAAAAAATATATATATATATATATATGTTTTAAGCCACAAAGTTCATGGTAAGTTGCTCTGGCAGCCTTAGGAAAATAATGCAATGCCTTACTCATTCTATTTGTAAATATTACTTACTTAAGATGTGATCAGTAGCATTATTTTGTTACAATTAATATTGGCACATGTGGGTAATTGACATCTGTGTGTACATCTGGGGAGATTCATAAAAACATTCAGTCCTTATCTAACATATGGAACATGGCAGAGACTAGTTATATCTTCATTAAGCACAAACTCTTTCTGGAAAACAGCTAAGCATCAATTTGTAGTCTTTTTATAAGTAGAGGGTAGTTATTTGACTATGTCTATTAAAACATGGCTTAAAGTGATATATATTTCCCGCTCTTGCTGCTAAAATTGCACCATGTTTTACACTTCTCTCTTCCTTATTTCCTTCATTAATTAGCCTTATGGATAATTCAGCTAAGACTTCTGAGTTTTGCTTAAGATCATGTGTAAAGAAACAGCCAGTAGACCTATTCAAATTGGATCGCATGTGTATAATTATATATTATCCACGGGTGCTATACAATAGTATTTTGGATGTTGTCGATTAAAATTGATTTTTTGGTCATGGTAGAGATTTATCAGGCAAGGTTCAACAAGAAAAGACATGTGAGTGCCCTCAACACATGATTCTGTACAGGGGTATACTGGAGCCTAAGAGGATTCTTAGAAATGGGGTTGTTCAGCAACTCTAGCTTTTTTTTTTTTTGGCTAGTGAAGCATAGTATCTTTGCCTATTTCCAAATTCATCCACTTTGCTTTCCCTTCTTAAGAGGGAAGAAGAGGAACAAAGCAATCAGTTGCATTACAAACAGACCACATGTATCTAAACTGTCTGTGTTAAGGTACCAGCTGTTAATGGGAGTTCACTAGATTTATCCAGCTGCTTAGTTTTTGGAAGACTTGGAGTCTTACAGATGTTGCAACTTTTCTAACAAAGAAAGTTAGCATGCATGGGTTGAAGAGTGAGGAGTTGAATTGTAATGCAGTCCATGTCACAAGAAAGAGAGTAGGGGCAAAAGTCCCAGTGGTCTCTTTGTCTAGTAGACCAAGAATAAACTCCAGGAATCATTTTTGGAAAATCCTGCTTGGCACAATATAGTGTTTGTTTTTTTTTTCAAACTTTGCTAAGCTTTTGAGATTTGGGGATTGTTGATTACAACAGCTGTTATTTGAATGACAGGAGAAATATTTAAGTGATTTCTTCAAATGAATGATCAAAAATGAACAGTATCATTATACTGTTTACATTTCTAGTTAAAACCAGAAGAAAGTCCAGAAACACAACTTATAGCTTTGAAAATGACTGATTCTTTAGTATGGGACATAGAGGAGAAAAAAGGGACACTGGGTAGCTGTGTTTGTATAATAGGCCTTTATGGAATTGTTTGACTTTGAGACCCTTTTTCACATTTTGCTTTAATAGCCAGCATTGTGTTTTAATGGGAAAACAGTATGATTATAATTTTTTCTCCACAAAATTGAAAGTATTCATACACTCTTAACTCCAATATGTAGTTCTGAAGGTCCAAATAATCTACTATTAAATAAGGAGAAGTATATCAATTATGAAATAGAATTATTATTACCACAAAATTGCACTCATCTCACATGATATGCTCAAAATTCTCCAAGCCAGGCTTCAACAATTCATGAAGCATGAACTTCCAGATGTTCAAGTTGGTTTTAGAAAAGGCAGAGGAACCAGAGATCAAATTGCCAACATCTGCTGGATCGTGGAAAAAGCAAGAGAGTTCCAGAAAAAAATCAATTTCTGCTTTACTTACTATGACAAACTTTTGATTGTGTGGATCACAATAAACTGTGGAAAATTCTTTAAGAGATGGGAATACCAAACCACCTGACCTGCCTCTTGAGAAACCTATATACAGGTCAGGAAGCAACAGTTAGAACTGAACATGGAGCAACAGACTGGTTCCAAATAGGAAGAGGAGTACGTCAAGGCTGTATATTGTCACCCTGCTTATTTAACTTCAATGTAGAGTACATCATGAGAAACACTGGGCTGGAAGAAGCACAAGCTGGAATCAAGATAAAAAGTGAAAGTGAAGTCTCACAGTCATGTTTGACTCTTTGCAACTCCATGGACTGTGGCCTAACAGGATCCTCCATCCATGGGATTTTCCAGGCAAGAATACTGGAGTGGGTTGCCATTGCCTTCTTCAGGGGATCTTCCCAACCCAGGGATTGAACCCGGGTCTCCCATGTTGTAGGCAGATGCTTTACCATCTGAGTCACCAGGAAAGTCCATGGAATCAAGATTGCTGGGAGAAATATCGATAACCTTAGATATGCAGATGACACCACACTTATGGCAGGAATTGAAGAATGAAAGAGCCTTTTGATGAAAGTGAAAGAAGGGAGTGAAAAAGTTGGCTTAAAGCTCAACATTCAGAAAAGTAAGATCATGACATCCAGTCCCATCACTTCATGGCAAGTAGATGGGGAAACAGTGAAAACAATGAGAGACTTTACTTTTGGGGGGCTCCAAAATCACTGCAGATGGTAACTGCAGCCATGAAATTAAAAGACACTTACTCCTTGGAAGGAAACCTACACAGAATATTATGGTCATATTATGACCAACGTAGACAGCATATTAAAAAGTAGAGACTGCTTTGCCAACAAAGGTCCGTCTAGTCAAGGCTATGGTTTTTCCATTAGTCATGTATGGATGTCAGAGTTGAACTATAAATAAGGCTGAGTGCTGAAAAATCGATGCTTTTGAACTGTGCTGTTGGAGAAGACTCTTGAGAGTCCCTTGGACAGCAAGGAGATCCAACCAGACCATTCTAAAGGAGATCAGTCCTGAGTGTTCATTGAAGGTCTGATGTTGAAGCTGAAACTCCTATTCTTTGGCCACCTGATGCGAAGAACTGACTTATTTTAAAAGACCCTGATATTGGGAAAGATTGAATGCAGGAGGAGAAAGGGACAACAGAGGATGAGATGGTTGGATGGCATCATTGACTCAATGGACATGAGTTTGAGTAAATTCCAAGAGTTGATGATGGACAGAGAGGCCTGACATGCTGTAGTCCATGGAGTTGCAAAGAGTCAGACATGACTGAGTGACTGAACTGAACTGATACTAGTAGAATAAATCCTATGAAATTATACCAAAAAATAACAGGATTGATAACTTACGGTGACCAATGTTGAATTCATGATTTCTAAAGATTTAGCTGTGGGACCAGGGACCAGGCTTGATCACTCAAGAACTTTTGTTTAGCAGAGTTTTATTAAAGTATAAAAAGGGACAGAGAAAACTTCTGACATAGGCATCAGAAGGGGTCGGAGGGTACTCCACTCACTAGTCTTAGAAAAGGAAGTTATGGCTGCGATCCAAAAGTCTACAAATAATAAATGCTGGAGAGGGTGTGGAGAAAAGGGAACACTCTTACACTGTTGGTGGGAATGCAAACTAGTACAGCCACTATGGAGAACAGTGTGGAGATTCCTTAAAAAACTGGAAATAGAACTGCCTTATGATCCAGCAATCCCACTGCTGGGCATACACACTGAGGAAACCAGAAGGGAAAGAGACACATGTACCCCAATGTTCATCGCAGCACTGTTTATAATAGCCAGGACATGGAAGCAACCTAGATGTCCATCAGCAGATGAATGGATAAGAAAGCAGTGGTACATATACACAATGGAGTATTACTCAGCCATTAAAAAGAATACATTTGAATCAGTTCTAATGAGGTGGATGAAACTGGAGCCTATTATACAGAGTGAAGTAAGCCAGAAGGAAAAACACCAATACAGTATCATAACGCATATATATGGAATTTAGAAATATGGTAACAATAACCCTGTGTACGAGACAGCAAAAGAGACACTGATGTATAGAACAGTCTTATGGACTCTATGGGAGAGGGAGAGGGTGGGAAGATTTGGGAGAATGGCATTGAAACATGTAAAATATCATGTATGAAACGAGATGCCAGTCCAGGTTCGATGCACGATACTGGATGCTTGGGGCTAGTGCACTGGGATGACCCAGAGGGATGGTATGGGGAGGGAGGAGGGTTCAGGATGGGGAACACATGTATACCTGTGGCGGATTCATTTTGATATTTGGCAAAACTAATACAATAATGTAAATTTTAAAAATAAAATAAAATTAAAAAAAAAGAAAAGGAAGTTATATATTTTTCTATTAGTTATTGCAATAAATCAAAAGAATATCTCAAGGTTGTAAAGATCTTACTAAACCCATTCCCCACAATTAAATTTTAAGATAATAAGATTAGTTTGAATTTTTTCAGGAAGTAGAAACTGTCCTCAAGCAGGATTCATTTTTGTTATATAATCCTTACTACAGAGTTTAAACCAAGTTGTTTGGTGTGTAATCATCAGCTTAAAGAATTAAAAAAAAAAAAAGTTTGATGTGTCTAAGACTAAGAAATGTAGAGAAAAAAATGTTTGTCCTTTTTTCCTCCTTTATAATTCCATACCCCTATCTCCTCTTCAAGAGCCCCAGACCCCTCTCTCTTCCTCAGAGACCCAAGACTTCTTATCAGCCTGCCTAGGAATTGACTCTCTCATTCCCCATTTTTCTTTTAGGAGAATTATGTTGCCAAGGGAAAGGGGCTTCGTTTTTCTTCCATTACTACTTCCTGCTGTTCAGTGGTGTTGTCTCTAAATTGTTAAGGCAACATATTCTCCTAACTCTCATATTAAGCGTTTCTGATCCTGGGGACCCAAGAGATAGTTGGAGGAGGTTGTGGCATTCATAGGAGCCTGGACAACCATTTGTAACTTAAAAGCTTTCAGACGGTTAGAAACACACCCTGTTTTATAGTTACAGGTTTAAGGCAAAATAGTCATTAAACCAGGTTAAAAAGTTACATTATGTCCATAGTTACATCAGTCCATTTTAGGATTGCTAGATGTCATCAGATCAAGAAGAGGCATCACATATGATTGTCGTTGGTGAAGGTATTCACAGAGCTGAAGAAAGTCTTTTCCTTGAAGCAGAGAAACCCGGCAAGTGAAGCCTTCAATTGATGAGGAGGTTGAAAAGCTGAAAGCTGAGTCATATAGTTAATTCTAATGCTTTAGGATCTATGACAATATCTGTGCACAAAAACAGTCTGTCATAGAGGCAGTCCCTTCTTCTTAGGGGCAGTTTGAGCCCTCATTAAAGCTATGGGTAAAACTTTACATCAACTGTCTTGTTTTTATTGAGTTAGCTTACATGCTTGTCTTTTAATAATGTCATTAACGTTTTCAACTTTCCTGAGAATCGGGGTCTCCAGGAACAGTGTAAATGATATTCTATTCCTAGAGCTTTCAACACCCCTTGAGTTACAGCAGCTTTAAAGATGGAGCCATTGTTACTCTGAACTTTAGTGTTTAAGATCCCACTTAAACCATGAGGAGTCAGTACAGTAAGATTTTGCCCATTAATAAACTTATGAGCTTCAGGCATTAACAAAACAATAGTAGCGATTACCCTTAAGGGATGTGTCCATAAACTTTTTTTCACTAAGAAACAAACTGAAGCCTGATCCTATGGGCAAGCTCAAAGTGGGAGCCTACAAGAGAGAAGTTTGAAGAGTCTTCAAAGCCTGGGGACAAAACCAGCTTATCAGTTTGGGCCTGCTGAGTTTCAGTTATAGGTTTATATAAAGGCCGGGCAAGTTCCCCATAACCTGGAATCCAGATGCTGCAGTAGCCTATAATGCCCCCAAATCCTTTCAGTTGTCTTAAAGTCATAGGTAGAGGATGATTAAATATAGGTTTAACTTTAGAAAGCATCCTTCCATTTACCATTTGACATTTTTATACCCCAAATAGGAGTGTTGCATGGACTGTTACAGGAAATTAATAGTCCTGTTCCTTTAAATTTTCAATGGTGTGTTTTAACCCTTCCTTAACCACGGGCTTTAGTGGGTACTACTTTTGATGTAGAAATAGGTGAGGGTTCTTGAGCTTGATAATGACAGGAACAGCATTTTGTGAACCACAGTTTTTCCATCAGCACACACTTTAGGATTTACATTTTGTTCAGTTCCTTATTTATGAAAACAGAGGCCTGGACTTTGTTCAGTATATCCCTCCCCAGAAGGTGTAAGGGAGACTCTGGCATGATTAGAAACTCGAGAAAATAGCACAGAGTCCCAGCTGCAGCTTAAAGGATGGCTGAAATAATAGCATTTGGCTCATCCTAACAGTCCCATTACAGTAGTGGATCAGGAGGAAAGTGAACCAGGGGCTTCAGTGAGCACAGAGAAAATTGCCCCAGTGTCCAAAAGGAAATCGACTGATTGGCCCCACACAGTTGTTACTACCCAGGGTTCCTCAAGTATTATTAGGATTGAAACTTGTGTGGGGACCCCTGGGCACCTTCAGTCCCAATTGCCTTGAGAGTCTGACGCCTGGGGCCTGCACTTTAGAGGGCAGTCTCTTTGCCAGTATGGTCCTTTGCAGACCAGACATAGAAGTTGGGGGTGGCTTAGACACTTGAGGGCAATCCCGCTTAAGATGCCCCTCCTTTCCATAGTAGTAACAAGCCCATCCCTTTTCACCTGGGTCCCTCTGGGTTTTTTTTCCTCAGGCTGTTTCACAGTATCTTTAACAACCATGTTGGGGCGTCAGTCTTTTGTCTGGTTCTTTTTTGCCTCCTATTTTCCTCTTCATATTCTCTAATATAATATACCACCTAAGCTAGCTGTAACAGTTTTTCTAAAGACCGACTCGGTCCAAATGCCTGTTTTCAGAACTTATGACAGATATCTGGAGAAGACTGAGTGAGAAATCTATCTTTTAAGATCATTCCTCCCAAGCACTTTCAGGATCAACGTCAGTAAACTTGTGGAGAGTCTCCCGTAGTCTATCTAGGAATTTACCAGGAGTTTCCTTCTCTACCTGTTCTATGTCAGCCAACTTAGCACAGTTTCAAGTCAATGTGTCCTCACTTGAGTCCTTCAAGAATACATTCAGCACAGTGGCTCTGTTATGGAAACTGCATGGCTTCTGATAGGGAGGAGGGCTATTTCATGTTCCCTCTTTCCTCTTATCTCACATTCAAGCCATTCGTCTCCAAAAGCAGTAGCTTCCCCCAAAACTCAAGCTCTAAAGTCAGGAGTCAGTGTCTGTCCCAAGACATACATTACATTTCTCCAAGTAAGGTCATACGGTAAAATTAGTTCTGTAAAGGCTTCTATGTAGTTTTTGGATCCTCAAAATAATCTTGACCACAATTGGTACTGCTTGAATTTCTACCGAGACTAAGGCAACCCCTCCTGGAAGGGTGGCCTGATCCTCAGCCTGTTCAGTTGGGAGCCCTGGATACAGGGGCAAAGTAAGAGGACAGGAGGCAGCTATATGTTTCAAACCCAAATCTGCACTCTTAGGACACAAGTCTGGCATGTCTCTCAGAGAGGTAAAGAGCAACACGTATGTCACTTCTACCAATTTCCCTTATTTTCTAGTTGTAAAACATCATAAATAAGAGAGCCTTCAACTCACCAGCATTTCCCGTCTTACAAAGGATGTAGTGGCTATTTCGTACCACAGAAGAAGATCAAGCATGTCTTTTAAAACTTGTTCCAGTTTTTTTTTTTTTTTTTTTTTTTTTACTATATTGTAAAGGAGTGGTTCTGAAACTGCTAACTTCCATCTGTAAGAGAAAAAAGCGACATCCACAGCCGTGGCTTCTTTCCACCAGAGGCATCCATCCCTACTCTAGATAGGGGTGTAGACAGATTTTTCCACAGAAGCTTTCCTTCCCTGGTTGGACTCAGTCTGTCCCTTACCGATACAGGTGCCTAACTCGTCCCTCCTGGTTCTACTACTGAGTTAAGTTGGAGATGCACCAGGGGTAGACCTGATGACATCTCAGGTTCATTTTCGGTTTCTTACCACCAAGACCTTTGACTGATTTGCCCTTTTCCTCTGATGCCACCCAAGGAGGAGCAAAGTTTCCCTGAATGTTTCCCAAGCTAGGACTACTAGGGGAAGTATCCATCTTATGTGTGCCTGTGCTTATTCCTGAGTACAGTCCTGGCCACAGTAGAAGCGGCAAGTCATAAAGGGATGAACAACAACGAAGATGTCCATTCTGAGTGTCACCACACCGGTATATATGATAGCAAAAGAGGTTGTAGAGGGTTGCTCAGCGAGGAAAAAAGTGATTTTTGTCCTCGAGCTACTAGGGCTAATCCTTCCAGTTCATTTCTGCAAATTCCACAAAAGGAATATCTAAGGAGTTGAGACAAAAGTCACTGTAGAGCTTTCTCTGATCCACTAACAGTTAGCACTACCAAAGGAAGAAGCCCATTGTACTTCCAATATGACCAGAGCCTGCAATTCCTAATCTCTGTCCTCAAAAACCTCATGGTCAACAGCAATGCTTCTATCCACATAGATCAGAAGCATAACCATGACAAAGACTCACTTTCAGGTCGCTGGCCCTTGAGGCAGGCAGGCAAGAGAGTAACCCCTAGCCTGAGAGATGTTCCTGGAGCTAGAGCTCCATCTTGCTCCCAAACATGTTTTTAGTAAGTCTGGGTTCCTCATGACTACCAAGCTTGGGGTCTAAGTAAAAGTACATAGTAGCGGCATGGATTACATTGAAAGTCTATGATCCAACAGATTAGGTTAGTAGTTCTAATTCCCCACACAATTACAAAAGGGTCAAAGAGACCAGAAAAAGTTGACTGAGAAAGGAAAGTTTGATCCACATGCTTTGCCCATTTCTTGCCTCTCCCCTCACAGGGATATTGGGTGAGGGGCATTGGCATTGGCAGGTCGGTATCAACCCCAACAAGGCTCCCCTTTTTGGACCAGTCATTACAAAGCACCATGAAACCACAGAGCAAGGCTCATCACTTGTTTTGTGCAGGGTGTGTTATTCATTCACACAAGCACACTGTCGAGTTAGTAAAGTAAAGCAGAAAACATGTATACTGAGAAAGCAGAGAGGCTAGAAAGCTCTTGAATGTTCTTACCTTGTCCTGAAGATCCCTCAAGGTGATAGCTTAAAGTGAACCATGTTGGATTTGTGATCTCTGAAGAAGAACTTCAGGACCAGGGACCAGGCTTGATCACTCAAAAGCTTTTGTGTAGCAAAGTTTTATTAAAGTATAAAAAGGAACAGAGAAAGCTTCTGATATCAGAAGGGGGACAGGGATTGTCCCACTTGCTAGTCTTAGAAAAGGAAGTTACATACTTTTTCAATTTGTTATTACAATAAATAAAAAGAATGTCTCAAAATTGTAAAGATCTTACTAGACCCACTCCCACAATTTACATTTTAAGATAACAAGATTAGACTGAAGGATTTCAAGAAGGAGAAACTGTCCTCAAGCAGAATACATTGTTGTTATATAATCCTTAGTACAGAGTTTAAACTGAGTTATTTATTGTGTAATCATCAGATTAAAGGAAAAAAAAAAGTGTATCATTACCTCTTCTCTGGTAGGTAAACAAAGACTATATTACTCCTAGAATCTCTACAATTTTTGTCACATATTCTTTTCTCATATTGCTCTTTTAAAGGTGTTGGTGTTAAAAGCTCTTCTTAGTAACCATCTTACTGTACCCTCCCTTATTTTTTCCCTAAATCTTCTTACAAAGTAATAAATAAATAAATAAAAATTAATATTTTTATTATGTTATCTTCAAATAACACGTGGAGAAGGCAATGGCACCCCACTCCAGTACTCTTGCCTGGAAAATCCCAGGAACAGAAGAGCCTGGTAAGCTGCAGTCCATGGGGTCGCTAAGAGTCAGACACAACTGAGCGACTTTACTTTCACTTTTCACTTTCATGCATTGGAGAAGGAAATGGCAACCCACTCCAGTGTTCTTGCCTGGAGAATCCCAGGGACGGGGAACCTGATGGGCTGCCATCTCTGGGGTCACACAGAGTCGGACACGACTGAATCGACTTAGCAACTTAGTAACAGCAATTAACACGGGCTCCCCAGGTGGCACTAGTGTTAAAGAACTTGGCTGCCAATGCAGGAGATGCAAGAGACCTGGGTTCGATCCTTGCGTTGGGAAGATTCCCTGGAGGAGGGCATGGCTTCATGGAGGTTCATGGAAAATCCCATGAACACAGGAGCCTGGCTGGCTATGATCCATCAGGTCACAAAGAGTCAGACATGACTGGGCACATATCATGCACACACACATAGCAAAACAAATTCAGCACCAAGAACCTAGTAAAACTAATCAGACTGTATGTTTAAGACAATCTCAGCAGTAAATTTATTGGACAAAAAGAATTTGAGTACAAGAGACTGGAGAACATATCTGATTTGAATCTGTCTGTGAATACAATGAAATGATGCCACATAAGAAGTTCCAATATAAAAGTGAGGGAATACCCAGAACTGTCAAGGAATAAGAACATATATTGATACATAAAATTATGAATTTGGATTTATGGCTTAGTTAAATAAAGAAGTCCTTGTGGCTCCTCTGTCCTTGGAATTCTCTAGGCAAGAATACTGGAGCAGGTTGTCATTTCCTCCTCCAGGGGATTGTCCAACCCAGGGATCGAACCTGTGTCTCCCACCTCTCCTGGATTGACAGGCGGATTCTTTTCCACTCAGCCACCTGGGAAGAGCAGGTCATATGTGAATTCACTGGGCAAAATGCTAATCTCGTGTATGAATTAGGGACATTTTATTATTAAATAATTTATTATTTGTGCATTTGATTGTACTTGATTAGTTACAAACAAGAGTGGTGGTTGATATCAGTCTAAAATCATGATTTATATTGTCTGAGAAGTGTGTTTAATAATATTGACTTAAGACAAGTGTATATTGACATGGATATGATTGAATATTGACATTCAGTCTTAGAAGTGTGTTCACTGGAATGTCTACCAGTCTGGCTGATGTTTAAAGTGTAAGGCTGAACCAGTTGGTCTGGTATGCTTACTGAAGCAAGTTGTCATTGATTGATTACACTAGATTACAATCCATCCTGGTGCTCACCTGTTACTTATTACTATAACTATAAAGTTGTCATTGATTGATTAAACAGTTGGGGACCATTTCCAGTATCACTGGTTATAATGAGTTGTCAGTCTTTACTGGGAATGTGGGGATTATATTTTTATGTTTTTAATCACAGTGGATATTGACTGAAAATTTGCTCTTGTCTGGAAAATAAGTTACAGATAACTTAGATAATTTTTCATTTATAATTTTCCATTGCTACAATCGACATCAGCCTCTCATTACCAATTCTTCATATTTTAAAAGTTCAACAATGTGATTAATAGATTGCCATCTTATCTGATTCCTGGATACCATGTTCTATTAGCCAGTGACATAAATTTTCGTGTCAAGTGAGACCACCAGGACGCTATATCCCCAACACTTGGGAATCGAGTTCATAATAGCATCCTCTACAATTAGTCCTGAACCACAGAGGGCAGAAACCATCAAGGTTTTCAATGCTGTTAATCCTCTTATTAGTACTGTCCTTATCACTGGAATAAACAGAGGGCCATCTCTGTTGTCCCTGGAAGCATAGTCATCTGGAAAAATTTTTTGGCTTTACAGCTTAAAGTTCATTTCCCTGGGCTTTAAAAAACCCTTTCTTGTCTTTTTCTAGCAGTTTCAGAATTTCCATTTTTCTCCCATGCTCCAACAAACTATTCCAGAAGCAAATACAATGTGACCTTACCAGGTTATTAAATTCTGACTTCTGAGAGTAACTCTTAGACAAATAAACTGTTATATACATTGTTATACTCTCACACCCCATACGTTCTTTTTCAAAATTCAGTCACCTGTATATTCTGCTAATTCTGACTGGTGCATGCTAGAGGGTGTTATAGCTATTTGATTAAAAAAATAAGAAATCCCTTTTCTCACATAACATAAGCAGTATTTACTTACTTAAGTCATTACCTGAATGACTTCTATATTATGGAGTGCACTGGAAATTTTATTAAAGCCTTATCTATGAACATCTGCAATTTCTTTCACTATTCTTGAAAAATACATGTACTCTCTCTCTCCCAGCCCCATATATATATGGTATAAATTGTCATTCTTTTTATATATATTAGGGAGTATATATAGTGAAATTGCACAAGACATTAGTTGAATAAATACAAAATAATGAAAATGGAAATCTAAATATTTAATTAAATAAACAATATTATTCTCATGGATTCGGAGAGAGAAGATTTTGTAGAAGGCAAATCCCTTCAAATTTTTCTAGAGATTCAATGAAAATCCTATGGAATCCCTAGACAAATCATATAAAGTTGTTTTTAAAATACTGTACCAGCCTTTTAAAAGAAATTGACAGTCTTACTTCAAATATTGCTTGAAAGTGAAAGTTGCTCAGTTGTATCTGACTCTTTGAGACACCATGGTCTATACAGTCCAGGGATTCTTCAGGCCACAGTACTGGAGTGGGTAGCTTTTCCCTTCTCCAGGGAATCTTTCCAACCCGGGAAGAACCAGTGTCTCCTGCATTGCAGGCAGATTCTTTACCAGCTGAGCTATCAGGGAAGCCCTAAATATTGCTTGGAAAGACAGAAGACTTAGGGCAGACCAAATGATCTCAAGGCAGAAGGACATGATGGATAAATATATACCACATGATTATAAGATTTGATATAAAGCTAGTGTAATCAAATACCATGGTGGTGTAAGACAGGCATATAGATTAATCAAACAAAATAGAGTACAGAATAGATTCAAATTTAGATGTTCAATTGATTTTCATCAAAGGTGCCAAGTTAATTTGAGGTGATAATACCAAATAACCCATAGTAAAATATTAAGAATTACTAGGTGATTTATTCAAACTTGTTGGCTATAAGATCAATATACAAAAATTGGTTGCATGGATAATTTTTGTAAATGCAAATGTATTTCAAGAATAAAATACACAAAGAGTAGTGCAGTCATACTACAGAACATTATGTAGCAATTACACAGAACAGTGCCATAATTTTGCAGAAATATAAGTACATGTCACAAGCATTCAGGTCAGTTCAGTTCAGTCGCTCAGTCATGTCCGACTCTGCGACCCCATGAATCGCAGAACACTAGGCCTCTCTGTCCATCACCAACTCCCGGAGTTCACTCAAACTCACGTGCATAGAGTCGGTAATGCCATCCAGCAATCTCATCCTCTGTTGTCCCATCTCCTCCTGCCCCCAATCCCTCCCAGCATCAGAGTCTTTTCCAATGAGTCAACTCTTCACATCAAGTGGCCAAAGTATTGGAGTTTCAGCTTTAGTATCAGTCCTTCCAAAGAAAACCCAGGACTGATCTCCTTTAGAATGGACTGGTTGGACCTCCTTGCAGTCCAAGGGATGCCCAAGAGTCTTCTCCAACATTACAGTTCAAAAGCATCAATTCTTCAGTGCTAAGCTTTCTTTACAGTCCAACTCTCACATCTATACATGACCACTGGAAGAACCAAAGCCTTGACTAGATGGACTTTTGTTGACAAAGTAATGTCTCTGCTTTTTAATATGCTGTCCAGGTTGGTCATAACTTTCCTTCCAAGAATTAAGCATCTTTTACTTTCATTGATGCAATCACTATCTGCAGTAATTTTGGAGCTGCAAAAAAAATAAAGTCTGACACTGTTTCTATTGTTTCCTCATCTATTTGCCATGAAGTGACGTGACCAGATGCCATGATCTTTGTTTTCTGAATGTTGAGCTTTAAGACAACTTTTTCACTCTCCACTTTCACTTTCATTAAGAGGCTCTTTAGTTCCTCTTCACTTTCTGCCATAAGGGTGGTGTCATCTAAATATCTGATATTTCTCCCAGCAGTCTTGATTCCAGCTTGTGCTTCTTCCAGCTCAGTATTTCTTGTGATGTACTCTGCTTATAAGTTAAATAAGCAAGGTGACAATATACAGCCTTGATGTACTCCTTTCCCAATTTGGAACCAGTCTGTTGTTCCATGTTCAGTTCTAACTGTTGCTTCCTGATCTGCATACAGGTTTCTCAAGAGGCAGGTCAAATGGTCTGGTATGTCCATCTCTTTCAGAATTTTCCACAGTTTATTGTGATCCACACAGTCAAAGGCTTTGGCATTGTCAATAAAGCAGAAATGGATGTTTTTCTGGAACTTTCTAGCTTTTTGATGATCTAGCAAATGTTGGCAATTCGATCTCTGGTTCCTCTGCCTTTTCTAAAACCAGCTTGTACATCTGGAAGTTCATGGTTCACGTATTGCTGAAGCCTGGTTTGGAGAATTTTGAGCATTACGGTACTAGTGTGTAAGATGACTGCAATTGTGCAGTAGTTTGAGCATTCTTTGGCATTGCCTTTCTTTGGGATTGGAATGAAAACTGACCTTTTCCAGTCCTGTGGCCACTGCTGAATTTTCCAAATTTGCTGGCATATTGAGTGCAGCACTTTCACAGCATCATCTTCTAGGATTTGAAATAGCTCAACTGGAATTCCCTCACCTCTACTAGCTTTGTTCTTAGTCATGCTTCATAAGACCACTTGACTTCACATTCCAAGATGTTGGCTCTAGGTGTGTGGTCAAACCATCATGATTATCTGGGTCATGAAGATCTTTTTTATACGGTTCTTCTGTGTATTCTTGTCACCACTTCTTAATATCTTCTGCTTCTCTTAGGTCCATGCCATTTCTGTCCTTTATTGAGCCCAGTTTACATGAAATGTTCCCTTGATATTTCTAATTTTCTTGAAGAGATCTCTGGTCTTTCCGAATCTTTTGTTTTCCTCTATTTGCATTGATTGCTGAGGAAGGCTTTCTTATCTCTCCTTGCTGTTCTTTGGAACTCTACATTCATATGCTTATATTTTTTTCTTTTCTCCTTTGCTTTTCACTTCTCTTCTTTTCACAGCTCTTTGTAATATCTCCTCAGACAGCCATTTTGCTTTTTTGCATTTATTTTTCTCTGGGATGGTCTTGATCCCTGTCTCCTGTACAATGTCATGAACCTCTGTCCATAGTTCATCAGGTACTCTGTCTATCAGATGTAGTCCCTTAAATCTATTTCTCACTTCAACTGCATAATCATAAGGGATTTGATTTAGGTCATACCTGAATGGTCTAGTGGTTTTCCCCACTTTCTTCAATTTGTCTGAATTTGGCAATAAGGAGTTCATGATCTGAGCCACAGTCAGCTCCCTGTCTTGTTTTTGCTGACGGTATAGAGCTTCTCCATCTTTGGCTGCAAAGAATATAATCAATCTGATTTTGGTATTGGCCATCTGGTGATGTTCATGTTTAACCTTCACTTAATAACGAGATGTCAACTTCAGCATTCCTTATAACAATAAGATAGAGAGTTGCCTAAATACAATATATTTCCACCATATTCTTCAATAGTAATAAATAATAAAAGAGTAACTTTGAGGACTGATTAAAAAAGAATTCTGTGATAAACTGCTTAATTAAACTGCAAGGAGCAGAATGATGCAAACATTATAATGCCATGAATGTAGTTAAACTATGGGGATAAACTGATTCAATTTGTAAAATACCCTAATAGTTTACACAACTTTATAATATTCATTAAACATATTTGTACATTTTATATTTTTATATTACATAATTTTATGATAATATGTTATCCATACAAAACTACTAGAAAGTAAGTCCGTATTAATTAATTTCAATTTGCTAATGAGGAATCATATTCATTGGAGTTGAGAGGACCAAAACCACATATAGATGGGGTGAAGGTTTTGGCTTTACCACTTAACAGCATATAATACTGTAGGTAATATAATACTGAAAAGATTTCAAATTCTATCTGATAAAGGGCCTCCAGAGAACACCAAATCTAATGTATAGAATGCCACATTTTGAAATACACTTGGATTTTTACTGTGTAACCTAAGAATATCAACCACCACTACTTCTTTAGAACATTAGAATTCTAGACATAATTATTTGCTAATTCAAGCAAAAGTGAAGGTGTCCATTTTCTTTTGGTGGTAGAAAATACACCTCCAGAATAATATGGATACAACTTACTTCCATTGATATTCTCTATTACCTTGACTCCAGATAGTACCATCTTTCTCAAAACAGGGGGTAGAGGACACACTTTTCCTGAGCCATTTGTGTGATTCTATTCTTAATGTTGCAAAAGGAATGCTGTTTTGAAAATAAAGAGGAAAAGATAGTGGTGAAATTTCATCTACACAGATCTTAGAAAAAATGTCATATTGTTTGAATATTTATAGGTTTAAAAAAAACCACAAGTATATAATCTTGGTAAAAAGTATCTCTTAAACAACAGAAGGTCAAGATTTAAGATTTAGACTTCTTCTTGATGGCCTCATATTGTTACCACAGGCTGACAGAATAGCTGGAAGGCATTTCTACAGCTTTTGAACAGATGATTACTTACTCTGATATCCCAATATTATAATTTTACACCTTAATGGCAGATCTTATTCTTAAAAGCCAATTCCATTTAAAAAAAAAAGTGAATGTCTGAACTTTTGACAAAGACATTTTAAAAACTCGGTAAAATAATTATTGCTATAAAATCTAGAAGTCCTCTTTCTTACAATTTTTACAAGCTTGCTTACTTTCTTTGTATAGAAAATCCTTTCATATTATCTAGCTTCTTTTAATTTTCATTAATATTAGTTGTACCAGGGCAATACAGTAATATCTTTTCTGATAAAATATCACCAGTTGTGACAAGTGGGGAGTGACCACAATAACCTAAACTTGTTTCCCAAATTGATTTTGCTTCTTGTGTCTTCCGATTGTTATGACTATGGTTGGCACATTTTATACATTGACAGTAATCATTAAAATAAGAAGAAAATAATATTTTAACACATGCATTAATTATACTTTATGGTTACTTGTTAGTCTTGTATGTAAAAAGAGGTAAAATTTATTATGATTTATTTTGCTATTTTTTCCTGTGGAAATTAACAAAAATAATGTCAAACAAAATATTCTATCCCATATTACCTTTATGTTAAGAGTTTAATTTCCTGTCTGTAAAACAAAAAACAAAAACCTCCAACTTCAAATTTTCATCCTGTTTACCTTTCTATCCTACATCACACAATTTAAAATAAATTTAAAAAATAACATGCAAATAATAACAATTTTTCTCAGAGAATTGGTCCCAACATACCACAGAGGACTGAAACTCTGTTAGTATATGAACCTGAGATCAAATTGCCAACATCTGATGGATCATCAAAAAAGCAAGAGAATTCCAGAAACAATATATATATTTCTGCTTTATTGACTATGCCATAGCCTTTGACTGTGTGGATCACAATAAACTGTGGAAAATCCTGAAAGAGATGGGAATACCACCTGACCTGCCTCTTGAGAAACCTGTATTCAGGTAAGGAAGCAACACTTAAAACTAGATATGGAACAACAGACTGGTTCCAAATAGAAAAAGGAGTACGTCAAGGCTGTATATTGTCATCCTGCTTATTTAACTTATATGCAGAGTACATCGTGAGAAATGCTGGGCTGGAAGAAGAACAAGCTGGAATCAAGATTGCTGGGAGAAATATCAATAACCTCAGATATGCAGATGACACCACCTTTATGGCAGAAAGTGAAGAACTCAAGAGCTTCTTGATGAAAGTGAAAGAGGAGAGTGAAAAAGTTGTCTTAAATGTCAGCCTTCAGAAAACTAAGATCATAGCATCTTGTCCCATCACTTCAGTTCAGTTCAGTTCAGTTCAGTCGCTCTCATGTCCGACTCTTTGAGATCCCATGGATTGCAGCAGACCAGGCCTCCCTGTCCATCACCAACTCCCGGAGTTCATTCAGACTCACGTCCATCGAGTCAGTGATGCCATCCATCCATCTCATCCTCTGTCCTCCCCTTCTTCTCCCGCCTGCAATCCCTCCGAGCATCAGAGTCTTTTCCAATGAGTCACTCTTCCCATGAGGTGGCCAAAGTACTGGAGTTTCAGCTTTACCATCATTTCTTCCTTCCAAAGAAATCCCAGGGCTGATCTCCTTCAGAATGGACTGGTTGGATCTCCTTGCAGTCCAAGGGACTCTCAAGAGTCTTCTCCAACACCACAGTTCAAAAGCATCAATTCTTCGGTGCTCAGCCTTCTTCACAGTCCAACTCTCACATCCATACATGACCACTGGAAAAACCATAGCCTTGACTAGATGGACCTTTGTTGGCAAAGTAATGTCTCTGCTCTTGAATATGCTATCTAGGTTGGTCATAACTTTTCTTCCAAGGAGTAAGCGTCTTTTAATTTAATGGCTGCAATCACCATCTGCAGCGATTTTGGAGCCCCCAAAAATAAAGTCTGACACTGTTTCCATTGTTTCCCCATCTATTTCCCATGAAGTAATGGGACTGGATGACATGATCTTCGTTTTCTGAATGTTGAACTTTAAGCCAACTTTTTTACTCTGCACTTTCACTTTTATCAACAGGCTTTTTAGTTCCTCTTCATTTTCTGCCATAAGGGTGGTGTCATCTGCATATCTGAGGTTACTGATATTTCTCCCAGCAACCTTGATTGCAGCTTGTGTTTCTTCCAGTCCAGCATTTCTCATGATGTACTCTGCATATAAGTCAAATAAGCAGGGTGACAATATACAACCTTGACGTACTCCTTTTCCTATTTGGAACAAGTCTGTTGTTCCATGTCCAGTTCTAACTGTTGCTTACTGACCTGCATACAGATTTCTCAAGAGGCAGGTCAGGTGGTCTGGTATTCCCATCTCTTTCAGAATTTTCCACAGTTTATTGTGATCCACACAGTCAAATGCTTTGGCATAGTCATTCATGACAAATAGATGGGGAAACAGTGCATACAGGGGCTGGCTTTATTTTGGGGGGCTCCAAAATCACTGGATCATGAAAAAAGCAAGAGAGTTCCAGTAAAACATCTATTTCTGCTTTATTGACTATGCCAAAGCCTCTGACTGTGTGGATCACAATAAACTGTGGAAAATTCTGAAAGAGATAGGCATATCAGACCACATGACCTACCTCTTGAGAAACCTATATGCAGATAAGGAAGCAACAGTTAGAAATGGACGTGGAAAAACAGACTGGTTCCAAATAGGTAAAGGAGTGCATCAAAGCTGTATATTGTCACCCTGCTTATTTAACTTCTATGCAGAGTACATCATGAGAAACGCTGGGCTAGAAGAAGCACAAGCTGAAATCAAGATTGCTGGGAGAAATATCAATAATCTCAGATATGCAGATGACACCACCCTTATGGCAGAAAGTGAAGAGGAACGAAAAAGCCTCTTGATGAAGGTGAAAGAGGAGAGTGAAAAAGTTGGCTTAAAACTCAACATTCAGAAAATGAAGATCATGGCATCCTGTCCCATCACTTCATGGGAAATAGATGGGGAAACAGTGGAAACAGTGTCAGACTTTATTTTTGGGGACTCCAAAATCACTGCAGATGGTGACTGCAGCCATGAAATTAAAAGACACTTACTCCTTGGAAGGAAAGTTATGACCAACCTAGATAGCATATTCAAGAGCAGAGACATTTCTTTGCCAACAAAGGTCCGTCTAGTCAAGGCTATGGTTTTTCCTGTGATCATGTATGGATGTGAGAGTTGGACTGTGAAGAAAGCTGAGCACCGAAGAATTGATGCTTTTGAACTGTGGTGTTGGAGAAGACTGCTCAGAGTCCCTTGACTACAAGGAGATCCAACCAGTCCATTCTAAAGGAGATCAGTCCTGGGTGTTCTTTGGAAGGACTGATGCTACAGCTGTAATTCCAGTACTTTGGCCACCTCATGCGAAGAGTTCACTCATTGGAAAAGACTCTGATGCTGGGAGGGATTAGGGGCAGGAGGAGTAGGAGATGACAGAGGATGAGCTGGCTGGATGGCATTACCAACTTGATAGACATGAGTTTGAGTTACCTCCAGGAGTTGGTGATGGACAGGGGGGCCTGGTGTGCTGCGATTCATGGGGTTGCAAAGAGTCAGACAGGACTGAGCGACTGAACTGAACTGAATCGTATCTCATTGGAAAATAGGGTTTCAGCATATGAATTTTGGGGTCTTTAAACCTTTAGCACATAGCAACAATATATCCAAATTTTGGATTGATTGTTTTTATTCATGAGTTGAGAACCAGATCTACTTTTAATATGTGTTAACTTTTATTTAAAGTACTTTTTTTTAATTCTTTTAACATTGACGCTCAACACTGTATTGAAAAAGTAATATATATATATATAGTTATTTTTTACAAGGAACCTAAATTTATTTATATCTATAAACACATTTTTCCATCATTCATTTCACTATTTCAAATTTTCTAATCACTATACAGTCAGCAGTCACTATAGAAATAGTATACTTCTTTTTTTTTTAATTTAAATTTATCTATTTTAATTGGAGGCTAATTACTTTACAATATTATATTGGTTTTGCCATACATCAACATGAATCCACCACGGGTGTACATGTGCTCCCCATCCTGAACCGCCCTCCCACCTCCCCCCAGTACCATCCCTCTGAGTCTTCCCAGTGCGCCAGCCCCAACAATTGCCTAATCACATATTACTTATCATCTGACATTTATCTCAATTCTTTCTAAAATAAAGATAATAATTTCTAACATATGCTATATATGCCATTAAGAACTGTTAGACTATCAATCCAGTATTACTCATAATTTTACTTTAAGTAGGTTCATTAAAAAAAGAAAAACTGACTTAAAGGCTATGCATAATGTGTCAGGACAATTATAATAGAATCCTTCAAAATTCATTCAGTCAACATTATTTCTCATCCGTATAGAGAAGTGCATAATATTATAAAACAATCTTCTGTAGACATGCATACAGAATTCATTTTTTTCTACACCTGTTTAACTGAAATATTGAAATGATTGAATCTTTGTATGTATGTGATTCACAGTATATTTTTTGATACATAATAGAAATTTTAGTCTACTTTTTCTTGAAATATAAGGTACGAAATGTTGAAAAATAAGTGAATAACATAATTAAGCATATGTCAGTAGTCACTGTTAATTTTTTTTTGTTTAAAATTTTACAAACAGAAGCTTAGAGTCGTATTTTGGTATGAATCTTGCCAGATATTTTTATTAAAAATTCTCATATTATTTTACTAATTTATTCATTTTGCATACATCAGATTATTAAGTATTTAATGTTTATCAGGAACTGATGTAGGTCCTAATATATAGTCTCTAATAAGAAAGATGAATTTAACATCATTATAGTAGATTCTAGTAGATTAAGAAATGCAGTAACCCAAAAACCAAGAGTTATATAAAATTCTTTCCACTGAGATTTCCCTTCTTTGCTGCTCATTAGAACCACTTACTGAGTGAATGAATAACCCCACAGCTATCCATTTAAAAATAGTACTAGCTTAGAAATTAGAGCCACTTATAACCAGAATTAATATGTCCCACTTCAATTAACTACTCAAAAGTTTTTACCCATGACATTGTGAATGTTGAGGGAAGAATGACATTCTGTCAGTACAATCAGCCTGGGACTCTGTGACACTTGCTCATTAAAATTCCAAGTGTGTTCAGAACTACCTCACATTTAAAATTTATAATTTTACTTTTTATAAATAATAAGTGGTTATTTTCCTAGCATATGGATTTTATTAGTCAGGGTTCTCCAGAGAAACAGAACCAATAGGACCCCAAGGGATGTGGGTGTGTGTCTCTCTCTCTTCATATAGAGCATATGTGTACATGTGTATGTATATCTAGAGAGAGAGAGAGACAGAGACTTTAAGGAATTGTCTCAAATGATTGTGGAGGTTGTCAAGTCCAAAATCTACATGGTAAGCTGGCAATCTGGAGACTCAGGGAAGAAGCTGATATTTCAGTTCAAGTTGGAAGGCACTCTGCTGACAGAATTTCCTCTTCTTCTGGGGAGGTCAGTTTTTTTTTTCGAATGATTGGATGCATAATATGGCCTGCCAGGCTCCTCTGTCCATGGGATTCTGTAGCAACAATGTTGTAGTGGGTTTCTGTGTCCTTCTCCTGGGGATCTTCCTGACCCAGGAATCAAACCCCCATCCCTTATATATACTTGCATTGGCAGGTGGGTTCTTTACCACTAGAGCCACCTGGGAAACCCAGTAAACTGCTTTACTCATATTTAAATGTTAACCTCTAAAAAATGCCTTCACAGCAATATTCAGACCATTATTTGACGAATGAGCAGTGTCCTACATCCTACCTAGCCAAGTTGAAGCAAAAAAGTAACTGTCACATTTAACACAGTTACCTTTTTAACTTATCTTTTCTTATTGCATTAATCTTAGGAATGCTTTTTTTTTTTTTGCTAGGTGCAAGTGACTTTTCCCCCTTATTTTTCATTTGATGAAAATACTCCCAGTTCCTTTACTGGAAATAATATTATGTACACACATTGCCCCCTGGAACAGAGATAACTCCCCTATTTGTTGCTCTATATATTCATAACGGTTCATTGTTTTTGTGTCTGCTGCTGCTGCTAAGTCGCTTCAGTCATGTCCGACTCTGTGCGATCAAATAGATGGCAGCCTACCAGGCTCTTCCATCCCTGGGATTCTCCAGGCAAGAACAGTGGAGTGGGTTGCATTTCCTTCTCTAATGCATGAAAGTGAAAAGTGAAAGTGAAGTCACTCAGTCGTGTTTGGCTCTTAGCGACCCCATGGACTGCAGCCCACCAGGCTCCTCCATCCATGGGATTTCCCAGGCAAGAGTACTGGAGTGGGGTGCCATTGCCTTCTCCAGTCTTTGTGTCTATTTACACTATAATTCTGATGGATTTAATAAAGAGAAGTTTATGGGTAGATAACATAATGTAACACTCATGGAAAAATCAGTAATGTGTTTGAAACCTTTCTGCCTGTCTTTACATTTCTAAATTGACAAGGGATCACATCACAAAATATACCATTGTTAAAGTGCTGCACTCAATATGCCAGCAACTTTGGCAAACTCAGCAGTGGCCACAGGGCTTGAAAAGGTCAGTTTTCATTCCAATCTGGAAGAAAAGCAATGCCAAAGAGTGTTCAGATTACCACACAATTGTACTCATCTCACAAGCTAGCAAAGTAATGCTCAAAATTCTCCCAGCCAGGCTTCAACAGTATGCGAACTATGAACTTCCAGATATTCAAGCTGAATTTAGAAAAGCAAAGGAACCAGAGATCAAATTGCCAATATCTGTTGGATCATCAAAAAAGCAAGAGAATTCTAGAAAAATATGTACTTCTGCTTTAATGACTAGGCCAAAGCCTTTGACTGTGTAGATCACAACAAGCTGTGGAAAAGTCTTCAAGAGATGGGAATACCAGAAAACCTTACCTGACTCCCGAGAAACATGTATGGAGATCAAGAAGCAACAATTAGAATTAGACAAGGAACAACAGACAGGTACAAAATTGGGAAAGGAGTACATCAAGGCTGTATACTGTCACCCTGCTTATTTAACTTACATGCAGAGTACATCATGAGAAATGCCTGGCTGGATGAAGTACAAGCTGGAATCAAGATTGCTGGAAAAAATATCAATAACCTCAGATACTCAGATGACACCACCCTTATGGCAGAAAGTGAAGAAGAGCTCAAGAGCCTCTTGATGAAGGTGAAAGAGGAGAGTGAAAAAGCTGGCTTAAAACAACCTTCAAAAAACTAAGATAAAACTCAACTTTTAGAACTGCCTTATGATCCAGCAATCCCACTGCTGGGCATACACACTGAGGAAACCAGAAGGGAAAGAGACACGTGTACCCCAATGTTCATTGCAGCACTGTTTATAATAGCCAGGACATGGAAGCAACCTAAATGTCTGTCAGCAGATGAATGGATAAGGAAGCAGTGATACATATACACAATGGAGTATTACTCAGTCGTTAAAAAGAATACATTTGAATCAGTTCAAATGAGGTAGATAAAACTGAAGCCTATAATACAGAGTGAAGTAAGCCAGAAAGAAAAACACCAATATAGTATACTAACGCATATATATGGAATTTAGAAAGATGGTAACAATAACCCTGTATGTGAGACAGCAAAAGAGACACAGAAGTATAGAACAGTATTTTGGACTCTGTGGGAGAGGGAGAGGGTGGGACGATTTGGGGGAATGGCACTGAAACATGTTTAATATCATATAAGAAACGAATTGCCAGTCCAGGTTCAATACAGGATGCTTGGGGCTGGTGGACTGGGATGACCCAGGGCAATGGTATGGGGAGGGAGATGGGAAGGGGGTTCAGGATGGGGAACATGTGTAAGCCCGTGGTAGATTCATGTTGATGTGTGGCAGAACCCATACAATATTGTAAAGTAAAAATAAATAAATAAATAAACAGAAATTTAAAAAAACAAAAAACAAACAAAAAAAACCCCCTAATATCATGGCATCTGGTCCCACACTTTATGGCAAATAGATGGGAAACAATTGAAGCAGTGAGTAATTTGTTTTTTTGGGTCTCCAAAGTCACTGCAGATGGTAACTGCAGTCATGAAATTAAAAGACTTTTGCTCTTTGGGAAAAATAAAAGTATGACCAACCTAGGTAGCGTGTTAAAAAACAGAAACATTACTTTGCTAACAAAGGTCCATCTAGTCAAAGCTATGGTTTTTCCAGTAGTCATGTATGCATGTGAGAGTTGGACTATAAAGAAAGCTGAGCACAGAAGAATTGGTGCTTTTGAACTGTGGTGTTGAAGACTCTTGGCAATCTCTTGGGCCACAAGGAGATCAAACCCGTCCATCCTAAGGGAAGTCAGTCCTGAATATTCCTTGGAAGTACTGATGCTGAATCTGAAACTCCAATACTTTGGCCAGCTAATGTGAGGAACTGACTCATTTGAAAAGACCCTGATTCTGGGAAAGATTGAAGGCAGGAGGAGAAGGGGATGACAGAGGATGAGATAGTTGGATGATATCACTGACTCAATGGACATGAGTTTAAGCAAACTCCAGGAGCTGGTGATGGAGAGGGAAGCCTGGCGTGCTCCAGTCCATGGGGCTGCAGAATCAGACATGACTGAGTGAGTGATTTGAACTGATGTAACCCTGCCACTCATTTCTGAAACACTTTAAGAATATATCTGACAGCAAGCTCCCACAAGTCTCATTAAAAATATTTGTAGACAAATTTATGATTAAGTAAACCTTGTAAATAATATTTCATTTTTATAGTTAACTGGTTAATGTTACAAACATGAGATTTACTGATGGGTGAGAGAGTTGTCATAGTTTCTGCAGAAGCTCTAGGAATATACTAGTTAGGCTTTTGAAAATATAAGGGATTATAAATATTAATATAAAATGTGAGTGTTAGGAGATATCACAGATTAAATCCTAAATAGACACATGAGATTTTTTTGTTTGTTTGTTTTAAATGCACAGTTTTCAACTTGCCAAGCTCTATATTTGAAGATGTATCTTTAATAATTTTTGCCATCCCACCACCAACACTCATCACACTATGGCTCTTCTTGGGCAAAAAGTACTGAAAAAGTAATCTGAAATTGCCTCTGAGCATGAGATTTATTTTTAGCATACCTCACACTATTATGTTATCCATGTATTCAAATGTTCTAAATATTAATTTACTGCGTATTGTATCATCCTTTTTTAAACAATATATAATAACAGTTATCCACTATTATAGGATCATATAGAATAGTTTCATTGCTCTAAAAATGCTATGTGTATGCATCCCTCCCTGATGGATGACATATTTATTTAAATATATTTCAGTTCAGTTCAGTCACTCAGTCGTGTCCAACTCTTTGCAACCCCTTGAATCGCAGTATACCAGGCCTCCCTGTCCATCAACAACTCCCAGAGTTCACCCAAACGCATGTGTATCCAGTCGATGATGCCATCCAGCCATTTCATCCTCTATTGTCTCCTTCTCCTCCTGCGCCCAATTCCTCCCAGCATCAGGGTCTTTCCCAATGAGTTAACTCTTCCCATGGGGTGGCCAAAGTATTGGAGTTTCAGCCTCAGCATCAGTCCTTCCATTGAACACCCAGGACTAGTCTCCTTTAGGATGGGCTGGTTGGATCCCCTTGCAGTCCAAGGGATTCTCAAGAGTATTCTCCAGCACCACAATTCAAATGCACCAATTCTTCGGCACTCAGCTTTCTTCACAGTCCAACTCTCACATCCATACATGACCACTTGAAAAAACATAGCCTTGACTAGATGGACCTTTGTTGGCAAAGTAATATTTCTTTACTAGATGCCATGATCTTAGTTTTCTGAATGTTGAGCTTTAAGGCAACTTTTTAACTCTCCTCTTTCACTTTCATCAGAGTCTTTTTAGTTCCTCTTAACTTTCTGCCACAAGGGTGGTGTCATCTGCATATCTGAGCTTATTGATATTTCTCCTCAGCAATCTTGATTCCAGCTTGTGCTTCTTCCAGCACAGCATTTCTCATGATGTACTCTGCATATAAGTTAAATAAGCAGGATGACAATGTACAGCCTTGACGTACTCCTTTTCCTATTTGGAACCAGTCTGTTGTTCCATGTCCAGTTCTAACTGTTGCTTCCTGATCTGTATATAGGTTTCTCAAGAGGCAGGTCAAGGTAGTCTGGTATGCCCATCTCTTTCAGAGTTTTCTAGTTTATTGTGATCCACACAGTCAAAGGCTTTGGCATAGTCAATAAAGCAGAAATAGATGTTTTTCTGGAACTCTCTTGCTTTTTCCATGATCCAGCAGATGTTGGCAATTTGATCTCTGGTTCCTCTGCCTTTTCTAAAACCAGCTTGAACATCAGGAAGTTCACGGTTCACATATTGCTGAAGCCTGGCTTGGAGAATTTTGAGCATTACTTTACTGGCATGTGAGATGAGTGCAATTGTGTGGTAGTTCGAGCGTTCTTTGGCATTACCTTTCTTTAGGATTGGAATGAAAACTGACCTTTCTCAATTCTGTGGCCACTGCTGAGTTTTCCAATTTGCTGGCATATTGAGTGCAACACTTTCACAGCATCATCTTTCAGGATTTAAAATAGCTCAACTGGAATTCCATCACCTCCATTAGCTTTGTTCATAGTGGTGCTTTCTAAGGCCCACTTGACTTCACATTCCAGGATATCTGGCTCTAGGTGCATGATCACACCATCGTGATTATCTTGGTCATGAAGATCTTTTTTGTACAGTTCTTCTGTGTATTCTTGCCACCTCTTCTTAATATCTTCTGCTTCTGTTAGGTCCATACCATTTCTGTCCTTTATTGAGCCCATTTTTGCATGAAATGTTCCCTTGGTATCTCTAATTTTCTTGAAGAGATCTCTAGTCTTCTCCATTCTGTTATTTTCCTCTATTTCTTTGCATTGATCGCTGAGGAAGGCTTTCTTATCTCTCCTTGCTATTCTTTGGAAGTTTGCATTCAAATGGGAATATCTTTCCCTTTCTACTTTGCTTTTCACTTCCCTTCTTTTCACAGCTATTTGTAAGGCCTCCTCCAACAGCCGTTTTGCTTTTTGACTTTTAATTTCCTTGGGGATGATCTTGATCCCTGTCTCCTGTACAATGTCACAAACTTCCATCCATAGATCATCAGGTACTCTGTCTATCAGGTCTAGTCCCTTAAATCTATTTCTCACTTCCACTGTATAATTATAAGGGATTTGAGTTAGGTCATACCTGAATTGTCTAGTGTTTTTCCCTACTGTCATCAATTAAAGTCTGAATTTGGCAATAAGGAGTTCATGATCTGACCCACAGTCAGCTCCCGGTCTTGTTTTTGCTGACTGTATAGAGCTCTCCATCTTTGGCTGCAAAGAATATAATCAATATTATTTCAGTGTTGACCATCTGGTGATGTCCATGTGTAGAGTCTTCTCTTGTGTTGTTGGAAGATGGTGTTTGCTATGATCAGTGCGTTCTCTTGGCAAAACTGTATTAGCTTTTGCCCTGCTTCATTCCGTATTCCAAGGCCAAATTTGCCTGTTACTCCAGGTGTTTCTTGACTTCCTACTTCTGCATTCCAGTCCCCTATAATGAAAAAGACATCTTTTTTGGGTGTTAGTTCTAAAAGGTCTTCTAGGTCTTCACAGAACCGTTCAACTTCAGCTTCTTCAGCATTACTGGTTGGGGCATACACTTGGATCACTGTGATATTGAATGCTTTGCCTTGGAAATGAACAGAGATCATTCTGGTGTTTTTTTGTTTGTTTGTTTGTTTGTTTGTTTTCTTTTGTGATTGTATCCAAGTACTGCATTTTGAACTCTTTTGTTGACCTTTGTAGCTACTCCATTTCTTCTAAGAGATTCCCGCCCACCATAGTATATGTAATGGTCGTCTGAGTTAAATTCACTCATTCCAGTCCATTTTAGTTCGCTGATTCCTAGAATGTCAACATTCACTCTTGCCATCTCCTGTTTGACCACTTCCAATTTGCCTTGATTCATGAACATAACATTCCAGGTTCCTATGCAATATTGCTCTTTACAGCATCAGAACTTGCTTCTATCACCAGTCACATCCACAAGTGGGTATTGTTTTTGCTTTGGCTCCATCCCTTCATTCTTTCTGGAGTTATTTCTCCACTGATCTCTAGTAGCATATTGGGCATCTACTGACCCAGGGAGTTCCCCTTTCTGTATCCTATCATTTTGCCTTTTCATACTGTTCATGGGTTTCTCAAGGCAAGAATACTGAAAAGGTTTGCCATTCCCTTCTCCAGTGGACTACATTCTGTCAGACCTCTCCACCATGACCATCCATCTTGGGTGGCCCCACACGTCATGGCTTAGTTTCATTGAGTTAGACAAAGCCGTGTCCGTGTGATCAGATTGCCTAGTTTTCTCTGATTATGGTTTCAGTGTGTCTGTCCTCTGATGCTCTCTTGCAACACTTACCATCTCACTTGGGTTTCTCTTACCTTGGATGTGGGGTATCTCTTCATGGGTGCTCCAGCAAAGCACAGCCACTGCTCCTTACCTTGGACTAGTTCACCCTTTCTGACATCGAATGTGAAGTAGCTCCTCTTGGTCCTCCTGTGCCCACGTAGCTCTGGTGGCTTAGACCATAAAACATCTGAGTGCAATGTGGGAGACCCAAGTTTGATTCCTGGGTCTGGAAGATCCCCTGGAGAAAGAAATGGCAACCCACTCCAGTACTCTTGCCTGGAAAATTCCATAGACTGAGGAAACTGGAAGGCTACAGTTCATGGGGTCGCAAGTAGTCAGACATGACTGAGCAACTTCACTTAAATATATTTAAACAATTGTTAATTATTCATAATCACATCACCTTGTGTCACAAAATGTATATAGACATCAAAACTGAAAGATTATGATTTCCAGAAAATATTCATTCAGAGTAACAGAGATATAAAATATCAACCCTAATTATTCTTTCATTTTAGCTTATTTTTTGACAGATCATATACATTTACATAGTAAAAATTATAATTTATTAGGAATTGAGGATTATTTAAATATTCATATACTATTTAAAAAGTTTAAATATTTAATTCGATAAAATAGAGTGCAACACATAATTTATCATTAGGAAAAAAAAAAAGAAAAACATTATTTTAACCACTTCACAAATACACACTTAACTTACCATCTCCTTTCTCATTTACATTGGGAGTAGATATATCTGCTCACCTTATTCACATGAATGTTTATGGATGTAATTTCTAGAATTGTACTTCTGCCACATCAACAATAATGTTTTTTATAAATCTATTTGAACAACAGGATAGATACCTACAAATAATAAATTTGAGTTTATACTGCACACTTTATATTGGGATAAATTCCCAATAACTTAAATATTTGAATTAACATTATCAAAAAAATTTAAAAATAAGTCTAAAAGAAAGGTATTTTATAGAATCAAAGTGATAATGCCCTTTGTTATTAAAGGTTTAACCTAGAAGATCCAAGAGAAATGATAAACATATGACTAAAGTGTAAATAATCACATAGCAATAAAGAACTGAAAACTAAAGTAAAAATATGTTTATTTAAAACTATTTGTAAATCATATAAAAGATATCACTTCCTGTTTATAAATATATTTTTTCAAATCACTAAAAATAAACAAATAAATATCCCAGTACAAAAATGAACATATGATCTGGAGCAACAGGAATTTTCATTCATTGTTGACAAGAATGGAAAATGGCATAGCCAATCCAGTCATTTCTTCAAAAACTAAACATACTCTTACCATGCAATTCAGCAGTCAGACTCCTTGGCTTATGCCCCAAAGACATGAAAACTTAATATGCATACAAAAACCTGCACAAGGGTATTTATAGCAGCTGTATTCATGATTACCAAAATTTGGAAGCAACCAAAAAGTCTTTCAGTTAATGAATGGATAAACTATGATACATCCAAATTATGGAATATTATTCAGTGTTAAAAAGAAATAAGCTATCAAAACAAGAAAAGAGTTGAACCTTAAATGCATGCTATTAAGTGAAAGAAGTAAGACTGAAAAGGTTGCATACTGTGTGATTTCAAACATTTGACATTGTGGAAAAGGTGAAACTAAGATGATAGTAAAAAAAATTGTGATTGATGGCTTTGTGGTCACAGGAGGGGTGCACACACAGAGTACAGAGGATTTTTAGAGAAATGAAACTATTCTGTATAAACTTATAACCATGGATACATCTTGTATATTTTTCAAACACATAAAAGATATAATACACAAAATGTGAACCATAATACAAATATGGACTTGGTGTGATAATGATGTTTCAATGTAGGTTCACTAATTACAACAAATATAACTCTCTGGGGGGAATGTTGATAATGGAGGGCTAAACATATATATGTGAGAATAATGGGAAATTACTGTTCCTTGCTTTTAAGTTTACTGTGAAACTTAAGTGCTTTAAAAACAGGAGTCTTAATATAAAATATGTCATATATATATGAGAAATAATTTAATAGTTAATCATTTATTATATGGAAGTAATCAGAAACACAAATAATAAACTTACATGAAATAGTTATAATATAAAAAGTGCAGTAAAGTTGAAAACTAAGATATATTATACATTTTATAGATGTAACATAATTAATTTAACAAATTCTAAAGACAAAAGGAATGTCCCAGTTACATTTTTAGTCAGTACACCATGTTAAAAGAGAAAATTAAAGTACATTATATATGTTTGGATAACATGGGGGAAATGCACGAAAATATAAAAGGCAGTTTTTGCCTGCTGCTGCTGCTGCTAAGTCACTTCAGTTGTGTCCGACTCTGTGCGACCCCAGAGACGGCAGCCCACCAGGCTCCCCCATCCCTGGGATTCTCCAGGCAAGAACACTGGAGTGGGTTGCCATCTCCTTCTCCAATGTAATAAAAGTGAAAAGTGAAAGCGAAGTCGCTCAATCATACCAGCCTCTTCGCGATCGCATGGACTGCAGCCTACCAGGCTCCTCTGTCCATGGGATTTTCCAGGCAAAAGTACTGGAGTGGGGTGCCATTGCCTTCTCCAGATTTTTGCCTAGGTGTAATAATTTTGTGTGATTTTACTATCTTTTCCATTATTTTTTTAATAATCTTTAATAAATATTTGTTAGATAAATTACCAAGAAAAAGGTTGATGTAGAATAAAGTGTACTTACCCTAATCACCATTTGTTTATTTACCTTCTTAAAAGTAAAATATAGAGGCCCTACAAGACAAAATGGTTTTCTCTCAGTTCACTTTGATAAACTGAAATGATTGATTTTATCACATTATGACAGTTTAAGTTTTTTTTTTTTTTTTTTAAATTCTTTGTTTTGTAGTCTACCAAAATCAGTTACTTCACAAACATCTTTTCTTCGTTGGATAGCATCATGGACAAAAAAGCAAGATTACAGTAATCTAATTCCAGCCTGTTTACAACCCATCATTTGAACTTGACAGATATGAGTTTGCTGCTGCTGCTGCTGCTAAGTCGCTTCAGTCGTGTCGAACTCTATTCAACCCTGTAGACGGCAGCCCACCAGGCTCCCCCGTCCCTGGGATTCTCCAGGCAAGAACACTGGAGTGGGTTGACATCTTCAATGCATGAAAGTGAAAAGTGAAAGTGAAGTCGCTTGGTCGTGTCTGATTCTTTGCAACCCCATGGACTGCAGCCTACCAGGCTCCTCCGTCCATGGGATTTTCCAGGCAAGAGTACCAGAGTCGGATGCCATTGCCATCTCCATGAGTGGGTTTGCTATGCTATGCTATACTAAGTCACTTCAGTCGTGTCCGACTCTGTGTGACCCCGTAGACGGTAGCCTACCAGGCTCCCCCATCCCTGGGATTCTCCAGGCAAGAACACTGGAGTGGGTTGCCATTTCCTTCTCCAATGCATGAAAGTGAAAAGTGAAAGTGAAGTCAGTCGTGCCTGACTCTTTGTGACCCCATGGACTGCAGCCCACCAGGCTCCTCCGTCCATAGGATTTTCCAGGCAAGAGTACTGGAGTGGGGTGCCATTGGGCACCTTCAAAGTGGGATCCATAATATCTTCTACCTTCATTGAACTCATAGGCTTATAGTAAAGAATATTAAAGTATTAGGTCAATAGATTTGCTTTAATATGACCTAATATGCCACATTATATATTTTATTTAAATTATTATTATATTTACAGTTTCCACATAATGTTTAGCAAATAACTTTGTGATTAATATATCTTTGAAATATGTAGAGTGTTCATATATACAGTATGTAGTATGTATTCCCAATTAATGAAAATGGCCCTGAACATGTCTAGTATTGGAAAAAAAAAAAAAAAAGAATATACTATTTTGATTATTTTTACTTGACACAATTCATGTCTTATGAGAAGTAAGTAATATAGCTGAACTAGACAGGTGTTAGTGGATTTGTGTGTGTGTGTGTGTGTGTGAAACACAAGAGAAAATAGTTCTACAGAGTCTGTGTAATTACCATTGCAAAAATTACTACCTGTCTAATCTCAGTGTTATGTGTTTGTATTGTGCTTTCTGACACTGCTTGAAAGGTGTTCATTCTTCTGGTACAGAATAAAAGGCTGATGGGCTGCTCCTTTCAAGTTATTTTCAGCAGAAATCAGATACTCCCAATGACAAAATCTGGGCCTGTTAAATGTACCTAACTGCCTTTTACACTACAGAATATCTGAATGGATATATTTCATATAACACAACTCTCCCTTACAATAGGAGCATTTAAGACATAATTCGAACTCAACGAGGTGAGTAATGGAGAATATTTTAAAACATGTTAAAGTGGATATTATTGGTTGCTGTGCCAATATTCATTGCTGTGCCTTATTCATTCTCTATAGAAACCTAATATTTCTCAACTTTATGCCTCTGTGTTACTTAACTCATGTATTCAGTTAAAGGCGACTGCAATTCAGCTACTAAGGTGGCTCTGATTGGTGTACAGGTAATTCCACCCATCTTGCCAGTGGTTGGCTTACAATGATCATCTGACCCAGAACAATGGGTCCAAAGCAGTGGTTTGCTAAGAACTATTGGCAAAACTTTGTTCTCATTAAGGTTCAACAAACCACATTATATGTGAAAATAAAGAGCAAAATTACTGCAGCCATCGTACTACAACATGACCCAATACATTTTTTGGAGCAGTTTGAGTCAGATTACATATTATTTGAAGTTGAGTATATTTCAACTAATGTAAAACATAAGCAAGAACAAAAGCACAAATTATATTTAAAAGTAATGTGCAGTAGGTCTTTTGTTCTGCTATGATCTACTTTCTAATGAGTGGCATTATATGTAATTTATTCAATTTAAAATTGCATCACACAATATGAACAACTGTCATTGCAGCATGATAAGTAAATCAGATTTGTTGGGATATTTAGAGACTTAAACATAAGGTATATTTGATATACTATTTGGCCTAATTGAAGGAAATAAAATTAGAAGCCCTGAGAGAAGATGTGATGAGGCAGAATGGGAAACAAACATAAACAGATGAAAATAGTACCAGAAGGCAATTTATCTTTCTTCACAAACAGAATAAAAGTACTATACAGTTTTTTTTTTTTCTTTTTTGAGTGTCATAGGGCAGCAGTCTCCAAACTTTCTGGCACCAGGGACCAATTTCTTGGAGGATCATTTTTCTATGAACTTGGAGATGGGGAGATTGTTTAAGGATGATTTAAGTGCACTACATTTATTGTGCACTTTGTTTCTAATCTAATACTGTCACTGATCTGACAGGAGAAACTGGTCTGTGGCCTGGAGTTTGGGGACCCCTGACTGAGGTCATCCTTACATATACTTGTATAGCAAAGTAAAAGAAAACCAGAAAAGTATTTAAAGGATCCTTAGAGCACAACAAAGTTTGAATCATGTACCTTTAATTGTAGACTTATCAATAGGATAAGAAAGATATTCAGAAACTTAAACCCTTTCCAGGTCTTTGTTTACATCTTTACCTGTTCACTATCCTGCTTGGCTCAATTCATCTGAAAAATCCTGAGTCTCAATAACCAAACTTCTACCTACATGTTGCTTAACTGTGCCAGTTAACTATTTCCTCTTCTCATTATTTCATGCATGTTAAACAGTAACACTAGAGGCATGACCTATAACTGTGTTGTTTCTTAAAATTCAGGAATTTGACAGTTTTTTGTTTTTTTTTAATAATGAGGAGTCTTAACAAGTGTGGATTTCTTATGAAATAGGGAAAGTCACAAAGTTCAAGTCAGTATATGAGTTATTCACTAAGCTTATCCTACTACAGTGTCAGTTTAAGAGACAGTCATTCAAAATCCTCATCATTGTATTCATTTTTATATTTTCTATTTCCTCTAGAGAGAATTGAGATAATGAACTAATACAGTTTAGATCATGTACATATAGAATGTAATAGAGTCAAAATATAGCACAGTGCTAAAACAGTTGATTTGTTACATAGTTAATTGTATTATTGTCAAAATAATTTCCTACTACTCCCTCTTATGTCCCACTGACTATCAGATTTGTCCTAGAAGGAAGATGATACTTTTTGCTACACTATATGATTTGCTTTGGCCAGTGAAATGTATGCGTAAACTCTCAGGAACACACGATAGGACTCACTGTGTCTTTTTGGGGTCATATTTGCCTTATTATGCTGCTCTGAGACCTACATGTCCCAGAGACTCTCCTACAGTCTTGGTGTGAAAATCAATTAATGCTCTGTTATCTGCATTTTGAGATGCAGATTCAATCTGTGGGTCAGGAAGATCCCTTGGAGTAGGAAATGGAAACCCACTCCAGTATTCTTGCCTGGAAAATCCCATGGACAGAGGAGCCTTTAGGAACATGAGGTCACAAGGAGTGGGACACAACTGAGTGACTGAGCATGCACACATCTGCACTTTAACAGCGAGAAAAATAGGACTCAGATAAACTGAGTGTACAGATCTCATTCAAAATGACTTAAGTTGATGATTTTAAAATCTATGCGTTTAAGTACTTCTCTATGAAAGTGAAAAGTGAAAGTGAAAGTCACTCAGCTGTGTCCAAATCTTTCTGACCCCATGGACTATAAAGTCCATGGAATTCTCCAGGCCAGAATACTGTAGTAGGTAGCCTTTCCCTTCTCCAGGGGATCTTCTCAACCCAGGGATCAAACCTGGGTCTCCTGCATTGTGGGTGGATTGTTTACCAGCAGAGCCACAAGGGAACTCTATGCTTCATCCTTATTTAAAAAATAAATCATGACTCACCAAAGACATTAATTTCTGAAAGAAAACAGCTATAACTGAACTGAAGCTTAGTTGCCATAATTTCAAGTTTTCTTTTCTTTTCACTTCATGATTATATGATGTGGTTTAGTCACTTAGTAATGTCCAAACTTTTTGTGACTCCATGTACTATAGCCCGCCAGGCTCCTGTGTCCATGGGATTTTGGGGGCAAGATTACTGGAGCGGGTTGCCAATTCCTCCTCCAGCGGAATCTTCCCAACCCAGGGATGAAATCTGTTTCCCTGAATCTCCTGTACTGCAGGTGGATTCTTTGCCATTGAGCCATTGGGGAATAATAATCTTGAGTAATAAAGTCCTTTCTTATATGAAATTTTGTTCCATCTGAGAGTGACTTCAGTGCTATTTCTATATCATAGTTAAATAAATCCTGGAAATTATTTCTTAATTTTTATTTTATTCAATTATTTTGAATTATTCACAGAATCAAAATATAGGAGAATTAAGAATTTCCCTCCAACAAAAAACGTTAACCAATCCCTAATTGGAAGTAACCAATGTTATCAGTTGGGAGAGGGCAATGGCACCCCACTCCAGTACTCTTGCCTGGAAAATCCCATGGACAGAGAAGCCTGGTGCACTGCAGTCCATGGGGTCGCTAGGAGTCTGACACGACTGAGCTACTTCACTTTCACTTTTCACTTTCATGCATCGGAGAAGGAAATGGCAATCCACTCCGGTGTTCTTGCCTGGAGAATCCCGGGGACGGGGGAGCCTGGTGGGCTGCCGTCTATGGGGTCATACAGAGTCGGACACGACTGATGCGACTTACCAGCAGCAGCAGCAGCAGCAGCAATGTTATCAGTTATTCATAAACCTTCCCATAGGGAATGTATGCACATAGAAGCAATACTCTGAATCTTGTTTTTGTTATTTAATATTATCTTCTATTTAATATTACCTTTTAGATTATAAAGTAGGACATCATAAAATGTAGATTACATGTATATGTATAGATATATAAAGAGATTTCTCTTGCAGAAAAGTATCATGATTTATTATATAGATGTTTGCACACATGCATTTATATCTATAGAAAAAATTCAAAATAATTTATATTTCAGATATATAAGTATATTATATATACACACACACATATACATATATATATATATTATTTATTAATATTTATTATATAATATACATGTATTATTTTATCAATGCAAAGAAATAGAGGAAAACAACAGAATGGGAAAGACTAGGGATTGCTTCAAGAAAATCAAATATACCAAAGGAACATTTCATGCAAAGATGAGCTCGATAAAGGATAGAAATGGTATGTACCTAACAGACGCAGAAGATATTAAGAAGAGATGGCAAGAATACACAGAAGAACTGTACAAAAAAGATCTTCACAACCCAGATAATTACGATGGTGTGATCATGCACCTAGAGCCAAACATCCTGGAATGTGAAGTCAAGTGGGCCTTCGAAAGCATCACTATGAACAAAGCTAGTGGAGGTGATGGAATTCCAGATGAGCTATTCCAAATCCTGAAAGATGATGCTGTGAAAGTGTGTACTCAATATTCCAGCAAATTTGGAAAACACAGCAGTGGCCAAAGAACTGGAAAAGGTCAGTTTTCATTCCAGTCCCAAAGAAAGGCAATGCCAAATAATGCTCAAACTACAGCACAATTGCACTCATCTCATACGCTAGTAAAGTAATGCTCAAAATTCTCCAAGCCAGGCTTCGGCAATAAGTGAACCATGAACTTCCTGATGTTCAAGCTGGTTTTAGAAAAGGCAGAGGAACCAGAGATCAAATTGCCAACATCCGCTGCATCATGGCAAAAGCAAGAGAGTTCCAGAAAAACATCTATTTCTGCTTTATGGACTATGCCAAAGCCTTTGACTGTGTGGATCACAACAAACTGTGGAAAATTCTTCAAGAGATGGGAATACCAGACCACCTGATCTGCCTCTTGAGAAATTTGTATGCAGGTCAGGAAGCAACAGTTAGAACTGGACATGGAACAACAGACTGGTTCCAAATAGGAAAAGGAGTTTGTCAAGGCTGTATATTGTCACCCTGTTTATTTAACTTATATGCAGAGTACATCATGAGAAACGCTGGACTGGAAGAAACACAAGCTGGAATCAAGATTGCCGGGAGAAATCTCAATAACCTCAGATATGCAGATGACACCACCCTTATGGCAGAAAGTGAAGAGGAATGAAAAAGCCTCTTGATGAAAGTGAAAGAGGAGAGTGAAAAAGTTGGCTTAAAACTCAACATTCAGAAAACGAAGATCATAGTATCCGGTCCCACCACTTCATGGGAAATAGATGGGGACACAGTGGAAACAGTGTCAGACTTTATTTTTTGGGGTTCCAAAATCACTGCAGATGGAGACTGCAGCCATGAAAGTAAAAGATGGTTACTCTTTGGAAGAAAAGTTATGACCAAACTAGATAGCATATTCAAAAGAAGAGACATTACTTTGCCAACAAATGTTTGTCTAGTCAAGGCTATGGTTTTTCCAGTGGTCATGTATGGATGTGAGAGTTGGACTGTGAAGAAGGCTGATCGCTGAAGAATTGATGCTTTTGAACTGTGGTGTTGGAAAAGACTCTTGAGAGTCCCTTGGACTGCAAGGAGATCCAACCAGTCCATTCTGAAGGAGATCAGCCCTGGGATTTCTTTGGAAGGAATGATGCTAAAGCTAAAACTCCAGTACTTTGGCCACCTCAAGCGAAGAGTTGACTCATTGGAAAAGACTCTGATGCTGGGAGGGATTGGGAGCAGGAGGAGAAGGGGACAACAGAGGAGGAGATGGCTGGATGGCATCACTGATTCGATGGATGTGAGTCTCAGTGAACTCTGGGAGTTGGTGATGGACAGGGAGGCCTGGCGTGCTGCGATTCATGGGGTCACAAATAGTCAGACACGACTGAGTGACTGATCTGATATATATATATATATATATATATATATATACACATATATATATATATATAAATGGAGAGATAATGAGAGAGACAACTCATTTTTTTGAGAGGTTTTATCAATTTACACTTCTACAAGTAATGCAAAATTTATTACCCACATATTTCTTGATGATAATCTGATAGGAAAATAAATTTATTTCAGTGTGATTTGATTTACATTTCTCTTCTTATACATGAGAATCTTTTTATTTGTTTAGGAATTTCTTTTATTTACTTTTCTCTAAGCTATTAATATCATTTTTCAATTTTAAAAGACTATATGTAGTCTAAAAAGTTATTGGCATACCAAAGGTCATCTTAATTTTCTCCTATGCTATTTTATAGAAATTTTATACTTTTTCCTTTAACATTCAGATGTGTGATCTGTCTTGAGTTAGCTTTTGTGAACTGTGTATAAAATCTGCATTTATTTTTTTCATGTGGATGATCAGTTATTTCAGCACCATTTATTGAAAATTGTCTTTATTGCATTGTTTTTACTCTTTTGTAGGTATCAGTTGACTACATTTAGGTGGGTCTATTTTTGGGCTCTCTATTGTGTTCTACGAATCCGTCAGATTTCAGTCCTTTGTTATTCTTCTCCAAATCTTGTTTGGCTATTCTGGGTCTTTTGCCTCTCCATATAAACTTTAGAATCAGATTGTTGATATCCACAAAATAAGTTGCTGCAAGTTTAAGACAGGACTGAAGCTATTAGTCATGTTAGGAAGAACTGACATCTTGAGAATATTGAATATTCCTATCTATGAACATAGATAATCACTCCATCTATTTAGTTTTTCTTTGATTTTATTCATCACAGTTTTGTGATTTTGCTCATATAGCTCCTATAATATTTTATTAGGTTCATATTTAACTATTTCATGTTTTGGATACAAATATACATGGTAAATAGTTTAAAATTTCAAATTCCACTTGTTTTAGTGGAATTGACATTTTTCCTCATAATAGTCCAAATAATTACATAAATCCTAACAAATTGGGACAGTTACCAAAACTCACCTTACTGAAATAGGTAAACTGCAAAAAGTATTATTAATGGAAACAATTGTGACACTTCATTTAAATAAAAATTCTAATTCAATTAATGTATTATAAAACACTAATATTTTGTGATTTAGCTATTCAGATTAAGACATGCTTCCATGTAAAACTATATTTTTTCAGTGAAATATGTCATATCATTAAACTTTGCATTTGTTATAAAATATTAACAGAAGAAAATACTATTTTAGTGTGTAATGGCATAATTGTTTAGATATAAGAGCCTATACAGTAATTGATGAAATTGCTCTTCTGCTTATAATTTTGTAGAACAATGATATACTAGTACATTTTGTATTATAAAGCATTTTGAGAAATTTATATGTTGTAAGAATTTCTGTCTTTATTAGATTCAAGAATAAATGTTTAAATAGTATAATCTCCTCTTATGCTTCTTTTGGGCTTTTTAGCTACTTTTTTTATTATGTCACTTTGCATTCTTTTTCCTTCAAACATTCTAATTTCTATTTTTGATAAACAAATTAGATAGCTATTCTGCATTTTTTTTAATTTATTTATTTTTTATTGAAGGATAATTGCTTTACAGAATTTTGTTGTTTTCTGTCAAACTTCAACATGAATCAGCCATAGGTATACATATATCCCCTCCCTTTTGAACCTCCCTCCCATCTCCCCTCCATCCCACCCCTCCAGGTTGATGCAGAGCCCTGTTTTGAGTTTCCTGAGCCATACAGCATATTCCTGTAAAATACCATTTTACATAAGGTAGTGTAAGTTTCCATGTTACTCTTTCCATACATCTCACCCTCTTCTCCTCTCTCCCGATGTCCACAAGTCTATTCTCTATGTCTGTTTCTCCACTGTTGCCCTGTAAATAAATTCTTCAGTACCATTTTTCTAGATTCCGTATATATGCATTAGAATAAGGTATTTATCTTCCTTTCTGACTTACTTCACTCTGTATAATAGGTTCTATGTTCATCCACCTCATTAGAACTGACTCAAATGCATTTCTTTGTATGACTGAATAATATTCCATTGTGTATATACACCACAACTTCTTTATCCATTCATCTGTGGATGGACACATGCTTCCACATTCTAGCTATTGTAAACAGTGCTGCAATGAACAATGGGTTACATGTGTCTCTTTCAATTTTAGTTTCCTCAGGGTATATACCTAGGAGTGGGATTGCTGGATCATATGGTGGTTTTATTCCTAATTTTTAAAGGAATCTCTATACCATCTTCCATAGTGGCTGTATCAATTTTTATTCCTACCAACAGTGCAAGAGCATTTCCTTTTCTCCACACCCTTTCTAGCATTTATTGTTTGTATACTTTTTGATGATAGCCATTCTGACTGGTATGAAGTGATATCTCATTGTAGTTTTGATTTGGATTTCTCTAATAATGAGCAGTGTTGAGCATCTTTTCATGTGTTTGTTAGCCATCTGTGTGTCTTCTTTGGAGAAATGTCTGTTTAGGTCCTTTTCCCAATTTTTGATTGTGTTGTTTTTCTTTTTTTCTGGTATTGAGTTGTATGAGTTGCTTGTATATTTTGTAAATTAATCATTTTGCCAGTTGTTTCATTTGTTATTATTTTCTCCCATTCTGAGGTTTGTCTTTTCACCTTGCCTATAGCTTCCTTTGCTTTGCAAAAACTTTTAAGTTTAATCAGGCCCCACTTCTTTACTTTTGTTTTTATTTCCATTACTCTAGGAGGTGAGTCACGGATGATCTTGCTTTGAGTGTTCTGCCTATGTTTTCCTCTAAGAGTTCTATAGTTTCTCATCTTACATTTAGGTCTTTAGTCCATTTTGAGTTTATCTTTGTGTATGGTGTTAGAACGTATTTTAATTTCATTCTTTTACATGTAGTTGTCCAGTTTTACAAGCACCATTTATTATTTAAGATATTGTCTTTGCCCCATTGTATATTCTTGCCTTGTTTGTCAAAAATAAGGTACCCATAATTGCATAGATTTATTTCTGGGCTTTCTATCTTGTTGCATTAGTCTATATTTCTGTTTTTGTCCCACTACCATACTGCTTTGATGACTGTAGCTTTGTAGTATAATCTGGTGTCAGGAAGGGTTGATTTTTCCAGCTCCCTTCTTCTTTCTCAAGACTGCTTTGGCTATTCAGGGTCTTTTGTGTTTCCTTATGTATGGATGTGAGAGTTGGACTATAAAGAAAGCTAAGCACCTTTTTTTTTTTCTATTCTTCTTCTGGGACCCTTGTAATTTGAATGTCAATGCATTTGATACGGTCTCAGAGGTCTTTCAGACTGTCCTCAGTTCTCTTCATTCTTTGTACTTTATCTTGCTCTTTAGAAGTTAGTTCCACGACTTTATCTTCCAGCACACTGATTCGTTTATCTGCTTCAGATATTTTGCTATTGATTCTTTCTAGAGTATTTGTAATTTCAGTAATTGTGTTGTTTGTCTCTGTATGCTTATTATTTAATTCTTCTAGGTTTTTGTTAATTGATTCTTGCATTTTCTCCATTTTGTTTTCAAGATTTTTGATCATCTTTATTATCATTATTCTGAATTCTTTTTCAGGTAGTTTGCCTATTTCCTCTTCATTTATTTGGATTTCTGTATTTCAAGTTTGTTCCTTCATTTGTGCAGTATTTCTCTGCCTTTTCATTATTATTATTATTTTTTTAAGTTATTGTGTTTGTGTTTGAGGTCTCCTTTTCCCAGGCTTCAAGGAAATTCAAATTCTTTCCTTGAATAAGGTTGGTTTCTTTCTTCCTTTGCTTTCTTCCCCCTAAAGTTGGTCCAGTGGTGTGTGTAAACTTCCTTTAGAGTGAAATTTGTGCTGAGTTCTTGTTTGTTTGTTTTTCTTGTGATGGGCAAGGCTGAGTGAGGTGGTAATCCTGTCTGCTGATGATTAGGTTTGTATTCTTGTTTGCTTTGTTGTTTAGATAAGGCACCCTGCACAGGGTGCTACTAGTGGTTGGGTGATCCTGGGTCTTGTATCCAAGTGGTTTCCTTTGTTTGAGTTCTCACTATTTGATACACCCAGAGACATTACTTTGCCAACAAAGGTCCATCTAATCAAGGCTATGGTTTTTCCAGTGGTCATGTATGGATGTGAGAGTTGGACTGTGAAGAAAGCTGAGGGCCAAAGAATTGATGCTTTTGAACTGTGGTGTTGGAGAAGACTCTTGAGAGTCCCTTCGACTGCAAGGAGATCCAACCAGTCCATTCTGAAGGAGATCAGCCCTGGGATTTCTTTGGAAGGAATGATGCTAAAGCTGAAACTCCAGTACTTTGGCCACCTCATGCGAAGTGTTGACTCATTGGAAAAGACTCTGATGCTGAGAGGGATTGCGGGCAGGAGGAGAAGGAGACAACAGAGGATGAGATGGCCGGATGGCATCACTGACTCGATGGACGTGAGTTTGAGTGAACTCTGGGAATTGGTGATGGACAGGGAGGCCTGGTGTGCTGCAATTCATGGGATCGCAAAGAGTTGGACATGACTGAGCAACTGAACTGAACTGAATTGAACTGAAGGGTTAGTTTTTTGGTAGTCAAGGGTCTTGGAGTCAATGCTCCCACTCCAAAAACTCAGGGCTTAATCTGTGGTCAGGAACGAAGGTTCCACAAGTGGTTTTTTATGGCATTATGTGGGATTAAAACAAATATCCATAAACAAGAAACCAAAGATGAACACCAGACAAATGGCAGTTACAAAATCAGGCAAAAAATAATTAAAATAATGGAACATACACATCATGAACAAAGTCAAAATAGTCCAACAAAAATAAAGTACAGTAGATGGAAACAGTGAACAAAGGAAATAAAAAATTATATTTACCAGTTAAGAACAAAACTAAATAAAGCATGAACTGGAAAGCAAAACTAAAGCCAGGTGCCAAGTGGGGAATAAAGCGATGAAGACAAAACTAACAAATATGTTGAAAGGAAAGAAAAGAAAGAAAGAATAGATATGTAGAGTTAAATAGAGGTAGATGGAGAAGATTTATATACATTAAAGATGAGCTTCAAGGAGAAAGAACAGTAGGAAAGGCAATCATTTTAGTTTAATGTAGAAAAAATATAACAGGTTTAAAAAATTAAAACTTAAAATTATGAAAAAGAGAAAAGGAAAAAATGGAAGAAGAATGAAAAATGGGAAAAAAATTAGAAAACCCCCACAGAACTACAAAAGCCTAGTGTAGAAGCAGAGATTTATAATAATAAAAAGTGTGACTGAATATACATATATATATATATATATACCCATAAACAAAATCGAAACAGTCCAATAAATGTTAAGTACAATAGTTTGACCTGGCAAACAAAGGAAACCAAAAATTATATCTACCAGAACAAAGCTAACTGAAGTACAAACTGGAAAACAAAACTAAACTAAGATGCCAACTGCGAGATAAAGCAGTGAAAATAAAACTAGCAAATATGTTGAGAGGAAAGAAGAGAAAGAAAAGAAAGAAAGAATAGATATGCAAAGTTAAACAAACGTAGATAAAGAAGATTTATATACTTTAAAGATTAACTGCAAGGGGAAAAGAACAGTAGGAAAAGAAAAAGAATAAATGTAGAAAAATAGTAATAGATTTAAAAATTAAAATTAAAAAAAGAGGAAAGAAAAAAGAAAGAAAGAGGAAAACTCCACAGAACTACAAAAGCCCAATGTAGAAGGAGAGGCTTATGACAACAATAAAAAATGTGACTGAGGAGGAAAAAAAAAAAAGCTCAAAAGCTTAATTGGATCTCTTACTGAATGGCAGCCCACTCCAGTGTTCTTGCCTGGAGAATCCCAGGGACGGGGGAGCCTGGTGGGCTACTGTCTCTGGGGTCGCACAGAGTCGGACATGACTGAAGCGATTTAGCGGCAGCAGCAGTGCCAATAAAATAAACAAATACAATGAGGGGAAGGGGAAGAAATCCAAAAGAATCTACAGAGCAGGTCAAAAAATGAGAATAACTAATGTTTTCCTTGAGTCACTGCTGTCAGAGTCCTTTCCTGTGCTGGGAGTCACAGTCCACCTTACCTCCCTAGGATGCCCTCCAACACTACTGATCTCTGAACCTGCTGTGGGGTCAGCTCAGATTCTAATCTGGTCCTACTCCTGTGTGTTCTTGCCTCCAATATCCACAGCTATCAGAGCTAGTCCATTTTCTTTTGTGGGAGATCTCAATGGCCTTTTATATATTCCATAGACACAAAGTCTGCCTAGTTGATTGGGTGGATTTAATCTGCAGCTTGTACAGCTGGTGGGAAGGTTTTGGGTCTTTTTTAGCCACACTGCCTCTGAGTTTCAATTGTGGTTTTATTTCCACCTCTACATTGGGTCATTCACTGGGCTTTGCTTCTGTGGCTTCCCTAGAGGACTTGGGTTTGGCCCTATGAGGGCCAGGTGTAGAGGTGGTGCAGCTTCTTGGGTTGCAAGGGTATTGGAAGCACCAGGTACTCAGGAGGATTGGCTGCTAGGGTAGCAGGAAAAAAAAGTGGTCTAGAAGGGTATGGCAACCAGTATTGACCAATACGCTCCTATATTCTTGCCTAGAGAACCCCACTCCCTATCAGAGAAGCCAAATAGGCCAAAGTCTACAGGGTCGCAAAAAGTCGGACATGACAGAAGCTACCCTCCATGCATAGACGCAAGACTTTTTCTGCCTGTGGCAGATCTGCCCCAGTGAGAGTTGAGCGTGAAGGTAGCACAGCTGCTTAGCCTGTGGGACAAAGACTGCCTTCACCATAGGAATTATGACCCTATCAAAGTATTTTTTTTTCCCAGACTCTTGTAGCCAGAGATCAGAAGGCCTCTTTAGCTAGTCTTTTTCTGTAGTTCCGTTCATTCAGGCACTTAGAGGGGCCCCTTGGTTTGGGTCCTACTCTGTGGATTGTTGTGTCAGGCACTTAAAGGGGCACCCTGGGTGGGGTCCTACTCTGTAATTCAGTGTGTCAGGCGTCTGATGGGCCAGCCTCTCTATTGTTCAGGTGCCGGTGCTGGCTTGTGGGGAAAGAGAGGCTATTGTGATGGCTCTAGTCCCTACATGTGACTCAGCAGCATTGCCTTGCTTCCATGGCTGCCTGGCTTTCTTCCACCAGCATTTCCTCACATTTCCTCAATCTATCTCTCCACAGTCAACAGGAGCCCTTGCCCTGGAATTTTGCTCCACAATGCCTAAACTCCAGCTCCCTAAACTCCAGCTGGTCCAGGGGACCAGCATTCCTGTCCTGTATATGTATGTCTGCGTCAAGGGCTGTCTGATTCTCATTCCATTTAGGCTGCCACAGATCAGTTGTTTCATTCTCAGTCTTAAATGTTTCTCCTCTGACTCAGACAGTTGCCCCACTGTGAACCCCTGCTTCAGTTCCCCCACCCACTGAGGGCAGGTCCCATCCTACTAACACTCCTGTTTTTCCCCCTAGTTCCTTCCTCTTACAGAAATTTGTGTGGTTCTATAAATTCTTTTCCACTGGTTAGGTATTCTATCTGCTCTCAGCTTGTGTTTTGCATGCACTTCTGTGTCTAAAGGTGTACTCCTGATGTGTCTGTGGAGAGAGATGTACTCCACGTCCACCTGCTCCTCTGCCATCTTGTTCTCCTGGGGTAAACTGGATGCTGGGTCAGCAAAGGCACTCATCGACCTTGCCCTGTCCCCTGGCTTGAGTCACTAAGGGGCTAGCAGGGGCAGATTCAGGCAGGAGCATCCTGGTGTCTATCCTGCTGGCCACAGCCCCATCTTCCCACCTCAGTGCATCTTTTTTTTTTTTAATAGGATTTTTTCCTTTACTAAAATCACCAGAATTCTAAAGTGTTATATTTTTCAGATTTCCTTATAGCTAGCATTCTGTATAGTAATTATGTTGTGCACAGTAAATGAATTTCAATGTGATTTGAAAGGGGGAAGTCAGAGAAAGACCATATTGTCACTGCTTTTGACTTTACTAGCTTGCAAGCAAGGTTATAGAGCATTGATGTTGACACAAAGTTGCAGAGGCCAATGTGAGTGGTTAAGTGTCTAAGTGCCATCATTTTGCCTGCACAAAGCAGTTGCTAATACAGTGACTTTCCCACCCAGTTTTCTGATCATTGGATTATGATTATAATGCTGTGTTCTCTAATAGCTTCTTCTGATCTCCACTTTTCAGTTTTTCTAATTTTCAGCTCACTGTCACAATTCTGTTAATAAACCACAATGTACACATTATGTATTAATAGATCATATTTGCACAGTCATATAGCAGCAATTTTATGAAACTAGCCCCTTTTTTATTTTACAACATATATTTCTTCTCACTAGGGAGAGTACTTTCAAGCAAATTCTCATGGTCCGTGTGGAGCTAGTGGTAGAATATCATCTCATTTATTTTTAAATAAATGAAATAAATGAGATTCTTAGTCCTTTTTTCCCTCAAGATTTTACCAAAATTATTCTTAATATTTTAAGTTGACTATTCCTGAGAATTTTATCAAGTGCCTCTTCTTTAATTTTAAAGATTTTTATACAAAGAGTCAGCACTGAGCATATTTAGCTTCTTTGTTTCTCTCAGGCAGTACTCAGTTGCCAGTCGCACTGAGATGGAATCTTCCCTAGAATCATTAAAGAAGTACACAGAGTCATGCACTCTGTTCTTCTGTTATATTTCTTCCCATCACACTGACTCCTTAATGTCTGAATACCTGAATGAGATCCTGGATAAGAATAAGGCCCACCTCCTTCTTGGCTATAACTTTGTCATTTTCTTTGGACTAGATACCCTGTCAAATATTCACCTTAAATTTCTTCACATGTGCTTGCTCTCTTTTTTTTCTGGTTCACCCTGGTGATGATCTCTGGACTTTACTAACATTACTAAAATCAATGTTAGTTTGATATTCTACCAAGGTAGGACACAGATGCCTCAAAGTCCAGGTTTTCCAAACAATTTATTGCTTCCACTTCCTTTGTAATGTCAAAAATCTGCTGTTATTATAAAGTGGCTTTTTACAAGGAATGTTATATTTTATTTAACTGTGTCAGAAGATTGTATATCATCCTTAACGTCATCTTTTTACTCTTCACACCCTATATATTATGTTGCCTATTTCATTCCTCAGTTGCTTCCAAATCCATTCATCCCTCCCATCTGCATGACTGCTAGTCACATTCAGGTCAGCATCACAGCACTGTGAGTGTACACATTTCTTAATTCAAGATTTTCTCATCCTAAATTTGTTCTCTATCATAACTAGACTAATTATGTTAATCTAACCATGTTACTACTGATGAAAATAATATCAATTAATCCACAGAGGAATTGTGTATCAACCCTCACTTGTGTATCAGCCCTCTGCACTCTTACTCTAGTTCATATTTCATAATATTAGGCAGGAGTATAACATACTTTGTTGTTTATATTGTCTTAAACTCTTATTTCATTAAAGATAGCATTTTTCCCCTCAATTCTTCTCTTTCATCTACTTTCAGTGTTTATCAGTTACGAGAATTAAAACTAAAAACTAAATAACCACATCCTTCCAAATGGTTTATATCTTTTACACTTCCCCTAATGTTCTTTAGAGCCTGAATGTGGTTGTTGAAACTAAACATTGATTATAGCACATCTTAAAATAGAGGCTTGTCTATTGACACACGGCAGTTAAATTGGAAGTACATGCAGCCTTTCCTTTTCCCCTCCTTTTAATAGGATGTTACTCATTGACAGTGGTTCACAGTGGTAGGGGCAGAATTCAGTTTGATGCTTTGTTTAGTCATCTGGAATTGTTTGGAAGATCAGTGGCCAGTGCTTATCAGTGTTGCTGGGAGAGACAAAGATTTCCCTTAGAGTACTTTTTCTAACTTGCTTTGAACTGATGCTTTATAGTGTGGTACACTGCTTCTTTACAATAGGGGAGTTTCATATTGATTACTTGCTTGGATCCTGTTCAAAGACATTAACAAGCTTGAAAGTTAAAGTCGTTAGTTGCGTTCAACTTTTTGCAACCTCATGGCCTATTCAGTCTGTGGAATTCCCTAGACCAAAATATTGGAGTGGGTAGCCTTTCCCTTCTTGAGGGGATCTTCCCAACCCGGGGATCAAACCCAGGTCTCCCACATTGCAGATGATTCTTTACCAGCTGAGCCACAAGGGAAGCCCAAGAATACTGGAGTGTTGTAGCCTACCCCTTCTTCAGCAGATCTTCCTGATCCAGGAATCCCACCAGGGTCTCCTGCACTGCAGATGGATACTTTACCTACTGAGCTGTCAAGGAAGTCTATGAGCAAAACTAAGGAAAGTCATTTATTGTATTCTCTGATTTTTATCTTTGGAAAATCTTTGCTCTTCAAGTTTCTCTAAAAACACTTCACATAAACAATTAGTTGTCACAATGTCTTTTATTACCTTTTCTTCATAATGGAAACTTTGAACACTATTTTCTGATCATGATACTGGTTATAAAGCATTGTTTAACAGTTCAAATGTATCCTTACAGAGAACCTGCATCTGGTTAAAAACCTCTGTGTGATGGCTGACCATACATAATTACAAAGGCTTTATCTGACAGCCTTAACAGGACTTTCACTCTTGGGTTTCTATACCTGGAAAGGCCCCAGTGCTGGGAAGGATTGAAAGCAAAAGGAGAAGGGAGTGGCAGAGGATGAGATGGTTGATGGCATCACCGACTCAGTGGACATGAATTTGAGCAAACTCCAGGAGATAGTGAAGGACAGGGGAGCCTGGCGTGCTACAGTTCATGGGAGCACAAAGAGTTGGACATGACTTAGTGACTGAACAACAACTACAATCTGAGGCTCTCTTTAAGAGCCTCTGCTGAGAGTTCCTTATGAGGGCAGGAGGGAAACCACTTGAAAAGACTTTCCCCATCCTGACTTTGTACTTAATACTTTTCTACTCCTAGTCCTTAACCCTGTCCTCCTCACATCCTTGGAGCTCATAAAACTCTTAGAGTCTTTGTTTGGGGCTCCTGAAACAGAGACAATCCCACATCTGTTCTGATCAATCTGCTCCTGAACCAGGGCACCATATTCATGAGGGAAATAAAACAGTTGGGAGTCACTGTGTTCTCTGGTTTAGTGCTTTTCCTTCGACCATTGCAGTAAGTGATCAAAGGCTTAACTCTTTCCATTTTGGCTTAATTCTTTAATAGGCTACAATTATACACCTAACAGCTATCTTACCCAGCTAAGCTGAGCTCCTGACACTTAACACATACTTTACCTTCATGAAACTGAAACAGAGCACCAGTTATAGATTTACAATCCTTTTATTTTATGGTAGATTGCCTTCTTATGCTATTATGATTCATAACATCATCAACATTAATCTGGAATTATTTTTAGTATCATGATATAATAATTGTAACCTGAGGACTTTAGTAAATAAAAGTGGCTATGTATTTTCTGTTAAGTTTTCGTGATTCTTGAATTTTGATTGCCATCTAGAAATATCTGCTCTTTATCTTTTCATCTGACAATAATTCGTAGCTATATAATTTTAAAAGTGTCATTTTGGCAATTTAAAAAACTTCAGTTATGTAAACAGTTCATTTAGTCTTTGTTTTTTTTTTTTTTTTTTTTCTGTTTCTCACTGTGCATTCATTCAATAAATAGGTGTTGAATTCAACTCAGTGTCACACTGGCATTATGTTTTTTTATTCTATTTTATTTTTAAACTTTACATAATTGCACTAGTTTTGCCAAATATCAAAATGAATCCGCCACAGGCATACATGTGTTCCCCATCCTGAACCCTCCTCCCTCCTCCCTCCCCACACCATCCCTCTGGGTGGTCCCAGTGCACCAGCCCCAAGCATCCAGTATCGCGCATCGAACCTGGACTGGCAACTCGTTTCTTACATGATATTCTACATGTTTCAATGTCACTCTCCCAAATCTTCCCACCCTCTCCCTCTACCACAGAGTCCATAAGACTGTTCTATACATCAGTGTCTCTTTTGCTGTCTCGTACACCAGGTTATTGTTACCATCTTTCTAAATCCCATATATATGCGTTAGTACACTGTATTTATGTTTTTCCTTCTGGCTTACTTCACTCTGTATAATAGGCTCCAGTTTCATCCACCTCATTAGAACTGATTCAAATGTATTCTTTTTAATGGCTGAGTAATACTCCATTGTGTATATGTACCACAGCTTTCTTATCCATTCATCTGCTGATGGACATCTAGGTTGCTTCCATGTCCTGGCTATTATAAACAGTGCTGCGATGAACATTGGGGTACACGTGTCTCTTTCCCTTCTGGTTTCCTCAGTGTGCATGCCCAGCAGTGGGATTGCTGGATTAAAGATCTAAACGTAAGACCAGAAACTATAAAACTCCTAGAGGAGGACATAGGCAAAACACTCTCTGACATACATCACAGCAGGATCCTCTATGACCCACCTCCCAGAATATTGGAAATAAAAGCAAAAATAAACAAATGGGACCTAATTAACCTTAAAAGCTTATGCACATCAAAGGAAACTATTAGCAAGGTGAAAAGACAGCCTTCAGAATGGGAGAAAATAATAGCAAATGAAGCAACTGACAAACAACTAATCTCAAAAATATACAAGCAACTCCTACAGCTCAACTCCAGAAAAATAAATGACCCAATCAAAAAATGGGCCAAAGAACTAAATAGACATTTCTCCAAAGAAGACATACAGATGGGAAACAAACACATGAAAAGATGCTCAACATCACTCATTATCAGAGAAATGCAAATCAAAACCACTATGAGGTACCATTTCACACCAGTCAGAATGGCTGCAATCCAAAAGTCTACAAATAATAAATGCTGGAGAGGGTGTGGAGAAAAGGGAACCCTCTTACACTGTTGGTGGGAATGCAAACTAGTACAGCCACTATGGAGAACAGTGTGGAGATTCCTTAAAAAACTGGAAATAGAACTGCCTTAGTCTTTGTTTTTTAAATCAAACTCTGAATGAAGTTTAAGTTACATATATGTTTCTCAGCATTATTAGACCTGTTCTTTCTGTAAGAAAGAAAGAGTGAAATCACTCAGTTGTGTCCGACTCTTTGCGACCCCATGGACTGTAGCCTACCAGGCTTCTCCGTCCATGGGATTTTTCAGGCAAGAATACTGGAGTGGGGTGCCATTTCTTTCTCCAGGAGATCTTCCCGACCCAGGGATTGAACCCGGGTCTCCCGGATTGTAGGCAGATGCTTTACCGTCTGAGCCACCAGGGAATTTATACCTATTTCATTTTTTTTTTTCTGCTGGTTATTTATAAATCTGTTCTCAAAAAGTCAATTATCACTGAAATTGAGATTACTTAGAAAACATAGAACAGAGTTTATTTTTCTGAGAATTCTCAGGTCAGTCTATTTCTTTAAGACTATCTGGGAAGGGGGAGGGAGAAGGATGGACTGGGAATTGGGGGTTGCCAGATGCTATTAATATTCTATCTAGAGTGCATAAGCAATAAAGTTCTGCTGTATAGCATGAAATGGCTGGATGGCATCACCGGCTCGATGGACTTGAGTTTGAGTGAACTCCCGGAGATGGTGATGGACAGGGAGGCCTGGTGTGCTGCGATTCATGGGGTCACAAAGAGTCGGACACGACTGAGTGACTGAACTGAACTGTATAGCATAGGGAACTATATTCACTACCTTATGATAACCCATACTGGAAAATAATATTTTAAAAAGAATGTATATATGTATATAACTGAGTCACTGCTGTACAGCAAATATTTCACAACATTGTGAATCAACTGTACTTCAATAAAAAAACAATATCTGGTAATTGGCTATTATCCAAATTTTCTAAAATACTTTATTTCTGCTTTCCTTATATAAGCCCCCAATTCAAGTTTATGTTAAACAAAAAAAGGCATGTCCCTTTTGACTCAGTATGAAATGCTATAATGAATAAGCAACCTGAATCAAAGGATTATTTTATTAAGTTAATCATAAAATATTTTAAATATTTAGTTGTGGAACTTAACTTTAAGACAATTTCTTTCACAGTATACTGACAATATTTCTACCTCTGCTCTTCATTTCATGTATGCTTCAAGATGAAAGAATGGATAACATGCAGAAGAATTATACTAAGATTACGAATTATATATTGTCGTTGTCATTAGTCTCTCAGCCATGTTTGACTCTTTGTGTCCCCATGGACTGCAGCACACCAGGCTTCCTGTCCCTGTCACCATCTTCTGGAGCGTGCTCAAACTCATGTCCATTGAGTTGCTGATGCCATTCAACCAGCTCATCCTCTGTAGTCCCCTTCACCTTCTTCTTTCAATGTTTCTCAGAATTAGGGTCTTTTCCAATGTATTATATGTAATTTTCCATTAATTAAACATAAAGACTATATGGACACATGGTCAACAACTTGGCAGGCAAAAAAGATCAAAATTCAAATTGTAACTGCAGCTTATTTTTATTGTATTCTTAGACAAGTTGAATATTTTTTCTTATCCTCTGTTTCCCCACTGTTACTATAGAACTTATACAGTTGTTGTAAGAATTAAATAATACAATGTATAAAAAAAACCCATAAGCTTTCTGTGCTATCATAAATACTAAATAAGTGGCAGATACTATCATTTGCATTAACATTGACATCTTTGAATGCCTCTGTAAATTTTATTTTTTAAATCTTAGTAACAGTTAAATAAAGCAGTTATTTTCACACATTTGGAAATCCAAAAGCACAAAACCTATAATCAAAAAGTAGATAAAAGAAACCCGAGTTGGTTTGCTTGTTTCTCTAACCAACTATAAAATGAACTTGAAGTTAGGGACTTTGGTTTACTTTTATATGCCCACCAAATAGAAGACTGAAATGGTTAAGTAGTTATTAATACTTGTTTTAAGAACACTGTGTTTTTTTCCCCAACTCTTATATCCATTTCAATATCATTCTCTATTTATCACATAAGATCAGGCTGCCAATGAAAACTATGAAGTGATAAAGAGTTATGAATGATATGCTTTTATAATTCATATGCATCATTCACAGGTGCAATATTATTGTAATGAATTATAACTTTGGGCTTTTAGGGAAAAAGAGTATTTAAAATCCAGATGTGGGCTTTCAATAGTATTGGAGAAAAAGAATGACTGCCCTTAACTTTGCAATTTAAAGCTTACTGAATAGTGATTATTATGTACTTAAATTTCTATATTTTAAAAGATTATACAAAGATAAATTTGTACATCTGCTCTGTAATATGTATTTACTAGAAGCAGGAATATTTATGATACTTAGTCACTGGTATTTCTATGAGCCCTATTTACTAAAAATCTATATCTACTGATTTTGTAGTATTTGAATATATTTAATGAAGCTCAAACAGGAAAGATAATTTTTAGGTACTGAAGATAATCGTGGGAGGCAAATTTACCTGAAATCATACACATAACATGTAACACTGAGATAATCTAGTTTATATCATTAATTTATAACTAGGGTAATTAATGACCAGAAATATTAGTGGATTTTGCATGTTATATAGCACGTTAGTGGCAGTTTTTCAAGTCTCTAGTGTCTTTTTCTATTTATAATTATAGACAGTTTATTATTGTGACATATAACTTATGCTATTTACAAGAATAAACTGGATTGGGAAGAAAGCATTAACCTTTCAATACCACAGCATTTCTTGCTTACAATTCTAAAAATGGTTTTCATTGAAGGTAAAATATAATTTAACATAATTTTATTTGAATTCATAAAGAAAATACATTTAAAAATTAGCACGAATTAAAATACTAGTTGAACTATTAGGAAGACAAAAGAAACAAAAGGGTCCTGGGAGAAACATGCAAATTTATAGTGGGTTCCCTGTCTACATTGAGACCAGGCTTTTGGCCCACCACAAGGGGTACCTTCAAGAGTTGAACTACTTAAATTAGGTTAAGGTCAAAGAAATATTTTCCAGTGATGGGTTTAAGGTGCACTGAAGGATAGTGTACATTAGCAATATATTTATGCTTCCCTAGTACGCTCTTTTTTAGTCATACCACTTTGCATTTACTGTTTGATCACTCTTTTATAATATGCATGGTTTTCCAAATTTAATGAATGATAATTCAATGATTCCTACAATTTTCTAAAGGAAACTAAATATGTTTTCAATTTTTTTCTGTAATTTTCATCTTTTATATTGTTATTTATTTTAATTATTCACTGTGTTTCTTCTGTTAATGATTCTTTGTAACATGTTCAGTTCAGTTCAGTTGCTCAGTCCTGTCCGACTCTGCGACTCCATGAATCACAGCACGCCAGGCCTCCCTGTCTATCACCAACTCCCGGAGTTCACCCAAACTCATGTGCTTCGAGTCGGTGATGCCATCCAGCCATCTCATCCTCTTTCATCCACTTCTCCTCCTGCCCTCAATCCCTCCCAGCATCAGGGTCTTTTCCAATGAGTCAACTCTTCACATCAGGTGGCCAAAGTATTGGAGTTTCAGCCTCAGAATCAGTCCTTCCAATGAACACCCAGGACTGATCTCCTTTAGGATGGACTTGTTGGATCTCCATGCAGTCCAAGGGACTCTCAAGAGTCTTCTCCAACACCACAGTTCAAAAGCATCAATTCTTCGCCCTTCAGCTTTCTTCACAGCCCAACTCTCACATCCATACATGACCACAGGAAAAACCATAGCCTTGACTAGACAGACCTTTGTTGGCAAAGTAATATCTCTGCTTTTTAATATGCTATCTAGGTTGGTTATAACTTTTCTTGAAAGGAGTAAGCGTCTTTTAATTTCATGGCTGCAGTCACTATCTGCAGTGATTTTAGAGCCCCCCAAAATGAAGTCTGACACTATTTACACTATTTCCCTATTTATTTCCCATTAAATGATGGGATCAGACGCCATGATCTTCGTTTTCTGAATGTTGAGCTTTAAGCCAACTTTCCCACTCTCCTCTTTCACTTTCATCAAGAGGCTTTTCAGTTCCTCTTCACTTTCTGCCATAAGGATGCTGTCATCTGCATATCTGAGATTATAGATATTTCTCCTGGCAATCTTGGTTCCAGCTTGTGCTTCTTCCAGCCCCGCATTTCTCATGATGTACTCTGCATGTAAGTTAAATAAGCAGGGTGACAATATACAGCCTTGACGTACTCCTTTTCCTATTTGGAATTAGTCTGTTTTTCCACGTCCAGTTCTAACTGTTGCTTTCTGACCTGCATATAGGTTTCTCAAGAGATGGGTCAGGTGGTCTAGTATTCCCATCTCTTTCAGAATTTTCCACAGTTTATTGTGATCCACACAGTTAAAGGCTTTGGCATAGTCACTAAAGCAGAAATATATGTTTTTCTGGAACTCTCTTGCTTTTTCGATGATCCAGCGGATGTTGGCAATTTGTTCTCTGGTTCCTCTGCCTCTTCTAAAAGCAGCTTGAACATGTCGAAGTGAGAGGTCTTTTAATATTAAGGAAATTCCAATTAAAAAAAAAAAAACCCTATAACATAGATTTATTCTGTTGGCCCTTGCTCTCCACATAGCTGTTCGTAAAATTACAATTTCAGGTATAAACCTAATATGCTGATATTGTTAAGAGCTTTTGTTCCAGTTTTCTATTTTCTTTTGTGTCTTATTCATGATAGATCTTCTGAATTGCACTGGATTTCTGGTACTAGCTGCCTAGTCATCTGATTGAAAAAGAGAAATTTAGGTGTGAAAACACTATGTAGGTAATCTTTTCCCATTCAACACTATATTCACTTACGCACCACTGCTAGGATTATTTCCTTTGAAACATCCAAATCACATCATGAAGGTAAGGTTCTATTCATTGATTGCTTATGTACTCAGTTGTAATGTGTTAAGACATTAAGGCTAGAAATGGAGAAAACCAGAAGATGGCAGAGGAGTAGGTGGAGGTGGAGTACAACTCTCTACACAGATACATCAGGAATACACCTTCAGACACAGATGTGCATGCAGAACACCAGCTGAGAGCTGACAGGAGGACCTGACCAGTGGAAAAGAATATATAGAACCATGAAAAACTCGGTAACATGAAGAAACTGGGGAGGGTGGGAAAGAGGAGTATTAGTAGGACTGGACCTGCCTTTGATGGGTGGGGGAACTGAAGCAGGGGTCTGATCCCCACAGTGGGGCAATTGTCTGAGTCAGAGGAGAAACATTTAAGGCTGAGAGTGAAACAGCTGATCTGTGGCAGCCTATATGGAATGAGAATCAGACAGTACTTGCCACAGCCATACATATGCCATGCAGGAATACAGGTCCCCTAGAAGGGACAGTGGCTGGGAGCTGGAGTTTAGTGATTATGGACCAATCCCAGTGTGAGGGCTGCTGTTGGCTACAGAGAGATAGATTGAGGGGATGTGAGGGAGGAGACTGTGGTGGGAAATGCTGGTGGAGGAAAGCCAGGCAGCCATGGAAGCAAGGCAATACTGCTGAGTCACGTGTAGGGGATGGAGCCATCACCACAGCCTCTCTCTTTCTCCACACGCTGAACAATAGAGACTGGCCCATCAAACACCTGACGCACCAAACTACAGAGCAGGACCCCAACCAGTGTTCCCCTTTAAGTGCCTGATGTGTGGATCGATAGAGTAGGACCCAAGTCAGGGGGCCCCTCTATGTGCCTGAGGCACCAAACTACAGAGAAAGACCCCAAACAAGGGAGCCCTCGAAGTGCCTGAATAAGTGGAGCTACAGAGAAACACTGGCCAAAGAAGACTTCTGATCCCCAGCTACAAGAGGCTCAAAAAAAGAAAAACAAAAAACAAAAAACTCTGATAGGGCCATAACTCCTGCTGTGGAAACAGTTTGTTTCCCTAAACACTTCACGCTGCCAGGGTCCCTGCAAGCCAAGCAGCTTCACCACCTTCACGCTCAACTCTCACTGGCTCAGGGCTGCCACAGGCCAAAAAAGTCTTGGTTTTATGCGTGCGGGGTCACTTAGGTCCTGTCAGGCTTCTCTGTTAGACAGGGGGTTCTCCAGGCAAGAATACTGGAGTGTATTGGCCAATACTGGTTGCCATACCCTTCTAGAGCACTATATTTCCTGTTGCCCTAGCAGTGAACCCCCCTGAGTACCTGGTGCTTCCAATACGCTTGCAACCCAAGAAGCTGCACCACCTCCACACTTGGCCCTCATAGGGCCAAACCCAAGCTCTCCAGCCTCAGGAGCTAAACCCCAGTGGACGACCCACATGTAGAGGTGCAAATAAAACCACAATTGAAACCCAGGGGCAGTGTGGCTAAGGAAGAAGACCCAAAACCTTCCCACCAGCTGTACAAGCTGCAGATTAAATCCACACGATCAACTAGGAAGACTCTGTGCCTATCCAATATATAAAAGGCCATTGAGAGCTCCCACAAAAGAAAACACACTAGTTCTGATAGCTGTGGACATTGGAGGCAAGAATACAGGAGTAGGACCAGATTAGAATCTGAGCAGCCCCCACAGCAGGACCAGAGATCAGTACAGTGTTGGAGGGCATCCTAGGGAGGTAAATGTGGACTGTGATTCCAAGCATGAGAAAGGACTCTGACAGCAATGACTCAAGAAAAACATTTATTATTCTTATTTTTTGACTTGTTCTGTAGATTCTTTTGGATTTTTTTCTCCTTTTTGTCCCCCTCTGTTGTAGTTGTTGATTTTATTGGCACTAAGAAATCCAATTAAGCTTTTGAGATTTTTTTTTTTTTTTTTCATTTTCCTCAGTCACATTTTTTACTGTTGTCACAAATCTCTGCCTCTACTTTGGGCTTTTGAAGTTCTGTGGAGTTTTCCTCTTTTTTTTTTTTTTTTTTCTTTTCTCTTACTTTAATTTAAATTTTTAAAATTTTAAACCATTATTATTTTTCCTACATTTATTCCTTTGTTTTATTTTCCTACTGGTCTTTTCCCCTTGCATTTAATATTTAACATATATAAATCTTTATCTACCTCTATTTAACTTTGTATATCTATTCTTTCTTTCTTTACTTTCTCTCCTTTCCTCTCAACATATTTGTTAGTTTTATTTTCACTGCTTTATTCCCCATTTGGCACCTTGCTTTAGTTTTATTTTCCAGTTTGTGCTTTAATTAGTTTTGTTCTGGTAGACATAATTTTTGGTTTCCTTTGTTCAATGGGTCAATCTACTGTACTTAATATTTGTCGGACTGTTTTGATTTTGCTTTTGGATGTATATGTATATGTGTATATTCAGTCACATTTTCTATTGTCATTATAAACCTCTGCCTCTACATTGACCTATAGCAGTTCTGTGGAGTTTTACTTTTTTTTTCCCTTTACATACTTCTTCCGTGTTTTTCTCTTTTTATAATTTTAAATTTTTATACTTATTATATTTTTTCTACATCTATGCCATCGTTTTCCTTTCCTATGGCTTTTTCCCCCTTGCAGCTAATTTTTAATGTATATAAATCTTCTTCATCTACCTCTATTAAACTTTGCATATCTATTCTTTCTTTCTTTCTTTTCCTCACAACATATTTGTTAGTTTTGTTTTCATTGCTTTATTCCCCACTGGACAACTTGCTTTAGTTTTGTTTTCCAGTCTGTGATTAAGTTAGTTTTGTTATTAACTGGTAAATACAATTTTTGATTTACTTTGTTCTCCAGATCAATCTAATTTATTTTTGTTGGGCTGTTTTCACTTTGTTCACAGGAGTATATGTATATGTGTATGTTCCATTATTTTAATTATTATTTGCCTGATTTTGTAACTACATTTGTATGGGGTTCATTTTGATTTCTCATTTTTGTATATTGTTTTACTCTCCCTTAATTCCATAACAAACTTCATGGTGGAACCTTTGTTCCTGACCAGAGATCAAACCCTGAGCCTTTGGAATGGGATCACTGACTCCAAGACCCTAGGCTATGAGAGAACTAGCCCTAGGGAGTAGTAAATAGTGAGAACTCACACAAAGGAAACACTTGAATACAAGAAGAGGCATCATCCAACCACCAGTAGCACCCTTTGCAGGACACCTCACCTAAACAACAAACAAAACAAAAATACAAACCCAATCATCAGCAGACAGGATTACCACCTCACTTAGCCTTGCCCATCACAGGAAAAACAAACAAACAAACAAAAACTCAGCACAAATCTCACCCTATATGAAACTACACAAACCAGTGGACTGACCTTAGGAGGGAAGAAACCAAAAGGAGGAAAGAATTCAACTTTCTTTGAAACATGGGAAAAGGAGACCTCAAACACAATAACTTAAAAAAAAAAAAAAAAAGGCAGAGAAATACTGCACAAAAGAACGAACAAACTAGAAACACAGAAGTCCAAATAAATGAAGAGTAAATAGGAAAATTTCCTAGAAAAGAATTCAGAATAACTACAGTAAAGATTATCAAAAACCTTGAAAACAAAATGGAGAAAATGCAAAAAAATCAACTAACAAAGACCTAGGAGAAATAAAGAATAAGAATATAGAGACAAACAACACAATTACTGAAATTAAAAATACTCTAGAAGGACTCAGTAGCAGAATATTTGAAGCAGAATGAATCAGTGAGCTGGAAGATAAAATGATGGAAGTAAATCCTGAAGATCAGAATAAAGTAAAAAGAATGAAAAGGGCTGAGGACAGTCTCAGAGACACCTGTGACAATATGAAAAGCACCAACATTCAAATTATAGGTGTCCAAGAAGAAGAGAAAAAGAAAGGGTATGAGAAGAGTTTTGAAGACTTAGTTGAAAATTTCTCCAACATGGAAAAGAAAAGAATCAATCAAGTCCAAGAGGCACACAGAGTCCCATACAGGATAAACCCAAGGAGAAACACACCAAGACACATACTAATCAAACTAACAAAGACGAAACACAAAGAAAAAATATTAAAAGAAGGGAGAAGTAACAAGTAACATACAAGGGAAACTCCAAATACTTAACAGCTGATCTTTCAGCAGAAACTCTACAGGCCAGAAGGGAATTACAGGATATATTTAAAGTACCAAAAGGGAAAAATCTACAACCAAAATTACTGTACCCAGCAAGTATCTCATTCAAAATTGATGGAGAATAACAAGTTTTCAGACATGCAAAACTTAAGAAATTCAGTACCACCAAACCAACTTTACAACAAATGTTAAAAGGACTTATATAGTTAAGAAATACAACAGAAGAAAAATGATTTACAAAATCAACCCCAAACAATTAGAAAATGGCAATGTGTACATATATATCAATAATTATTTTAAATGTTAATGGATTAAATGCTCCAACCAAAAGACACAGACTGGCTGAATGGATACAAAAAAATAAGACCCATATATATGCTGTCTACAAGAAGCCCACTTCAGGCCTTAAGACACATATAGACTGAAAGTTAGAGGATGGAAAAATATATTCCATGCAAATGGGAAGCAAAAGAAAACTGGAGTAGCAATCCTCATATAAGACAAAATAGACCTTAAAATAAAGGTTGTAAGAGATAAGGAAGGACACTGCATAATGATCAAGGGATCAATCCAAAAGGAAGGCATAACAATTGTAAATATCTATGCACCCCAAATAGAAGCACCTCAACACATAAGACAAACACTAACAGACATAAAAGGAGAAACCAACAGTAACACAATAATAATAGGAGACTTTAATACCTCACTCACACCAATGGACAGATCATCAAAATAGAAAATTAATAAGGGAACACAAGTCTTAAATTATACACGAAATGAGATGGATCTCATTGATATCTTCAGGACATTCCATCCAAATGCAGAAGAATACACCTTCTTCTCAAGTGCACATGGAACATTCTCCAGGATAGACCATATCTTGTGTCACAAATCACACCTCAATAAATTTAAGAAGATTGAAATAGTACCAAGCATCTTCTCTGACCACAATGCTTTGAGACTAGTTATCAGTTACAATAAAAAAAGCATAAGAAACACAAACATATGGAGATTAAGCAACACATTTCTTTAAAAAAAAAAAAAGGCTACTGAAGAAATCAAAAGGGAAATCAAAAGATTTCTAGAAACAAATGATAATGACAACTGAAAACCCATGGGATGCAGCAAAAATAGTTCTAACAGGGAAGTTTATAGCAATATCATCCTACCTCAAGAACAGGAAAAGCAAGAAATAGACAACCTAACTTTGAACCTAAAAGACCTGGAAAAGAATAGCAAAAACCCCAAAGTTAGTAAAAGAAAAAAAAAAATCATAAAGGTCTGAGCAGAAATAAATGAAAAAAAAAAATAGTAAAGATTAATAAAACTAAAAGGTGGTTCTTTGAGAACATAAACAAATTTGACAATGCTTTAGCCAGACTCATTAAGTAAAAAAGAGAGAAGAATCAAATCAATAAAATTAAATATGATAAAGGAGAGGTAACAACAGACAATGCAGAAATACAAAGGATTATAAGAGACTGCTGCTGCTAAGTTGCTTCAGTTGTGTCCGACTCTGTGCAACCCTGTAGACGGCAGCCCACCAGGCTACCCCTGTCCCTGGGATTCTCCAGGCAAGAACACTGTGGGTTGCCATTTCCTTCTCCAATGCATGAAAGTGAAAAGTGAAAGTGAAGTCGCTCAGTCGTGTCTGACTCTTCGTGACCCCATGGACTGCAGCCTACCAGGCTCCTCCATCGATGGGGTTTTCCAGGCAAGAGTACTGGAGTGGGGTGCCATTGCTTTCTCCGTATAAGAGACTATTATGAACAAATATATGGCAATAAAGTAGATAACCTGGAAGAAATGGACAGATTCTTTGTAAAGTTCAATCTTCCAAGACTGAACCAAGAAGAAATAGAAATTATGAACAACACAATTATAAGCACTGAAATTGAAGCTGTGATCAAAAATCTCCCAAAAAACAAAAGCCCGGGACCAGATGGCTTCACAGGAGAATTCTATCAAACATTCAGAGAAGAGCTAATTCCTATCCCCAAAACTCAGCACCTATTTATGATTAAAACTTTTCAAAAAATGGGCATAAAAGGAACCTACCTCAACATAGTAAAGGCCATATATGATAAGCCTATGGCAAACATTATTCTCAATGGTAAAAAACTGAAAGCCTGCCCCCTAAGATCTGGAACAAGACAAGGGTGTCCCCTTTTGCCACTATTATTCAGCATATTTCTGGAAGTCCTAGCTATAGCAATCAGAGAAGAAAAAGAAATAAAAGCAATCCAGATCAGAAAAAGAAGTAGTAAAGCTCTCACTATTTGCAGATGACATGAAAACCATAAAGATAGTATCAGAAAATTACTAGAGCTAATCAGTGAATTTAGCAAAGTTGCAGGATACAAAATCACCTATACAAAACAACAATCCACAGAAATCACTTGCATTTCTAAATACTAACAATGAAAAATCAGAAAGACCAATTAAGGAATCAATCCCATTCACTATTGTAACAAAAATAATTAAATATCTAGAAATAAATTTGCCTAAGGAGACAAAAGAACCATACACGGAAAATTACATGACACTAATGAAATAAATCATAGATGACATAAACTGATGGAGAGATATTTCATGTTCCTGGATAGGAAGAATCAATATTCTGAAAATGACTATATTACCAAATGTAATCTACAGATTCAATGAAATCCCTATCAAATTACCAATGACATTTTTCACAGAACTGGAACAAAAAAATTCACAATTCATATGGAAATACAAAAGACCCCGAATAGCCAAAGCAGTCTTGAGAAAGAAGAATGGAGCTGGAGGAATCAAGTTTCCTAACTTCAGGTTATACTACAAAGCTACAGTCATCAAGACAGTATGGTACTGGCACAAAAACAGAACTATAGACCAATGGAGCAAGATAGAGAGTGCAGAAATAAACCCATGCACCTATGAATACCTTATTTTTGACAAAGGAGGCAAGAATATACAATGGGGTAAAGACAGCCTCTTCAATAAATGGTGCTGGGAAAACTGGACAGTTTCATGTAAAATAATGAAATTAGAACATTTCCTAACACCGTGAACAAAGATAAACTCAAAATGGATTAAAGACCTAAATGTAAGACCAGAAACTATAAAACTCATAGAGGAAAACATAGGCAGAGCACTCAATGACATAAATCAAAGCAAGATCCTCTGTGACCCACCTCCTAGAGTAACAGAAATAAAAACAAAAGTAAAGAAGTAGGACTTGATTAAACTTAAAAGCTTTTGCACAGCAAAGGAAACTGTAAGCAAGGTGAAAAGACAACCGTCAGAATATGAAACAACTGGCAAAAGGATTAATTTCCCAACATCCATTTATGATAAGAACTCTCCAGAAAGCAGGGAATAGAAGGAACATACCTTAACATAATAAAAGCTATATATGACAAACCCACAGCAAACATTATCCTCAATGGTGAAAAATTGAAAGCATTTCCTCTAAAGTCAGGAACAAGACAAGGGTGCCCACTTTCACCATTACCATTCAACATAGTTTTGGAAGTTTTTGGCCACAGCAATCAGAGCAGAAAAAGAAATAAAAGGAATCTAAATTGGAAAAGAAGAAGTAAAACTCTCACTATTTGCAGATGACATGATCCTCTACATAGAAAACCCTAAAGACTCTACCAGAAAATTACTAGAACTAATCAATGATTATGGTAAAGTTGCAGGATATAAAATCAACACACAGAAATCCCTTGCATTCCTATACACTAATAATGAGAAAACAGAAAGAGAAATTAAGGAAACAATTCCATTCACCATTGCAATGGAAAGAATAAAATACTTAGGAATATATCTACCTAAAGAAACTAAAGACCTATATATAGAAAACTATAAAACACTGGTGAAAGAAATCAAAGAGGACACTAATAGATGGAGAAATATACCATGTTCATGGATAGGAAGAATCAATATAGTGAAAATGAGTATACTACCCAAAGCAATTTATAGATTCAATGCAATCCCTATCAAGCTACCAACAGTATTCTTCACAGAGCTAGAACAAATAATTTCACAATTTGTATGGAAATACAAAAAACCTTGAATAGCCAAAGGTATCTTGAGAAAGAAGAATGGAACTGGAAGAAGCAACCTACCTGACTTCAGGCTCTATTACAAAGCCACAGTTATCAAGACAGTATGATACTGGCACAAAGACAGAAATATAGACCAATGGAACAAAATAGAAAGCCCAGAGATAAATCCACGCACATATGGACACCTTATCTTTGACAAAGGAGGCAAGAATATAAATGGATTACAGACAATCTCTTTAACAAGTGGTGCTGGGAAAACTGGTCAACCACTTGTAAAAGAATGAAACTAGAACACTTTCTAACACCATACACAAAAATAAACTCAAAATGGATTAAAGATCTAAATGTAAGACCAGAAACTATAAAACTCCTAGAGGAGAACATAGGCAAAAATCTCTCCAACATACATCACAGCAGGATCCTCTATGACCCACCTCCCAGAATATTGGAAATAAAAGCAAAAATAAACAAATGGGACCTAATTAAACTTAAAAGCTTATGCACAGCAAAGGAAACTATTAGCAAGGTGAAAAGGCAGCCTTCAGAATGGGAGAAAATAATAGCAAATGAAGCAACTGACAAACAACTAATCTCAAAAATATACAAGCAACTCCTACAGCTCAACTCTAGAAAAATAAATGACCCAATCAAAAAATGGGCCAAAGAACTAAATAGACATTTCTCCAAAGAAAACATACAGATGGGAAACAAACACATGAAAAGATGCTCAACATCACTCATTATCAGAGAAATGCAAATCAAAACCACTATGAGGTACCATTTCATGCCAGTCAGAATGGCTGCGATCAAAACGTCTACAAGCAATAAATGCTGGAGAGGGTGTGGGGAAAAGGGAACCCTCTTACACTGTTGGTGGGAATGCAAACTAGTACAGCCACTATGGAGAACAGTGTGGAGATTCCTTAAAAAACTGGAAATAGAACTACCTTATGATCCAGCAATCCCACTGCTGGGCATACACACTGAGGAACTCAGAAGGGAAAGAGACACGTGTACCCCAGTGTTCATCACAGCACTGTTTATAATAGCCAGGACATGGAAGCAACCTAGATGCCCTTCAGCAGATGAATGGATAATAAAGCAGTGGTACATATACACAATGGAGTATTACTCAGCCATTAAAAAGAATACATTTGAATCAGTTCTAATGAGGTGGATGAAACTGGAACCTATTATACAGAGTGAAGTAAGCCAGAAAGAAAAACACCAATACAGTATACTAACACATATATATGGAATTTAGAAAGATGGTAACAATAACCCTGTGTACGAGACAGCAAAAGAGACACTGATGTATAGATCAGTCTTATGGATTCTGTGGGAGAGGGAGAGGGTGGGGAGATTTGGGAGAATGGCATTGAAACATGTATAATATCATGTATGAAACGAGTCGCCAGTCCAGGTTCGATGCACGATACTGGATGCTTGGGGCTGGTGCACTGGGACGACCCAGAGGGAGGGTATGGGGAGGGAGGAGGGAGGAGGGTTCAGGATGGGGAATACAGGTATACCTGTGGTGGATTCATTTCGATATTTGGCAAAACTAATACAATATTGTAAAATTTAAAAATAAAATAAAAAAAAAAAGAAAATTAAACAAAAAAAAGGATTAATTTCCAAAATATACAAGCAGCTTATACAACTCAATATCAGAAAAACAAATAATGCCATCAAAAATTGGGGAAAAGACCTAAACAGACATTTTTCCGAAGAAGACATACAGATGGCTAACAAACACATGAAAAGATGCTCAACATTGCTCGTTATTAGAAAAATGCAAATCAAAACTACAATGAAATATCTACTCACACAGTTCAGAATGGCCTTCATCAAAAAGTCTACAAGCAATAATTGCTGGAAAGGGTATGGAGAAAAGGAAACATTCTTGCACTGTTGGTGGGAATGTAAATTGATACAGCTACTATGGAAGACAGTATGGAGATTTCTTAAAAATCTAGGAATAAAACCACTATATGACCCAGCAATCCCACTCGTAGGCATTTAACCTGAGGAAACCAAAAGTGAAAGAGACACATATAACCCATTGTTCATTGAACCACTATTTACAAAAGCTAGAACATGGAAGGAACCTAGATGTCCACTGAAAGATAAATGGATAAAGAAGTGGTATATACACAATGGGATATTACTCAGACATAAAAAAAGAACACATTTGAGTCAGTTCTAATGAGGTGGATGAACATAGAAACTATTACACAGCGTGAAGTAAGTCAGAAAGAGAATGATAAATATCTTATTCTAATGCATATATATGGAATCTAGAAAAATGGTACTGAAGAATTTATTTACAGGGCAACAGTGGAGAAACAGACATAGAGAATAGACTTGTGGACATGGGGAGAGGGGAGGAGAGGGTGAGCTGTATAGAAAGAGTACATGGAAACTTACATTACCATATGTAAAATAGATAGCCAAAGGGAATTTGCTATATGACTCAGGAAACTCAAACAGGGGTGCTGTATCAACCTAGAGGGGTGGGATCAGGAGGGAGATGAGAAGGAGGTTCAAAAGGGTTGGCATATTTGTATACCTATGGCTGATTCACATTGAGGTTTGACAGAAAACAGCAAAATTCTGTAAATAAATTACCCTTCAATAAAAAATATATTAATTTTTAAAAAGACAATAAGGCTAGAAATGGAGACTTCATTGAATATTCTAGTTATGAAACACAGCTATCTATGAACTAGAAAATTCTCAAGCAATAGAAAGATTCTATTTTTCCTGCAAGCTCACATAACTTTGTTGTGTTTTTGATTTTAAATCTCTTTACTAAACGTGGTTCCTATTCTATATTTCTCTAACATTGTTCCATTATTTTGCTTTATGGCTCTCCTTAAATTATGATTTGTGACAGTTTATCCCAGTACCTAGCAGAATATTAACCAATATGAATAAGCTGCTGTACTCTTTAGTTCTCCTGTTCTGCTTTCAACAACATTACAATGGAAAGTGGGATTGGGTGATTTTGGTTTTATTGGTTTTTCTTCATCATGAACAATAAATATCTACCTAATATTTTTTAAGTTAAGAAACATAGAACTAAGAAACATAGAACTCTCTTCATTAGCTCAAAATTTTTGAGCTTCAAAATAACTTCCATCCATTTATTTGTTTTAAAATAATTTCTTAAACATCTACTATGTTATATAAACTATACTAGGCAATAAGGGTGCAAAAATAACAAGACGTTATCTGTCTGCCATGTTCTAATGGAAGAAATAGATGTACAATACATAGGCAGCAACATTTAAAGTATTTTGTCTCATTAAGTGCTTTGAAGAAATGCTATATGAATATGCAAATAAAGACTACATAATATAAAAAGTTAAAAAAAATAATTTTTTCAACAAGCTTCTCTGAAGAAGGAGCATTTAAGCAGAACATTTAAGCACAGTATTTAAGCAGAAGGAAGAAAACACACAAATCACACTGTGTTATAAGAAATGTATTGAAAGATGTTATTATTTTTTTTTTTTACATTATGGTACCTCTCAACATTTTATTAATTTGAATTAAATGATCTGGACTAGTCCAGACCAATAAAGAGTTTATTTTCTCACCTGGTAAGGATTTTGGTTAACCAATATAAATCTATGAATGTTAATCGATGAACCAGACCTTTTCTTCACTGAGCTTTATACCATAGTCATTGCGTGTATATTCTGGGCAGGAAAAACGGGAAAGTCCAAGGGTAAAGGCACATGCCTTTTTTATCTGAATAGTCATCTCTGTAGATGTAGATGCTCAAGACAGTAGGCTCTTCTTTTATCTTACTTGTTAGGATTACTCACATGGCCACTTACAACAAATGATCCTGGACAACCCATCTATAGTAGGCTTGGTACATAAGCAAAATTTATGTTCCATTTTAAATGAAGAAGGGGAAAATGGATAGGAAACTTGCAATGTGAAAAAAAGCTACCTTCATCAGTAATGTTGGATAGATACTTAGGAATCCAAACCTGAAGTACTCTGTAAGCCATGCTATAGTCATTGAAATTAGTTTTTATTGGCAATATGAATAACAATATGAATTGTTATAAAAATAACAATATGAATGTTATTTTAGGCAAGGAAAGAACACAATATAAGTAAAGTTTACTTCTGTCATGATTATCACTAAGGTAGGAAGATTTCCTCTGATGTGTTAAGGCTGTTGGGCTTTGTTACACATATGTTTTGCTTTGTTTTTTTGGTTATTGTTTTGATTCCTTTGTGCCTTTTGAAACAACATTTTTGTCAAAGAACTTAGAAGTGATCATGATATACTCTGTAACTCTACACAGATCAACTATTATTTAGTATTTAGAATTTAGTATTAGGGAAACTGAGTGAACTATTGTAATTTCAATTATATTTTTTCTTCTTGATGTTAGCAATGCTAAGTTTATTATTAATTTTACTGTTCTATTTGTTTTCCAGAGAGTAAAATCACAAAATTACAACATATCAGCAAGAAAAAATATATCATATACAGGTATGTTATTATATAATATGCTATACACATTTATGTGTTTATTCACACAGAGACACTGATTTTTAAGACTGGAAAAAAATGCCATTAGGAGTGATAATCAAGTGAAGTGAATAAAACCACCTGAAATTTCACTTGTATAGAAGAATAGCTTGACCTGTGAAACTATTTGAAACTAGTGCCCTTTGCCCACTTCACCTTTCCTCATTTCCAATAAATAACACAGTTCAGTTATCTGCCCATTTAAGACCAAAACCCAGATGTCTTACCTAATTCATTCCTTTCCTTTACCACCTGTTCCATTAAGATTTTTAGCCTAATGACCATAATATATGATATTTTCTATCAAGGCTATTCTCCTACCTCAGGGCATTTGTACTTGCAATTCCTTCTTCAATTGTATCTTTCCCCATCCCTTGCCTCCTCTATATTTATTTCACTGCCATCTGCCTCACCAGTGGTACCTTCTCTGATCACCATATTTAAAAATGGAATAGCTTCCTTCCTACAAATTCTTTTCCATGTCTAATTTATGCTCCTTTGCAGCATTTCCGTCACCTAACATACAATGTATTATGCTTACATATTTTAATGTCTTTCTCTTCTTTAGGGCTTTCCTTGAGCCTCAGTTGATAAAGAATTTACCTTGCAATCTGGGAGATCTGGGTTTGATCCTGGGTTGGGAAGATCCCCTGGAGAAGGCAAATGCTACCCTTCACTCCAGTGTTTTTGCCTGGAGAATTCTTTGGACTGTATAGTCCATGGTGTCGCAAAGAGTCTGACACGACTGAGTGACTTTCACTTTCTCTTCTTTAAAATGTGCATGTACTGTGAAAAAGATAGTGATTTTTACAAATTCTGTCTGCTGCCACATTCTTTCTTCCAAAATAAATTTTAGAAAAATCCAATAAAAGGCCAGTTATTTTTTTATATAATAATAATGCAATTTTAAGATAAATCTAAATAATTATCTATTCTTCTTAGTTACATTGAGACTGTCATTTTCTATCTTCTAACCTTTGTTTTCTGTGAAATTCATTTTAAGTTTCTTAACATCAGAGTATCTTTGATCTTTGTGTTATAATCCTTACCATTAGGTCATATTTAGCAACAAAATTAGAATTGTTTATGCAAAAAGCTTTGAAAATAACCATCATATAATCATAACTTGCAGAATGTATAAAGTCACAAAGCAGACCTGTCTCTCAAGAAAGCAAGAAACAGGCCATTTAATTTTTAGAAACTAACATCTAACATATTTTTGAAGTGAGGAAAGAATAAATTAAACCTTCATAAAGAATATCATAGGAGACCAAAAGCTTTCATAGAAATAAATTAGTAAAGGCAATACTTGAAATCATGATTTTGAACAATGAACTAAAAAATTGTAATAACATATATTCAAACCAGTTTTATATTATTTGTTACAATTATAAGTGGTGTTGTTCAGTTGTTGTTTGACTCTGCTACTCAATGGACTGCAGCATGCCAGGCTTACCTGTCCTTCACTATATCCTGGATCTTGCCCAAACTCATATCTATTGAATCAGTAATGCCATCCAACCAGCTCATCCTCTGTTGCCCACTTCTCTTCCTGCCCTCAATCTTTCCCAGCATTAGAGTCTTTTTACAAAGTGTCAGCTCTTCACATCAAGGGGCCAAAGTATTAGAGCTTCCACTTCAGCATAAGTCCTTCCAATTAATATTCAGGATTGATTTCCTTTAGGACTGACTGGATTGATCTCTTTGATGTCATAAGGAGTCTCAAGAGTCTTTTCCAGCCCCACAGTTTGAAAGCATCAATTCTTAGGTGCTTAGCCTTCTTTATAGTCCAACTTTCACATCTGTACATGACTACTATTAAAAACCATAACTTTGACTATTAGGCCTAATTTAGGGTTTTCTTTGAGTTAACTTACTCCTTGGAAGGAAAGTTATGACCAACCTAGACGGCATATTCAAAAGCAGAGACATTACTTTGCCAACAAATGTTCGTCTAGTCAAGGCTATGGTTTTTCCTGTGGTCATGTATGGATGTGAGAGTTGGACTGTGAAGAAGGCTGAGCGCCGAAGAATTGATGCTTTTGAACTGTGGTGTTGGAGAAGACTCTTGAGAGTCCCTTGGACTGCAAGGAGATCCAACCAGTCCTTTCTGAAGGAGATCAGCCCTGTGATTTCTTTAGAAGGAATGACGCTAAAGCTGAAACTCCAGTACTTTGGCCATCTCATGCAAAGAATTGACTCATTGGAAAAGACTCTGATGCTTGCAGGGATTGGGGGCAGGAGAAGAAGGGGACGACAGAAGATGAGATGGATGGATGACATCACTGACTCGATGGACGTGAGTCTGAGTGAACTCTTGCATTGGTGATGGACAAGGGAGGCCTGGCATGCTGCGATTCATGGGGTCGCAAAGAGTCAGAGAGGACTGAGCGACTGAACAGAACTGAACTGAAAGCAAACTGAACTATAATAGTTCTAATAATGTCACAAGCAAGATAAAGATAAAGGAAATCTATGAATTAGTTTTATGGCTGAGAGAGACTAGAAGAAGACAAAATCTGAGTTAGATGTTGTCCTTTGCTTATTTCCCTATGACCACTGATGTCTCTAATATCACACAGATAGTAAGCTCAGCGTCAAGTGTAAAGCACAATCATAGGCATTGTAACCGAGTGACTATATATAATATACTAGTTAGAGCCTTTTTCATATAATGTGAGTATTTATTATTTTAATGAGTCTTAAAACATATTGACATTGTTGTATCTTACTTTCTCATAATGTGTCAATATAAGGATCCTTTCCCTCAGTACCTTTGCTTGGATATTGACAAGGACCTCACCTTACAAGTTGAACAACTGCAACAAAACATGAATTTGAATGAACTTTGTTATAATTCTCTTTTCCACATTAGAAGTGGGAAAATTTCTTTGTCTGTGGAATATGTCAGCCAGTGAATAAGTACTAAGTTAATTCACATCATCTGTTCTAAATAGATGGCAATTTCAATCATGTCAGATTTTCAGAAGGCAGTTATTATTAAGCTAAAATAATTATGTAAAATAGGCTAAAAAATGTGCAAGTGATTAGAGAATAAACCTAAACCTTGCATGTGCTTGACTCAATATTATTCTGAATAAAATGGAAAAGAACAGCATCAATGTGGGATATTAGTGGGAACATATTATCATTATCCGATGACATAGCTTTAGGCAAATTATTTGGCAAGAAAATTAGAAGTATAAATAAAACTTTATCACAGGGATTTTTTAAATGTTAAATTTAAATTATTTACAAAATATTTTTGTAAATTATTTACAAAAAATTTAAATTAATAAACAAATATTCAGATGTATATTTTATATTGTAAATATCTTAATGCTATTGACTTGTATATTTATAAAACACAAGAAACTGGGCTGAAAAGGAGATGACTTTTATTGGAGATACTGTTAGGATAAAGTCTGAAAGAGAGGCTATATACAGTTCTCAGTATTCACCTTGATATCTAATTTATCTATTCATGCCCATCAGTTCAGTCGCTCAGTCATGTCTGACCCCATAACCACAACACGCCAGGCCTCCCTGTCCATTACCAACTACCAGAGTCCACCCAAATCGATGTCCATTGAGTCAGTGATGCCATCCAACCATCTCATCCTCTGTTGTTCCCTGCCCCTCCCGCCCTCTATCGTTCCCAGCATCAGGGTCTTTTCAAATGAGTCAGTTCTTTGCATCAGGTGGACAAAGTTTTGGAGTTTCAGCTTCAACATCAGTCCTTCCAATGAACACCCAGGACTGATTTCCTTTAGGATGGACTGGTTGGATTTACTTGCAGTCCAATGGACTCTCAAGAGTCTTCTCCAACACCACAGTTCAAAAGCACCAATTCTTCAGTGCTCAGCTTTCATCACAGTCCAACACTCACATCCATACATGACCACTTGAAAAACCATAGCCTTGACTAGACGGACTTTTGTTGGCAAAGTAATGACTCTGTTTTTTTAATATGCTGTCTAGGTTGATCATAACTTTCCTTCCAAGGAGTAAGCATCTTTGAATTTCATGGCTGCACTCACCATCTGCAGTGATTCTGGAGACAAGAAAAATAAAGACATCCATTGTTTCCACTGTTCCCCATCAATTTGCCATGAAGTGATGGGACTGGATGCCATGGTCTTAGATTTCTGAATGTTGAGCTTTAAGCTAACTTTTTAAATCTCCTCTTTCACATGCATCAAGAGGCTCTTTAGTTCTTCTTAACTTTCTGCCATAAGGGTGGTGACTGTCATAAGGTTGCGTATATGAGGTTATTGATATTTCTCCTGGCAATCTTCCTCCAGCCCAGTGTTTCTCATGATGTACTCTGATATAAGTTAAATAAGCAGGGTGATAAAATATAGCCTTGACATACACCTTTTTCTATTTGGAACCAGTCTGTTGTCCCATGTCCAGTTCTAACTGTTGCTTCCTGCCCTGCATACAGATTTCTCAAGAGGCAGAAAAGGTGGTCTGGTATTTCCATCTCTTTCAGAATTTTCCAGTTTATTGTGATCCACACAGTCCAAGGCTTTGGCATAGTCAATAAAGCAGAAATAGATGTTTTTCTGGAACTGTCTTGCTTTTTTGATGATCCAGCAGATGTTGGCAACTTGATCCCTGGTTCCTCTGCTTTTGCTAAAACCAGGTTGAATATCCATCAGTGCAGTTCAGTTCAGTTGCTCAGTTGTGTCCAACTCTTTGTAACCCCACAAACTGCAGCATGCCAGGCCTCCCTGTCCATCACCAACTCCTGGAGTTCACTCAAACTCACGTCAAACAAGTCGGTGATGCCATCCAGCCATCTCATCCTCTGTAGTCCCCTTCTCCTCCTGTCCCCAATACCTCCAAGCATCAGAGTCTTTTCCAATGAGTTAACTCTTCGCATGAGGTGGCCAAAGTACTGGAGTTTCAGCTTTATCATCATTCCTTCCAAGAAATCCCAGGGCTGATCTCCTTTAGAATGGACTGGTTGGATCTCCTTGCAGGCCAATGGACTCTCAAGTCTTCTCCAACACCACAGTTCAAAAGCATCAATTCTTCGGTGCTTAGCTTTCTTCACAGTCCAACTCTGATATCCATACATGACCACTGGAAAAACCATAGCCTTGACTAGACGGACCTTTGTTGGCAAAGTAATGTCTCTGCTTTTGAGTATGCTATATAGGTTGGTCGTAAGTTTCCTTCTAAGGAGTAAGCATCTTTTAATTTCATGGCTGCAGTCACCATCTGCAGTGATTTTGGAGCCCCGAAAAATAAAGTCTGACACTGTTTCCACTGTTTCTCCATCTATTTCCCATGAAGTGATGGGACCAGATGCCATGATGTTAGTTTTCTAAATGTTAAGCTTTAAGCCAACTTTTTCACTCTCCTCTTTTACTTTCATCAAGAGGCTTTTTCATTCCTCTTCACTTTCTGCCATAAGGGTGGTGTCATCTGTATATCTGAGGTTATTGATATTTCTTCTGGCAATCTTGATTCCAGCTTGTGTTTCTTCCAGCCCAGTGCTTCTCATGATATACTGTGCATATAAGTTAAATAAACAGGCTGACAATATACAGCCTTGACGTACTCCTTTTCCTATTTGGAACCAGTCTGTTGTTCCATGTCCAGTTCTAACTTTTGCTTCCTGACTTGCATATAGGTTTTTCAAGAGGCAGGTCAGGTGGTCTGGTATTCCCGTCTCTTTCAGAATTTTCCACAGTTTATTGTGATCCACACAGTCAAAGGTTTTGGCATAGTCCATAAAGCAGAAATAGATGTTTTTCTGGGACTCTCTTGCTTTTTCCATGATTCAGCAGATGTTGGCAATTTGATCTCTCGTTCCTCTGCCTTTTCTAAAACCAGCTTGAACATCTGGAAGTTCAGAATTCACATACTGCTGAAGCCTGGCTTGAAGAATTTTGAGCATTATTTACTAGCGTGTTAGATAAGTGCAATTGTGCAGTAGTTTGAGCATTCTTTGGCATTGCAAGACACATTAAAGACTCTTGATACTCAACATCCTTCCTTTTCGTTCATTTTGGAAGAAAAGGAAAAGAACAACTTTTACTGTTTTTCTCCTAAGCTAACTTTGCCAGCACTTAAAATTTGGTATTTCTGCTTTATATTTTGATAATTATTATGTTGAACTATATGTGCTCACTATTATAAGTTAAAATGGTGATGTTAACGACTTCATGTGGTTCAGTGAAATATGTTTGGTGTTTTCCCTTAAAGTTCTGGACTTTCGTATGAATATAGTTAGTGTTCCATGTAACATAAACTTTTAAAGCTATTTGTAATAAAAGATAAAACAGTGAATAAAAATTGATCTACTCCTATTTAAAATGATAAATAAAAATTTATGTTCAAAGGTACTACCTCCTCTGTCAAATTAATAAGTTTTGGGGATATGCAATAGCAAACAATTCTTGGTACTTAGTAAAGTGAACACAGTCTTGGCATCAGATGATTAAAAATGATTAATGATCATATTTTTCATTTGTTACATAATATTTTACTTGATATTAATTTATCAGAAAATAATTTTGGTCTATAAGCGAAATTCAAGTAAATTTCATAGTTGTTTTTTTTTTTTTAATTGCTGTTCAGTTTCAGGAGTTAAAAACATTCCCCAAATATGATTAACATGTAGAGAATATGACAATACCTTACATATTTCACAAAAATTTTAGATTTAAAAATTTTTTAAATAGAAGGGAAATCAATATACTTTAAAAATTTTTAGGATATCCAAAATAGACACATACTCACATACATATATACAAACATAAGCTAATGTAATGTTTTTAAAGACTGTAATAATGCAAATGCACATTTCCATTGCTTATGTTTAAAGATAATTTAAAAGGTGTAAAACATTATTTTTATAAATGAAAAAATTACTTTAAAATGAACAGATTAAAAAATGCATTTTACCCTTTTATTTAAAAATGTAAGGAATTAATATTCAAAGTAGAGTCATCACTGTCATTAATTAAACTGGCTTAGTTGGTGGCCTAATGATTTAAATGACACATTGAGATTTCTCATAAATCAGAAATTCACTCCTATGAATAATACAGTCATTATCTCATTCTTTCCCACTGATTTTATTTCTCTCCCAATTTGATTTTTAAAATAAAGTTAAAACTTTCATCTTTGAATTTATAATGAAGAAAAAGGTTTGTTAGTAAAGTAGTATTGTGAAAATAAATGTTACCTGGTTATGGATTTTAATGGACACTTATACAATGTGATGAATAAAACTGATGAAATGGACTTGAAAATTTTATATTATAATGAGCTTCTTTTTGGTATCCAATATTTATCTTTATATGGTAATCTGATGAAACTGAAATCTTTAGGAACTTAAATACCATTTAAAATAATTTGAATTAATATCTCTTTATATTTTTTCTAACTTGAATTTCACCTTATTTCTCTCTTTGTTTATCATTTCCTACTAATTCATTACTTTTGCCATAAAAATGAAATCTGTCTAAATGTATAGTGTCTTCAGTTCAGTTCAGTTCAGTTGCTCACTCGTGTCTGACTCTTTGCGACCCCATTAATCGCAGCACGCCAGGCCTCCCTGTCCATCACCAACTCCCGGAGTTCACTGAGACTCACGTCCATCGAGTCAGTGATGCCATCCAGCCATCTCATCCTCTGTCGTCCCCTTCTCCTCCTGCCCCCAATCCCTCCAAGCATCAGAGTCTTTTCCGATGAGTCAACTCTTTGCATTAGGTGGCCAAAATACTGGGGTTTCAGCTTTAGCATCATTCCTTCCAAAGAACACCCACGGCTGATCTCCTTTAGAATGGACTGGTTGGATCTCCTTCAGCCAAAGGGACTCTCAAGAGTCTTCTTCAACACCACAGTTCAAAAGCATCAATTCTTTGGAGCTCAGCTGTCTTCACAGTCCAACTCTCACATCCATACATGACCTCTGGAAAAACCATAGCCTTGACTAGATGGACTTTTGTTGGCAAAGTAATGTCTCTGCTTTTGAGTATGCTGTCTAGGTTGGTCATAAGTTTACTTCCAAGGAGTAAGTGTCTTTTAATTTCATGGCTGCAGTCACCATCTGCAGTGATTTTGGAGTATCCAAAAATAAAGTCTGACAGTGTTTCCACTGTTTCCCCATCTATTCCCCATGAAGTGATGGGACCAGATGCTATGATCTTCGTTTTCTGAATGTCAAGCTTTAAGCCAACTTTTTCACTCTCCTCTTTCACTTTCATCAAGAGGCTTTTTCGTTCCTCTTCACTTTCTGCCATAAGGGTGGTGTCATCTGCATATCTGAGGTTATTGATATTTCTTCCAGCAATCTTGATTCCAGCTGGTGCTTCTTCCAGCCCAGTGCTTCTCATGATGTACTCTGCATATAAGTTAAATAAGCAGGCTGACAATATACAGCCTTGACATACTCCTTGTCCTATTTGGAACCAGTCTGTTGTTACATGTCCACTTCTAACTGTTGCTTCCTGATCTGCATATAGGTTTCTCAAGAGACAGGTCAGGTGGTCTGGTATTCCCATCTCTTTCAGAATTTTCCACAGTTTATTGTGATCCACACAGTCAAAGGCTTTGACATAGTCAATAAAGCAGAAATAGATGTTTTTCTGGAACTCTCTTGCTTTTTCGATTATCCAGCAGATATTAGCAATTTGATCTCTGATTCCTCTGCCTTTTCTAAAACTAGCTTGAACACCTGGAAGTTCACGGTTCACGTATTGCTGAAGCCTGACTTGGAGAATTTTGAGCATTACTTCACTAGCGTGTGAGATGAGTGCAATTGTGCGATAGTGTGAGCATTCTTTTGCATTGCCTTTCTTTGGGATTGGAATGAAAACTGACTTTTTCCAGTCTTAGATTTATATTATTTTACTTAAAAGTGTGTGCTTATAAGTAAAATTGAATACTTATATTTAAATAAAATTTGTTCATTTAAGTGAAAAATGTTCAGATTTGTGTAGAAAAAAAGTTAACATTTGTGGGCATCAATTCTGACCCAATATTAGTATGGGACACTTTAAATCATTTTTCTAATTATAACACATATGCCTACTAACAAAAAGAAAGACAAATGGGAGACAACTAAACATTGGGCTTTTCCCTAACTGTCTAATTTGGATAGCCATTGTCTTAATTTTTATATTCACTCATGAATCTCTCTTATCTCTCAGAGCCAAGATTGGGTAATGCTACTTTGAAGGGGGTAATGGGGACACAAAAACCCAAAATCAGGAGATGAATTCCAACACTCTGCTCACACAAATGAGGTTCGTTAGATTTGAGTATTCTAAATACAGTTCTCTATCACATCTAAGGTCAGGATGACCTTGACTCCAATTACTAAGCATAGTATGAGGAAAGCTAAATGGAGCTTACTTATAGAAATTAACCTGAGACCACAGTGTGACTAGAGAATGCACTGACAGTTGCTAACACAAGGCTCAGTACCTCGGGCCCTACCATATCCAAAATATGTCCTTAACACTTGGCATGTTTACTTGTTGTTTGCCTATAGTACATCCTTCCATGTAATTTTTAAATATGTAGTCAACTTTATCAGTTTTCTCATAAGTGCTTTATAAGGCATGAATATAATTAGATTTTTGCCACTCTGAAGAATTTTTTTTTAAGTTAAAATACTAAAACAAGCATTTGTTTGAAGTTAAGTATGTGAAAAACACAGATGGTGACAATATTGGCAATTTATTATATTTTTTGACCAGTCTTACTAATTATTTAAGAATACTAACCAAAACAAAGTAAAATATATTTCACTGTAGCTTTACATCATCCATAAAAGACATGTTTTTTATAATAATGTTAAAGATGTTCCAAGAATATACAGTTCTTGAATGTCCATGAAATTATTCATTAAATATTCAAAATATTCATTCAAAAATTAACATAAATATTAACTACTTAGTAATCAGAAAATTACAGTCCTGATTTATGTCTGGTTGTCTTGTGTGATTATTTTTCACCAAAATCTAACCATTATCAAATGCCCAGCAATGATGGAATTACATTAATCATTAATGCATATTCTGTGTATGATGGTAGTTATTAAAATGATAAATATTGTAGTGACATAATTTTGGTGCGTATGTTATTTAACTAAATAGAGTGTATGATCGCTATGCTTTCAGACATACTTGCATATGTTAACACAATACTGTAGTAATGAAAAATAAAAATTTTAGGTATATTTTAAATTTTATGAATATTTCCTATTCATTTCTAATAACAAGAATCCACTTTAAGCAAAAACTATTTAATTCAGGGAACTAGGAGGCTTACATTTATTGAAAGAGCTTCATGAGTAGACTCTATTTCTCTCAGAACAACAAAGGAAACAGTCTTTCAAGGGAGAGTGTTGAATTAACAGAATTTCAGAGTTGAGTAATCAGGAAGCCATGCCAAGAGTACTGACACCAAGACCACATTAGTTTTTTTGGAAGTTTGGAAAGCCCAATCCTTAGCATTCCACTCTCTTATGCGTAGTAAGACACTTCAGAGTGAGCCATTCTGCAGTTATCTATACACAGACGTTAAATTTTTTGCTTCAGCTTCCATGACTTTACCTAATGTCTGCAATAACTTTTGTTTTAAATTTAAATATTCAAGCATTGCCATCATCATTAGTATTCACACAGCACTGATCTTACACAAATTAATGGAAATACAAATTCCTGTCTCTAATCCAGTAATCGCTTGACATTTTTTCTATCATTCTATAATTTATCCATAATTTTCTTTAAGGAATATGCTGAAAACTGTAATTTTGCTTATGAATTTTTGAGTATTAAAAATTCTGGAACTGAACAATCAAAGACTTTTTTCAACTATCATTGTATGGCCAACTGTATGCTTTCTAGGTTTTATGTCAGAAGTCAGATCTTGGCTTTTGCTAATTAAGCATACACTGTTCTATTTTATGTGTCATTGTTTTAAACAGTAAGGAGACTGTCATTTTGCTCTAGGTGATTGGCTTTCATTTAGAATATTTATGACTCAGATAAAAATGGAATATAAAGCCTATTTTGTAATTAAAATAATCCTGTATCAGAAGACTCAATCTTGAACCCATCTAGCACATAGCAGTTATAAACGTGTAGTACTTAGCAGTAATTCTAATACTATTGCTATTAATTTAGGACTACTTTTTAAAATAAAACTAAAAAGCTACATAAGTTATACTAAGCACTTAAAATGGTTTATCCTTCAAAGTAAAAACTTATGAGATATGCCATTAATATCTTAAATTTATTTACTGAAAAAGTCAGAATTTAATAAATAGTAGGACTTGGTTCTACAAACTACTTCTTAGTGCTTTGTTGATTTTCTATTGTTGTGTGACAAACTTCCCAAACTGGGTGACTTAAAACAACCCAATTTATTTTATTATATCACAATTTCTGTGGGTCAGGAGTCAGAAGGTTATCTAGGTATTTTGCTAAGAATCTCACATGGCTGAAATCAAGGTATGTGCTAGAATTCATTCTTTTGTGGAAACTAAAAAAAGTCCAGGTCCAATAAAGTGTTTGTAGAATTCATTTCCTTGCATCTTCAGAACTGAGGGCCCCCGTTTCTTATTGATTGTTGGCAGAAAGCTTGGCAGGTGGGTTTTACAACATGGCTGCTTACTTCTTCCAGGGCACTTAGGTAGAGAATTGCTAGAGCCAATGAGCTAGAAATGTGAGTTCTTATATAATGTAACATAATTTCTCCAACTTTGCCATATTTTATTCATTAAAAGCAAATCAGAGGACATAACCACAACCAAGTACTTGGAGGGGGCTTTTTATAAAGGGATGTAAACACCAGCAGCGAGACGTTATGGAGGGCCACTCTGGTGTTGATTGCCACAGTCTATCCTAAAGCTCCCAGTGATTCTTATCCCTCCTAAATGAAAAATATATTCACCATCCCATGTCCTAGATCCAAAACAGTCTTATAATGAGTTGATTACAGTGTTTGTTCAACCTACAGGATCTAAATTATGTGTATATTTGGATGAGGTTCCTTAGGTGTAGTTCCTTTAAAATTATGTTGATCTGTAAAACTGAAGAAACTGGTTATCTCCTCGTCCCCATTACATGCAATATACAGTGGTGCGACAAGTAAAAGATGATAGCTATAAGCATTGCCATCCATAAATGGGAGTCACAAAGGAGTCAGTGGTCTGTAGCAGTTTTGAAACCTATCTGGGCAAATGTTGGCTGTTTCCTTGATTAGGTTTCAGTACCTAGGAAGAACTGTCCATGCCTCTCAGCTCTATCTCTGGGTCCTTGATCTTGTTCTCCAAGCCATTCTTCCTTTTTCATGAGATGTACCATTTACTTTATCAGCCAGCTTCATGTCAATTGACTTTTGAGACTTTGGCAATCTTCTTTCTGTTGAACTTTTTGCTTCTTTTAGTCCAAGTTGGCAGTTGTTGAAGAAATAAATTTCTCAAAAAACTTTGTAGGGCTCTTGTGGATTTCACAGGGGTTCATTCTACAAACTACACATATAGATCTTTTCAAAATAAGCTTTTCACTACCAGGGGATCCTGCTGAAATGGCTAGGAGACAACCCCATTAAGCTTCCTAGAGTCTCTATGGTTTATTTAGAAATTATGTGAGGCATAAGATTTAGGGTCTTCAAAGAGTCGGACACGACCGAGCATAAACACACACAGTCTTTTTAAAGAACACCTCCTATGACAGAATACTATGATCTTTTGACTGTAAATTTTAGGAAGATATTTTATAGTCAATCCTTGACTTTTTCTCTAGATCACACTTTTTAAATATTGATTGACAGCCAGTTCCCAGTAGTAGCATCCTTGCTACCTGGTAATGTTGAGAATTTTCATAAATATCAGGTCCAGTTTCCTTTTGCTTTAACAGTTCTTTCCTCAATTGACCTCTATCCTCTAACATTTTACAATAATCAGTAACAAGAAATCAGTAGGCATTCAGTACTTTTCTTCCAAGTCCCTTTGACTGCATATGCAAGTTCATCACTTAAAATTCTGCTTTCTGTATCTATCTCATGAGATAATTTTGTGAAACTTTCTGTCACTGAATAAAAATAATATTTTTAAAATCATATTCACATTTGTATATTTTTAAAATTTATTTATTTTAATTTGAGATTAATTACTTTACAATATTGTATTGGTTTTGCCATGCATCAACAATAATCTTTTGTATTCTAGTTTCCAATAACATCAAATGCTTTTGAACTGTCACTCTTAGCATCCTAATAATCTGTTCAAAACAATTTAGGATTTCTCTATGAAACTGTTCAGAATTTCTCCAGCCTCTACACACTGCTTACTTCCAAATTTACTCCCATATTCTTAGGTATTTAATATAGTAGCACCCTACTTTGAGGTATTAAAATCTGTATTATTATCTATTTACTCCTTAACAAATTGTCAGAGTCTTAATGGTTAAAGGATGCACATTTATTACCTCACAGTTTCTATGTGTAAAAAACTGGAGTTTACTTACTGAGGTCTTCTGGAGAAGGCTTCCCAAAGCTATAACTAAGGTTTCAGCCAGGATGTATTCTCATCTGGAGGCTCAAATGGGGAAGAATTCACTTGTAAGCACAATAAGGTTGCTGGCAGAACTCATTTCCTTATGTTTGTAGGACTGAGGTTCCAGCTTCTTGCTAGGTGCCAGCTAGAAGTCTATCTCAGCTTCTAGAGGCTATCCTTAAAATCCTTGTCAAATGCATTTCCCAAGCTGACTGCTAATCTACTTAAACCAAACAGGGGGAGAGTCCCTGAGCAGTCTCTCAGCAGTCTCTCTGCTAAGCCTGTGGAGTCTTATGTAACAAAATTATGGAAGTGATATCTACCCCCATCATCTCTGTCATGTTCCACTGGTTAAGAGTAAGTCATAGGTCATACCACACTCAAGGGAAGGGTATAGACAACAGGACACAGAATCATGAATGGTCATCCTAGAAGTCTGCCCATTGTAGCTAGAAACACCAAGGTGTTACATTCCAAAACTAGACTTACTAAAATGATATTTTTAAAAATCTGTGAAATGTATTTCTTCTTCAAAATGCTTTAGTGACAAGAATTGCTATGACCGTGAACTTCCAGATGTTCAAGTTGGTTTTAGAAAAGGCAGAGGAACCAGAGATCAAATTGCCAACATCTGCTGGATCATTGAAAAACCAAGAGAGCTCCAGAAAAACATCTATTTCTGCTTTATTGACTTTGCCAAAGCTTTTGACTGTGTGGGTCACAATAAACTGGAAAATTCTGAAAGATGGGAATACCAGACCACCTGTCCTGCCTCTTGAGAAACTTATATGCAGGTCAGGAAGCAACAGTTAGAAGTGGACATGGAACAACAGACTGGTTCCAAATAGGAAAAGGAGTACGTCAAGGCTGTATATTGTCACCCTGCTTACTTAACTTCTATGTAGAGTACATCATGAGAAACACTGGGCTGGAAGAAGCACAAGCTGGAATCAAGATTGCTGGGAGAAATATCAATAACCTCAGGTATGCAGATGACACCACCCTTATGGCAGAAAGTGAAGAGGAATGAAAAAGCCTCTTGATGAAAGTAAAAGAGGAGAGTGAAAAAGTTGGCTTAAAGCTCAACATTCAGAAAATGAAGATCATGCCATCTGTTCCCATCACTTCATGGGAAATAGATGGGGAAACAGTGGAAACACTGTCAGACTTTAATTTTGGGGGCTCCAAAATGGACACAGGGAGGCCTGGCATGCTGTAATTCATGGGGTCACAAAGAGTTGGAGACGACTGAACCCATGTAATGATGATAGAGTAATGATGAAGCTTCTAAAAACTTAAAACCTACTCCTTAATACATTTATAGAGTGGTACTGATATTGATTAGAGAAAGCAATGGCAACCCACTCCAGTACTCTTGCCTGGAAAACCCATGGATGGAGGAGCCTGGTGGGCTGCAGTCCATGGGGTCGCTAAGAGTCGGACATGACTAAGTGACTTCACTTTCACTTTTCACTTTCATGCATTGAAGAAGGAAATGGCAACCCACTCCAGTGTTCTTGCCTAGAGAATCCCAGGGATGGGGGAGCCTGGTAGGCTGCTGTCTATGGGGTCTCACAGAGTTGGACACGACTGCGGTGACTTTGCAGCAGCAGCAGCAACAGCAACTGATATTGATCATAGTTTCTCAAATGAAAACAAAAAATAGTATATATTCGCTTAATGAAAAAGATCAGTTTTCATTCCAATCTCAAAGAAAGGCAATTCTAAAGAATATTCAAACTACTGCACAATTGCACTCATCTCACATGCTAGCAAAGTAATGCTGAAAATTCTCCAAGACAGAGTTCAACATTACGTGAACTGTGAACCTCCAGGTATTCAAGCTGGATTTAGAAAAGCAGAGGAACCAGAGATCAAATTGCCAACATCTGTTGGATCATAGAAAAAGTGAGAGAGTTCCAGAAAAACATGTGCTTTTGATTTATTGGAGCTTCCCTTGTGGCTCAGATGGTAAAGTGTCTGCCTGCAATGCAGGAGACCCAGGTTCAATCCCTGGGTCAGGAAGATCCCCTGGAGAAGGAAATGACAACCCACTCCAGTACTCTTGCCTGGAAAATTCCATGGACAGAGGAGCCTGGTAGTCTATAGTCCATGAGGTTGCAAAGAACCAGACACGACTGAGTGACTTCATTTCACTTTTACTTTATTGACTACACCAAAGCCTTTGACTGTGTGGATCACAACAAACTGGAAAATTCTACAAAAGATGGAAATGCCAGAACCCATGGCCTGCCTCCTGAGAAATCTTTATGCAGGTCAAGAAGCAAGAGTTAGAACTGGACATGGAACAACAGACTGGTTCCAAATTGGGAAAGGAGTACGTCAAGGCTGTATATTGTCACCCTGCTTATTTAGCTTATATGCAGAATACATCATGCGAAATGCCAGACTCGATGAAGCAGAAGCTGGAATCAAGATTGCCGGGAGAAATATCAATAACCTCGGATATACAAATGATGCCACCCTTATGGTGTAAAGTGAAGAAGAACTAAAGAGCCTCTTGAAACTGAAAAAGGAGAGGGAAAAGTTGACTTACAACTCAACATTCAGAAAAGTAAGATCATGGCATCTAGTCCCATCATTTCATGGCAGATAGATTGGGAAATAGTGGAAACATTCAGACTTTACTTTTAGAGGCTCCAAAATCACTGCAGATGGTGACTGAAGCCATGAAATTAAAAGATGCTTGCTTCTTGGAAGAAAAGCTATGACTAACCTAGACAACATATTAAAAAGCAGAGAAATTACTTTACCAACAAAGGTCCATTTGGTCAAAGCTATGGTTTTATGAGTAGTCATGCATGGATGTGAGCTGGACTATAAAGAAATCTGAGCACTGAAGAATTGGTGCTTTTGAACTGTGGTGTTGGAGAAGACTCTTGAGAGTTCCTTGGACTGCAAGGAGATTCAACCAGTCAATCCTGAAGGAAATTAGTCCTGAATATTCATTGGAAGAACTGATGCTGAAGCTGAAACTCCAATACTTTGGCTATCTTACCCAAAGAACTGACTCATTGGAAAAGATCCTGATGCTGAGAAAGATTGAAGATGGGTAGAGGATCTTCCTCCACAGAGGATGCGACGATTGTACGGCATCATCAATGTGATGTACATGAGTTTGAGTAGACTCCCGGAGTTGGTGATGGACAGGGAAGCCTGGCTTGCTGCAGTCCATGGGGTCTCAAAGTCGAACATGACTGAGAGATGGAAGTGAAAAGATGATTACTAGTATAATTTATATATATATATAACTTAAAATGGCAGGCTGTTACAAATATTATCAAAATTATTTAAAATGAATTAAAAAAAAAAGAATGTCTCAAGTTCTACAAAGTTAGAATCTATAGTAAAATAGACTAATTATGTTCTTAAGCATGAAACACAATAGTAAGCCCATTGATACTCAGTTATTTAAATGAATCTCCCCTTTCTTGTAGCTTTGATTTTTTGCACTTAATTTTCAGTGCATTTTAGAGAGCAATTATTATAGCAAATAAAACTTTCAAGTATATAATACCCACAATTGCATCTGTCTGTTTTCACAAAGGTAAAATCTAATTCAATGTACATTTCTCTCTCAAAGGTATTATTTTTAATTGAGTCTTGCAAATGGATTTAATCAGCATAGTTTTTATTTATTCTCAGAGTGTTGTATTTCAATCATTATAGAATGTAGGCTTTGTTTTGAATTTAAAATTCATTTTACTGTGAAGTAAAGTCTTGCATACAAATACCCACACCAGCAGCAGCATTGTAACCCCACCATTATTACTCTAGAAGCAAGAAAAGGAAAAGAAACTTAAAAAAGTATACAATCCTAAATGGAAAAGCAAATCTCAAAATAAATAGGCAAAAATTCAGTGTGTGTCTTTCTTTTCTTCACAAGGTGAAATATTTTTCTTATAATTTTAAACATGCTAATTAACTTAGAATCAAATGTCCAATAATTTGGCACAAAATAAAAGTAATTAATCATATCAGGAGGTAGCAACAAAATAATAGATTCCAAAAGAAAGGCCAGAAATGAAGGTTTTTTTTTGGAAGTGAAGTTTTAATACACATCGGACAGTAATTTGAAGTAGAGGATTTATGTTGCAAAAATATAAATGTTTGGCAAAGTGGAACTGTTCATTATTTTTCATACAAAGTTAAAAGCACATTGTATTTCCTTCCTGACCGCTTCCCGAGCCCTCATCTTTCAAAAAAAAAAAAAACAAGCTTCATCTAAATTATTTCATTTGATGGGCTGTCATTTATAACTTTATTGCTACTTCTGTCTCAGGTATTCCTTTTGGGAAAAATGTATGTATTTGTTATGTACTCTAATGTATTGTCTATAAATTATAAGATAAAGTCAAACATGTATCTGTTGATACTTTTTAAGTTGACCTGTCTTTATACTTAGAAATGTCTCTTAATGGTAGTCTTCCCTCATGGCTCAGATGGTAAAAAATCTGCCTCCAATACAGGAGACCTGGGTTAAGTCCCTAGGTTGGGAAGATCCCCTGGAGAAGGATATGGCAGCCCACTTCAGTATTCTTGCCTAAAGAATCCCATGGACAGAGGAGCCTGGCAGGTTGTAGTCCATAGGGTTGCATAGTCAGACACGACTGAGTGACTATCACACAAAAAATAGTTAAACTTTTAGGAATCATCAGTATGTAGACTTAGATAATTATTATTTAGTGCAAAAAGCCTGGGAAATTTTTCTAAGTTTCTCAATAAAATGTATTTGCTCAACTGAATCTTTTCTAACCTTTGAATAAAAAATGTAATCCTAGGGATTATTTTCCTATCAATTTGCAAAACTTACTATAAAATGTAATTATTTAAATTAGAATAGTTAATGCATTTTTACATTTTAGCAAAATATCTGTTAATTATAGACTATTTAATAGGCAGAAGATTATATGGAATAAAATTTTTAAAAGTTGTCCATAATCATCCCCGACAAGTACTTTTGTTAATTTCTTGTATAATTTCTTATATTTCCCTATGAATATTCTGTATCCATAGTCTGTAGTAGTATTGTCCAATAGAAATGTAAAGCCTGCCAAATCTGTAATTTTTAATTTTCTGGTACATTAATATATGTACAAGGAGATGGTTGAAATAAATTTTAATAATACATTTACCTGATATGTTAAAATTATATAGTATGGCTGATAGTTAATTTTATGTCAACCTGGCTGGATCATGGTGCTCAAATGTTTGCTCAAACAGTATTCTAGATATTTCTGTGAGGTTTTCTTTTTTTTTTTTAAATCAGATTAAGATATAAATAAATGGCTTTGAAAAAAGCAGATTGCTCTCCATGATATAGGCCTCATCCAATAACTTTAAAGCCTGAATAAATTAAAAGACTAATCTCTGAGCAAGAAGGAATTCTGCCAGCAGACAGCCTTCAACATTGAAATTCAATTATAAGCTCTTCCCTGAATCTCTGTCTTGATGGCAGCTTTTGGATTTCTCCCCTCCATAATTTCATTAGCCAGTGTTTCTCACTTTTGAACTATAAACAATTTTACAGTCAGGCTCTGTTTATACGAATGGTTATTCTTACCCAGACTGATTTCTCCAAGATGAAGTTTTGGGGAAAAGAGTCAAATTTTTAATTCTAGTTGTGTGTATTAAAAATGAATATCAATGGCCATGTTCCTGTATACTTGCTACATAATGGGTTACAGAATATCATTCAATTATTATATTTATTTATAGTAACTATTTTAAAATTTAAAGGATTCAGGCTAATATAAACTATGAGAAATTTTTTGAAAGCAATGGGTTTTCAATTAACTTGTAACATGTTAGTAGATGAGTTAGAAAACTTTGCCAGAGCTATCTTAGATATTAGTGTATATAACAATTACCTGGAGGGGGTGTAAAACAGATTCCAGGTGTCTACCCACCAAAATTTCACCCAATAGGGAGGTAGGACTCACGATACAGATGGTCTGTTAACCCCTACTGTATTAAACTTACAACCTGATGCTTACTCAAACTGTTAACAAGAAAATCAGTTTTCACTTCTCATGACTTGTAAATACTACTAGGTCAGCCATGACATTTACTCTGGGGCTAAATAGAGATTTTTTTGCTTTTGCATGTTTTTCCCAATGTTTTATTTTGTGGCCTTAAAATGAAGCCTAACTTTAAGTAGTGGTAATGGCTTATGTAAAAACCATAATTTACCACTTAGATATACAGAATAATTAATAAAAATCTATAAAAAGCTTAATAATTATTTCAACTAATTGACTTTCATTTTCATCACCTTGAGAATTACTTGAAGATTATTGATCTATTTTAAATACCTGAAGATAATTGGTCAGAATATATCAAAATCAGTAGTTGCTAAACTCAATGTTCTTATGAGTTTTCCTGATGGCTCAGTAGTAAACAATCTCCCTGCCAATGCAGGAAACACAGGCTTGATCCCTGGGTCAGAAAGATCCTCTGAAGAAGGAAATGGCTACTCATTCCAGTATTCTTGCCTAGAAAATTCCATAGAAAGGAGTCTGGTGGTCTATAGTCCATGGAGTTGCAAAGAATCAGACACCACTTATGACTAAACAATAACAAATGAGTTTTATGTGCCAGAGAAACTTTTTCAATATCCAAGAATAGACAATTAATTAGTAGAAGATCTAGGAAGCTGAGCACTATTAACTGTGAAAGAAAGTGAAAATCACACAGTCATGTCCAACTCTTTGCGACCTCGTGGACTATACAGTCCATGGAAGTCTACAGACCAGAATAATCGAGTGGGTAGCCTTTCCCTTCTCCAGGGGATCTTCCCAACCCAGCGATCGAATCCATGTTTCCCACATTGCAGGCAGATTCTTTACCAGCTGAGCCACGAGGGAAGCCCAGGAATACTGGAGTGGGTAGCCTACCCCTTCTCCAGAAGATCTTCCCAACCCAGGAATTGAACTGGGGTCTCCTGCATTGCAGGCAGATTCTTTACCAGCTGAGCTATCAGGGAAGCCTTAAGTATTAACTAAGCACCAAAATATTATTTTTATGTTCCCCCCTCCCTTTATCTAATTTCAAAGTTATTTATATTTTCTATGCCCAAATTATTAGTGTAAGTTAAAAATGAGTCATATTTCTTACAAACTGTTCATAGTTTATGATATCTTCCATGCATGCTAAACTTTTGAGCAAAAATTGTCTTGTTTTAAACTCTTGGTATTTTCATTGGAAATTTCTTTGCAGGCTTTATATGGCTTTTCAAGTACCTCTAAGGATTTATTAAACATAAAGACTGCAATTATTAAGTATGTTTTTATGTCTTCTCAGTATTTCCTTACACAGATAAATTTTAGGGCCTGGCTAAAATGTCTCAAAATCTCCTCCAGCATGATTCTTGGTTGATCTTTTATCTGAAATGCTTTTTATAAGATAACCTCATTTTTATCTAGTCCTCTATGCATCATTCTTCTACTTTAATTATCTGTTCATCCAATTTTTCTACACTAATTAGTACCACTGAATGCTTTGTTTAATGATTGCTTTTTGAAAACAGTATCCTATGCAGGGTAACTGTTTCTAACAAGAAGTGAGAAAGAATCCCTACTAAAGTATTACAATTCTGAGTGGGAAAAAAAGGGAAATAGTTATTTTTTACAAAGATCATTTTAAAATACTTGGTTAAAAACTATTTTTGACTCAGACCAGTTAAGGAACTCTGATCTAAATGATGAAATGGCATAATTTCTCAGTCACAGAATGGCTTCTCAACTTCATAACACATAAAATATTTAAACATGTGTCAAAAAAGATTTTCCAGTGTCAAAATAACCAATTTTATCCTGCTCTATTACTAAAACTTCCAGTGTGTGTGTGTGTGTGTGTGTGTGTGTGTGCGCTTAATGTATCTTAGTCTAGGGAAATATAGATGCATTTAATTAAACAGTATTTTTTCACCAGAAATAAAAGAGTACAAAATGGATACAATTTGTCAGTTATAGCATAAATGTAATCAGGATATAGAGGGAATAGTACTAGAAGATGAATCTAAAAATATAAGTTTACAATGATTCATGTAATTAAATATCAAGAATTTAGGATAAGTTTCAGCTGTCACTGGGAAATATTTAAAACTTTTAAGTCAGAAAAGTGACATTATTAGAATTGAGTTTTCAAAATTATAATTCTGAAAATGGCATATAATTCATAAGGAGAGTCTAAAAAGATGGAGATAAATTAATAGATATTAGTACAAGAAAGCATGATGGGCTGAATAGAGGTTTCAATCTTCAGTTTGGAAAGACAATAACAAAATGGGAATATATTTCATATGCAGAAACATTAGAACAGGGTTTCCAAATATTGATATGGTGAAGGAATGAGAGAAAAAAAAATACAACAACAGCAACAAGTCACTACCATTCATTGCTTTAGAAGAAATGTAAACAGTGACTTACAGGAGGCCTTTAGATTTGGAAATTGAATGGCTAATGCCAATAGATGTGATGTCATAAAAAATAATCATAACTCTGAATTTTTCAGAAACTTTTGAGACTTACTCCATTTCCTATCTAAACAAACCATAAACTTCTGGCATGAGATTTAATTCCCTCTGAGAATGGATTCCTCCACCACACAAGAGACCACATGTTAAACCACAGTAGATTTTTTTAACAGTAGAGGTAGGTGCTTGTGGTGGTAACCTGATCCATGTAACCTGATCCATGTAGACACTGAACAATTTATCTCCTGACCATTCTCTCTTCTCCTTTACTCATGTTGCCCAGATGTGAAGTAATGGATATCTGTTGATATATTTGATAGGAGAAACTCATTTTATATAGTCCAGCAGCTCCTTTATTCTTTGGGAATCAGGCTACATATATGAAATCATTCTCTTTGATCCTACACACTATAAAATTGGTTCTTTGTGACCTCTAGTTTGATAGCTAAGTCTATATAATCCTGAACTTTAGTATTAGGATCCCAAGGCTGTAGTTTAAAACTTAGCTCTTTTTCATATTTCAGTTCATTACTATTATAATAATATTATAGCTTTTCACCCATTCAGTAAGTATGCAAGCATGTACAATGTGCCAGTATGTTCTAGAAATGGAAGATACAAAAGTTAACTTAATAGCCAAAGAACACTTTAACACGGATCTTACTTGATTTGTGTTAAAGGAGATAGGTTAGCTCATATTTACCATCTTCTTTGTTTCATTTCTCAATTGTTTCAGCTTTTGATTGAGGGAAAAATGTGTTATTTATTAATCTTATCCTCAATGCCACTCCTCCTCCAAATCATCTTGGTTTCAACCACTTCCCTAAATTTTATTTCCATTGCCATGTTTTAATTGTTTCTTCTACCCTCTCTATTTAACCTTCAAGTCTAATTTACATGCCATGACCTTAATCCTGGTAGCTCTACGCGCTCTGTGCAGTCCATCGCAGCTGCTGCAAGGTCAGGGGCTGCAGCCAAGAAGAGCAACCCCATGTCCAAGGAGTGGTGGCAGCGTGAATGCATGTGGGCCAAGAGTAGCTACTCCACGTTCAAGGTCAGGAGGGGCGACCTTGTCCAAGGTAAGGAGCAGCGGCTGCACTTTGCTGGAGCAGTCATGAAGAGATATCCCACATCCAAGGTAAGAGAAACCCAAGTAAGACGGTAGGTGTTGCAACAGGGCATCAGAGTGCAGACACACTGAAACCATCATCACAGAAAAGTAGCCAGTCTTATTACATGGACCACAGCCTTGTCTAACTCAATGAAACTAAGCCATGCTGTGTGGGGCCACCCAAGATGGACAGGTCATGGTGGAGAGCTCTGACAGAATGTGGTCCACTGGAGAAGGGAATGGCAAAAAACTTCAGTATTCTTGCATTGAGACCCCATGAACAGTATGAAAAGGCAAAATAATAGGATACTGAAAGAGGAACTCCCCAGGTTGGTAGGTGCCCAATATACTGCACGAGATCAGTAGAGAAATAACTCCAGAAAGAATGAAGGGAAGGAGCCAATGCAAAAACAAAACCCTGTTGTGGATGTGACTGGTGATAAGGTCCGATATTGTAAAGAGCAATATTGCATAGGAACCTGAAATGTCAGGTCCATGAATCAAGGCAAATTGGAAGTGGTCAAACAAGAGATGGCAAGAGTGAATGTCAACATTCTAGGAATCAGCAAACTAAAATGGACTAGAATGGGTGAATTTAACTCAAATGACCATTATATCTACTGCTGTGGGCAGGAATCCCTTAGAAGAAATGGAGTAGCCCTCATAGTCAACAGAAGAGTCTGAAATGCAGTACTTGGATGCAGTCTTAAAAATGACAGAATGGTCTCTGTTTCCAAGGCAAACCATTCAATATCACTGTGATCCAAGCCTATGCCCCAACCAGTAATGCTGAAAAACCTGAAGTTGAACGGTTCTAGGAAGACCTAGAAGACCTTTTAGAGCTAACACCCAAAAATCATGTCCTTTTCATTATACGGGACTGGAATGCAAAAGTAGGAAGTCAAGAAACACCTGGAGTAACAGGAAAATTTGGCCTTGGAGTACGGAATGAAGCAGGGCAAAAGCTAATAGAGTTTTGCAAAGAAAACACAATGGTCATAGCAAACACCCTCTTCCAACAACACAAGAGAAGACTCTACACATGGACATCACCAGATGGTCAACACCGAAATCAGACTGATTATATTCTTTGTAGCCAAAGATGGAGAAGCTCTATACAGTCAGCAAAAACAGGACCGGGAGCTGACTGTGGCTCAGCTCATGAACTCCTTATTGCCAAATTCAGACTTTAATTGAAGAAAGTAGGGAAAAACACTAGACCATTCAGGTATGATCTAAATCAAATCCCTTAGGATTATATAGTGGAAGTGAGAAATAGATTTAAGGGGCTAGATCTGATAGAGAGAGTACCTGATGAACTATGGACCGAGATTCATGACATTATACCAGAGACAGGGATCAAGACCATTTCCATGGAAAAGAAATGCAAAAAAGCAAAATGGCTGTCTGAGAAAGTCTTACAAATAGCTGTAAAAAGAAGAGAAGTGAAAAGCAAAGGAGAAAATGAAAGATATTCCCATTTGAATGCAGACTTCCAAAGAATACCAAGGAGAGATAAGAAAGCTTTCCTCAGCGATCAATGCAAAGAAATAGAGGAAAACAACACAATGGGAAATACTAGAGATCTCTTCAAGAAACTTAGAGATACCAAAGGAACATTTCATGCAAAGATGAGCTTGATAAAGGACAGAAATTTTATGGACCTAACAGAAGCAGAATATATTAAGAAGAGGTGGCAAGAATACACAGAAGAACTGTACAAAAATAACCCAGATAATCATGATGATGTTATCACTCACCTTGAGCCAGACATCCTGGAATGTGAAGTCAAGTGGGCCTTAGAAGACATCACTACGAACAAAGCTAGTGGAGGTGATGGAATTTCAGTTGAGCTATTTCAAAACCTGAAAGATGATTCTGTGAAAGTGCTGCACTCAATATGCCAGCAAATTTGGAAAACTCAGCAGTGGCCACAGGACTGGAACAAGTCAGTTTTCATTCCAATGCCAAAGAAAGTCAATGCCACGTAATGCTCAAACTACTGCAAAATTGCACTAATCTCACACGCTAGTAAAGTAATGCTCAAAATTCTCCAAGCCAGGCATCAGCAATACGTGAACCATGAACTTCCAGATGTTCAAGCTGGTGTTAGAAAAGGCAGAGAAACAAGAGATCCAATTGCCAATATCTGCTGGATCATGGAAAAAGCAAGAGAATTCCAGAAAAGCCTCTATTTCTGCTTTATGAACTATGCCAAAGCCTTTGACTGTGTGGATCACAATAAACTGTGGAAAATTCTGAAAGAGATGGGAATACCAGGCCACCTGACCTGCCTCTTGAGAAAACTATATGCAGGTCAGGAAGCGACAGTTAGAACTGGACATGGAGCAACAGACTGGTTACAAATAGGAAAAGGAGTATGTCATGGCTGTATATTGTCACCCTGCTTATTTAACTTATATGCAGAGTACATAATGAGAAATACTGGGCTGGAAGAAGCACAAGCTGGGATCAAGAAATATTGGAGAAATATCAATAACCTCAGATACCCAGATGACACAAACCTTATGGCCAAAAGTGAAGATGAGCTAAAAAGCCTCTTGATGAAAGTGAAAGAGGAGAGTGAAAAAGTTGGCTTAAAGCTCAACATTCAGAAAACTAACATCATGGCATTCAGTCCCATCACTTCATGGGAAATAGATGGGGAAACAGTGGAAACAGTGGCTGACTTTATTTTTTGGGGCTCCAAAATCACTGCAGATAATGATTGCAGCCATGAAATTAAAAGACGCTTACTCCTTGGAAGGAAAGTTATGACCAACCTAGATAGCATATTAAAAAGCAGAGATATTACTTTGCCAACAAAGGTCCATGTAGTCAAGGCTATGGTTTTTCCAGTGGTCCTGTATGGATGTGAGAGTGGGACTGTGAAGAATGTTGAGCACTGAAGAATTGATGCTTTTGAACTGTGGTGTTGGAGACGACCCTTGAGAGCCCCTTGGACTGAAAGGAGATCCAACCAGGCCATCCTAAAGGAGATCAGTCCTGGGTGTCCATTGGATGATGCTGAGGCTGAAACTCCAATACTTTGGCCACCTGATGCAAAGAGTTGACTCATTGGAAAAGACCCTGATGCTGGGAGGGATTGGGGGCAGGAGGAGAAGGGGATGGCAGTGGATAAGATGGCTGGATGGCATCACCGACTCGATTCACATGAGACTGAACGAACTCCGAGAGCTGATGATGGACAAGGAGCCCTAGTTGTTGCAGTTCATGGGCTCCCAAAGAGTCGGACACGACTGAGCAACTGAACTGAACCTTAATCCTTGTCACTATCAATGAAACTATATTATCTTATCTATGCTAATCTGAAAGGCTGTATGTTAACTTATTTTCACTCTGTGTTTTATATAATATATAATTTAGATAGTTGACATGTAAATGATATCTTATTATGGAAAATTTGAATATATACAAAATTGGCTATGTACATATCCATGGTAATATACTAGTATATTAAATATATTAATGTTAAGAAAATCTGTATGATCAATACTCAGCTTCAGCAATTATTAGTTCAAAATCAATCTGTTTTATTCAAACCTTCCATAACTTTCAAAAAATATTATCTTGAAACAAATTACAGATACCTTACCATCTAATTAGTACATATTTTGTTATTTATTTCTAAAGGATAGTAAATTTAAGACACATATCCACAATATCATTATAATTCCCCTGAAAGAAACAGAAGTTTCTTAATATTTTCAATTATGCAATAAATTCGGAGATGGTTGGATGGTATCACCCACTCAATGGACACAAGGTTGAGCAATCTCTGGGTGTTGATGATGGACAGGGAAGCCTGATGTGCTGCAGTCCATGGGGCCACAAAAAGTTGAACATAACTGAGTGACTGAACTAAACTGATTGATTTAAGAAATATTGTAATGTTCAAAATTTCAATTGTCTCATGTGTGTCTTGTGATTATTGTTGTTTTAAATTTTAGTAAATCTTAATCCAAATAAATCTACCCTATGACTGCTTGATATGTGTTTTAAATTTCCCAAATCTATAGGTTTTCACTGTATCTATTTTTTCTTTGCAAGCTATTTGCTAAAGAAAGGGGGTCATTTGTAGAGTGTCTTATCTTAAGAATTTCACTGGTTTTTCTTCTCCCCTTGTCCCTGCCCATATGCCAAGGTGTTACTTGGAATATTGCTCTGATTTCTGTAATCTTTATAAATTGTACTTGAATACAGAGGCTTGATTTAGCTTATGTTAATTTTTGGGTAATTCCACTTCATAAATGGCCATTCTTCCATCAATAGATGTACTATGTCTACTTTCTTATGTTGAGTGATAGCAGTTGCTAAAGACCAGCACCCTGATTCATTAATGTATGTGCTTTACAAATTGTAATTCTAACACCACTTCTCCATTTACTACTTGAAATGCCACTCTTCATGTACTTGTAGGTTATCCGATAGTTTCAAAAGCAAAATAAATGTTTTTTTGGTTTTCTTTTTTACCTTTTTACTGGTTTTCAAAACAATTTCTTCATTAACATGTCTGGTAATGACCAAACTAGATTTGTTTGTTCATCATAAAATCATGGATTACTAGTATGTGATGTTTTAATTTTTTGCATTTATTACAAAGATTTGCACAGTATTTCCTCCTTGACTAATGAAAATCTTATAAGATTGGCTCCTCAGTAATTTTTATCTGATCCTGTTGGTGATTGTTTCATCCTCATAATCTAGTGTGAGAATATGTTACAAATTTATCTTCCACAATTCCCAATTCACTTTTGTGAGGAATTGTGTTTCAAGACAACATTATATACATTACATGATTCATTGCTATTGAAAGTATAATTCTTTTAAATTTTTTATTGGAGGGTAATTGCATTACAATATTGTGCCAGTTTTTGCCATAAATCAAGATGAATCAGCCACAGGTGTACATATATATTAAATCTATCATTCTTACATGATGTAGGTAAATGTATATGGTATGTTATTTACTGCTTATCTAATAAGGGTCATATATATGCTTCTAGTGGATAAGGAAATGGCAACCCATTCCAGTATTCCTGCCTGGAGAATCCCATGGACAGAGGAGCCTGGCAGGCTGCAGTCCATGGGCTCACAAAGAGTCAGACAGGACTTGGTGACTGAACAACAATGTGCATATAGGGACTTCCTAGGTGGCGGTGGTGGTAGAAAGTGTCGTGTTGAAAGTGTCATTTGTGCCTGACATCGGTCGTATAGTTTATATCTGTGTTTAGTTATAGTTTACAGTGATAGTTTATAGTCGTATTGCTTATAGTTTTAGAAGATGAATGAAGAAATTATGAATAAATATATTTAACTTTATATAAATAAAACAGATGAAAATATACACCCAGAAAGTGGTATACTCTACAGAGAAGGAGCATTCCAAGATATTTCAAAACTCAGTGATTTAGTTGTACATTCCTATTGAATATTGTACCATGGTCAGTAAACAAAATAAAAATGTAAAATAAATCTTAAATTATTTGCAATTATGTGTATTATTAAACATATCGTTCTGAGAGTATTAGTTCAGTTCAGTCGCTCAGTTGTGTCTCTTTGCGACCCCATGGACTGCAGCATGCCAGGCCTCCCTGTCCATCACCAACTCTCAAAGTTTATTCAAACTAATGTCCATTGAGGATGTGATGGTTGGATGTGTTCCAACCATCACATCCTCTGTCGTCCCCTTCTCCTCCTGCCTTCAATCTTTCTCAGCATCAGTGTCTTTTCCAATGAGTCAGCTCTTTGCATCAGGTGGCCATAGTATTGGAATTTCAGCTTCAACATCAGTCCTTCCAATGAACATTCAGGACTGATTTCCTTTAGGATGGAGTGAGAGTATTAAATGTGAATAAACTGAGATACAAGGAATATACTAATGTATTCTGCCAAGTGTTATTAAAAATTGGGGATTTAAGCATGGAAGAAAGAATTATAAATTTTAAGAAAGAATCTAAAAATTATTTGTTGTAAATAGTTATTGGAAAATTATACATTTCAGTAGAGATTCATGATTTATTTTAATTCTACCTATTTATAGCTATATTTTGTTGTTGTTCAGTCTCTAATTCTTGTCTGACTCCTTGCAACCCCATGGACTTCAACACACCAGCCTTCCGTATCCTTCACTGTCTCCCAGAGTATGCTCAAATTCATGACCACTGATTTGGTGATACTGTCAACCATCTCATCCTCTGCTGTCCTCTTTTCCTTTTGCATTCAATCTTTCCTGGCATCAGGGTCTTTTCCAATGAGTCATCTGTTTATATCATGTGGCCTCTTTATATCATTGGAGCTTCAACATCAGTCCTTCCAATAAATATTCAACGTTGATTTCCTTTATCATTGACTAGTTTGATCTTGCAGTTGAAGGGACTTTCAAAGTCTTCTCTAACACCACAGTTCAAATGCATCAATGTTTTGGCACTCAGGTTTCTTTATGCTCCAATTCTCACATCTGTAAATGACTATTGGAAAAACCATAGATATGACTATATGGACTTTTATTGGCAAAGTAATGTTTCTGATTTTTAATACACTGTCTAGGTTTGTCATAGCTTTCCTTTCAAGGAGCAAGTGTCTTTTTAATTTCATGGTTGTAGTCACTGCCCATAATAATTTTGGAGCCCAAGAAAATGAACTATATCACTGTTTACACATTTTCCCATTCTATTTGCAATAAAGTGATGGGACCAGATGCCATAATCTTAGTTTTCTGAATGCTGAGTTTTAAATAAGTTTTTTTCACTCTTCTCTTTCACCCTCATCAAGAGGCTCTTTAGTTCCTCTTCACTTTCTGCCATTAGAGTGGTATCATCTATATATCTGAGGTTGTTGATATTTCTCCTGCAATCTTGATTCAGCCTGTGATTCATCCAATCTGACATTTCACATGATGTATTCTGCATATAAGTTAAATAAGCAGGGTGACAATATACAGCCTTGTTGAACTTGTTTCCCAATTTTGAACCAGTCTTTACTTTGTTGTTCAGTCGTTCAGTCATGTCTAACTCTTTGTGACCCCATGGACTGCAAATACACCATGCTTCCATGGCTTTTCTTGAACTTTACTTTCACCACCAGATACATCCACAACTATTGTTTCAACTGTGGCCCAGCCTCTTCATTATTTCTGGAAGTATTTCTCTTCTCAGTAGTATATTGTACACCTTCTGACCTGGGGGACTTATCTTCCAGTGTCATATCTTTTTGTCTTTTCATACTGTTTATGGAGCTCTCTTGCCTGGAATAACTGGAATGGTTTCCAATTCACTACTCCAATGGACCATGCTTTGTCAAAATGCTCCACTATGAACCACCCATCTTGAGTGGTCCTGTATGGCATGGCTAGTAGCTTGATTGACTTAGAGAACCCCCTTTACTATGACAAGGCTGTGATCCATGAAGGGGTAACAGCTATGTATGAAGCACAAATAGTCTATAACTCTACTATTCAAAAGGAAAGTTTTTTTGAAAAGAAATAATTCCATGTGAATTTGTTCTGATAGTCATTTCTTATTATTTTTTAATCTCCTTTCCTTTCTGACAGTCATTTTATTTGGAAATAACCTAGGGTCCTACCGTTGAAATAGATACCTAGAAGAAGAACAACTGTCTAATCAATGGAACTAAGTTAATATTAATTTCAAGAGACTAGATAAGAAATCATTTATTTTTTAAACTATATTTTCAAAATATGTCCATAATTTTGAAGAGGTTTTGAAGCTACATGAAAAATCATGTCACACACAAATAGCACATAATTTTTCCTCTAGTAATTACAACAATCTTTTAAAAATAGTAAAATGTACTGCTACTTTATAATTTTGAAATGCCATTATTGACATTTTATTATATCACAAGAGACTTTAGCAATTTTACATACCTGTTTCAACCTAAGCAATATCATTTCCTTCAGTTCAGTTCAGTTGCTCAGTCATGTCCAACTCTTTGCGACCCCATGAAACGCAGCATGCCATGCCTCCCTGTCCATCACCAACACTTGGAGTCCCCCTAAACAAAGTCCATTGAGTCGGTGATGCCATCCAACCATCTTATCCTCTGTTGTCCCCTTCTCCTCCTGCCCTCAACCTTTCTCAACATCAGGGTCTTTTCAAATGAGTCAGCTTTTCGCATCAGGTGGCCAAAGTATTGGAGTTTCAGCTTCAACATCAGTCCTTCCAATGAACACCCAGGAATGATCTCATTTAGAATGGACTGGTTGGATTTCCTTGAAGTCCAAAGGACTCTCAAGAGTCTTCTCCAACACCACAGTTCAAAAACATCGATTCTTCTGTGCTCAGCTTTCTTTATAGTCCAACTTGTCTTCTGTTTTGTTTGCTCTTTTATTTTTCTTTTTCCTTTTCCTTAGATTAGGCATCTTCTCTGCTAGATAATGTTAAAGAGCCACTGAAAGATATATTCCTTGCATTCTTACATGTCTAAAATATCATTGGCATATATTTGAGAGACAGGTTTTCTGATTATAAAAGTCAAATTTGGAAACAGTTTTCTTTTCTGAAATTTGAAGTCATTGATCACTATTGTCTACTATTGAGAAGTCTTATCATCATGTGTACCTTAAAATTTTATGTTTTATATGTTGTCTATAAGTTTTCCTCTAGTATATTTTAATCCTTCTGTCTGACAAAAAGTTATGAAAATACATTAAGAAGTGACTTGGAATGGTGTTTTCCCACTTTGATTTTCTATACAAGTTACATGATTTCAGATAATATTTTACTGTTCTAAAACTTTTTGTCATTTAGCTGTGGGAAATATTCTTAATGTATCCTTGTAAATCACTTTTTCACTTTTGATTTTTACAAATAATATTTCCTCTCTGATTGTTATCCTTAAATTACCTCTTTTCAAATGAATTCAAAACCTTATTTTATATGTCTGAGACTATTATAGATATTGTTAAAACTTTTTCTTCCTTCAATTTCCTTTTCTTTGTTTCAGGTTTGAGCTCCAAATTTAACATGGGGAAAAGTTCTTTCATTACATATTTATCAGTTCTGGTCTTTCCTCCCCCCTCCCCACCCCTCTTTGAGAAGCACTAAAATCAATTAGCAGAAACTCTGTGAATGACAAGTATTTTACTTGTAACAATTCACCAAAAAAAATTGGGTTCTTCTCCTTCTGAGAAGATAAGGATCTGGACATGTTATTAGGAGTCCTTTTTATTAATCCCTCACATGTTTTAGAGGTATGCTTTTCCCTGTCTTTTTCTATGGCTATTGTTTTAGATAATGAACCATATCTGCTCTTGGCCTTGGTTCTGTGACATGGAATGGCCCACTTCTAATTGTTCCCCCTGCTCTGTAGGTACTTAGTGTTTACTTCTTTTAGATTTGCTAACTTCCCCTTATTCTGTCTGTAAGTTGAGAACCTTCTAGACTTTCTAGTTTTTTTTCATTAAGTTCATACTTTTATTTATCCTCATTTTAAGTGAAATTAAGTGATGCTTACTCCTTGGAAGAAAAGTTATGACCAACCTAGATAGCATATTGAAGCAGAAACATTACTTTGCCAACAAGGGTCTGTCTAGTCAAGGCTATGGTTTTCCAGTGGTCATGTATGGATGTGAGAGTTGGATTGTGAAGAAAGCTGAGCACTGAAGAATTGATGCTTTTGAATTGTGGTGTTGGGGAAGACTCCTGAGAGTCCCTTGGACTGCAAGGAGATCCAACCAGTCCATTCTAAAGAAGATCAGCCCTGGGTGTTCTTTGGAAGGAATGATGCTAAAGCTGAAACTCCAGCACTTTGGCCACCTCATGCGAACAGTTGAACTCATTGGAAAAGACTCTGATGCTGGGAGGGATTAGGGGCAGGAGGAGAAGGGGACGACAGAGGATGAGATGGCTGGATGGCATCACCGACTCAATGGATGTGAGATTGAGTGAACTCCGGGAGGTGGTGATGGACAGGGAGGCCTGGCGTGCTGAGATTCATGGGGTCAGAGAGTCAGACACGACTGAGCAACTGAATTAAACTGAACTGAACTGAAGTAAGGAACAAAGGCAGACATATTAAATAGAGGTTCAATTGAGCACTTTTAACTGTTTTTTTTTTTTTTAATATAGTTCTTAGCTTTCTATTTCCTAATCTTATAATGTTTCTATGCATCTTAGAAATTTTTTGTGATTATAACCAATAATAAAAAAGAAATCTGAGAAAAGTCACTATGTATAATGTTATTACAGACTTTGTGGGGAGTTTTAAAACTAATTCACTCTACTAACTGATTCCATTAGCATTTGCTGTCTAAGAAAATGTGGGAAAGTCACTCACTTTCAGAGATGAAAGTGAAAGACTCATCTTTCAGAGATTTGTGTCCAACTCTTTCTGATCCCTTGGACTATACAGTCCATGATATCATCCAAGCTAGAATACTGGAATGGGTAGCTGTTCCCTTCTCCATGGGATCTTCCCAACCCAGGGATCAAACTCAGGATTCTGGCATTGCAGGCAGATTCTTTACCAGCTAAGCCACCAGGGAAGCACTTAGGGAAGCCTAAGAAAATACCTTAAAACTAAAATCTTAAACTAATAAACACTTTGTTGGCCCATGAATCTATAGGTGTATAATTCTGGGTGTATACTGGATACTCCTCTCGTCTGGGCTCAGCTCATTCTCTGGTATCTTAACAGAGAATTACTGAGTTGATAAAAAAAACCCTCTGATGCCTCTCTCCAGTGAATCCCTCATCCTTCATCAACTAGTCAGGGCTACTTTACCTCATAATTGAAGAGTTTGAGGTGCAATAGTGTATAAACTCCAATGAATAAACCAAAGCTATTCACCCATCTCACTTAAGCTGGCTTAAAACTCAACATTCAAAAAACTTAGATCATGGCATCTCGTTCCATAACTTCATGGCAAATAGATTGGGGAAACTATGTAAACCATGACAGACTATTTTTCTGGGCTCCAAAATCACTGTAGATGGTGACTGCAGCCATGAAATTAAATGATGCTTGCTCCTTGGAAGAAAAGCTATGACCAAACTAGACAGTGTATTAAAAGGAGAGACATTACTTTACTGCCAAAGTCCATCTAGTCATAGCTATGATTTTTCCAGTAGTTATATATGGATGTGAGAGTTGGAGCATAAAGAAGGATGAGTGCCAAAGAACTGATGCTTTTGAATTGTAGTTCTGGAGAAGACGCTCAAGAGTTCCTTGGACTGAAGGAGATGAAATCAGTCAATCCTAAAGGAAGTCAACCTAGAATATTCATTAGAAGGACTGGTACTGAAGCTGAAGCTCCAATACTTTGGCCACCTGATGCGAAGAGCTGACTCTTTGGAAAAGACGCTGATGCCAGGAAAGATTGAGGGCAAGAGGAAAAGGGGATGACAGAAGATGAGATGGTTGGATGGCATTACTGACTCAGTGGACATGAGTTTGAGCAAGCTCCGGGAGACGGTGAGCCAGGAAAGCCTGGTGTGCTGCACTTCACAGGGTTTCAAAGAGTCATACATAACTTTGTGACTGAACAACAATTCACCCATCATATTTTTTTGTTGACTAAAAAAGTTTAGTCACCCACTGACTAAAGCAAGTCACATGATCTAGCCTAGATTTAAGTGATAGAAGAGTAGACTCCACCAGTTTATGTAAGATGTTGCAAAGTAACATTGCAAAAGTGGGCTATAAAAATTGTGGCCATTTTTTCAATTTATCACATTACTAAATGTTTTATAAGAGAAAAAATTGTTAATGTATACTATTAAAAGGAGAAGTACAGATGAATACAGACGGCCAACAAATACATGAAAATATGCTCAACACTGGACTTCCCTGGCATTGCAGTGGATGAGTATCTGCTTTCCAATGCTGGGGACACAGTTTTGATCCCTGATCCAGGATGATTCCACCTGCTGTGAGCAACTAAGCCCATTCTCCACAACTACTGAGCCAGTGCTCTAGAGCTTATGTGCCACAACTACTGAAGCCCACGTGCTCTAGGATCCATGAGGCACAACTACTGAAACCCACATGTCTAGAGCTTGTGCTCTGCAACAAGAGAAGCCACTTCAATAAGATATACATGCACCACAACAAGCTCCCTCTTGCCACAACTTAAGATAGCCTGCACAAAAGCAACAGAGATACAGCACAGTCAAAGGAAAAACAAAAAAAGATTCTCAGCATTGCTCATTATTAGAGAAATGCAAGTCCAAAATGCAGTGAGGTATCCCCTACCACCAGTCAGAATGACCATTATCAAAAAATCTACAAACTATAAATGCCAGAGGATGTGAACAAGAGGGAACCCTCTTGCTCTGTTGGTGGGAATGTAAATTGAAAACAATGACTATGAAGGACAGTATTCAAATTCCTTAAAAAACTAGGAATAAAACTACCATATGGTCCAGCAGTTCCACTACAGAGTATACACCCTGAGAAAACCATAATTCAAAAAGACACATATGCCCCAGTGTTGATTGCAGCACTATTTACAATCACCAGGATGTTGACCTAGATCTCTATCAACAGATGAATAGATACGGAAGTTGTGGCACATTTATACAATGGAATATTACTCAGCCATCAAAAGTAACACATTTGAGTCAGTTGAAATGAGGTAGATAAATCTAGAGTTATACAGAGTAAATATATGGAATATAGAAAAATGGTACTGATGAACCCATTTGCAGAGCAAAAATAGAGATGCAGATGTAGAGAATGGTCTTGTGGACATAGCAGGGGAAGGAAATCATAGGATAAATTGAGACAGTAGCACTGACATATATATATATATATATATATATATATATATATATATGTCATATATATGACATATGTATATGTGTATATATACATATACATAAAATCACCATGTGTAAAATTGATAGCTAATGGGAAGCTGGGATATAACACAAGGAGCCTAGCCCACCACTGTGTGATAACCTATAGGGGTAGGATGGGATAAGTTTGAGCCTCACTCCCTCCCACTTACCCCATCCTACCCCTATAGGTTATCACACAGTGGTGGGCTGGGCTCCCTGTGTTATATCCCAGCTTCTCATTAGCTATCAATTTTACACATGGTGATTTTATGTATATGTGTATGTGTATATATATACACACACATATGTCATATATATGACATATATATGTCAGTGCTACTCTCTCAATTCATCCTGATTTCCTTCCCCTGCTATGTCCACAAGACCATTCTCTACATCTGCATCTCTATTTTTGCTCTGCAAATGGGTTCATCAGTACCATTTTTCTATATTCCATATATTTACTCTGTACAACTCTAGATTCATCTACCTCCTATACATATATAGGAGCTTCCCTCATAGCTCAATTGGTAAAGAGTCTGCCTGCAATTCAGAAGACCCAGGTTCGATTCCTGGTTTGGGAAGATTCCCTGGAGAAGGAAATGGCAATCCACTCCAGTATTCTTGCCTGGAGAATCCCATGGACAGAGGAGCCTAGCAGGCTGTAGTCCATGGGGTCACAATGAGTTGGACATGACTTAGTGACTAAACCACCACCATATATGTATATGCTGATTTTTGTTGTATGGCAGAAACCAACACAACATTGTAAGCAATTATCCTGCATTAATTTTTTTTTAATTACTGATATTTATTTCTTGGTAGGAGAGCCAAACATGAATTCATGTAGAGCTCTCTCTAATGTGGGAATATAAAGAGCTTTCACTGATTGTGGCCCATAGTCAGTTGCAAGCAGCTAATCTAGGAATGCTTAAAATTCTCCAAGCCAGGCTTCAGCAATACATGAACCATGAACTTCCAGATGCTCAAGCTGGTTTTAGAAAAGGCAGAGGAATGAGAGATCAAATTGCCAATATCCGCTGCTGCTAAGTCACTTCAGTCGTGTCCGACTCTGTGTGACCCCATAGACGACAGCCCACCAGGCTCCCCTGTCCCTGGGATTCTCCAGGCAAGAACACTGGAGTGGGTTGCCATTTCCTTCTCCAAAATATCCACTGGATCGTCAAAAAAGCAAGACAGTTCTAGAAAAACATCTATTTCTGCTTTATCGACTATGCCAAAGCCATTGACTGTGTGGATCACAATAAACTGTGGAAAATTCTGAGAGATGGGAATACCAGACCACCTCACCTGTCTATTGAGAAATCTGTAGGCAGGTCAGGAGGCAATAGTTAGAGCTGGACATGGAACAACAGACTGGTTCCAAATAGGAAAAGGAGTACGTCAAGGCTGTATATTATCATTCTGCTTATTTAACAGATATGCAGAGTACATCATGAGAAATGCTGTGCTGGAGGAAGCACAAGCTGGAATCAAGATTGCTGGGAGAAATATCAATAACCTCAGATATGCAGATGACACCACCCTTAGAGCAGAAAGTGAAGAAGAACTAAAGAGCCTCTTGATGAAAGTGAAAGAGGAGAGTGAAAAAGTTGGCCTAAAGCTCAACATTCAAAAACTAAGATCATGGCATCTGGTCCCATCACTTCATGGCAAATAGATGGAGAAACAGTGGAAACAGTGGCTGACTTTAATTTTCTGGGTTGCAAATCACTGCAGATGGTGATTGAAGCCATGAAATTAAAAGGCGCTTGCTCCGTGGAAGGAAACTTATGACCAACCTAGACAGTATATTGAAAAGCAGAGACATTACTTAGTCAACAAAGGCCTATTTAGTCAAGGCTATGTTTTTTCCAGTGGTCATGTATGGATGTGAGAGTTAGACTATAAAGAAAACTGAGTGCAGAAGAATTGATGCTTTTGAACTGTGGTGTTGGAGAAGACTCTTGAGAGCCCCTTGGACTGCAAGGAGATCCAACCAGTCCATCCTAGAGGAGATAAGTACTCTGTGTTCATTGGAAGAACTGATGTTGAAGCTGAAAGTCCAATATTTTGGCCACTTGATGTGAAGAGCTGACTCATGTAAAAAAACCCTGATGCTGGGAAAGATTGAGGGCAGAAGGAGAAGGGGACAACAGAAGATGAGATGGTTGAATGGCATCACCGCCACAATGAACATGGGTTTGGGTGGACTCCAGGAGTTGGTGATGGACAAGGGGGCCTGGCGTGCTGTGGTTCATGTTGTCACAGAGTCAGATATGACTGAGCAACTGAACTGAATTGAATCTAGGGATAAATGACCAGTAAAGAATATTCATAACCACAATTTCTATATAGACATATTTTCAGGTAAACACAGTATGTTTAATTTACAAATGGTGAGTATTTGCATTAAAATTAATTTTTATAAATAAAATATAAGGAAACATTCACAGAAAGCAGGAACACTGAACATAGATGCAGTTTTTCATTACCTTTTCAATATGGATGGAGTTCACATCTGCAGGAGGGATTCAGTTATGCTATTTTAAGCATAACACAAAAGAAAGGTGAGATATGAAGTGCAAGTAAATTATAGGAAAGCAGGTAACAAGTTTCCTTCTTGGTTATATGTTCTACTTTAAAAAAAAAGTATTTGTGAAAATGATATTTAGAAATAAAAGAAAATGCTATGGCCTCTAATAACAGTTTTCCTGTGGAATATATGTGAAAATGGTAAAGAAAATAAATTATTGGGTGAACTCATATGTTTAAATAAAGAGATGAAATGGTATTTATCACAAAATTGTAGAAACTAGAATATGTTATACAAGCACAGAAGTAATATTGTATGTATAAAAGCTACTATGTTCATGTTAGGATTTTAATTGTTTTGCTTTGTATTTTTATTTATAACTTATTGCTAAAGATGATATGAAATATAAATCAGAAGAAAGGTAATCAGATGGTTAAGATGTAATTAAGATTTTAGAATGGAAATATTATGGAAAGAAATAAAATCAGACAAGTCAAAATGAGGTTTCTTTGTAATGTAAAAGACACCACACTGATATGAAAGGTCAGCCATATGTGAACACACAAATAATCACAAAATCAACCCTTTTGGTGACCAACAAAATTATAGGGCTCTAAGTGAGCTCTTCCTCAAATAGCCCAAAATGATACCAAAATACGTTTTCTTTTACTGAGCTGTACATTGGTCTAATAGTGATGAACTAAACCCTCAATTGTGTGTGACTCTTTGCAACTCCCTGGACTGTACCTCACCAGGCTTCTCTGTTTACGGAATTTTCCAGGCAAGAATATTAGAATGAATTGCCATTTCCTTTTCCAGGAGATCTTCCCAACCCAGCTGGATTGAACCTGAGTTTCTTGCATTGCAGCCAGATTCTTTACTGTCTGAGCCACTAGGCAGTAACACTTTCACTTTTCAAACCATAAGTATGTATATATTTACCAATTATGTACAGAGGCTAAACAGGGAAATATGTAAGAACTATCAAGTGCACTTATTACTGTAGTAATGTAGTTCCATTAGTTCATTAAGCATGTGGGATAAAGGCAACCTTATCTCCCCAGTACTTCTCCTTCAACTTAAGTAGATAACATTATGCTTGACATTCTCACTTGATTTATGGTTACTGACTGTGAAAAATAAAAAAGAGAACTGTCCACTACAAAAATCTTGAGGTTTCTTAACTTATGTAAGAAATATCTCTCTCTTGTTACATGACATAGAATTAAAATTAAAGCATTAAATTTGATAAGATCATTAACTTTGTTTCTTCACTGCTATGTCCAATGTTTGAAACATTGCCTGGCATAGAGTAAAAATTAAATTTTAGAAAAATTAAATTATTTATCATGTATATGTACTTTCTTCATCTTTTCGTAGACTGTGTAATTTTTATCCTACCAGTAAGCATTTATTCAAAACTTATTTGGGTATATCAAGTTAATATTGTTGTTTCTGATGAGTTGCTCAATCATGTCTGACTCTTTGTGACCCCATGGACTATAGCCCACTAGGCTCCTCTTTCCATGGGTTTCTCCAGGCAAGAATACTGAAGCGGGTTTCCATTCCCTTCTCTGGGAGATCTCCTTGACCCAGGAATCAGACCTGGGTCTCCCATATTGTGGGCAGATTCTTAACCATCTGAGTCACAAGGGTTAATTTCAAGTCAAACTTCAAGTTTTACATTATTTTTTTCTTAGCTGTATTTATCAGAGGTTGTACTATTTCCTGTATCTATTACAACCTTGAGATGTGGTCCCATTAGTTCATCATTAAACATCTGGGATGAAGGCAACCTTATCTCCCCAATACTTCTCTTTCAACTTCAATAGCAAGATAGCTTTATTCTTGACATTCTCATTATCACTTGATTTATGGTTACTGTAAAAAATAAAAATGAAAAATGTTCCCCTAGAAAAACCTCAAAGATTCTTAAGTTACATTTTTAAAAAATTAATTTTAATCATCAGGATTGAGGCAAATTGTCTAAAAATAAGCTGCACATATTGAATACTAATATATAGATATAGATGTACATGCAAATATGAGAACATCAACAATAAATGCAAGAAACTTGTCCATCATCCTTCCAAATTTTCTCTTTCCTCTTAACTTCTTACTGCTCCCTTCCCATTTCAAACCATCACTGATCTGCTGTTGATCTTTGTTTGCTATGTATTAGCCTGTATTTTCTGGAGAAGGCAATGGCAACCCACTCCAATACTCTTGCCTGGAAAATCCTATGGGCAGAGGAGCCTGGTAGGCTGCAGTCCGTGGGGTCGCTATGAGTCAGACATGACTGAGCGACTTCACTTTCACTTTTCACTTTCATGTATTGGAGAAGGAAATGGCAACCTACTCCAGTGTTCTTGCCTTGGAGAATCCCAGGGACGGGGGAGCCTGGTAGGCTGCCGTTTGTAGGGTCACACAGAGTCGGACATGACTGAAGCGACTTAGCAGCAGCAGCAGCAGCAGCAGCAGCAGCCTGCATGTTCTAGGATTTTATGTAAATGAAAATATACAACATGTACTCTCTATTTATTCATTTACTACTTTATATCCTCTCCTAGTGTCTTGTGGTTATAATTTGCTTCTCCTTACAGTGAAATTTTTCTTCCTAGTACTACTGTAAACTTTATTATTTGTCAACTTTGCTCAAAATGTAGATAAAATGTTAGCTGGAATAAAAAATATATATAACACTTTTATATTCAATGCATTAAGCAGGGCACTCAAAGCCAGTGCTTGGGACAACTCCGAGAGATGGTGTGAGGAGAGAGGTCAGAGAGAGTTTCAGGATGGGGGGACACATGTGTACCTGTGGCTGATTCATGACGATATATGGCAAAAACCATCACAATATTGTAAAGTAATTATCCTCCAATTAAAATAAATTAATTTAAAATATAGCACTTCTCGTGAACATGTGAAACGTCATGTATGAAACGAGATGCCAGTCCAGGTTCAATGCACGATGCTGGATGCTTGGGGCTGGTGCACTGGGACGACCCAGAGGGATGGTGTGGGGAGGGAGGTGGGAGGAGGATTCAGGATGGGGAACACATGTATACTAATTAAATAATTTTCTATTAAAGAAAAAAAAAAAAAGAAAGAATGCATAAAAAAAAATATAGCACTTCTTAGACAATGATAAGATTTCAAGAAAAGTTAGATTCATGATTATGAAGAAAGAAAGGTATAACCTGTAGAAATCAATTCCATTTTAGAGATAGTTACCAAACTTCATTATATTGACAAAACGATAGAGTTTTAAGGAAAATTTTCTTTATTATAAAGTGAATTCACACAGATTTCTGCTTTTCAATGTGCTTGAAGTGAGATATACATATTAATCAGGGAACCCTTAGAGAGTATTCACTGAAATTTCTACTGTTAATATTCACTGATTCCACAACTTGCTAGTTTCCGTATATCCTAGTGAATCAGAAAAGTCTCAGGAGATTTTTGGAACATTGATCAACACAGCACTTAAGGCTTTACAGTTTCAGTTTCTTCAATGTGTGCCTTTCATAAACAGATTTAAAAACTTCCCAAATGAGGATTCAACAGTGTGCTTACACACACACACACATACCACATATACACATATCCATTCCTCATTTAGGTTTTGGGACAAGTTCGAATTGTTTATGCCCAAAATAGAAACACTATTTGATTAATACCACCTGGTATGCAACTGGTTCCAGGTCAAGGTAGAGCACCTAATAATGGAAAATAAAATGACCAGGCAGCCAGACTGCATATCAAAAGAATGAGTGATGAAAAGCAACAAATTGTAAGGTTATTTGGGCCCACCATCAATCTACCATATGCAGCCTCTACAATAGTGAAAGAAAAACTTCCTGTTATTTTAAGTCACCAGGTTTGTGGTAATTTGCCACTGCAGCCCTATGTAACTAACACAAACCCATAAAAGTGCTAGCCAAGATTAGAGGACTCTCCAGTGAAGCAGAGAGGTGGTAAGTAGCAGTTGCTATTTTGAGAACAGCTGCAGAATGAGGATAGCTTCTCCTATATACCTTACTCTTTGAAGTTTCCCCAGAAAGATTCTAACTAGTATCCTAGTCCAACCAGTTCCCAAACCTCAGGAAAATGGATTTGAACGTTGTTGGGGGGTGGGGAGGGGAGCAGTTAATAGATACTATAGGGCCCAACCCAGATCCCTTTTTAGTTTTGAGAGGCTTACTCTTCCCTGTGCAGATAGTGTTGTTGGCTTTGTGCTATAACCTAAAACCTACTCTGATAATTGTTTTCAGTTGAAAAAATCCACCTAGCCAATGAAATTTCTTTCTGCCTGGGGTGCAGCATACATACAATGACCCATGTATAGTAACAAGGCTCAGATTCCTTGACCTAAGGTGGACAATTCTGAAAAGTCATTTTGAGTGTGGAACTCTCCATGAAACAGATAGTGTCTGCATCATAGTTCAACCTTGCATTTGAACAGAAGTAACAGAAGAGTTGTTTCATTTTTCTTAATTACTTTTGATAGCCCAGAATTATCTATTTAAGCTAACCCATGTAGAAATTGGACAATCAGGAAACCATAATTTTAATACAATTTTATATTAATACAATTTAAACAATTTAGAAGTTTTTCTAACAGAAAGCAAAAATTATAGACATTCAGTTCAGTTCAGTTCAGTTCAGTCGCTCAGTCATGTCCGACTCTTCATGACCCCATGAATTGCAGCACACCAGGCCTCCCTGTACATCACCAACTCCTGGAGTTCACTCAAACTCATGTCCATCAAGTCGATGATACCATCCAGCCATCTCATCCTCTGTCGTCCCCTTCTCCTCCTGCCCCCAATCCCACCCAGCATCAGAGTCTTTTCCAATGAGTCAACTCTTGGCATAAGGTGGGCAAAGTATTGGAGTTTCAGCTTTGGCATCAGTCCTTCCAAAGAACACCTAGGACTGATCTCCTTATAGACATTAGTCATTATTAATTTGATGATTTTTTTTCCATCTTCCAAATTCTCTGCCTTTTAATTTTTTATTTATCTGTGGTTGAATATGCAGAGAATGTTCTGATTTTGAACCATACCCTCTGCTGCCCTGCTTCTAAGCATTCATGTATTGTCCAACAGACAGCCTTTGGAACCCATGCAGAGCACTGAAGGTGATTTATCTTCAACTGTGTTACTAAGAATTTGAAATATTTAAAGAGATAGATTGACTAGCTTTGTAAGAAAAAGAAAAATAAACTCATATGTTTTCTTTTGTCATAATATTATGTATGCCTCCTCTTTGTGGCTTTTATTTTTTTTAGAAAAATAATCATTATCAATCTTTATGCCTCTGGAGTCTTTGATTTTCATAAATTCACTGATTAGCTTCTCAAGTCTCTTACAAGAATTAGTATAAAGTGTCCTATACCACAGTCATATTTGCATTTAAGTGGTAAGTGGTAAGCACATTTTATGTATTTAAACATTCAAGTCTAAACAACAGATATATTTGGGAAATATTTTTGTAAGTATTAAAGTACAATCTTCAAATATATTTGTAATTATATATGATGTTTCACTATTTTAAAAAATTATTATAAAAATATTATTCTTTAGGGGAAACCGATGTTGTCTTTGGATCACTAAATAGTGGAGTGAACTCCCAAGAGACTATTGGATCACTGGAGCTTTAAAATGTATGCTAATTTCATGTAAAACTATTCATTATCTGTTTTTTTTTTTTTTTCTTTTAAAATTTGGAATAAAGGATTGGTGTGAATATTCTTCAAATTTACACCAATTCATATCATAATAATAGTACTTTAAATTTTATATAAAATTTTAGTAAAGTTTCCACATTAAAACTTTCAAATAAAGAACTATAGATAATTACAAATGTGACTTTAGATCTGTCTGAAGTTCATACATCAGTTAAATGATTCAACAGTAGGTAACAAAAGGATTGACAATTGTCTCCATTTGGAACAAAGAGAAGGTCATGTTGTTCTGGGTGTTAGAAGACCCAAATTCTACAGAAAGTGGAGATTTCATATTCCTCACTCTGGTCAAGTAGAAATGATAAAGTGAATGCTGTTAGGTCAGTTTCCTCACAGAGATTAAGAACACAGGTTATTGACTAGACAGACTTGCATTGACTTCCAACTACTACTTACTGAATATGTAACTAGGTCAAACTATTTAATATTTTATGATCTGTATTTTTATATGCATAATAGGAGTAGTATATTCATATTAGTATAATCTATTGTGAATATTAAAGGTGATAATTTATGTAAACCTGTGTACTATGACTAGTTCAATGTCTGGCATGCATGCAGACACGAAAACCATTTTATATTTTTCCCCCTTAGGCTGTTACACAGTATCTCACATGAAAGACAACTAAGTTTCTGAAAGCCTTGATGATGTGCTATGCTTACAAAAGTTATGCAAATATGTAAGAAAGGAATTCAGAAATAAGTCAGAGTGTTTAAGTCTATGTATTTTCAAAAGATATAAACTTGGTATTTAGAGATATCCTTTTGGTAAAAAAATGTGTTCAAGATACCCTTTTTATGAGAAGTAATTTATACCACACAGGTATGGAAAGAAAGTGTAAAATAATGAAATTTCAACTAAGAGTCAGAAGTAAGCCACTTAAAATGTCTCTTTAAAAAAAAAAAATAAAATAAAATGCCTCGACTACACAAGTGTGACAAATTGTTCCCTCCCAAGTCAATTTTAATTAATTTAATTTAATTGTAGTTTATAATACCATGAGATACAATATACACTGCTGATACTCTTCATTGTTGCTGCTATTGCTGCTAAGTCTCTTCAGTCATGTCCGACTCTGTGCCAGAACCCACTAGACTCCCGTCCTGACGGCTGAGTTGCCATCTTCTCCATGGCTCCCAGTCGTGCGCTCCCTAGAACCAGGATACCAGCTCCTCCGTCCAGGATTTTCCAGGCAAGAGTACTGGAGTGGAGTGCCATTGCTTTCTCCATTCTTCTTCATTGTAGGCTTACAAAATCTTACAAAGTCATATTTCATTCAGAGCAATTAATGGCATTTATAAATATTTCATGTTAAAATAAACTAAAGATATATTAAATTTTAATATATATTTATTTTCTAATTATTGGTATATGAATAAAACAACTGTAGTTTCTATTTTCAACTGATGATATGTAATACAACAAAATATCCTTTTCTTTTTCCAACTCCAACTGAATTGAGCAAAGGAAACAAAAACATACTCATACCATGAAAACATCATCTTAGCAATTTCTCTGAAGTCAGGTGGAATGAATCTACCAAATGAAAGAATTGTGAGCCACAGCTGCTGCCCCAAAATTGATCTGTTTAGTAGAACATATCTGTTTAATTTTTCATGATGGATCATGACACAAAAAACATCTTGACATGAAATGAACTTGACATTTGGCAAATTAATCTATCATTTTCTTTCCAGAAACAAGAAATGTTGTTAATTTGCAGCATATTCACAGCATAAACCAACATATATATAATTAACACAACATATGGCAAATGATAAGTGGTCTATGGGACATTGTATTCAAAATGAACACTCATTCAAGTAAGATTTAACTATTCAATTCTAGCTAAGTACTTGTAAGTGATTCTAGCAAAATGCTTGGTTTTGAGTATATTTGTTGATATTATTTATTTTTCTCCTTGTCAATGAAGCTGATTTGTTCAATTTCAATCAATATTTACATGGAATTCACAAGTATCTTATATAAATATATTAAATAAATATATAAACAAAAGAATTTATAATGATAATTCAAAGTACCTTCTCAGAATTTTTTTTTTTTTACAAAGTAAAACATAGTTCTGCATACTTTGGTTTTTAAGTAAGGTAATATATTAAAATTGTACTTTAAAACCATTATTCTGAACATTATGCAGATCAAAGATGAGAAAGAATAAGGCTTGGAAGCAGAGGAATCAGAAAGAAAGCTATTTGAAGAATCTAGGTAAAACATAATAGTAATTATCCTAGTGTGTTGTGGTAGATAGAAATAAATTTATAGATTTAATAGTGCCAAATTAAAAAAGCCACACAACATGAGTTGCGGGTTTAAGATGTCTTCAGAATCTTACTGAGGACTATAGCCTGGAGACAACCACTCAGTCAGCTCAGAGGAAACTGCTCTGAAGAAATAGTGAAAGTGAAAGTCACTAAGTCATGTCTGACTCTTTGCGACCCTGTGGACTGTACAGTACATGGAATTCTCCAGGAATACTGGAGTGGGTAGCCTTTCCCTTCTCCAGGGGATCTTCCCAACCCAGGAATTGAACCCAGGTCTCCCACATTGCAGGAGAAATAGAGGAGTAACCAATTTATATATGATTTGTGGCTGAGGAATACATGTAGTCAAGCATACATCTTGATAAATGATTACTATTGGTCACAAAGTACAGACATCTCAAGTAAATTATTTTAGTGCTTTACTATGTATGGGAAGATGTAAGAATCTGGGGTCATTATAGTTCTTTCTGAGATGTTTATCTGTCTAAGGGGCCTGCTTGTCCAAATCTCAGGGGGCCTCATCCTGTTATTGTCTTAATTTTTCTAAGAGTGACCATCAGCCAATAACTGCAGTGGGTTACAATTTAATCCTTATAGAACTTGTGAAGAGCAATCTTCTCTGTTCTTTGTTCACAAGAATTGAAAGTTTTGGGAAAAGATGAGTTAATTTTAGACATATTAGCTTTCAAACACTTAAATTTGAATTAACTAAGTTAAAAAAAAAAAAGCTGTTGTGTTAAGACAGTATAAATCACAAAGGAAATATGTGAAAGTTCTAAGACTCTAGTGCATGATTTTAGTCATCTTGTGTAGATGAGATCACTTAGGTAAAAAAGCATGAATCCTCTTTTATACTGGATGAATTCTACCTCACATTTTCATTAGTAGTTAAACTGCTGTGTGTGTGTATATATATATACACACACGCACACAGCAGTTTCTTATATATATATATATATATATATATATATATATATATATAAGAGCTCTAATTACATGCAGTAATAAGCATTCTGCAACATTATTGGGTATGTGATATTCTGATCTAAACACAAGAAAATAAAACAAATAACTGCCATTCCCAAAATAAACTGCTTCCAAATAATTAAAGAGTACCCCATCTTGCAAAACAAGAAAGGTGTGTTTTCTCTACATTTCTTGTGAAATTGCTTCTTAATAATATAGTTTGATGTAAAAATATGTAACAGAAAGGAATATTATCTGGCCATATCAAAATATTCCATTAGGTTTATCAGATAAAGCTCTATTAAACACTTAAAAACTACGACGAATATTTAAAAAAACAACTATTTGTAATTTTGTGAGAAAATAAAATATACAGGCATAAACTACAGAAATATACCATGGGAGAAGAGAACTGAGATTGTATATATAAGAACTTTTATTTGCGAGTACTCCCTAAACCACAGGTATCAGAGAAGGGAGCTGGGAGTTCCAGTAGAATGCCATAATTTCCATGTTGTGGTAGCAAGATCCTGCAGTTCGGGGTTGCCAAAGCTGCAGAAAGGTGAAGATAAAAATTACATAAAGAAAAGAGCTGCAGATGAAGAAGCCTAAACATGTATATAAACTCTCATTCAAATTCTTGGTTGATCATAAATTGAATTTATAGGGGAGAATAAAAGGAGCTAGTGGACAACAGTATTTTGAACTGAGTGAAAATTTCAGCTCTTGCCCATTGCTGGGAAAACTGAGTTTGCAGTTTAAGTCCAGCCAAGATGACTTCATTCTAGGACAAAATCCATACACTTCAGGGAGATGTAACTGAGTATATTACTATTCACAGTATTATGGCCAAAACAAACCACAAACAAACAAACAAAAACTATGTAAAAATTAGAAAAGGGTGTAATAGCTTAACAGAAAACAGCCTAGAGATTATTCAAGTGTTGGAATTGCAAGACAAGGATTTTAGAGTAATCATCAGATGCATATTCAACTACTTAAAGATAAATATGATAATAATAAACAGATGTAGAATATTATGACAGGAAAAATACAAATATTTAGGCAAACAAATTTCTAAAACTAAAGACTACAATAACTAAAATGACAAATTTATTAGATGGGCTTACCAGCAGGTTGCAGGATCAGATGACAGGGCTGGTGTATTTGGGAATAAAAATTGTCATCAGAGAATAAAATTGAAAGGTTATGAAGATAATTGCAGTGACATGTTGGACAATATCAAACCCTCTAATATATACATATATACAAATATGTGTGTGTACATGCATATGTATGGGCTTCCCTGGCAGCTCAGAGGTAAGGAATCAGGCTGCAAAGCAGGACACCTTGGTTCAATCTCAGGGTCAAGAATCCTCTAGAGAAGCAAATGGCTACCCACTCTAGTATTCTTGTCTGGGGAATTCCATGGACAGAGAAGCCTGGTAAGCTACAGTTCATGGAGTTACAAACAGACATGACTGAATGACTAGCAATTGAATATATATAATGTGTGTGTGTCTGTGTGTGTGTGTGTGTGATCTAGAAGGATAGCAGGGAGAAAATTGAGCAAATGAATATTTTAAGAAACAATAGATAAGTATTTCCCAAAGTCAATACTAGAGAGGGTAGCCATTCTTTTCTCTAGGGGATCCCCAAACCAGGGATTGAACCCAGGTGTCCTGCATTTCAGGCTGATTCTGTACCCTCTGAGCCATCAGGGAAACCCACACATATATACATACACACACTCATTTGTGTGTGTGGTTCACTGGAGAAGGGAATGGCAAACCACTTCAGTATTCTTGCCTTGAGAACCCCTTGAACAATATGAAAAGGTAAAAATATAGGACACTGAAAGATGAACTCTCCAGGTTGGTAGTTGCTGAATATGCCACTGGAGTACAGTGGAGAAAGAATTTCAGAAAAAATGAAGAGATGGAGCCAAAGCAAAAACAACACCCAGTTGTGGATGTGAATGGTGATGGAAGTCCAATGCTGTAAAGAACAATATTGAATAGGAAGCTGAAATGTTAGATCCATGAATCAAGGGCAAATTAGAGGTGGCCCAACAGGAGATGGCAAGAGTGAACATTGGCATTTTAGGAATCAACGAACTAAAATGAACTGGAATGGGTGAATTTAACTCAGATGACCCTTATACCTACTACTGTGGGCAAGAAATCCTTAGAAGAAATGGAGTAGCCATCATAGTCAACAGAAGAGTCCAAAATGCAGTATTGGATGCAAACTCAAAAACAACGGAATGAATTCTGATCATTTCCAGGGCAAACCATTTAATATCACAGTAATCCAAGTCTATGCCCCGACCAGTAATGTTGAAGAAGGTGAAGTTGAACTGTTCTATGAAGACCTACAAGACCTTCTAGAACTAACACTGAAAAAAAAAATGTCCTTTTCATTATACCGGGGCTGGAATGCAAAAGTAGGAATTTAAGAAATATCTGGAGTAACAGGCAAATTTGGCCTTGAAGTTCAAAATGAAGCAGGTCCAAGGCTAACAGAATTTTGCCAAGAGAACACACTGGTCATATCAAATACCCTCTTTCAACAACACAGTTGAAGACTCTATACATGTACATCAACATATGGTCAATACCTAAATGAGATTGATTATATTCTTTGCAGCCAAAGATGGAGATCCTCTAGACAGTCAGAAAAAAAAAAGACCAGGAGCTGACTGTGGCTCAGATCATGAACTTCTTACTGCAAAATACAGACAGAAATTGAAGAAAGTAGGGAAAACCACTAGACCATTCAGGTGTGAACTAAATCAAATCCATTATGGTTATACAGTGAAAGTGACAACTAGACTCGAGGGATTAGATCTGATAGACAGAATGCCTGAAGAACTATGGATGGAAGCTTGCGACATTGTACAGGTGGCAGTGATCAAGAACATCCCCAAGAAAAAAGAAATGCAAAAAGGCAAAATGGTTGTCTTAGGAGGCCTTACAAATAGTTGAGAAAAGAAAAGATGCAAAAAGTAAAAGAGAAAAGGAAAGATATACACATTTGAATGCAGAGTTCCAAAGATTAGCAAGGAAACATAAGAAAGCCTTCCCCAGTGACTAATGATAAGAAAAGAGAAAAACAATAGAATGGGAAAGACTAGAGATCTCCTCAAGAAAATTAGAGATACCAACGGACTTTATCATGCAAAGATGGGCACAATAAAGGACAGAAATGGTAGGGACCTAACAGAACAGAAGATATTAAGAAGAGGTGTAAGAATACACAGAAGAATTATACAAAAAATATAATTCACGACCCAGATAACCATGATGGTGTGATCACTCACCTAGAGCCAGACATCCTGGAATGTGAACCCAAGTGAACCTTAGGAAGCATTACTACAAACAAAGCTAGTGGAGGTGATGGAATTCCAACTGAGATATTTTGAATCCTAAAAGATGATGCTGTTAGAATGCTGAAGTCAATATGTCAGCAAATTTAGAAAACTCAGCAGTGGCCATAGGACTGTAAAGGTCAGTTTTCATTCCAATCACAAAGAAAGGCAATTTTAAAGAATTCTCAAACTACTGCACAATTGCAATCATCTCACACACTAGCAAAGTAATGCTCAAAATTCTCTAAGCCAGGCTTCAACAGTATGTGAACTGCGAACATCCAGATGTTCAAGCTGGGATTATAAAAGGCAGAGAAACCAGAAATCAAATTGCCAACATCCTTTGGATCATTGTAAAAGCAAGGGAGTTCCAGAAAAACATTTAATTTTGCTTTATTGACTATGCCAAAGCCTTTGATTGTGTGGATCACAACAAACTGTGGAAAATTCTGAAAGTGATGGGAATACCAGACCACCTGACCTGCCTCCTGAGAAACCTATATTCAGATCAGGAAGCAAAAGTTAGAAGTGAACATGGAACAACAGACTGGTTCCAAATAGGAAAAGGAGGTCGTCAAGGCTGTATATTGTCACCCTGCTAATTTAACTTCTACACAGAGTACATCATGAGAAACTCTGGTCTGGAAGAAGCACAAGCTGGAATCAAGATTGCCAGGAGAAATATAAATAACCTCAGATATGCAGGTGACACCACCCTTTTGGCAGAAAGTGAAGAAGAACTAAAGAGCCTCTTGACAAAATTGAAAGAGGAGAGTGAAAAAGTTGACTTAAAGTTCAACACTCAGAAAACTAAGGTCATGGCATCCGGTCCCATCACTTCATGGCAAATAGATGGGGAAACAATGAAAACAGTGAGACTTTATTTCTGGGGGCTCCAAAATCACTGCATATGGTGAGTCCAGCAATGAAATTAAAAGATGCTTGCTTCTTGGTAGAAAAGCTGTGACCACCCTAGACAGCATATTAAAAAGCAGAGACATTTCTTTGCCAACAAAGGTCCATTTTATCAAAGCTATTCTTTTACCAGTCGTCATGTATGGATGTGAGAATTGGAATATAAAGAAATCTGAGCACTGAAGAATGGATGCTTTTGAACTGTAGTTTTGAAGAAGACTCTTGCAAGTCCCGTGAACAGCAAGGAGATCCCACCAGTCCATCCTAAAGGAAATCAGTCCTGAATATTCATTGGAAGGGCTGATGCTGAAGCTGCAACTCCAATACTTTGGTCTCCTGATGCATAGAACTGACTCATTTGAAAAGACCCTGATGCTGGGATAGATTGAGGGCAGGAGGAGAAGGGGATTACATAAGTTGAGATGATTGAATGACATCACCGACTCTATGAACATGAGTTGGTGATGGACACAGAAGCCTGGCGTGTTGCAGTCCAAGGCGTTGCAAATACTTGGACATGACTGAGTGACTGAACTGAATTTTAAAATAAATGACAGATCTAAGAAACTCATTGCACTTTAAACAAGAATAAAGCAAACAAAAAACACACTTAAGGTTATCAAACTTTTGAAAATAAGTGGAAAAAAAATGGATGAAAATCTATGTATACTTCCAGAAAGCCAAGAAAAAATACCATATTACCTAGAGGGGAGCAACTATACTAATGAAACTTTCTTCTATGAAAATAATAGAAACTAGAAGTCAAAAAATGAAATATGTAAACTGGTGAATTGAAAGGAAAAATAATCAACCCTGAATTATATATTCAGAAGAAATCATATTTCAAAGATTAAGGTGAAATAAAAATATTTTTATATAACTCTTAACTGTAAGAATCCATAATCAGCACATCTGTACACTGGAAAATAAGCCAAAATCAGTTTTTCAGCTGATAATAATGTGATGTAAAGACTCAGATCTCCTGGAAGAAATGAAGAAGAATGGATGTGGGATAGAAAATCATTAAAATCTTTACACTGTATTGTGATTTTTAAATATATGTCAGTATTATATATGTGACAATAACTACAGAAAGGACAGGGCAGTAAATTGAGTTATACTATTAAAAGGTTCTTGCATTTTATGTGAGGTAGTAAAATATTAAGTTCACATAAACTTGATAGGTTAATGATGCATATTATAATACCTAGATCAAGCACTGAAAATAAAGCAAAGATATGGCTTAAAATTCAAGTAATTGAGTAATTACAATACAATCCTATTTTAAAAATTAACCTAGAAAAAAAAAGGAAAAAGAATTTAGTATAGAAATAACAGGAAAAATAAAAAGCAGAAACAAAATGGTAAATCGAAAACCAGTTATAAGAATAATTACATTTACTTGAAAAGGATTATACTTACCAACTAGTGTAGAACACACATTGAGGAAAGATGGCATTTTGTTTGGTGTATACTTTATGTCAGTTCTTACAATTAATGTAATTGTCCTTCATTCTTCTTATTATACTGTGACATGCCATGCATGTCTAATGAATGTTAGCATGGGTCGTTTCTCAGAGGCTTTGTTTTGTTCTTTTATCTTAAATTAATTTTTACTGAAGCATAGTTGATTCACAACATTGTGTTAGTTTCTGCTTTACAGCAAAGTGAATCAGTTATACATACATCTACTCTTTTTTTAGAGTCCATTCTCATATGGTCATTACAGAGAATTTGGTAGAGTTCCCTGTGGTATACTGTAGGTTCTTACTAGCTATCTCTTTTACATACAGCAGTGTGTATATGTCAATACCAATCTCCCAATTTATCTCTCCCCTCCCTCATTTTCATTTTGATAACAATAACTTTTTTCTGCATCTGTGACTCCACTTCTGTTTTGAAAATAAATTCATTTGTACCATTTTTTAGATTCTAGACATAGGTGATATTATAGGATGTGTCTTTGTCTGGTGTATTTCACTCATTATGACAGTTTCAAGGTCCATACATGTCATTGAAAAAAAGGCATTGTTTCAATCCTTTCTTTATCCATTCCTCCACTGCCCTATGCCTTTTCTAAATCCAGCTTGTACATCTGGAAGTTCTTGGTTCATGTACTGCTGAAGGCTGAGGTTAGCTTGAAGGATTTGGAGCATTTTCTTGTTAGCATGTGACATGAGGGCAATTTTACAGTAGGAAAACATTCTTTAGCATTACCCTTCTTTGGAACTGAGATGAAAACTGAATTTGTCCAGTCAAGTGGTCACTTCTGGGTTTTCCAAATTTGCTGGCATATTGAGTGAAGCATTTTGACAGCACAATCTTTTAGAGTTTGAAATAGCTCATCTTGAATTCCATCACCTCCTCTAGCCTTGTTCATAGAAATGCTTCCTAAATCCCACCTGACTTCACACTCCATGAAATCTGGTTCTAGGTGAATGACCACACAGCTGTGGTTAGCCAGGTCATTAAGACATTTTTTATACAGTTCTTCTGTGTATTCATGCCATGTCTTCTTAATATCTTCTGTTGCTGATAGGTCCAGGCAATTTCTGTCCTTTATTGTGCCCATTATTGCATGAAATGTTCCCTTGGTATCTCTTATGTTTTTGAAAGGATCTCTGGTCCTTCCCATTCTATTTTCCCCTCTATTTCTTTGCATTGTTAACTGAAGTAGACTTTATCTTTCCTTGCTGTTCTCTGGAACCTTGCATTCAGTTTGTTATATCTTTCCCTTTCTCTACCTTCCACTTATTTTCTCATCTATTTGTAAGTCCTCCTCAGACAATCATTTTGCCTTCTTGCATTTTCTTTTCGTTGGGATGGTTTTAGTCACTGCCTCCTGTACAATGTTACAAACCTCCATCCAAAGTTCTTCAGGCACTCTATGTCTATCAGATCTAATCCCCTGAATCTATTGGTCACCTCCACTGTATAATCATAGGGATTTGATTTAAGTCATACCGGAATAGCCAAGTGGTTTTCCCTACTTTCTTCAATTTAAGTCTGTAGTTTGCAATAGGGAGTTCATGATCTGAGCCACAGTCAGCTCCTGGTCTTATTTTCTGCTGACTGTATACGGGCTTTAGAAAGCATCACTATGAACAAGCTAGTGGAGGTGATGGAATTTCAGATGAGCTATTTCAAATCGTGACAGATGATGCTGTGAAAGTGTTGCACTCAATATGTCAGCAAATTTGGAAAACTCAGCAGTGGCCACAGGACTGGAAAAGGTCAGTTTTCATTCCAATCCCAAAGAAAGGAAATGCCAAAGAATGCTCAAACTACCACACAACTGCACTCATCTCACACACTAGTAAAGTAATGCTCAAAATTCTCCAAGCCAGGCTTCAGCAATACCTGAATTGCGAAATTCCAGATGTTCAAGCTGGTTTTAAAAATTCAGAGGAAACCAGAGATCAAATTGCCAACATCTGCTGGATCATGGAAAAAGGAAGAAGTTCCAAAAAAAAAAATCTATTTCTGCTTTATTGACTATGCAAAAGCCTTTGACTGTGTGGATCACAATAAACTGTGGAAAATTCTGAAAGAGATGGGAATACCAGACTACCTGACCTGACTCTTGAGAAACCTATATGCAGGTCAGGAAACAACAGTTAGAACTGGACATGGAACAACAGACTGGTTCCAAATAGGACAAGGAGTATGTCAAGGCTGTATATTGTCACCCTGCTTATTTAACTTCTATGCAGAGTACATCATGAGAAACGCTGGGCTGGAAGAAGCACAAGTTGGAATCAAGATTGCCAGGAGAAATATCAATAACCTCAGATATGCAGACGACACCACCCTTATGGCAGAATGTTAAGAGGAACAAAAAAGCCTCTTGATGAAAGTGAAAGAAGAGAATGAAAAAGTTGGCTTAAAGCTCAACATTCAGAAAATGAAGATCATGGCATCTGGTCCCATCACTTCATGGGAAGTAGATGGGGAAGCAATGGAAACAGTGGCAAACTTTATTTTTGGGGCTCCAAAATCACTGCATATGGTGATTGCATCCATGAAATTAGAGGACACTTACTCCTTGGAAGGAAAGTTACAACCAATCTAGATAGCATATTGAAAAGCAGAGACGTTACTTTGCCAACAAAGGTCCGTGTAATCAGGGCTATGGTTTTTCCGGTGGTCATGTATGGATGTGAGAACTGGACTGTGAAGAAAGCTGAGCTCAGAAGAATTGATCCTTTTGAACTGTGGTGTTGTAGAAGACTCTTGAGAGTCCCCTGGACTGCAAGGAGGTCCAACCAGTCCATTCTAAAGGAAATCAGTCTTGGGTGTTCTTTGGAAGGACTGATGCTAAAGCTGAAACTCCAATACTTTGGCCACCTCATGCGAAGAGTTGACTCATTGGAAAAGACTCTGATGCTGGGAGGGATTGGGGGTAGCTGGAGAAGGGGACGCAGAGGATGAGATGGCTGGATGGCATCACTGACTCGATGGACATGAATTTGAGTGAACTCTGGGAGTTGGTGATGTACAGGGAGGCCTGGCATGCTGCAATTCATGGGATCTCAAAGAGTTGGACACGACTGAGTGACTGAACTGAACTGATACGGATTCTCGATCTTTGGCTGCAAAAAATATAATCAGTCTGATTTTGGTATTGGCCACCTGGTGATGTCCATGTGTAGAGTCGTCTCTTGTGTTAGAAGTGGGTGTTTTCTGTGACTAACGTGTTCTGTCTGCAAAACTCTGTTAGCCTTTGCCCTGTTTCATTCTGTAGTCCAAGGCCAAACAAGTCTGTTACTCCATGTATCTCTTGACGTCCTACTTTTGCTTTCCAATCCCCTATGATGAAAAGGTCACCTTTTATGATGTCACTTTTATAAGGTCTTATAGGTCTTCATAGAACCATTCAAGTTCAGCTTCTTCAGCATTAGTGTTTGGGGCACAACTTGGATTACTGTGATGCTGACCAGTGTTGCCTTAGAAACAAATCAAGATCATTCTGTCATTTTTGAGATCGTACCCAAGCACTGCATTTCAGACTCTTTTTTGACTATGAAGGTTACTCCATTCCTTCTAAGGGATTCTTGCCAACAGTAGTAGATATAATAGTCATCTGAATTAAATATGCCCGTTCTTGTCCATCTTAGTTCACTGATTACTAAAATTGTGATGTTCACTCTTACCATCACCTGCTTGACCAATTTGCCTTGATTCATGGACCTAACATTCCAGGTTCCTATACAATATTGTTCTTTACAGCATTGACCTTTACCTTCACCACCAGATACATCCCCAACTGGAAGTAATTTCTGCTTTTTCCCAGCCTCTTCTTTCTGGAGATGTTTTTCTGCTATTCCCCAGTAGCATATTGGACACCTACCAACCTGGGGACTTATTTTCTGGTGTCATATCTTTGCTTTTTCATATTTTACAAGGAGGAAGCACAGCCCTCACTCATCAACAGAAAATTAGATTAAATATATACTGAGCATGGCCCTTCCCACCAGAGGAAGATCCAGTTTTCCCCACAGCCAGTCCTTCCCATCAGGAAGTTTGCACAAGCCTCTTGTCCTCATCTATCAGAGGGCAGACAGAATAAGCAAGAAGTACAATATTACACCTCCAGAATGAAAACCACAGTCACAGAAAATTAACCAAAATGATCACATGGATCACAGCTTTGTGTAACTCAACGAAGCTAAGAGCCATGTCCTGCAGGGCCAAATAGGCAGCTCATGTTCGCAAGTTTTGACAAAATATTTTCCTTCCTCCAGAGAAGGAAATGGCAAGTCACTTCAGTATTCTTGCCTTAAGAACCCCATGAACAGTATGAAAAAGCAAAAAGATATCACACTGGAAGATGAGGACTCCCTTGACAGTATTGATTATCAAAATCCAGTGGAAATACATTTGTAGAAATGAGTATGTTTTGCTAAATGGTTTAGCATATGGACGACCATATTCTTATCAGTAAATTAGCTGGGAGAAATTGCTGCTACATTAAAAAATGTTTGAGATAACTCAGTTGTTTGAGATGACTAAATTTTACCTGACCTTATTTGTAAGATTAGGTAAAAATAACCTCTATCATAATTAAATGTCATCTAATTCTCCAAATATGATATTATGCACCGTTTTATGTTAGCTTTTTTGGACCCTAGAATTCTGTTTTTAGCACTGTTTTACTGAATTACTTGCCATCATTCCTTAACAGAGTTTATTTTGAATCTTACTTAACAATATTGCCTGAAGATATGTTAGTTTAAAAATTGTTGCAATGAGAAGTATTAAATTTGCAGGGTATGGAAAACAAGCTGTTTGCTTATAGACAAAAATTTTCAGAGGGCCTAATTAGTTGAACTGAAAGCTGTGTTGCAGCTTCAAAATCAACAGGGAACTAAATTATTAGCTTTAAGTTATAAAACTTCAGGTGACCACCTGAGCTCTTCTATATTATTTGAACATACTAAGGAATTAGATAATTATTCACTCTATTTATATCAATTACAAGACACAGGCATACCTTGGAGATATTGTGGATTTGGTTTCAGACCACCATAATAAAGGGGATATCTCAAAGTGAATCACATTAAATTTTTGGTTTCCCAGTACACAAAAAGCTATATTTATTAAGTGTGTAATAGCATTATGTTTAAAAAAAAAGCATAGTGTATACACTGATTTAAAAATATTTTGCTGAAAAATGCTAACCATCATCTGATAACTTGGGGTTACAGCAAATCTTCAATTTGTTAAAAAACAAACAAACCAGTATCTGCCAATTTCAACAAAGCACAGTAAAATGAAGCATGCTTATGTGTGTGTATGTGTGTGTGTATATATATATATGTATATATATATATACACACACACACATACACAAAGACAGAGAGTGTGTGTGTAGTCTTCACATTGTTTATCTTGGTTTTAGAATATTCACAATATATATTTTGGACATAAGCACTTTATATTTAATGTCTGTCTTATTGATTAGTAAAGGCATTAAACAAAGAAATATGACTTTGTATGTTGTATATTCATATTCTAAATCATATTTCTTCATTTTAGAATATTAATAGCGATCTTTTGTCAGTCCATATGACCCTAAAATTAACTGTTCTTTCTCTCACCACTCTGTTAAGGTGCAGTTAGTGTTTTTTCTTACAATTTTGCTCCCTTCCTCACTTCCCACTGCCAACTAAAGCTGAGTACATATATTTTGTTTGATCTAGGGTGACAGAACCTTACTTTTCAAGCAAGACTGAAGTTGCTGTCTAATTTACAAAGGTGAGTATTCCTATCTAAGCACTACTCAGTTGTCTTATTCCACTATCATCTTGCTTCCTCTTTAAAGAGGAGTTCAAGAAGAAAGGCAGGGTAGCCAGCTAAGAACAAAGCCCCATACAGGCAACCTTATTCCTAGTACGTGTCAATTTGGGGATCATCCAAGATCATGTCTGGCTGTGTATAATGGAGAACTCTCTATTCTTGATGTGGGTGTCTGATTTTTATCTGAAGATGTGGTTTTATTTACTTAGTTTTGACTGTGCTGGGTCTTCACTGATACACGGGCTTCTCATTGAGGTGCAGAGCACCTTGTTGCAGAGCACAAGCTCTAGGGCACATGGGCTTCAATAGTTGTGGCACTTGGACTCAGCAGTTGTAGCTCCTGGGCTCTAGAGCACAGGCTCAGTAGTTGTGATGCACAGGCTTAGTTGCTCCATGGCATGTAGAATCTTCCCAGATCAGCGATTGATCCCGTGTCTCCTGTATTGGCAGGCAGATTCTTCACCACAGAGTTACCATGAAAGCCCTGAGAATAGAATTTTAAATAATGAAGGCTATTAACTACACCTGTGATCTCTGTGTCTCACTATATCCCCTCACTCCTTATGATTTCTTGTATGCTGGCCTGATATCCTACTGCCAGCAGTTGACCCTTATCACTGGGGATTTTTCTCTAAATCCTAAGGCCCATTCTATTTATTTGTGCTGTCAATCCAAAACTGATGGATTTTTTAAGCCCCTGGGGTAACTATGAAATAATGGCTTTGAGGAATATGATAAATATTCCTGGTTTCTCAGAGTGCAGTTGAGAAGACTCTGAGGGACTTGTTCTAGATGATTATCACTATCCTCTGGAACTAACCCCCATTACCCACAGTGGTAACTGGCTTGATAACTCCTGGTTATTGCTTTCTTTTCAGTTCTTGTCTCAATTATCACTCCTGACATTTCTGTCGATCACAATCAATGTGAATGATTACCTGCTATCACTTCGGTATGTTTATTTTCATAAAAATTCATTTATAATTTTAATATTAAGAACAATAGTGAAGCAAGATATAAGGAGGATATAGTAAGTCAAATTATAATGGCATTCTGATAGAGTTTGATAGCAAAATGAACATGTACCAAGCAAAATCCATCATTCCAACACTGGACTTTTGGATGTTTTGAGTATGCAATAGCTCTAATAAAATATTAAAATAAAAATAGCTGAACAGATCATAAGGCCAATAAGGGAACATTATGAACAAAGTTGCATTGATAAATACAGCCAATTAGTCACCTACAGAGTAGATCCTTGATAGTTATCATATATTTAGTAGTGTATGTATGTTAATCCCAAATTCCTGACTTATCCCTCCTTCCAAATTTCCCCTTTGATAAGCATACTTTTGTTTTCAATATCTGTAAATCTGTTTCTTAGTTATTTTGTATCATTTTAGAAAATGAGATTCAACATCTGAGTGATATCATAAATTTGTCTTTTTCTTATTTCACTTACCATGATAATCTCAAGGTCTATCCAGGTTGCTGCAAATGGTATTTTTCATTCTTTTCATGTCTGAGTAATATTCTATTATATAAATCCACTACATCATTTTTATCTATTCATCCACTGATGGACATTCAGGTTGCTTCAATATTTTGGCTATTATAGATAGTGCTACTCTGAACATTGGAGTGCATGGATCTTTTGTAATTATGATTTTCTCTAGATATATGCCCAGAGTGGCATTACTGGATTATACGGTAGTTCTATTCTTAGTTTAGTTTCTTTTATTTTTAAAGGAGTGTCCATACTGTTCTCCATAGTAACTGTACAAATTTAAATTCTAATTCAGAGTGTAGGAGCCTTCCTTATTTTATTGTTTTTAGGATAAAATATATGAAAAACATGAAAAAACAATGCTATATTTGATTTTTTTAGAGGAATATGGTAATTTCTCAATTCATCTATATTATTGTTTTTATTTCAATATTCAAAATTAGAGCACACACATATAGATGCACACACCATGCATGCATGCATATATTGTGGACACATATAATCCAAACCAAGATAAAATATAAAACTCAGCTTTAGAAGAAATTTACCACATACTTTTTGAAGTTGAGGCACAAATTTGTCATTTATCTAGTAAAAAAAATGGTATGGTAACATGGAAAATGAAAAGGGTAGGAACAGGTAGAAAAAACTATTTATAAGACTTTGATATGCATGCAAAGAACACATATATTGAAAGGAAAAGCTTTCTTTTTTCCTTGAATTTAATATTAAGTAAAAGAGAAGAACAAGATGACAGAGGAGTAGGTAGACATGGAGTTCATCTCTCTCCATGGACACATCAGGAATACACCTTCAGACATAGAAGTGCATGCAGAACACCAGCTGAAAGCAGACAGGAGTACCTAACCAGTGGAAAAGAATATATAGAACCACACAAATTTCGGTAGGACAAAGGAACTAGGGGGAAAACAGGAGTGTTAGTAGGATGGGACCTGCCCTCAGTGGGTGGGGGAATGAAGCAGGAGTCTGATCCCCATCGCAGGACAATTGTCTGAGTCAGAGGAGAAACATTTAAGGCTGAGAGTGAAACGGCTGATCTGTGGCAGCCTAAATAGAATGAGAATCAGATACTCCTTGCCACAGTTATACATACCCTGGACAGGAATGCTGGTCCCCTGGAAGGTGTAGTGGCTGGGAGCTGGAGTTTAGGGATTGTGGAGCAATCCCAGGGGAGGGCTGCTGTTGACTGCTGAGAGATGGATTGAGGGGATGTGAGGGAGGAGATCATGGTGGGAAATGCTGGTGGAAGAAAGCCAGGCAGCCATGGAAGCAAGGCGATACTGTTGAGTCCCATGTAGGGGGTGGAGCCATCATCATAGCCTCCTTTGCCCCACACAAGCACCAGCAGCTGAACAGTAGAGAGGCTGGCCCACCAAACCCCTGATACAATGAACCACAGAGTAGGACCCACCCAGGATTCTCCTTTCAGGGCCTGAATGAAGATCTACAGAGTAGGACCCCAGCCAGAGGGGCCCCTCTATGTGCCTGAACGGGTGGAACTATGGAGAAAGACTGGTCGAAGAGGCCGTCTGATCACCAGCTACAAGAGGCTCAAAAATAGACTCTGATAGGTGGTGGAAACAGTCTGTGTCCCTGCACACTTGCTGCCACCAGGGTCCTTGCAAGCTAAGCAGCTGTGCCACCTTCACGCTCAACTCTCAATGGGGCAGAGCTGCCACAGGCAATAAAAAATTTTGCATCTATGCATTCAGGGTTGCTTCTGTCCTATCCAATCTTTTGAGACCCTGTAGACTGGCCTGCCAGGATTCTCTGTCAGGGAGGGAGGTTCTCCAGGCAAGAATAGTGGACCATATTGGCCAATACTTACTGCCATATCCTTCTAGAGCACTATATTTCCTGCTGCCCTAGCAGCCAACCCCCCTGAGTACCTGATGCTGCCAGAACCCCTGTGACCCAAGCAGCTGAACCACCTCCACACTTGGCATTCACAGGGGCCAACCCAAGCCCTCCAAGGCAGCCTCAGGAGCTAAACTCCAGTGGATAACCCACAGGTAAAGGTGAAAACAAAACCATAATTGAAGCCCAGGGGCAGTGTGGCTAAGGAAGAAGACCCAAAACTTTCCTACCAGCTGTACAAGCTGCAGATTAAATTCACAGGATCAGCTAAGAAGACTCTGTGTCTATGGAATATATAAAAGGCCATTTAGAGCTCCCACAAAAGAAAACACACTATTTTTGATAGCTGGAGAACTAGATAGCTGGACATTGGAGGCAAGAACACACAGGAGTAGGACCAGATTAGAATCTGAGCTGACTCAACATCAGGGTCCAGAGAACAGTACAGTGTTGGAGGGTATCCTAGGGAGATAAGGTGGACTGTGACTCCCAGCGAAGAAAAGGACTCTGACAGCAGTGACTCAAGAAAAACATTTATTATTCTTATTGTTTGATTTACTCTGTAGATTCTTTTGGATCTTTTTTTTCTTTTTCTTTCCCTTTTTTTTCTTTTTCTCCCCCACTGTTGCAGTTGTTGATAATATTGGCACTAAGAAATCCAATTAAGTTTTGATTTTTTTTTTTTTTTTTTGTCCTCAGTCACGTTTTTTTATTGTTGTCTTAAACTTCTGCTTCTACGTTTGGCTTTTGCAGTTCTATGGAGTTTTCCTCATTTTTTTCTTTTCTTTTTTTTTAATTTTTTAACATATTATTTTTATACACTTATTCATTTGTTTTCTTTTCCTACTGTCCTTTTCCCCTTGTAGTTAACCTTTAACATATATAAATCTTCTTTATATACCTTTATTTACCTTTGCATATCTATTCTTTCTTTCTCTGCTTTCTCTCGTTTCTTCTCAACACATCTGTTAGTTTTATTTTCATTGCTTTATTCTCAATTGGCACCTTGCTTTTGTTTTGTTTTCCAGTTTGTGTTTTAATTGTTTTTTTCTGGTAGATATAATTTTTGGTTTCCTTTGTTCACCAGGTCAATCTGTATTTTATTTTCACTGAACTGTTTTGATTTTGCTTATGGGTGTACAAAGTGAAAGTGAAAGTAAAAGTGAAGTCTTCTCTGACTCTTTGCAAACCCATGGGCTATAGCCTACTAGGCTCCTCTCTCCGTGGGATTTTCCAGGCAAGAATGCTGGAGTGGGTTGCCATTTCCTTCTCCAGGGGATCTCCCTGACCCAGGGATCCAACCCAGGTCTCCCACATTGTAGGCAGGCGCTTTACCCTCTGAGCCACCAGGGAATTCATCTTATGGGTGTATATGTATATACTCAGTCATATTTTCTATTGTTGTTATAAACCTCTGCATCTACATTGGGCTTTTGCATTTCTGTGGAGTTTTCCTTTTCTTTTACTTTTTTCTTTATTCTTCCTTTTTTTTTTCTTTTTATAATTTTAATTTTTAAGCCTATTATATTTTTTCTATATTCATCCCTTTCTTTGCATTTCCTACTGTACTTTTCACCTTGTGAAATTTTTAATCTACATAAATCTTCTTAAAAAGTGAAAAATGAAGTTGATCAGTCATGTCTGACTACGGCCCCATGGACTGTAGCTCCTCCATGCATGGAATTTTCCAGGCAAGAGTACTGGAGTGGGTTGCCATTTCCTTCTTCAGGGGATCTTCCTGACCCAAGGATCAAACCTGGGTCTCCAGCATTGCAGGCAGATGCTTTTACCAACTGAGCCACCAGGGAAGCTATTTTTTCTTTCTTTTCTTTCTCTCCTTTCCTCTCAATATATTTGTTAGTCTTATTTTTATTGCCTTATTCCCCACTGGGCACCTTGCTTTAGTTTTGTTTTCCAGTTTGTGCTTAAATTAGTTTTGTTCTTAACTGGTAAATATAATTTTTTATTTTCTTTGTTTGCCAGGGAGAAGCAACAAGTAACATACAAGGGAAACTCCAAACACTTAACAGCTGATCTTTCAGCAGAAACTCTACAGGCCAGAAGGGAATGGAAGGATATATTTAAAGTACTGAAAGGGAAAAATCTACAACCAAGCTTACCTTACCTGGCAAGGATCTCATTCAGAGTTGATGGAGAAATAAAAAGCTTTCATTCATGCAAAGTTAAGAGAATTTAGTACCACCAAACCAGCTTTACAACAAATGTTATAGGGACTTATAGAGTCAAGAAGTACAACAGAGGAAAAAAAGATCTACAAAATCAAACCCAACAATAAAGAAAATGGAAATAGGAAAATATATATCAATAATTACTTAAAATGTAAATGGAGTAAATGCTCCAACCAAGAGACATAAACTCGCTGAATGGATACAAAAACAAGACCCATAAATATGCTGTCTACAAGAAATTCACTTCAGACCTAAAGACACATATAGATTTAAAGTAAGAGGATTGAAAAATATATTCCATGCAAATGGGAAGCAAAAGAAAGCTGGAGTAGCAATTTTCATGTAAGACAAAATAGACCTTAAAATAAAGATTATAAGAGATAAGGAAGGACACTACATAATGATCAATGGATCAATCCAAGAGGAAGACATAACAATTGTAAATATCTATGCACCCAACATAGGAACAGCTCAATACACAAGACAAACACTAACACACATAAAAGGAGAAATTGACAGTAACATAATAATAATAGGATACTTTAACACCTCATGCACACCAATGGACAGATCATCAAAACAGAAAATTAATAAGGAAACAGAAGTGTTAAATGATACATAATATGAGATGGATCTCATTGTTATCTTCAGGACATTCCATCCAAATGCAGAAGAATATATCTTCTCAAGTGCACATGGAACATTATCCAGGATAGACCCCACCTTGGGTCACAAATCACACCTCAGTATATTTAAGAAAATTGAAATTGTATCAAGCATCTTCTCCAACCACAATGCTTTGAGACTAGCTATCAATTATAAGAATAAAAGGGTAAGAAGCATAAACACATGGAGCCTAAACAACAGATTTCTAAATAACCAACAGGTTACTGAAGAAATCAAAAGGGAAATAAAAAAAATGTCTAGAAACAAATGACAATGAAAACACAACTCAAACCCTATAGGATGTAGCAAAAGCAGTTATAAGAGGGACATATATAGCAATACAGTCCTAACTCAAGAAACACGAAAAACAACGAATAGGCAACCTAACTTTACATATAAAACAATTGGAAATAGAAGAAGAACAACAACAAAAAAATTAATATAAGAAAAGAAATCATAAAGATTTGAGCAGAAATAAATGAAAATGAAATAAAAGAAACAATAGTAAATATTAATAAAACTAAAAGCTGGTTCTTTGAGAACATAAACAAAACTGACAAGCCTTTAGCCAAGCTCATCAAGAAAAAAAAGAAAGAAGAAGCAAGTCAACAAAATTAGAACGAGAAAGGAGATATTACAACAGACAGTGAAGAAATACAAAGGATTATAAGAGACTATTATGAACAAATATATGGCAATAAAATAGATAACCTGGAAGAAATATATGGATTCTTAGAAAAGTTCAATCTTCCAAGACTGAACCAGGAAGAAATAGAAATTATGAACAACTCAAATACAAGCATTGAAATTGAAGTTATGATAAAAAAGTCTCCCAGAAAAAAAAAAAAAAAAAAAGCCCAGGACCAGATGGCTTCACAGGAGAATTCTATAAAACATTTAGAGAAGAGCTAATGCCTATCCTTCTAAAACTCTTTCAAAGATTCCAGAGGAAAGAACACTTCCAAACTCATTCTACAAGGCCACCATCACCCTGATACCAAAACCAGGAAAAGACAACACAAAAAAAGAAAACTAGAGGCCAGTATCACTGATGAACATAGATGCAAGAATCCTCAAAAAAAAAAAAAAAAAAATTAGCAAACAGAATTCAGGAACACATCAAAAAGCTCATAAACCATGATCAGGTTGGGTTTATACCAAGGATGCAAGGATTCTTCAATTTTCAGAAATCAATCAATGTGATACAGAATATTAAGAAATTGAAAGATAAAAACCATATGATCATCTCAATAGATGCAGGAAAATTGTTTGACAAAATTCAGCAACCATTTATGATTAAAACTCTTCAAAAAATGGGCATGGAAAGAACCTACCTCAACATAGTAAAGGCCTACAGCAAACATTATTCTCAATGGTGAAAAACTGAAAGTATTCCCCCTAAAATCAGGAATAAGACAAGGGTTTCCACTTGCACCACTATTATTCAGCATAGTTCTGGAAGTCCAGCAATAGCAATCAGAGAAGAAAAATAAATAAAAGGAATCCAGATCAGAAAATAAGAAGTAAAGCTCTCACTGTTTGCAGATGACAGGATACTGTACATAGAAGACCCTAAAGATAATATCAGAAAATTATTAATCAGTGAATTTAGCAAAGTTTCAGGATACAAAATCAATACACAGAAATCAACTGCATTTCTATATGCTAACAATGAAAAATCACAAAGAGAAATTAAGGAATCAATCCCAATCACCATTGCAACATAAAGAATTAGATATCTAGGAGATACTTACCTAAGGAGAGAAAAGAACTGTACACAGAAAATTATATGACACTAGTGAAAGAAATAAAAGATAACATAAACAGATGGAGAGAGATTTCATGTTACTGGGTAGGGAGAGTCAATATTTTGAAAGTGACTATACTACCAAATGCAATCGACAGATTCAATGTGATACCTATCAAATTACCAATGACATTTTTTACATAACTAGAACAAGAAATTTCACAATTCATATGGAAACACAAATGACCCCAAATAACAAAAGCAGTCTTGAGAAAGAAGAAGGGAGCTGGAAGAATTAACCTTCCTGACTTCAGATTATCCTACAATGCTACAGTCATCAAAACAGTATGGCATGGCACAAAAACAAAAATACAGACTGATGGAACAAGATAGAAAGCCAATAAATAAACCCATGTACCTATGGGTACCTTATTTTTGACAAAGGAGGCAAGAATATACAATGGGGCAAAGACAGCATCTTCAATAAATGGTGCTGGGAAAACTGGACAACTACATGTAAAAGAATGAAATTAGAACACTTCCTAACACGATACACAAAGATAAACTCAAAATAGTTTGAAGACCTAAATGTAAGACCAGAAACTTTATAGCTCTTAGAAGGAAAACATAGGCAGAACACTCAATTATATAAATTAAAGGAAAATTCCTATGACACACCTCCTAGAGTAGTGGAAATAAAAACAAATGTATACAAGTGGGACCTGATTAAATTTAAAAGCTTTTGCACAGCAAAGGATACTATAAGCAAGGTGAAAAGAGAACCATCAGCATGGGAGAAAATAATAGAAAATGAAACAACTGACAAAGGAATAATTTCCAAAATATACAAGCAGCTCATACAACTCAATACCAGAAAAACAAATAACCCATTCAAAAATTGGGGAAAAGACCTAAACAGACATTTCTCCAAAGAAGACTTACAGATGGATAACAAACACAAGAAAAAAATGTTCAACATTGCTCATTATTAGAGAAATACAAATCAAAACTACAATGAGATATCACCTCGCACCAGTCAGAATCAGTTCAATTCAGTTGCTCAGCCATGTCCAACTCTTTGAGACCCCATGAACCACAACATGCCAGGCCTCCCTGTACATCACCAACTCCTGGAGTCCACCCAAACTAATGTCCATTGAGTCGGTGATGCCATCCAGCCATCTCATCCTCTGTCGTCCCCTTCTCCTCCTGCCCTCAATCTTTCCCAGTATCAGGGTCTTTTCCAATGAATCAGCTCTTCACATGAGGTGGCCAAAGTATTGGAGTTTCAGCTTCAGCATCAGTCCTTCAAATTAGTACCCAGGACTGATCTCCTTTAGGATGGAATGGTTGGATCTCCTTGGCCCTCATCAAAAAGTCTACAAACAATAAATGCTGGAGAGGGTGTGGAGAAAAAGGAATGCCGTTGCTCTGTAGATGAGAATGCAAACTGATACAGCTGCTATTGATGGTGGTATGAAGATTCTTTAAAAAACTAGGACCCAGCAATCTCAATCTTAGGCATATCCCCTGAGAAGCAAAACTGAAAGAGACACATGTATCCTATTGTTCATTGCAGCACTATTTACAATAGCTATCACATGGAAGCAACCTAGATGTCCATCAACAGATGAATGGATAAAGAAGTTGTGCTACATATACACAATGGAATACTACTCAGCCATAAAAAGGAATGTATTTGAGTCAGTTCTAATGAGGAAGATGAACCTCGAATGTATTATACAGAGTGAAGTGAGTCAGAAAGAGAAAGATAAACATCATATTGTAATGCATATATATGGAATCTAGAGAAATGATGCTGAGTATTTATTTACAGAGCAATACTGGGGAAAAAAAGACATAGAGAAGAGACTTATGGACATGGGAGAGGGGAGGGGCGGGAATGGGAAGAGTAACAACAAAGCTTACATTACCATATATAAAATAGATATTCCACTGGAATTTGCTGTATGGCTCGGGAAACTCAAACAGGGGCTCTGTATCAACCTAGAGGCATGGTATGGGGCGGGGGGCGGGATGGGAAGGAGTTTCAAAAACGATGGGATATATGTATAACTATGGTTAATTCATGTTGAGATTTGACAGAAAACAGCAAAAGTCTGTAAAGCAAATATCCTTCAATAAAAAATAATTCAAAAAAAAAAAGGATATAGCATGAAAAATTGTGTAGAGGACTAACCCCTTTCTGTTAAAGTAGGATGTCAATGTACTTCAGTAAGTTCAGTCACTCAGTCGTGTCCAACTCTTTGTGACCCCACGAGCCACAGCACGCCAGGCCTCCCTGTCGATCAACAACTCCCTGAGTCTGCCCAAACCCATGTCCATCAAGTCGATGATGCCATCCAACTATCTCATCCTCTGTTGTCCCCTTCTCCTCCTGCCCCCAATCCTTCCCAGCATCAGGGTATTTTCCAATGAGTCAGCTCTTTGCATGAGGTGGCCAAAGTATTGGAGTTTCAGCTTCAAAATCAGTCCTTCCAAAGAACATTCAGGAATGATCTCCTTTTGGATGGACTGATTGGATCTCCTTGCAGGCCAATGGACTCTCAAGCATCTTCTCAAACACCACAGTTCAAAAGCATCTCTTCTTCGGCACTCAGCTTTCTTTATAGTCCAACTCTCACATCCATACATGACCACTGGAAAAACCATAGCCTTGAAATGCTGGACTCGAAGAAACACAAACTGGAATCAAGACTTCCAGGAGAAATATCAATAACCTCAGATATGCAAATGACACCACCCTTATGGCAGAAAGTGAAGAGGAACTGAAAAGCCTCTTGATGAAAGTGAAAGTGGAGAGTGAAAAAGTTGGCTTAAAGCTCAACATTCAGAAAACAAAGATCATGGCATCTGGTCCCATCACTTCATGGCAAATAGATGGGGAAACAGTGGAAACAGTGGCTGACTTTATTTTTGAGGGCTCCAAAATCACTGCAGATTGTGACTGCAGCCATGAAATTTAAAGACACTTACTCCTTGAAAGGACAGTTATGACCAACCTAGAAAACATATTAAAAAGCAAAGACATTAATTTAGTCAACAGAGGTCCGTGTAGTCAAGGCTATGGTTTTTCCAGTGGTCATGTATGAACGTGAGAGTTGAACTATAAAGAAAGCTGAGTATAGAAGAATTGATGCTTTTGAACTGTGGTGTTTGAGAAGACTCTTGAGAGTCACTTGGACTGCAAGGAGATCCAACCAGTCCATCCTAAAGGAGATCAGTCCTGGGTGTTCTTTGGAAGAATTGATGTTGAAGGTGAAACTCCAATACTTTGGCCACCTGATGAGAAGAGCTGACTCATTTGAAAAGACCCTGATGCTGGGAAAGATTGATGGCAGGAGGAGAAGGGGATGACAGAAGATGAGATGGTTGGATGGCATCACCAACTCAATGGACACGGGTTTGGGTAGGCTCTAGCAGTTGGTGATGGACAGGGAGGCATGGTGTGCTGTGGTTCTTGGGGTCACAAAGAGTTGGACACCACTGAGGAACTGAACTGAACTGATCTCATATACTCCTACTTCTTTGTTTCATCTCTAAGGGGCACATTTTTTGTTCTTTCTAAAGCTTGTTGTGTTCATTTTTCATTTCCAAGTGCATAATTTTATTTCCCACTTTTCCTAGCCATCTACATCATTTTTCAACTCAGTTTTGAAGAATCTTTCCATCAAGAATACCTTCTCTCAACTTACTCAAGACTAGCCTATTCATTCTCTCCATCCTACAAGCCCTGACTGTCCAGTAACATAGTGTGCCACAGCTTCATCCTTGCAGTTACTTGTTTGGTGCTAGGGTTCTTCACTATCCTCAAAGGTCTATGAGTGAAGTGTGTATGTGTTTCTGATTGTGGTCCACTCAGCACCCACTACCTGGACAGAGAAGAGATTTTCAAATTATATATGTTGAGTAAATAACAATAGCTCTCATGTATTACAATGCACTGGAAACTTTTCTACAGGAATTAGGTAGGTAGCTAGGTAGGCAAATAGATTTCAAATATATATATTTTTTGTCACACAAAGCTATCCTATAAATACTATTAGCCCCATTTATAGTTGATCCTGAGGACAATAAATAACTTGCTCCAAATACACACACCTAATAAATAAGCTAGAATATAAACTAGGCAATCTGATTTCAGGGCCTATGCTCTTAGCCAGTGAAAATATACTATACTTTCAATGGTTGGATTATCTTTGTGAGAATGTCAGGTGGAGTTTGTTCCAAAACTGTGACTCAAAACAACTTCAAATTTAAAAAAAAAGAAAGAAAAGACAAGAGAGAGGAAGAGAACATATCACTTAAAAATTACAACACAAAGGCATGATAGCCACAGAATATATAATTAAAAATTTTCAGATTTATTTTATAATATGTACATTGTTTCCCCCTATTTTGTTGTGGAGTTTAATTGAAAGGATTCTTTCTATTCAGTGAATGAAATACTATACTGTTTGTTTTTCATTTTTTATTGCATGAAACTTTTATTTTAACCATCTTATTTGAGGTTCCCAGGCACGCCACATGATAAATCAGCTTTGAGCTTCCCCTAGAACTTCATAAAACCCACTTTTGTTTTCTTCTTCTTGAATTTTAGGCCTGCAATAGCTCAAATCCTACTAAGACCAAATCTGTTCACATCAATTTCCTTTGTTTTTAAGTTACCAAAGATAAAATATTTGAATATGAATTAAGACTCACAATATTCCTTTAACATCAAAGGCATTTTCCTGCGTAGGTGTTTTTTTTTTTTTTTTTTTTTTGCCATTTAAAGTTACTTTAAACATATTTACCTGTTTTCAAAAGTTTATCTCTTTACTTTCGTACATGAATCACAACTATGGATTAAAGTTCATTAGCTTTCTGATATTAATGAGATTCTATTGAAAGGAACTTGTGGGAAATCAATAGAAGTGTGACCAACATAATTAGTTATTTGTAGTGCATAATAAATTTCCATTGATGAGAAGCTTAAATATAAAATTAGGGCATTTCAAGCATAAGACTTTTATCTTCCCTGTGTCTCTTACATTTTACCTATTATTCAAACAGTATAATAGTATAGGGTTTATGTAGTACTCATTTCATATAGGTAAAACTAATAAAGGTACTCCATGTAATTCTAATAAACTACTTTAAATGAAGTAATTTATTTATAATTCATCTAAAATGAGAAGTAAAGATTTGCAGTAGGGTGGAAATATTCCTACTAGTATGAATTTTTATTGAATCCATTAATCATGTATTTAGCTGAGACAGCCATCTCTCCACCAAAATTTCTCCCCTTCACTCATATTACTAGTAGTACCAGTCATATGGCTTAGACACTTCTCACAGAAACTCTGGTTTCTTTTTTTGAAAAGGTAGTAGAAACAAAGGTCTGTGTACTAGATGTGCTTATTGCTACTAGTGTGTTATTGCCTATAAGCCATTTCTCCTGATAAAACAAGGAAGTGTGTGTGTGTGTGTTTACACCTGTTTATATACAGACCCATAAGTATTCCTATATATAGCTCATACACACACATATTTCATTAAACATGAGATAAGACTGAATTCTCAAACTCTAATCCATTACAACATAGATCATTCTAGAATCCTCCCCTTATCTCTAACTCCACACTCCCACACAAAGAAACTAACTTCAACCATCTGTCACCCATTTGCTTAATTGTTCAAGTACACATATAGAGTAGTGTCAGAGTTATGGATCTGCTGTTAAATCCTTAGCAAATAATTTTATAAACTAAAACCAGTTACTTTTGTCTTAGTCTTACTGACTCCACTTATTTAAATTATTTATATCAGTGATTTTTCCTCTTACTCATATCAGGGAGATCATTTCATACACATGTAATACAATTGCATTGTTTTGTATAATCTGAAGGTTCACTTTTTCTTCTGTAAATTTCTGTGGGTTTGAACAAAGTGAAAGTCATTCAGTCGTGTCCAACTCTGTAACTCCATGGACTATACAGTCCATGGAATTCTCCAGGCAAGAATACTGGAGTGGGTAGCCTTTCCCTTCTACAGGTGATCTTCCCAACCCAGGGATCTAACCCAAGTCTTCCATATTGCAGGTGATTCTTTACCAGCTGATCCAGAAGTGAAGCCCATAAACAAAGGAGTATATCAAGTATCGATATCTACACTACCATACAGAACCATTTTGCTACTTCCCCAGGTCCCCTGTGCTTCAGCCATTTAATTGTCCTCTCCTCCTCAGAGTTTTACTTTCCTAGAATATCATATAGCTGATTGCTATATAGAATATGTTGCTTTTTCAGACTGCGTTCTTTCATTAAGCAATATATATATGTTTCTTTCATTTCATTTTATTGCTTGATGACTCATTTTGCTGTATTGCTGAATCATATTCCATTATGCATATATGTCATAGTTTGTTTATCCATTTACCTATTGAATGACACTTTTAGTTGCATCAAGTTTGGGGTGATGTGAATAAATCTGCTATAAGTATTTACATGAAAATTTCTGAGTGCACTTAAGCTTTGAAATCAGTGAAATCAATACATAAAATCACAATTGCTTGATGAAAGCTAAAACTAGGCTTAGCTTTCCAAGAAACTACTGAAATGGGAATCTGAGCTCTTATCCAAGAAGCCAAGGAATGGACTCCACAGACATGCAGACACTCGCATAGGCAAAGTTTTATTTTAAAGGATAGAAGTACAAAGCTCTAAGCATAAACACTGAGAGAGGGAAAACTGTCCTGAAACAGGGAATCACAACAGTTTATATCTTTACCAGTATTGACCTGTTCATTTTTGGTTGGCTCTGGGGTCCTGATGTGTGTAATACCTGACCAATCAGTTTAAAAGTCATCATGTCCAGTTTGTCAATTTAATGGTTCTCTTTGATTTCCCAGTTCTTGAATTTTCTTTGATATTGAGTCTCCATGCCCCAATCTTTTTTAGTGACCTCAGGCAATTTTTTAGGACCAGATGTATGTTTTAAAGGTAATGGTCTACCTGGTGTTTTTCTTCTTGATAAGTTGGACATCAATTACTGATTGCCCAGTCATGGCCCCGAGTATTTTATAGCCCCCAGGTCAGGGAGGCACTAAACACTAAACCTCTGAACACTAAAAAACTGGAACAGCAAGTAGGGCTATAGGTTAATGGAGCAAGACACTTGTGTGTGAAAATAAATGGAAATTACAATTTCATTTTTAAAAGAAGAAACTGAGGCCTTAGGTATCTACTACCTAATAATTTTCTATCTCATTACTAAACCATAGTCCAAAGTGCCTGTACCACCTTACATTCTAACCAAAAATTAATAATTATTCCTGATACTATACATATATCCCAGAAGTTGGTATTGTCATATATATATATATTTTTTAATTTAGACATTACAATTTGTCTGTAGTAATATACTCATTATTTTAATTTGCAATCCTCCAATGACAAAGGATGTCAAACATGATTTCATATGTTTCTTTCTATCTCTATATCCCATTTTGTGAAGCATCTGTTCAGACCTTCTTCCAATTTTTAGTTGGGATGTTTGTTTTCTTATTGTTAAGTTTTAAATGTCTTTTATATATTTTGAATTTAGGTCCTTTATCAGATAAAAATTTTTAAAATAGTTTCTACTATTTGTGAATTGGATATTCATTTTCTTAATAGTGTTTTTGCATAACAGAAGTTTCAAATTTTAATCAGGTCCAATCTATACATTTTTTTCCCTTCATAATCATGCTTTTGATATCTAAAGACTCGTGGCAAAACCAAAGGTCAAGTAGATTTTCTTGTATGTTTTACTCTAGAAAACTTAGAATTTAAAGTTTTGCATTTAGTCTGGGATCCATTTTAAGCAATATTTATTTATTTATTTATTTTCTTGTATGATCTAGGTCTATGTCTAGGGTTTTCTATGTTTTTGTCTTTGTTTTTGCATATTAACATTCAAGTTTTCCAGTACCGTTTACTGAAAACTTCATCACTTCTCAATTGAGTTAACTGCTCATTTTTCAAAGTTTAGTTGACTATATTTATTTGGGCCCATATCTCCCATTTTGTTCCACTGATTTTGGTATCTGTTCTTTCACCAATATAGTGCTATCTTGATTAATGTACTTGTATAGTAAGACTTGGGATTCCTTGGTGGCTCAGATGGTAAAGAATCTTCCTGCAATTCAGGAGACCAGTGTTTGAGCCCTGGGTCAAGAAGATCCCCTGGAGAAGGGAAGGGTTTCCAGTCCAGTATTCTTGCCTTGATAATTCTATGAATAGAGGAACTTGGAGCTCTATAAGTCCATGGGGGTGCAAAGAGGTGGACACAATGGCAATTAACAGACACACACACATCAGTTCAATTCAGTCGCTCAGTCATGTCCGACTCTTCACGACCCCATGAATCGCAGCACGCCAGGCCTCCCTGTCCATCACCAACTCCTGGAAATCACTCAGATTCACGTCCATCGTGTCACTGATGCCATCCAGCCATCTCATCCTCTGTCGTCTCCTTCTCCTCCTGCCCGCAATCCCTCCCAGCATCAGAGTCTTTTCCAATGCGTCAACTCTTTGCATGAGGTGGCCAAAGTACTGGAGTTTCAGCTTTAGCATCATTTCTTCCAAAGAAATCTCAGGGCTGATCTCCTTCAGAATGGACTGGTTGGATCTCCTTGCAGTCCAAGGGACTCTCAAGAGTCTTCTCCAACACCACAGTTCAAAAGTATCAATTCTTCGACCCTCAGCCTTCTTCACAGTCCAACTCTCACATCCATACATGACCACTGGAAAAACCATAGCCTTGACTACACGGACTTTTGTTGGCAAAGTAATGTCTCTGCTTTTGAATATGCTATCTAGGATGGTCATAACTTTTCTTCCAAGGAATAAGCGTCTTTTAATTTCATGGCTGCAGTCACCATCTGTAGTGATTTTGGAGCCCCCCAAAATAAAGTCTGACACTGTTTTCACTGTTTCCCCATCCCTAGAGTCAACTGAAAAAAAAAATTGAAAAGGCTTTACTTAAATAAAAATGGTGTTTGCCATTTTAAATGCAGAAGAATAAATCATCAAGCACCATGAAGAACCATGGTAGCATGGTATTGCAAAAATTAAATGACAGCTTTCTAGAAACCATACTTGAAGTCACAGAATATTGAGATATAACTTACAGAGAATTAAAAAAAAGATATCAAGAAGAAACTCATCAGACTATAAGAAAACTCAGAAAAGAGTTCAAAGAGATCAGGCATAAAATTAGTGAACACTTTACCAAAAAGATTGAAACACTGGAACAGAACCAAACAGAAATTCTGGAACTGAAGAACTCAATAAATAAGACAAAGAACACATTAGAAAGCAGTGATAATAGGGATGACCACAAGAAGAGAGAATTAGTAAGTGCAAAGATAGAAATCTTGAAATGATACAGGTAGAAAAATAGAGATAATAAGGATATTTTAAAAATGAAGCAATTGTGTGAGAAATATAGGGGAGCAGAGTGTTTATTTAAAGAAATAATAGCTGAGAATTTCCCAAGCTTGGAAAAGCAACTGGATATACGAGTCCACCAAGCTAAGAGAATGCTCAATTACCTCAACATAAAAAGATCTTTTCCAGGGCACATTATATTAGAACTGTCAGAAGTCAGTGACAAAGAATTTTAAAAGCAGCCAGGGTACAAAGGATGGCAACTTACAAAGAAACCCTCATTAACAAATTTCTCAGCAGAAACTTCACAGGAGAGAGTGGAATGACATACTCAGAATTTTGAAAGATAAAACCTGTCATCCAAGAACGCTGTATCTAAAAAAGTTATCATTTAGATATGAGGGAGAAACAAAGGCTTTCCCAGACAGACAAAAGCTGCAAGAATTCATCAACACTAGACCTGCCTTACAAGAAATGCTGAAAGGAACTCTTCTACTTGAAAAGAAAAGGCAAAAGTACACAAAACTTTGAGTAAAGTAACAAACAGAATCTGAAAATTGCAACTCTTTTTCAGAATAGGTTGTTAAAAAATTAAAGCATACATTTAAAGGGGAAAAGGCAATAAAAACAACCATAGCTACTTCAATTTGGTACTAAGCTCACAACATAAAAAGGGATAATTTTAGACAACAAAAACATAAATGAAGAAGAGGGGGAAAATTGAACCTTTACAGACAAATGAAGGTAAGATGCTATCAGTAGAAAACAGGAATATTTTGTCTATGAGAGGTTTTATACAAAGCAGATGATAACCAAAGAACATAAACCTAGAGTGAAGACACAAATATAAAAGAAAAAAAGAAGAAAAATCTGAGAAAAAAATCTTAGTAAAATCACAAAACTAAAATGGCAGAGAGCAACACAATGAAGGAGGAGAGTGAAAGAACTGGCTTAAAATTAAATATTAAAAAAAAAAAAAAAAAAAAACCTAGATCATGGCATCCACCCTCATTGGTGAGTGGTAAATTGAAGGGAAAAAGGTGGAAATAGTGATAGATTTCCTCTTCTTGGGCTCTAAAATCACTGCAGATTGTGACTGAAGCCATGAAATCAGAAGACGATTGATTCTTGGCAGGAAAGCGATGACAAACCTAGTCTGTGTGTTGAAAAGCAGAGACATTACTCTGCTGACAAAGGGCAGTATAGTCAAGGCATGGTCTTCCCAGTGGTCATATATGGTTGTGAGAGCTGGACTGTAAAAAAGGCAGAGCACCAAAGAAGTGATGCCTTCAAACTATGATACTGGAGAAGCCTCTTGAGGGTCCCTTGGGCAGCAAGGGATTTCAAACCCATCAATCTTAAGGGAGATCAACCCTGAATATTCACTGGAAGGACTGATACTGAAGCTTCAGCTTCAGTGTTTTGATCATCTGATGCAAATGGACAACTCACTGGAAAAATCCCTGATGCTGGGAAAGATTGAGGGTGGGAGAAGAGGGCCTCAGAGGATGAGATAGTAGGACAGCCTCACCGATACAATGGATATGAACTAGGGAAAATTCTGGGAGATGGTGAGTGTTAGGGAGGCCTGGAGTGCTGCAGTCCATGGGGTCGCAAATTGTCAGACATGACTGAGAAACTAAACAACAACAACAACACACAAAAAAAGAAACAATGGAGACATACAGTAATCAGGAAAAAAAAAAAAAGGTAAAATGCCATTTTAGGCCTCATTTATCAATAATTTCCCCAAATGTAAATGGATTGAATACCCCTATCAAACGACACAAAGTGGCTGAATCAATTAAAAGGCAAAAATCAAATATACACTATCTCTAGAAGATTCATCTCAAGTCTAAAGACAAACAGGCTCAGTGAAAGGATGGAAGTTCCTCAAAAAACTAAGAATAGAATTACCATATGATCCAGTTATTCTATTTCTGGATATTTATCTCCAAATATGATAACACTAGTTGGAAAAATATATGCATCCCTTTGTTCATTTATTATAGCATTATTTACAACAGCCAAACTAAGGAAACAACCTAAATGCCTATCCACACATGAATGGATATATAATGTGACATATATGCTGCTGCTGCTGCTGAGTCGCTTCAGTCTTGTCCGACTCTGTGTGACCCCATAGACAGTAGCCCATCAGGCTCCCCCATCCCTGGGATTCTCCAGCAAGAACATTGGAGTAGGTTGCCATTTCCTTCTCCAATGCATGAAAGTGAGAAGTGAAAGTGAAGTCGCTCAGTCGTGTCCGACTCTTAGCGACCCCATGGACTGCAGCCCACCAGGCTCCTCCATCCATAGGATTTTCCAGGCAAGAGTACTGGAGTGGGGTGCCATTGCCTTCTCCGGACATGTAATATATTATCAGTACAATTGAATACTGCTGCTACTGCTGCTAAGTCGCTTCAGTCGTGTCTGACTCTGTGTGACTCCATAGATGGCGGCCCACCAGGCTCCCCCGTCCCAGGGATTCTCCAGGCAAGAACACTGGAGTGGGTTGCCATTTCCTTCTCCAATGCATGAAAGGGAAAAGTGAAAGTCAAGTGGCTCAGTCGTGTCTGACTCTTCACGACCCCATGGTCTGCAGCCTACCAGGCTCCTCCATCCATGGGATTTTCCAGGCAAAAGTACTGGAGTGGGGTGCCATTGCCTTCTCCATTTGAATACTACTCACCCTTAAAAAGATGAAAATTTTCCACTTTCATACAAATATATATTTCTGTATGTGTATCTTTAAACAGTGATAATTTTATTCATCACTTTCCAATCCTCATAACTTTTATTTACTTTTCTTGATGTTGGAATGTACTGAGTAAATGTTTTACTGCACTTAGAGAAGCAGTATCCAGTGTTTCATCAGTTTTTTTTATATAGGTTCTTTATGAAGGTGAAAATATTCCAAAACTGTCCTCAGTTTCTGATGGCTTCTTTTGTCATGAGTGGTTGCTAAATTTTGTCAGATGATTTTCTGTATCAATGAAAGGATATTATGTGTTTTCTACTTTATTTTGTGTGTGTGTATGTTTTCTACTTTAGCATATTGATGTTGGGGAATTGATTTTAATCTTTGTATACCTGTAACAAATCCCACTTATTCCTGGTGTTTGCTTCTTTTAATGCTTTGTTTATTAAATTTGTTGTTTTCTTGATATTTTCCCATCTATTGTTATGAAAGATATTGGTTTGTAGACTTTCTTTCCTGTAATATCTATATATGACATTGGCATTAGGGTAATGCTTGCATTTTTGAATGAGTTCAAAAGGTTTTTTCCTTTGCTCCTATTTTCTGGAAGAGACTGTGGAGAGTGAATATCATCTTATTAAAAGTTTGTATAAAGTTGTTCACAGTTGTGTGTACTAAGTCATTTCAGTTGTGTCAGACTCTTTGAGACCGTATGGACCATAACCTACTAGGCTCTTCTGGCCATGGGATTCTCTGGGTAATAATACTGGAGTGGGTTGCCATGCTCTCTACAAGAGGATCTTCCAAACCAGGGGTGTTTCTTATGTCTCCTCCATTGGCAGGCAAGTTCTTTACCAGGGAGCCACTGGGAAGTTCATTGTTCACAGTATTCCTTTATTAATCGTTTAACATGCATGGAGATTAGTAATGATAACTCTTCTTTAACTTCTGATATTTGTCATCTGTGTCCTTTCACTCTGGTGGCTCAGATAGTAAAGAATCTTTTTGTAATGCAGGAAACCTGGGTTGGGAAGAACCCTTGGAGGAGGGCATGGCAACCCACTTCAGTATTCCTGCCTGGGAGAATCACTATGGACTGAGAAGCCTGGTGGGCTACAGTCCATGGGGTCACAAAGAGTTGGATACAACTGAGAGACTAAGCACAGCACAGCACATTTTAATTAGTTAGCCTGGCTAGAGGTTTATAAATTTTTGATCTTTTCAAATAACCCACTTATGGTTTAGCTGGAATGGTTGTTTTCTATTTTCCAATTTTTTGATTTCTGCTCTAACTAGTATTTATTTTATTTTGCTTGTTTGCTAACTTGCTCTCCTTTTTCTATTTTCCAAAGGTGGACTCTTTTTTACATCTTTATTAAATATTTTCTAATACATGCATTAAATTCTATAAATTTCCCTCTAAACAATGCTTTTGCTGCATCCCACAAATTTGGATAAGCTACATTTCAGTTTTAATTAAATTATTCAAACTTCTTTTATCTTTGTATTTCTGTTTTGACATGTGTTATTTAGAAGTAAGTTATTTAATCTATAAATATTTTGTTTTTCCAACTATATTTTTTCAAAGAATAATTCTATTTATTTATTTTTGTCTGTGTTGCGTCTTTATTGCTCTACAGGCTTTCCTCCTGTTGCACCGAGAAGGGGCTACTCTTCATTGCAGTGCCTGGGCTTCTCATTGCGGTGGCTTCTCTTGTTGTGAAGCACAGGCTCTAGAGGACACAAGTTTTAGTAGCTGAGGCATGTGGGCTCAGTAATCACAGTTCCTGGGCTCTTGACCATGTGGGCTTAATCGCTCAGTGGCATGTAAGATCTTCCCAGACCAGGGATTGAACCCTTGTCTTCTGCACTGGCAGGTGGATTCCTTACCACTGAGCTACAAAGGAAGGCCCCACTATCTGTTATTGATTTCTAGTCTAAATCCATTATGCTCTGAGAGCATATTTTGTATGATTTTTATTTTATATATGTTAGGATATATCTTCTGGCCCATAATATGTATTTAGTTTTCAAGTGAACTTGACAAGGATGTGTATTCTGCTGTTTTTGGAATATTGTTGTTCAGTTACTAAGTTGTGTCCAGCTCTTTGCAACCCCATGAACTGAAGCACACCAGACTTCCCTGTCCTTTACTATCCCCCTGAGTTTGCTTGAACTCATGTCCATTGAGTCAGTGATGCTGTTGTTAGATGGGCTATTCTATACTCTATAAATTTCAATTAGATCAAGTTGATTAATGGCACTTTTCACATCAACTGTACTCTTACTAATTTTCTGCCTTCTTGATACGTCAGTCTATGAAAGATGAATCTTGACTTCTGTAACTGTAAATGGACTTGTCTATCCTAGATAGACCTGGAACTTTTTCCCTTTCAACAGTTTAAATGTTACTCCCCTCTCTTCTTGATTGCACAGCCTGATGAAAAAAATCTGTAAGTTGTATCCTTGTGTCTCTAAAGTTAAGGTCTTGCCCCCTTCCCACTCCCAGGATTAAGATTTACTCTGTTTGGTATTTTTAAGTTTGAATATGATATGTCTGCATATAATTTTTTTTTCTAATTTTATTTTATTTTTAAACTTTACATAATTGTATTAGTTTTGTCAAATATCATAATGACTCCGCCACAGGTATACATGTGTTCCCCATCCCGAACCCTCCTCCCTCCTCCCTCCCCATACCATCCCTCTGGGCCGTCCAGTGCACCAGCCCCAAGCATCCAGCATCGTGCATCGAACCTGGACTGGCAACTCGTTTCCTACATAATTTTTTAAAATAAATTTATACTGTTTGGTGTTTTCCAAGCTTCCTTGACCTGCTATTTGTTATCTGATTATCATTAATTTTGAAGGTTTTTCAGCAATTATTAATCTAAATATTTATTTTGCTTTATTTTCTTTTTCTCTTTCTGATATTCCAATTATTTGTATGTTGCATATTTTATTGATCTATCTTTAGACTCACTTATGTTTCTCTTAGTTGTATGTGGTCTCCTAGTTAGCCCATAAAAGATATTTTGAAATAAAGCATTTCCTTTTTATGCTATTTTAGATATTTTATCTCTCTGCTTACAACATCCATCTGTTCTTACATACTACCTGATTTTTCTTTAGAGCCCTTTACATATTATTCAGTTACTTTATATTCCCCATGTAACAGTTCCAAAATCTCTGTCATAATGAAATATGGTTCTCATGCCTGATTTGTCTGTTCAAACTGATTTTTCTGTCTTTTAGCATCCTCTGTAATTTTTTGTTGAAAGCCAAACACAATGTATCAAGTAATAAGAACTCAGGTAAATAGGTATCAGAGTGATATTGTATGTAAATCTTTCTAGAATTTGACAAATTAACTGAATATTGTAGCTACACGTGCCAAAGACTTCAAATCCCCTAGTGTCCTTGATTTTATCTCCTCTATTGTCTTTGGCCTTTCAGAACAACTCCTAATCAAATAGTGTCTGTGTCTTTCTACTCTTTAAGCTATATTCCACTGATACTACACTAGTATCCTATTGGCATGGTGGTAAAGTATATGGGAAGGCAAGTTTCCTATAATCTTATGAGTAAATCTTATTGTTTTAGTTAAATTTTTCTCTGAGTTTCTGGGCTATTATTTTCACAAATGTTTTATTTCTCTCTCTCTCTGTCTCTTTTTTTTCTTCACTTGAGTGATAAAGATGGAGGGTGCTGGACTCAGATAACTACCCTTAGTTTAAATGTAATAATGCTCTGGTAAAGTTTTTTTTTTTTTTTTTTCTATCTTAAAGAGTTGTTATGAAGAGCACTGTAAGCTTAATTCATCATTGATAGTATTTTTTTCCATCTTTTGCCAGATCCACTGGAGATTCTGTCCTAGTTATGTACAGTGACAACCTTGTGGGTTTTCAGAAGATTAAATCTATGAAAATGTAAAGGCCTCTAAGACTGAAGCTCCTAGCAGTTTCTCACTCTTAAGCTTAACCACAATCAGCTTGCCCAAATTTGTCAATATTTTGTTGCTGTTCAGTCACCAAGTCATGTCCATTGAGTTGGTGATGCTATTTAACCATCTCATCCTCTGTTATCCCCTTCTCCTTTGGCCTTAATCTTTCTCAGCATGGGGGTCTATTCCAATGAGTCAGCTCTTTTCATCAGGTGGCCAGAGTATTGGAGCTTCAGCTTCATCATCAGTCCTTCCAATGAATATTCAGGGTTGGCTTGTTTGATCTCCTTGTGTTCCAAGGGAGTTTCAAGAGTCTTCTCCAGCACCACATTTGGAAATGTCAATTCTTTATGGTCCAATTAGTTTATGGCTCCAATTGATGGAATACCTGTTTTAGAACCAACTTCATCTATGACTGTCTTGATTTACTTGTCTGTCATGATAGTGGTTTGCCTTGAAATTCCAGTTCTATAATAAGTATTTAAAAATTGTTTTATTTTGTTCACATATTTTCTTCCTGGTGGCTCAGATGGTATAGAATCTGCCTACAATGTAGGAGACGTGGGTTCGATCCCTGGGTCAGGAAGATCTCCTGAAGAAGGGAATGACTACCCACTCCAGTATTCTTGCCAGGAGAATTCTATGGACAGAGGAACCTGACAGGCTATAGTCCACTGGGGTCACAAAGAGTTGGACACAACTGAGGAACTAAACTTTCACTGCACATTTCTTCTTGTAATGATGTGAGTGACAACTTCTAAGTTCTTTACGTATTGGAATTGAAACTGGAAGTCTAATTGTGTAATTTTCAATCTGGAATTTGCAAGAACATGTCAATATTAGGTAAATATCCAAAAGACAATATAACCCCAAACAGCAGAAAATAGAAAAAAAAAGGCAAAAAACTATAGTAGGCCCCCAAAATTAACTCAGCAGTTATGTACTTCCAAATATCTATCCTTACTATGATGACAGAACTGAAATAAGATATAAGAATTTTATTTGAGAAGCTGATCAGAGTTTTAATGGAAAACAGGAAATAATTATAATGAAAAAAGAAACATTGTAGCTGTGATGAAAATAATAAATGAAAATAAATTACTTAAAGGCTATGTTTAGTGTTTGTTTATATACTCCTGAACAGAAAATAAACTGAGGGAATTCAGGAAAAAAATGTAGAATGACACATAGAAGAAATGATAAAATACAGAAAGCAAGCATGGAGGTGAAGTATGTCTGTGGTGAAAAGCTTACATATGCTCATTTTAAGTCCAAGAAGAAAATAAGAATTAATAAGGCAGAAGAATTATTTAAATAATTGCTAAGAATTTTTCAATATTGAAAAATAAATTGTTCTGCATACTCAAGAAGACTTGCAATTCCCAAAGCTGTATATACCATATGCTCATAATAGAAAAACTACCGAAAACCAAAGACGAAAAATTAAATGTCTTAGTCTTTGGAGAAAAAGCAAGACTATATTTCAAATAAGCAGTATAAAGCTAACTGTGACTTCTTGTAAAATGATATAGGTCCAAAGAAAATGGGAATTTAATTTCTGAAGATTTCATTTGTAACAGCTGAAAATATTTTTCACTCCATCTATTTTTCTTATTTACAATATCAGAAACATATATTTCTAGTTCATAAAAACATTAAAATCTTTATTAGGGGTTCAACTAAAAAGAAGATAAATAGGTGGGGAATTATTTGTCCTTTTCATTTTATCGTTTCAACTATGAGTTTATCCTTAGTTCTTTATTATCCACTTAAACTTCCATGTAATGTGACAGGATGGTATGTTGCCTTCAGAATCCTCTTTCAGCTTCCTAAACCCTAATGCCACCTCTGCAATTTTGTAAGCAGCCTGACTAAGGAGTCAGAATTCTTTGAGGAAATAATAATGGTCATAATGGTCATTTACTCTGCCTAGAATAATATATCTGAAAACATGAACCACTACCATCTATTTCAGTGTGTGTGTGCATTCGTAGTCCCGTCAGACTTTTGCGACCCCATGAACTGTAGCCTACCAGGTTCCTCTGTTCATGGAATTCTCCAGGCAAGAAATACTGGAGTGGTTTGGTAATTCCTTCTCCAGAGGATATTCATGACCCAGGCATCGAATTCACATTTCTTGTGTCTCCTGAATTGGCAGGCAGACTCTTTACCCCTTGCACCACCTGCTGAAAAGTGAAAGTGAAGCTGCTCAGTCGTGTCCAACTCTTTGCGATCCCATGGACTGTAGTCTACCAAGCTTCTCAGTCCATGAGATTTTTCCAGGCAAGAGTACTGGAGTGGGTTCCCATTTCCTTCTCCAGGGGATCTTCCTGACCCAGGGATCGAACCCAGGTCTCCAGCATTGCAGGCAGAGGCTTTACCTTCTGAGCCACCTGGTATGTTTGTTTGAATTTGGGAGAGGGAAGATGTGGAATATATAATTTTTATAACTCTCCGAGTAATCCTTATATACACTAACATTTTAGGCCCCTTGGTCTTAGATAACACACTGGAATGACTCTTCAAATGTGAGTGATTCATTCTGTTCCAAAGCTGCTGCTGCTGCCTAAGTCGCTTCAGTCGTGTCCGACTCTATGCCACCCCAGAGACGGCAGCCCACCAGGCTCCCCTGTCCCTGGGATTCTCCAGGCAAGAACACTGGAGTAGGTTGCCATTTCCTTCTCCAATGCATGAAAGTGAAAAGTGAAAGCGAACCTGCTCAATTGTGTCCGAATCCTAGCGACCCCATGGACTGCAGCCCACCAGGCGCCTCCGTCCATGGGATTTTCCAGGCAAGAGTATTGGAGTGGGCTGCCATTGCCTTCTCCGTCTGTTCCAAAGACGGTAACCTAAAACAATAGCCCAGATCTCTGTCAGTCAAAACAATCACAGAGTCAGAGCTTCCATGTGACAAGAAGGTGGATTGACGAATTGTTCTTATCACTTTGATGTTTACTTCTATGAGGCTTAAAGTTAGCCTAGCATGCATATGTACTGTGGGAAAGAATTAACAATCTTTAATGTATACTTTGGTTTTGGTTATCCTGGTAAGCATTATCATATCATTATGGGTTTGAAATTACAGTCTTGGTTGTCAGAATTCTAATATAGTACTTTTATCTATATTTTTTCATTGGATAAATTTGATTCTGTTAGTAATAAATTCTCACTCCAGTACTCTTGCCTGGAAAATCCCATGGACGGAGGAGCCTGGTAGGCAGCAGTCCATGAGGTCGCTAGGAGTCGGACACGACTGAGCGACTTACTTCACTTTCACTTTCACTTTTCACTTTCATGCATTGGAGAAGGCAATGGCACCCCACTCCAGTACTCTTGCCTGGAGAATCCCAGGGACAGAGGAGCCTAGTGGGCTGCCATCTGTGGGGTCGCACAGAGTCGGACACGACTGAAGGGACTTAGCAGCACAGCAGCAACAGCAGTGATAAATTCAGCTGCTGGCTAGAAACCTTTTCTAAAAAAGAAGAAATTTTAAAAGAAGCTATTGGTATATTTGACTTTCTTCATATTTCCATTTTGTCTGTCCTATCCAACATATTGTTCTTTTAAAAATACTAATTATTAGCTAATACTATTCTGAGTGTAAAATAACACCCTGCTTGCTGGCATGCCCATGGGTTAACTCTATAGAAATTTCAATTTGTTGGCTGTCTGGTCTACATTTTTCCCCATTCTTTCTGCTTCTGGCAACTGTCTTCTGAACAATACTCTTTGTTGAAACTTTAATCATTTTGACAGCCAATCTCTCATTGTGATATAAAATGGGAAAACTGGATTCCCTTATAATATACAACACTTATTTGTTTAGAAACACAGTTTCTCTTAAACATTTCACATACATTGTTATTAAAATAGATTTTAAAGTCATTTTATCCAGTGTTTTGCTCTTCATATTTATTATAAATACCTATGTGAATAATATATATAAAATCATTACATATGATTTTACTGAAGGATTTGATTTTCTCTTTAGAAAAATTTTGAGCCTATCATTTGTGTTATTTATAATGACAATCAAAAAGATGTGCCATATGTAAGATATGTTTTTTGTTTTTGTTTTTCAATTAAGTGCTGGATTCTTATTTTTGAGTTGACATATGATATTTTTCTAATGAGTTTAAGTGTCCTTATCATAGAATGCCAGATAATTTTAATCTTCATTCTAGATATACAAAAAGAAGTATAGTGTTTTTAGTAAGTAATTTCCTATATTCTCACTAATCTCTGTCAGCAATATTCACACATGCAAGAAAATGAAATTATATTTCATATCTAATCTAATGTTCTGGTCCAGAGTAACTAACTAGGATTATTGATATATTCCCCAGAATTATAAATCTTCTGAATGTTATAAATACTTTAACTGAAATTACTTTAAATTATAATTACTCTCTCCTTCAATCTAAAAATGAGAATTTTGAATATATGTAGATGGGTCTAAATGTATTTACTTCTCAATTCAAGCTAAATTTATAAATGTTAAGTTTATATAATTTGCTGAAAAATATTAACCATTTTAGATTTCTTTAGAGGGATACCAGAGACTTTTCTTGCATATAACAGTGATGACTGGCTAGTCAGCAGCCTGTTACTAGTAGCTTTTAATTTCAAAGTAGACTAATAAGAGTTGACTGGTGTGTGTCTGTGCATGTTCTTGAGTGATAATCAGTATAGAATTAATCGTCAGTAGAGGCTTATGTCATAAGCTGACTGTCTAAATGATGAATATATAATGAAATTAAACAGAATTGAGACAGATGGTTCTAACTTTTGATAAATGTGCATATCTTCATAATTAGATAATAAGTCCACTTCCTGGAAGATCAATTGGGACATAATAACTTTAAAAACTAAATCATTTCATTGTTTAGCATTTATAAGGCATGGCAAAAAGGAAATTATATTTTAATTTACTTAAAATATTGTTTATTGTCTTCCTAAACACTTGATTAAAAATGGAAAAGCAGATATTGTCATTTTGTATCCTTCTCATACAAAATTATTTATTTTGTTATATAGACTTTAGAAAACCATTTCAAAACAAAATCTTGTTGATTTATGTTTTCTCCTGGGTAAGAAAGAGCAAATAAAGCAGTTAAACTATTCTAAGTCAAATACCAGACATTAATGTGACAGAAAATATGGATCACATTGCAAAATTTATCTGAAATTCATTATTTCCTTTATACAAATTTATGAAGTAAAAACAGATTAGTATACTTGTTCTTCTGGGAAGAGTCTTGATATATGATATATTCGTATTTTCTTTTCTATTCTTATTAAGCAATTTCACATAAAATACACACACAAGAAATGACAATAAAACTTTCAAAACAGTTTGAATTAGGACTGACAGCAGCAAGATAAGTGAATAAGACATACCTAGTCCAAATCTCCACTTCAACAAATACTTGGCATTCATCCATGGACAAAAGGGACTTGGTGGCTGATGTGGAATCTAGCACACACTTCAGTGGATCCTGGCAGGAGTCTCACATACCTGTGTGTCAGGTAACAGACATACAGACCTTGGATGCAGCGGTGGACCATGAAGTGACCTGTGAACTGACTCCAGCTCCTCTTGTCCATGATCTGGGAAACCCTGGAAAATACTGACTTAGAAAATCACCTATTGATGTGGGAGTCTTTGTGGAAGTCCAAGATTCCAACAGAGAAGTTTCAGCATATTGCTGGAGAAAAAAATTAAAATAAATAAATAACTAAATAACTATATCTCCGTGATTAGACACACTGAAGAGCATAAGAGGAAAACTGTGACGTTACCTATGACTCCTGTCCACCAAGGCAGCACAGCTCAGTATGAGAGCATATGAGTCAGTGCCAGTTTCCCAGTTATATGAGATGCAGATGAAGGGGCCTGTTTTTCTCACAATATCCAGTGCACTGAGCTGTGAGCCACATACTAAGAATTAGTTTAGCAGCTGGGGTAATAGCATCCAGGGTTAGGAAAGCATCAAGAGGATGTAGATTTTACTAATTGCATGGCTATGGATCCCCACAACATGGACCATAGACATCACATACACATCCCTCAACCATTTTGTAGCCAGCTCCTGTGTGCACTCCTAATGGCAGTGAGAGGGAATCTTTGCATATGGTTAATGAGCACATACAGAAAGCCTGCAAGAGATGTCAAACATCAGCATTTAGTGAAACCCTATCAGCATGCAGACTGATGTACTGCAGGATTTAAAATAAGCATAAAACAATAAGAAACCTGCAACAAGAGGGAGTAAGTAAAGTGGAGTAGGCATATTCACAGAGTCTGAGAGAGCTTCAGGATTCCTAGGAAGGTTGATGGAATTCTCTACCAAAGTCAGTCAGTAAAATCTGGAGGGGGTGATCTGCTACTTCAGATGCAAAGACAGCAATGCAGGACATTAATCAAGGAACATTAAAATACCAAGGAAATGTGATGCCACCAAAGAATCACAATAATCTTCTACTAACTGACCCCAAAGACATGTAAATCTGTGATTTACATGTCAAAAATTCAAAATAGATGTTTTGAGGAAGTTCAGTGAGCTGAAACAAAAGAAGAAAAAGATAATTCAACAAAATCAGGAAAGCAAAAGGTGAACAGCATGCAAAGATTAATAAAGAAATAGAAATCATAAGAAAGAAAACAAAATTCTGAATGTAAAGAATAGTATGAATGAAATGAAAAAAATGTCATAAACAACATCAATATCAGATCAAGCAGAAGAAATAATTTGTGGAGTAAAAGTACAATTCAAATAGTCTAGTTTGGGAACAAAAAAGGAAAGGATGAAAAAATAGTAAAGAAAGCCTACAAAAACTATGGAATATCATCAACAAAAGCAATGTTAAATTATTAAAGTCCCAGAAAGAGAATGAAAGCAAAAGAGGGCAGAAAGCTTATATGAAAAAATAATGGCTGAGAACTTCTCAGATCTTGGGAGAGAGTAGCATTCAAGTTCATGAAGCTCATGGTTCTCTGAACAAATTCAACTTAAAAAGATCTCCTCCAATATTCATTATAATAAAGCTATCAAAAACAAAGACTCCTGTCAAAATGGCTGTCATCAAAAAGACAAGAAACAACAAAAGTTGGTGAGGATGTGAGGAAGAGGGAAGGCTTATGCACTGTTGGGAATATTGTTAATTAGCACAGCCAGGATGAACAACAATATTGAGGTTCCTCAAAAAAGTTAAAAATAGAACTGCCCATATTACAGAGCAATTTCATGGCTAGGTATTTTCCTGAAGAAAACAAAACAAAAAACTAATTTAAAATGGTGTATGTTCTCAAATGTTCATTGCCAACATTATTTATAATAGCCAAAATATTGAGGTAATCTATGTGTCTGGCAATAGATGAAAAAAGAAATGTGATACAAACACACACACACACACACACACACACACACATATGCGCAGATTGGAGTATTACTCAGCCATAAAAAAGAAACAGTGATTCAAGTAACTTGCAACTTTCATTAATTCTAATAATCCATCTGGTGAAAATTTATTTTTTATATTTTCTATGTCAACAATCATATATTTTGGACTACTTACATTTTCTTTCATATGCAATTTTAATATTTTCTTTTACTTTTTATAATTTAGATAGTACTACAGCCACTGTTAGAATCAACTTGATGCTAGCAAATATGGCAATAAATCTGAGTGACAGATCTTAATAAAAAATTTGATTTTTTACAAAAATTATTTTTAATAATAAAATAAAGATTTGAGGGAAAAATAATCAAGTAATAACAAAAATGCAAAGGTATTAGAAATTTATAATAAAAATATCTTCAAAGTCAGATTACACTTTATGAAATTTTAAAATAAAAACACAATATAATTATCCTAATGCTGAATAGAGTGGGGGTCCTATATTAAGATCTGTACACAGTTACTTTTAAGCAAAATTAGCCAAACCTCGGTATTTGAATTTTAATGCTGAGATTATATGCCTTTGTACTCAACAAGAGAAAATAAATAATAGATTTTCTGAAAGAGAAACTCATTTTTAAACAAAAAAGTAATACACTTACATGATCATAGTCAATATTCTATATGGATATTTATCTGTATCAGATTGATGGATTTCTAGACAGATAGATTGGCAGATGCACTTGATAAACAGCAGGGGATTATTGCACTGACATCAATTAACACAAGAAAGCCTTGCATATTGTTAATTATCAGTAAAGTTAGATTTTATCATTACTTCCACCATATTATCTCTTCATTTATAATAAAGCATACACTTATCAAAAAGCTTTCATACATTTACTTCCTTCACAGCCATGGACCAATATGTTAGTAAAATAAATGACAACTATGTCATATAATTTAGTCATTCAGGGCCAATACCCATGATTGCTTTTTAAAAAGCAAACTTGACAGGGTCAGTCACTTCAGTTCAGTCTCTCAGTTGTGCCTGACTCTTTGTGACGCCATGGACTGCAGGACCCCAGGCCTCCCTGTCCATCACCAACTCCCGGAGTCTACCCAAACCCATGTCCATCGAGTCGGTGATGTCATCCAACCATCTCATTCTCTGTCATCCCCTTTTCCTCCTGCCTTCAATCTTTCCAAGCATCAGCATCTTTTCAAATGAGTCAGTTCTTTGCATCAGGTGGCCAAATTATTGGAGTTTCAGCTTCAGCATCAGTCCTCCAATGAGTATTCAGGACTGATTTCCTTTAGGATGGACTGGTTGGATCTCCTTGCAGTCCAAGGGACTCTCAAGAGTCTTCTCCAACACCACAGTTCAAAAGCATCAATTCTTCAGCACTCAGCTTTCTTTATGGTCCAACTCTCACATACATATATAACTACTGGAAAAAAAAAAGCTTTCACTAGATGGACTTTTGTTGGCAAAGTAATGTCTCTGCTTTTTAATATGCTGTCTAAGTTGGTCATAACTTTTCTTCCAAGAAGCAAGCGTCTTTTAATTTCACAGCTGCAGTCACCATCTGCAGTAATTTTGGAGCCCCCCAAAAAATAGTCTGTCACTGTTCCATTGTGTCCCCATCTATTTCCCATGAAGTGATGGGACCAGATGCCATGATCTTAGTTTTCTGAATGTTGAGCTTTAAGCCAACTTTTTCATTCTCCTCTTTCACTTTCATCAAGAGGCTCATTAGTTTCTGCCACAGATTCTGTCTCTTCTTCACTTTCTGCCATCAGATAAGATCAGATCAGATCAGTTGCTCAGTCGTGTCTGACTCTTTGCGACCCCATGAATCGCAGCACGTCAGGCCTCCCTGTCCATCACCAATTCCCGGAGTTCACTAAGACTCACATCCATTGAGTCAGTGATGCCATCCAGCCATCTCATCCTCTGTCTTCCCCTTCTCCTCTTGCCCCCAATCCCTCCCAGCATCAGAGTCTTTTCCAATGAGTCAACTCTTCACATGAGGTGGCCAAAGTACTGGAGTTTCAGCTTTAGCATCATTTCTTCCAAAGAAATCTCAGGGCTGATCTCCTTCAGAATGGACTGGTTGATTCTCCTTGTAGTCCAAGGGACTCTCAAGAGTCTTCTCCAACACTACAGATTAAAAACATTAATTCTTTGGCGCTCAGCCTTCTTCATAGTTCAACTCTCACATCCATACATCACCACAGGAAAAACCATAGCCTTGACTAGACGAACCTTTGTTGGCAAAGTAATGTCTCTGCTTTTTAATATGCTATCTATGTTGGTTATAACTTTCCTTCCAAGGAGTAAGTGTCTTTTAATTTCATGGCTGCAGTCACCATCTGTAGTGATTTTGGATCCCAGAAAAATAAAGTCTGACACTGTTTCCACTGTTTCCCCATCTATTTCCCATGAAGTGGTGGGACCGGATGCCATGATCTTCGTTTTCTGAATGTTGAGCTTTAAGCCAACTTTTTCACTCTCCTCTTTCACTTTCATCAAGAGGCTTTTTAGTTCCTCTTCACTTTCTGCCATAAGGGTGGTATCATCTGCATATCTGAGGTTATTGATATTTCTCCCAGCAATCTTGATTCCAGCTTGTGTTTCTTCCAGTCCAGCGTTTCTCATGATGTACTCTGCATACAAGTTAAATAAACAGGGTGACAATATATAGCCCTGACGAACTCCTTCTCCTATTTGGAACCAGTCTGTTGTTCCTGACCTGCATATAGGTTTCTCAAGAGGATGATCAGGTGGTGTGGTATTCCCATTTCTTTCAGAATCTACATATCTGTGGTTATTGTTATTTCTCCTGGAAATCTTGATTCCAGCTTGTGATTCATCCAGTCCAGCATTTATAATGATGTACTCTGTGTATAAGTTAAATAGCACGGTGACAATATACAGTCTTAATGTACTCTTTTCCTGATTTGGAACCAGTTTGCTGTTCCATGTCCACTTCTAACTGTTGCTTCTTGACCTGCATACCGATTTCTCAGGAGGCAGATCAAGTTGTCTTGTATTCCCATCTGTTTCAGAATTTTCCAGTTGTGATCCACACAGTCCAAGGCTTTGGCATAGTCAACAAAGCAGGAATAGATGATTTTCTGGAATTCTTTCACTTTTTCGTTGATCCAACACATGTTGGCAATTTGATCTCTGGTTCCTCTGCCTTTTCTAAATCCAGCTTGAACACCTGGAAGTTCACAGTTTACATACTGTTGAAGCCTACCTTGGAGAATTTTGAGCATCATTTGCTAGCATGTGAGATGAGTGCAACTGTGTGGTAGTTTGAGCATTCTTTAGCATTGCTTTTCTTTGGGATTGAAATGAAAATGAGTTCAGCACTCTAACATCTTCACCTTCTAGGATTTGAAATAGTTGAACTGGAATTCCATCACCTCCACTAGTTCATAGTGATGCTTCCTAAGGCCCACGTGACTGCACATTCCAGGATGTCTGGCTCAAGGTTACTGATCACACGATCATGGTTATTTGGGTTTTGAAGATCTTGTTTGTACAGTTCTTCTGTGTATTCTTGTCTCCTATTTTTAATATATTTTGCTTCTGTTAGGTCCACATCATTTCTGTCCTTTATTGTGCCCATTTTTGTGTGAAAAATTCCCTTGGTATCTCTAATTTTCTTGAAGAGATCTCTGGTCTTTCTCATTCTATATTTTTCTTCTTTTTCTTTGCAGTGATCACTGATGAAGGCTTTCTACCCTTGCTATTTTGGGAACTCTGCATTCAAATGGGTATATCTTTCCTTTTCTCCTTTGCCTTTTGCTTCTCTTCTTTTCATAGCTATTTGTAAGGCCTCCTCAGACAGCCATTTTGCCTTTTTGTATTACTTTTTCTTGGGGATGGTCTTGATCACTGCGTCCTATACAATGTCACGAACCTCTGTCCATAGTTCTTCAGGCACTTTATCAGACCTAATCCTTTGAATCTATTTGTCACCTCCAATGGCTAATCAAAAGCAATATCCATGATTGCTTTTTAAAAAGCAAACTTGACCCAGTAGTTATATTTAAAGACTTTGGAGTTTGGGCAACATGCAAGTGCTATAATGAATAATGAAAAAGAAAGAAGATAAATTTCAAATTAAACTAAACTTCAAATAATCAGGTTTGGTTTTGGAATGCATTGACATTTGATTTTTAGTTGCCACATAAGATTTATATTAAGTATACAAGGTATGGCTATTCATGGAGCATAAACTTTTTTCTCTTTAATTAGGAACATTTGGACTGTTAAGTTAAATAATTATTTTTAACATTTTCAAAGAAAGTTCTAAAAGGGAAAACTTAAAATACATTTTGTTTGTAAAGTAAATAAATCTAAATGATAAAAAGCTTATAACTTTTAAAGGAAAATTAGTTTTACTTTTAAGTTAGCTGTCTAAATGCATAATTTTAACTTTCCTATGCATCAATAATTCTAAAGCAACTTGCAAAGAGAATTCTATTGAATGATTCAATATTATTTTAAATATCTAATATTATTTTAAAACACTGATTTGTTTAGGGGAGTGTTTTGAAGAGCTGTTCACTTGCTCTTTTGTCCATAACTTCATTAGAGAATCTCCATTTTAGTTAGCTAGTTTCAATTTTAATAACAATAGTACTTAGAAATGCCTCATTTCAACTTAGGGTTTACCTAGAATATTCTGTTTTCAGCAACCAGATTAGCAATTAATATAAATTAACCTCACTTATTTTGGATGATTACCAAATTGACAAGATCCAAGTGCTTCTTTCATTGTTCTAAAATTCTGTTTTGTTGGTATACTTTGGTATTTCTCAACATCAAAATTTTATTCTTTGAAATGTTTTTGTTAAATCCCATTAATTTATACAGAAAAATCTCTTCTTTATTCACACCACTAAACATATTTTCTAGCAATAAAGTGATAAATATGAGTGTTTAGTTTTATTTCATAAAGTGTAAGGCTCTGGGAGCATGGTCCCTTAACTAGGAAACGTAAGTAGTTTTGATGACAGCAAAAGAAATGCAAAATATGAAAACACTATACATTTCTTAACCTGTTGATATGACTAAATATTAGATGGAGTTGGGTGGGATTAGTATATACAGCTGTCTTATGGAATGAGAAGAATTCTGAAAAATGTTCTGTTTCACTATATATTAGTGAAGAGAGCTCTATTTCAGAGTATTTCTTTGTTTCTTAGAGAATAATTTTGCTTTGATAGCTGGTGTTTGTTGTTGTTATAAGTTTCATGTACTTACTTGATTATGGTATAATCTTCTGGATGTTAGGAATTATATGAATTAATTTTTAATCCAATTTTTTCCTGACATTTTCATTTGTTTCCCAGGAGTACCTTAACAAAGTACCACAAAATAGGTATCTTAGAAATTTATTGTCTTACTGTTTGGATAGAAGTCAACGTGTTGACAGGGCCTTTATCCCTTAGAAACCTATAGATAGACCTTTTCTTTGCCTCCTCCTAGCTTCTGGAAGCCTCAGACTTTTCCTGGTTTGTGGTAACATAACTCACCAACTCAATGGACATAAGCTGGAGCAAGCTCCAGGAGTTAGTGATGGACAGGGAAGCCTGGTGTGCTGCAGTCCATGGGGTCACAAAGAGTTGGACATGACTGAGCGACTGAACTGAACTGAACACTAATTTTTCCATGACATTATCCTGATGCCTCTTCACATAATTCTCCCTCTCTGACAGTGGGTATTTGTGTCCAAATTTCTTACCTTTTTGTAAGTACACCAGTCATGTTGGATTAGAGTCCTTCTAACGAACCTCATCAAAAAAAATGACTACACCTGTGAAAACCTTATTTCCAAATAAGTTCAGATCTGGAGGTTCTGGAGGTTTGCATTTCAACATACCATTTAGGGAGGACACAGTTCAACCTATGAAAGCATCTGGTAGGTAGCGTAATCATAGAAATAATATTTTTCTTCACTGTTCCCATCTTCATTGTTCCATTGTTCTGCTCTGATACTTTCAATGACTAGACTCACTACCTCTTTTCCAAAGATAGAGTTAGTATTAATTAGTGTTAATAAGCCCTAAAGTATATATAATATCTTTACATTTGTTCTACTACATGGTTTTATCCATGACTGAAGCTGGGTTCTCCAGAAGATGATGAGATGATGAAAGGGTAGACGACTCCTTGAACTATTTCCAATATCAAAGTTTATTATCAAATTACTATATTCACTGATGTTTTGAATTTTCTCCTGAAAAAACTTAAGATATTATATTCTTTAGTTAACTTATGTAAAAGATATTTACTGAATGCCCATTATATATTTTAAGTACCAGGAAAATGGCAGTGAATAAGGCAAAAAAATTTCAAACTTGTGGAGTTTATATTATAATCCTACATTACTAGAAAATATAGAAACAAGCAAATAAATTAGATTGAAAGGCCCTAGGAAAGAAATCATTGGACATAATGTTTTAGAATAGGCTTTCTGAATCAAGGAGGGGCATTATCAGGAAAATCTCCTAGAAAATGTCATTTAAAACAAGATCCATGTGTTTGAAAAATGCTTGTGAGAGATGTTCTTTAGTAATAGACAAGAACAAAATCATTGGACATATGGTGAAAATGACATGGTGTTATCTGAATACAAATAAATTCAATGCTGCTAGGCTCTATTTTATAAAATGTCATCAGGAGTTTCCCAATTCTGAGTAGGAATCTTTAGAAGTTTCCATTGTATTTGGAGTGAGTGGAGAAGTTCTTAGAGGCTGTCAAGTTGAGGGATGGCCTGCTTTGTTCTTTAAAAATAAAAATTTTCACCTCTGGTTTGAAAATAGTGATGAAGGCAGCACCCACAGATGATTGAAAACATCAAAGGAGAGGAACTAACAAAAATTCAAAGCCCATTATGAATGATACTAATGTAGTTCCTAACTATAAACCCAGTGCAAGCACTGCCAAAAGCAGAAGCCTGATGGACAGAGTAGCACAAGAGATAGAGAGTTCATAGTTTGAGATCTCAGCACTGCCTAGGGATTATGCTACATCATTTAATGAAATATGCTAAAGTAAAACATATTAATTATTTTATTAAATTCTGATATGAAATATTCTCCACTATTTAATTTATAATATTAAATTAAAAAAATGGGTTGATTCTTAACATATATTAATGAAATATATACATTATTTAATTCTATAAATCATCTGATATCAGGAATGGCATTTGTTGTTCATGGTAGTCCCCTCAGGTGACAGATGAGTATTGGGAAAGTTTTTGGTAAATTTAATTGTGAAACTTGAGTTTGTTTATTGAAGTATAATTGACATAAAACATTGTATTGATCTCAGGTGTACAACATGATGATTTAATATTTTTGGCTTTGGAAAATGATCACCCCAATAATAGGCTTACTGTCACCATACAAATTGACACCCTTTTCGTACAAACTTTAAAAATTTAATTTCTCTGCAACTTTCATATTTATAACAATATTTTTGATTAAAAAAATCCCTATGCTGTACATCTCCATGACATTTATTTTTTGACTGCAAGTGGAATTTCTGAATTTTAACTCATTGAAATGTAACTACCCATTCAAAGGCTGTCTTCAAAACAATTTAAAAAATTACCATAGCTTATAAAGAAAATCAGTTCAGTTCAGTCACTTGCTCATGTCCAACTCTTTGCGACCCCATGAATCGCAGCACACCAGGCCTCCCTGTCTATCACCAACTCCTGGAGTTCACTCAGACTTACATCCATCGAGTCAGTGATGCCATCCAGCCATCTCATCCTCTGTCGTCCCCTTCTTCCTCCTGCCCCCAATCCCTCTCAGCATCAGAGTCTTTTCCAATGAGTCAACTCTTCGCATGAGGTGGCCAAAGTATTGGAGTTTCAGCTTTAGCATCAGTCCTTCCAAAGATCACCCAGGACTGATCTCCTTCAGAATGGACTGGCTGGATCTCCTTACAGTCCAAGGGACTCTCAAGAGTCTTCTCAAACACCACAGTTCAAAAGCATCAATTCTTTGGTGCTCAGCTTTCTTCACAGTCCAACTCTAACATCCATACATGACCACTGGAAAAACCATAGCCTTGACTAGACGGGCCTTTCTTGGCAAAGTACTGTCTCTGCTTTTGAATATGCTATCTAGTTTGGTCATAACTTTCCTTCCAAGGAGTAAGCGTCTTTTAATTTCATGGCTACAGTCACCATCTGTAGTGATTTTGGAGCCCCCAAAAATAAAGTCTGACACTGTTTCCACTGTTTCCCCATCTATTTGCCATGAAGTGATGGGACCAGATGCCATGACCTTCGTTTTCTGAATGTTGAGCTTTAGACCAACTTTTTCACTCTCCTCTTTCACTTTCATCAAGAGGCTTTTGAGTTCCTCTTCACTTTCTGCCATAAGGGTGGTGTCATCTGCATATCTGAGGTTATTGATATTTCTCCCTGCAATCTTGATTCCAGCTAATGCTTCCTGCAGCCCAGAGTTTCTCATGATGTACTCTGCATAGAAGTTAAATAAGCAGGCTGACAATATACAGCCTTGACATACTCCGTTTTCCTAGTTGGAACCAGTCTGTTGTTCCATGTCCACTTCTAACTGTTGCTTCCTGACCTGCATATAGGTTTCTCAAGAGGCAAGTCAGGTGCTCTGGTATTTCCATCTGTTTCAGAATTTTCCACAGCTTATTCTCTTATAGCTTATTATCTTATTCTCTTATAAGCTATAGGAAATTAAGTTCAGATACATTCAGAAAGTTCTTAAAATCATGGAAGATGACAATGTTTTGAATGAGGCAGGTTTAACACACAATTTTAAAGTAAGATTGATACTATTTGCTGAAAGACTGGAAATGGGGGCACAGTGAGAAAACATGAGGGACCAAGTGTGTTGACTTGATTGGAAGAATGAATGGTGACATCACTTAAAGAGATTGAGGAAGTGTTAGGGAGATAAGTGTCATAGAGTAGGTTGAATCAGAACCACATGAGTGCCTCTTAGGAGAAAGGAGATTAGAAACTGCATTCAACCATTAATGTCCCATCCAATAAAGGTAGCACATATGTACTGGGAACATTCTAGGACACTATGACAAACACATGAGTGGAGAAGTCCTACTTGGGCTTTTGTGGTAGCTTTAGGCATCATGGAGTGGTACTAAGGGAAGGTTTGGAAGGGTTTTCTTGAGGAAGACAACTTGGGCTGAGAGACATGATAAGCAGAAATTGATTAGAATAAATGTAAACTATAGATTAAAAAATTGTAGGATGGAAAGAAACTAAACAATTTTGGTTGAAGTGAAGAGATAGGCAGAAGCCCTTATGTGAAAGGGCTAAATAGCATGAACAGTCTTAAGGATGGCAAATGCTTTAAAAATGAATCAAGTCTAACCAATACTTGGGGATTATAGATTAAAAATAACAACAACAATAGCAGATAAAAACAACAAAACTTTTAATGAAATTTAAAAAAATAAATTTTAAAGATTTAAAACTTTAAAAATCATTAATTTGGAAGAGATTTGTTGTTGTATTTTATTTTTGTACATACATAATCACCTTACAGAAAAATTACTTCTCAAGTAAGTACAGATAGGTGGTTTTATGGCACAATAGTACCTTTAGTCTATTTATTATTGGAAGTGTAGACCTTTTAATGCTGATATTAATTTTAAATTGAAATGATACATACATGACAAATTTTCAAAGGGAAATATCAGAATAGTTAGTGTGAAGGAGGTGTCATAAGGGGAGAAAAGTAGTTTAGTTAAGAAAATAAAAATGCCCTTAATGACGTAAATGATAGAATAGAATGTCTAATGCTCATGCTGTGTGCTTTATATAGGTTTTTCCTCTTAATGGAAGGAATAGAGCACACAATACATTTTTATTAATTTTTCTTGCATTTTTTCATACAGTGATTTGTATCTATTTGTAATTAAAATGACATTAAGCAGGACTATTTTCAGTACAAAATATTTCACAGTAAAGATCTCATATAAAAACCTTCACTAAGTCTATAGACTCAGTTATATACTAGATATTAGTGTAAAAATAATGATACATCATCCAATTACCTTCAAAAGAAGACGTCAATTTGAAACTTTTTCATATACTGCCTTTCACTGTTTCTTTTTCTTTACATTTTTTGTTTTGTTTGTTTTTGAGTGGTTAAAACAACAGATGTTTATTTTCTCATAACTCAAGACTAGAAGTCTGAGACCTAGGTGCCATCATGGGTTAGTCTCTTAGGGCTTCTCTCAGTGGCTTGTGGATGGCTGCCTTCCTGCTAGGTCTTCACAGGGCCATTTTTTTCACCGTTTCATAATTAACTCATTCATGTATGATTTATCTGACTGACAGCTTTAAAAATTTATGGAGTAGAAAGACTACAAATAAATTATAATTTCAATATACACCAGTAATATGTTCAGATAAGGTGTTTGAAACACAGAGGCAGAATGAAAAAGAAGAAAGATCTGTGTTAAAAAAATATATACATTTGACTTGTTATTTTCTTTATCTCCCTCCCTCCCCCTCCTTCCCTTTCCTCCTTCCTCTCCCTCTACCTCACAAGTCTCTTTGTTTATTTCTAAAGTGTGATTAATGATGCCTCATTCTCAAGCATGTACACCTTAACTTAACCTATTAGTAGGTTATGAGGCATAGCATAATTAAATTCTAATTTACTGTGGTATAATTACACAATTTTCAAATCACTTCTAAATCATAAAACTACATGGATAAGTAATATAAATGGAATATTTCCTTCAAGATTCCTACTTGTCATATATTCAACAAATAATAACTTTATATACCATGTATTAATTTCCTAGGGTTGTTGGAACAAAGTACCACAAACTAGATAGCTGAAAGACAACAGAAGCTGTTGTTTTTTATTCCTTTCAGTAATTGAGGCTGGAAAGTTCATATCAAGGTGTTGGGAGAGCTACACTTCCTCTGAAACTTTTGGGGGACAATCCTATCTTTCCTTTTCTAGATTCTGACAGCCTCAGGCATTCATTGGCTTGTGATGTAACTTCAATCTGACTCCATCTTAATATGACTATCTTAACTCTGTCTATATGCAAATTTACCCCCTCTTAACAGACAGCACTCTCTTCAGTGTAACATTACCCTAACTGCAATGCAATTACATCTGCAGTGGCCAATTCTCAAATAGAGTCATATTCACAGATACTGGGGCTTATGGCTTCGATTTATCTTTTGAGAAGACACAATTAACGCACAATGTACACTAAAACACATATAAGAACTATACAATAAAAACAACTACATTAAGATAAGACTAACAGAAAACTTATTGCTTGAATAGTGGTGGAACATTCATTATAATAAGATTGTACTTCAATTGTCATTACATACACTAGTTGAAGCTATTCCAGGCAGTCTACTGCTAATAAAACACGTAGATTTAAATGAATATTTTGTAGCCATATGTATTTGAGTTTAATGAGCACATTATAACTGTTACTATGTTATATTTAGCAAAATGGACCTTTAGTTCATTTTACTTTTCAGTATTATTTAGCTGATTCTTTCCTTTTCTATTATTATTGTTTAGTATATATTTTACATTTATATATATATATATATATATATATAGAGAGAGAGAGAGAGAGAGAGAGAGAGAACTGTGAACTTCCTGATGTTCAAGCTGGTTTTAGAAAAGGCAGAGGAACGAGAGATCAAATTACCAACATCTGCTGAATCATGGAAAAAGCCAAGAGAGTCCCAGAAAAACATCTATTTCTGCTTTATGGACTATGCCAAAGCCTTTGACTGTGTGGATCACAATAAACTGTGGGAAATTCTGAAAGAGATGGGAATACCAGACCACCTGACCTGCCTCTTGAGAAATCTGTATGCAGGCCAGGAAGCAACAGTTAGAAGTGGACATGGAACAACAGACTGGTTCCAACTAGGAAAAGGAGTATGTCAAGGCTGTATATTGTCACCCTGCTTATTTAACTTATATGCAGAGTACATCATGAGAAACGCTGGACTGGAAGAAACACAAGCTGGAATCAAGATTGCCGGGAGAAATATCAATAACCTCAGATATGCAGATGACACCACCCTTATGGCAGAAAGTGAAGAGGAGCGAAAAAGCCTCTTGATGAAAGTGAAAGAGGAGAGTGAAAAAGTTGGCTTAAAACTCAACATTCAAAAAACGAAGATCATGGCATCTGGTCCCATCACTTCATGGGAAATAGATGTGGAAACAGTGTCAGACTTTATTTTTTGGGGCTCCAAAATCACTGCAGATGGTGACTGCAGCCATGAAATTAAAAGACACTTACTCCTTGGAAGGAAAGTTATGACCAACCTAGATAGCATATTCAAAAGCAGAGACATTACTTTGCCAACAAAATTCCGTCTAGTCAAGGCTATGGTTTTTCCAGTGGTCATGTATGGATGTGAGAGTTGGACTGTGAAGAAGGCTGAGGGCCGAAGAATTGATGCTTTTGAACTGTGGTGTTGGAGAAAACTCTTGAAAGTCCCTTGGATTGCAAGGAGATCCAACCAGTCCATTCTGAAGGAGATCAGCCCTGGGATTTATTTGGAAGGAATGATGCTAAAGCTGAAACTCCAGTACTTTGGCCACCTCATGCGAAAAGTTGACTCATTGGAAAAGACTCTGATGCTGGGAGGGATTGGGGGCAAGAGGAGAAGGGGATGACAGAGGATGAGATGGCTGGATGGCATCACTGACTCGACGGACGTGAGTCTGAGTGAACTCCGGGAGTTGGTGATGGACAGGGAGGCCTGGCGTGCTGCAATTCATGGGGTTGCAAAGAGTCGGACATGACTGAGTGACTGAACTGAACTGAACTGATACACACACACACACACAGAGACATATTTAAACAAAAATTTTGGTGATATAGTACATTTTAAACTAATTACACTACTTTTTAAAAAACTTTTATTGGTGGTTATTGTTCAGTCACAGAGTCATATTTGACTCTTTGTGACCCCATGGACTGAATCCTGCCAGGTTTCCCAGCACTTCACTATCTCCCAGAGTTTGCTCACACTCACATCCACTGAGACAATGATGCCTTCCAACCATCTCATCCTGTCGTGCCCTTCTCTTCATGCATTAAATCTTTCCCTGCCTCAGGGTCTTTTCCAATGAGTTGGCTCTTCGCATAGGTGGGCCAAAATATTGAAACTTCAGCTTCAGCATCAGTCCTTCCAATGAATATTCAGGGTAGATTTCTTTTAAGGTTGACTGGTTTGTTCTCCTTGTAGTGAAAGGGACTCTCAGGAGTCTTCTCCATCACCACAACTTGAAAGCAATGATGCTTTGGCACTCAGCCTTCTTTATTATATGCATTTATAAACATTTATCATTATAAAATAATAAACATACTGTAGAATTATATAGAGAAAGGGATATTGGTGATTTTTAATATGTATATACATAACTATTTTGATTCTACATCTTAGTTTTATATTTTTAATATATATCCTAGTTACCAGCCATGATCACAAGTATTAATTATTGACCTCTTTTTACAACTCTGTCTACCTCTTCTCTCATTTAGAGATTTTGTATTCAGATACTATTAAAATGGCAGACATTTTCTTTGTCAAAAAAAAAAAAAAAAAAAAAACCTTCCGTAAATTGGAATATATATTATCAATTGTTAGCAGAGTATTAGCATTTTAAATTTACATATAATTAACATATATTTAGTTTCACGCATATAGTATTCTATATTTATATATATTACAAAATAAATACCACAATAAATGTAGTTAACATACATCACCATGCAGTGACAACTCTTTTTTCTTGTAATGAGAACTTCTAAACTTTATTCTTTTAGCAAATTTCAAATATGAAATACAGAACTGTTATCTATAGTTATCATGTTGCTTGGTAAATCTTCATTATTTATTTATTTTACAACTGTTAAGTTAGTACCTTTTACACCTTTCATCCATTTCAACCCTCCACCACTCCCTTCTCTGGCCATACCAATCTCTGTTCTCTATCTCTATGAGCTTGTTTGACATTTAAGATTCTATGTACAAGTCAGATTACATGCTCTATGTCTCTCTCTATCTGATTCATTTTGCTTGGCATTTTACAAGTCCATCCACATTACTGCAAATGGTGATTTTCATTTTTATGGCTGAACAATATTACTTATATATAATTTATATATACAAATTTTTCTTTATCCATTAATAAACATTTAGGTTGTTTCCATATGTTGGCTATTGTAACTATGCTACAATAAACATGGGGTTGTATATGTCTTTTTGAGTTACGGTTTTTGTTTTCTTTAATATCCACAAGTGGAATTCCTAGGTCATATTAAAGTTGTACCTTCTATTTTTTTGGAGAGGTTCCATATCATTTTCCATTGTGGCTGAAGCAAAGTACATTCCACCAATAGTGCACAAGGGTGCCCCTTTTCTCTACAACCTCTTTAGCACTTGCCATTGTCATCATAGCCTTTCTAACTGGTATGAGGTGATACCTTGTATTCAATTTGTAATATATATATGTATATATAAATATAGAATGTGGTACACTTGAAACTAAATACTTGCTAGTTATACATCACTTTAAACTTCTAATAATCTGTTGTCCCCTTCTCCTCCTGCCCCCAATCCCTCCCACCATCAGAGTCTTTTCCAATGAGTCAACTCTTCGCATGAGGTGGCCAAAGTACTGGAGTTTCAGCTTTAGCATCATTCCCTCCAAAGAAATCCCAGGGCTGATCTCCTTCAGAATGCACTGGTTGGATCTCCTTGCAGTCCAAGGGATTCTCAAGAGTCTTCTCCAACACCACAGTTCAAAAGCATCAATTCTTCGGCACTCAGCCTTCTTCACAGTCCAACTCTCACATCCATACATGACCACAGGAAAAACCATAGACTTGACTAGATGGACCTTTGTTGGCAAAGTAATGTCTCTGCTTTTGAATATGCTGTCTAGGTTGGTCATAACTTTCCTTCAAGGAGTAAGCATCTTTTAATTTCATGGCTACAGTCACCATCTGCAGTGATTTTGGAGCCCCAAAAAATAAAGTCTGACACTGTTTCCAGTGTTTCCCCATCTATTTCCCATGAAGTGATGGGACCAGATGCCATGATCTTCGTTTTCTGAATGTTGAGCTTTAAGCCAACTTTTTCACTCTCCTCTTTCACTTTCATCAAGAGGCTTTTTAGTTCCTGTTCACTTTTACCATAAGGTTGGAGTCATCTGCATATCTGGGTTATTGATATTTCTCCCAGCAATCTTGATTCCAGCTGTGTTTCTTCCAGTCCAGCATTTCTCATGATGTACTCTGCATATAAGTTAAATAAGCAGGTGACAATATACAGCCTTGACGTACTCCTTTTCCTATTTGGAACCAGTCTGTTGTTCCATGTCCACTTCTAACTGTTGCTTCCTGACCTGCATACAGGTTTCTCAAGAGGCAGGTCAGGCGGTCTGGTATTCCCATCTCTTTCAAAATTTCCCACAGTTTATTGTGATCCACACAGTCAAAGGCTTTGGCATAGTCAATAAAGCAGAAATAGATGTTTTTCTGGAACTCTTTTGCTTTTTCCATGATCCAGCGAATGTTGGCAATTTGATCTCTGGTTCCTCTGCCTTTTGTAAAACCAGCTTCAACATCAGGAAGTTCATGGTTCACATATTGCTGAAGCCTGGCTTGGAGAATTTTGAGCATTACTTTACTAGCCTTGAGATGAGTGCAATTGTGCGGTTGTTTGAGTTATCCATGTCTAATTATGTTAATGCTAATTGTTAACATTTGATTATTTATTCTGGCTTCAGTTAAAATAATTATGTAGTCTTGAGAAAACAAATACATAGGATAGAAGAATAGGTGGCTGCCTAAAGCATTTCACTTGAAGAATGGGAAAATGTTCCAACTTTGAAGAAAAATTTGTAATCTTACTAAAGACTCAGTGGTTCTGATTTCCACTTTCTATGGAAATTTTCACACAGCTAATGCAAAAAAATAATAAAAACATAAAATATTCATCTTATTTCCTTCACTATTCAAAAGGTAGATATGTGAATTTAACTGATAATTGATATTGACTAGAGATATTTTGGAAATAAATACATTTAAAACTGGTGTATTCTTAAATTTACTGACATATGAAATGTAAACTCAAGTGAATACTTTTAACTATTGCTTGTTTCTCATGTTCAGTGACATATAAATACTTCTGAGGGTCTTTCATCAAAATGTATTTTTGAATCCACATCTCTTAGAAAAGCCATAATTCAGCATTTCTTTTTTGCTCAACTTGACAACTTTACACGCCTCTTAATTAGATTTCCCATCTCCATAATTCTGCTCTTTAGTCCATTCTTCACTCATACACAAAAAAATCTTAAAAAAAAAAAAGTGTCAGTCATATCATTGTGCTAACTCCTTACCACACTGCATTAGTTTTCTAGGGCTTCCATAACAAAATAGCAAAGACTAGGGAACTTAAACAACAGAAGTCCTGGAGGCTATAAGGCTAAAGTCAATGTTCCAGCAACCTTGGCTTCCTTGATTTGTAGATGACTTTCCTCTTGTTGCCTCTTCATATCTTTGTCCGTCTATACATAGGTGCCCTGATGTCTCTTCCTTGCTTTGTAAAGACATCATTTATATTGTATTAGAACCTGATATAATGGCCACATTTTAATTCATTCACCTCTTTAAAGTCTTTATCTCCAAATACAGTTATAGTCTAGGGTACTGGGGCTTAAGTCTGGAATTTGGGGGTACATATTTCAGCCAAAAACACATTACTTACTAGGTTCTGTGTTTGTTGACTCATATTCACATCTCCAAGTTTATAACATGTCACTAACTCACCTTCCCAATGCTGTAGCACAGATACTTACATTTAGGTCTTCAATCCATTTTGAGTTTAACTTTGTGTATGGTGTTAGGAAGTGTGTTCTAATTTGACTCTTTTACATGTAGCTGTCCAGTTTTCCCAGCACCATTTATTGAATAGACTGTCTTTGCTCCATTGTACATTCTTACCTCCTTTGTGAAAAATAAGGTACCCATAGGTACATAGGTTTATTTCTGGGCTATCTTGTACCACTGGTCTATATTTCTGTTTTGTGCCAGTATCATACTGTCTAGATGACTGTAGCTTTGTAGTATAATCTAAAGTCAGGGAGGTTGATTCCTCCAGCTCCATTCTTCTTTCTCAAGACTACTTTGGCTATTTGGGGTCTTTTGTGTTTCCATATGAATTGTGAAATTTTTTGTTCTAGTTCTGTGAAAAATGTAATTGATAATTTGATAGGGATTGCATTGAATCTATAGATTGCATTTGGTAGTATAGTCACTTTCACAATATTGATTCTTCCTACCCAGGAACATGGACTATCTCTCCATCTGTTTATGTTACCTTTGATTTCTTTCATCAGTGTCTTATAATTTTCTGTGTACAGTTCTTTTGTCTCCCAAGGTAATTTTATTCCTAGACATTTTATTCTTCTTTTTGCAATGGTGAGAGGGATTGATTCCTTAATTCTCTTTCTGATTTTTCTTTTTTATCTAATAAAATGAGTACTTCTAGATATATTTCCCATGAAGTTTTATGTCCCAAAGAGAATCTCAGTAGGCCCCAACCCCAGGAGATCCTTCAACCCCAGCAGGTAGGTCTGCTTCAGGCTCCTTTTAAGTCACTGTTTTTGCCCTGGGTTCCAGTGCATATGAGACTTTGCATGCTCCTACAAGAGTGGATTCTCTGTTTCTCCCAGTCCTATAAAACTCTTGTGATCAAGACCTGCTGGCCATCAAATGCTCTTGGGGCTCCTCTTCCTGATGCCAGACCCCCTCAGGACAGGGAGTCTGATGGGCTCAGAAATTTCACTCCTGTGGGAGAACTTCTGTGATGTAATTATTCTTCAGTTTGTGGGTTGCCTACCTGTGTGGGGGGGGCGGGTATGCAATTTATTTTATTGTAATGTGCCCCTCCTTCCATCTCCTTGTGATTTCTTCTTTGTCTTTGGATGTAGAATATCTTCTGTGGTAGGTTCTAGTCTTTTGTATTGATGGTTCTTTGGTTAGTTGTGATTTTGATATTCTCATGGGAAGGGATGAGCTCAAGGTCTTCTACTCTGCCAATTTTTCTTCTGTCCCAACTCGTGGCCTCTAAAGCAGACAGGTTGCTTAATTTCCTGTTTTCAATTTCATTAATTTTGCTCAGTTTTTATTATTTCTTTTGGCCTACATAACTTAGACTTTTTTTTTTTTCTTGTTTGCTGAGGTGGAAATGTAGATTTTTTTTTATGGCTTCTCTTTAATGTACATATTTCCTGCTATAAATTTCCCTTTAAGCACTTCTTTCATTCATCCTACAAAATTTAATGTCATGCTTACATTCACTTAGTTTAAAATATTTTTAAATTTTCCTTTGAGATTTGTTCTTTGACCCATGTGTTATTTAGAAATATGTTATTTCATTTCCATGTATTTGGGTATTTTCCAGTTATCTTCCTGTTTTTTAAGTTAATTTTTATTGGAGTGTATTTGTTTGTTACTAATTTCTAGTTTAAAATCCCTGTGATCTGAGAGAAAACATTATATGATTTCCATCTTTTTTTCAAATGTATTAAGACATGTTTATGGCTTAGACCAGGGAAAATCTTGGTAAATCGTCCATATGAACTTGAGAAAAATGTATACTTATGGTGTTGAATTCAAGAATATTGTACTTCTGAAAACATAGCTGAGTGGAGAAAAAAAAATTACTGTGAACCTGAATCAAATTAAATACAAAAAACAATCACTCCATATTATTGTCGAGTAAAAGTAATTCAAAGTAATTTATTAAAAACAATCACTAGGAAAAGATACTCCACCTTAAGAGTCAAACATAAAAATGACAGCTAATTTTTATAATATTAACTTGAGTCAACACTGCATTAATTCCCTTGCTTTCATAAACACAAACTCTAACTAAAAATCTACCAAAGTAGTCCATGATTCTGACATTGGTGTTAGCTCATACTTATATCTAAACAACTTTGAAATAGCTGGGTAATCCCTCTTCCTGTGTGCACCATTAGCTTGTGAAAAAGTTACAAATATCCTATAGAGAATAGAAGGATTTTGTGTTGAGACTATTTGCTGTGTTTTTTGGTCCTATATAATGGACTCAGCTTCTGGCCATTGAGCGTGTTATCTGTGAAATGGCTCAAGACCTTAAAATTCAGCAAGCTATCAAATGTTTACACTGGGATGACTGAAATTATCTTCCTTATTTTGTCTTATTCCACAAAATAAGCAAATTTTTAGTCATCTGACCAACAATTTTTGTTTTGGAAATCAATTTACTAAACAATGCCAGAGCTCCCTTCTAGGTCTAAGGCATCTCAAACACCACTTCTTCATCCTTAAATTGTCCTAGGTTACATAAAGAAATAACTGGCCTCTACAATCTGAGATCCCAGGACCCACAATAATATCAGGTATTCCAGATCCATGACAGCATCTTCCTCCATCATCCTGGTTTCCAAAGGACAGGCACTACCAAGCCTCTCAAAGAAGCAAGTGTCCTCATCATAAGGGCATTTTCAGTTGCCTCAACCTGTTAATATTCTTCTAGCATATGTTTTTCTTCTTTTTCCCATATTTAATAATATCTTCCTATTAGTGTACAAATATGATTAGGACTTGACATAGATCATTCATTGTCAGACTAACTTTTTAATTTTAAATCAGTGCTAAATGTTCTACTATGAAGACATTATGACACATATATTATGGAAAGTGCAGGGTCAGCTGAACAGAAAATGAGGGAAGATATGTTATATATTATATGTTATATTAATTATTATAATTAATTATAACATAATATAACTTATTATATACTACATGTTATATATTTTGTGTAACAATGAATACAATTATGCATATTATGTGTATATATGTATGTATATCTGCATACACATATATATACACACACATAGCAAACGAGTATCTTTTATCAACTTATGTCATAGCAAAAACTGCATCTAAAAAAGTTAAGTAGGCAAGAAAGGCTTTACCCAAATTTGCTGCAACAGGGAAGAGAATCCAAATCACAGTTTGATCTCAATGATACTAAAACAAGTATTTGAGGGGTTTTAATAGTGGAAAATATTGACTTTTCCCAAAAGAAAAGGAAAAACTAAATTTTCTTGTCTACATAATAAGTGGTACTTTTACAACTTGGAGCAAGGTACCCACCAAAATTAGGTTCCTATCTTCCAACAGAGACTGGGAAACAGGAGTACTGTCTTCCTTGCTGATTAAAATTCAAAAGGATGGATCCTAGTTCTTAAGAAAGACATACCTACATTTTAAAACTAGCAAGAAGTTTTTCAAAATATTTACATCTTAAAGAGGGAAAGAAAGGATATACAAGAATTTTTATTTGCTTTGTTTATTAAATTAATGTTATAAGGAAAGGGAAGTCAGAGTACTAGAGTCAGGTAAGAGCCAGTCTAAAGTTTTGTCAAACTAAGAGGAAGATTAAGGCCTTGATGATCATTTCATGATAAATTCCATCTCATTATTAAGAGGGAAATCAAAATAAATAAGTTTCTAAATTGTTTTATAAAACATTTCAAAATTTTCAAAACCTTTAAAAATATTTAATAACAACTAAATCTTACAATAAATGTAAGCCTTTTCTAGATATGTTTGGCATTTGTCCCTAAAGAAAAGATGATAATATGCTTAATAACTTGAAGAAAATTTCACTGCAAAATTGTCAAATGTTCATTCATTCAGGCAAAAAATAAATTCTTTCAATTACTTAATTTAAGAATATTTTGAATATTAGTATGCTAATCTTTATGTTATCTGTTGTTTGAGGGAAACTTTTTAAACTACAGTGTAAATAAAGAAGCGTGGCTTAGCTAATAAGTGTTATTTAGAGATATTTTTAAATCTTATATAAGATACAGAGTATTATATAGAATATATAAAAGCACTGTATGTTGCTTTTTGCTTTCTTGATTTCTTATAACTACAAGGCTACAAGGCAGAATCTACAATAGATACACCATTTACATGTGGGTTGATACTGTTCAGTTCAGTCACTCAGTCATGCCTGACTCTTTGGGACCTCATGGACTACAGCACACCAAGCCTCCCTGTCCATTACCAACTCCCCGAGTTTACTCAAACTCATGTCCATTGAGTCAGTGATGCCATCCAACCATCTCATCCTCTGTCATCCCCTTCTTCTCCCATCCTCAATCTTCCCCAGCATCAGGGGCTTTTCAGATGAGTAAGTTCTTTGCATCAGGTGGCCAAAGTATTGGAGTTTCAGCTTAGCATCAGTCGTTCCAATGAATATTCAGGACTGACCTCCTTTAGGATGTACTGGTTGCATCTCCTTGCAGCCCAAGGGACTCTCAAGAGTCTTATCCACACCACACTTCAAAAGCACCAATTCTTTGGTGCTCAGCTTTCTCTACAGTTCAGCTCTCACATCCATACATGATTACTGGAAAAACAATAGCTTTGACTACACAGACTTTTGTTGGCAAAGTCACATCTTTACTTCTTAATATGCTTTCTAGGTTAGTCATAACTTTTCTTCCAAGGAGGAAGCATCTTTTAATTTCATGACTGCAATCACGATCTGCAGTGATTTTGGAGACCAAAAAAAAAAAAAAATAAATAAAATAAAATCTGTCACTGTTTCCACTATTTCTCCATCTATTTGCTATGAAGTAATGGGAACAGGTGTCATGATCTTAGTTTTCTGAATGTTGAGCTTTAAGCCAACTTTTTCACTCTCCTCTTTCACTTTTGTCAAGAAGCTCTTTAGTTCTTCTTCACTTTCTGCCATAATGGTGGTGTCATCTGCGTATCTGAGGTTATTGATATTTCTCCTGGCAATCTTGATTCCAGCTTGTGCTTCCTCCAGCCCAGCACTTCTCATGATGTACTCTGCATATTAGTTAAATAAGCAGGGTGACAATATACAGCCTTGACGAACTCCTTTTCCTATTTGGAACCAGTCTGTTTTTCCATGTCCAGTTCTAACTGTTGCTTCCTGACCTACAGATTTCTCAAGAGGCAGGTCAGGTGGTCTGGTATTCCCATTTCTTGAAGAATTTTCCACAGTTTGTTGTGATCCACACAGACAAAGGCTTTGGCATAGTCAATAAAGCAGAGACAGATGTTTTTCCTGGAACTCTCTTGCTTTTTTGATGATCCAATGGATGTTGACAATTTGATCTCTGGTTCCTCTGCCTTTTCTAAAACCAGCTTGAACATCTGGAAGTTCAGGGTTCACATGCTGTTGAAGCCTGGCTGGGAGAAGTTTGAGCATTCCTTTTCTAGTGTGTGATATGAGTGCAATTGAGCGGTAGTTTGAGCATTCTTTGACATTGCCTTTCTTTGGGATTGGAATGAAAACTGACATTTTCCAATCCTGTGGCCACTGCTGAGTTTTCCAAATTTGCTGACATATTGAGTGCAGCACTTTCACAGCATCATCTTTTAGGATTTGAAATAGTTCAACTGGAATTCCATCACCTCCACTAGCTTTGTTCATAGTGATGCTTTCTAAGGCCCACCTGACTTCGCATCCCAGGATGTCTGGCTCGAGGTGATTGATCACACCTTTGTAATCACAAAAGTAATCTGAGTTATAATAGATACATCAGTTACATGTGGATTGATACCATAGCAGAAAGAAAACACTTTAGCTGTATTGTTACATCACCAGCCCTGCTGTTAAGTATTACAAAGATTACAATGGAATAGCTGTCTACTTTGCCAATTTGAGTAAAGATGTTGTAATAAAAGTGAGAGTCAATTAGGGTAAATGAGAATGTCATGTGTTTTAAATGTTCTTATTGGAGTGGGGAAACAGCACTGTTACAACTCTTAAATTCCTTCTTTATTTTATCTGAGCATTCCTCTGTGCACACTCAAGCTCAGCAGGGAGTTTGAAAAAGAGGCAATTGAGAAAATACTTGATAAACAATATCTGAATAATTTAGGTGGCACAAAGGAGAACTGGGAATCATTAAGAGAGACAATATCTAGAACCAAGATCTTCAAGTTTTGAGTGCTACTAGTAAGAAATGCAATATAAAGCAATCAGGAATTCCCTTATAGTCCTGGAGATTAAAACTCTGGCACAAAGCTATTCTATGGAATGCTCCAGTTGGTTATGCTGAGAGCAAAACCTGCCTTTACAAATGCATCCAGACTTATTCACAGGTGCCTGTAAGCCACTTTAAAAAGCAAAAACAGAACCAAAGAAAGCACAAGAAAATCTGTATTAGGACTAAAGAAAATGGCCTAATTTTCGTGTAGCTTGACTGTGCTACTGAATTTATCATCATGATGTTATCCTCTTCCTCTTCTTCATCATCACCATGCACATCCTTAAAAGTGAACTTTTAAATTCATCAAAAGGTTCTTCCCTGACTTTCACCACCTCTCACTTCACAAAAAAGAGCAAGTTTTTTACATGCACAGGAATTTTAAACATGTGGGAAATGGTACAATTCATTATGACAAATATTCATATTTGAATAGGTATGAGAAGCTGATTTCCGTGGCAAAGATAGAAGCCAAACAAATGGCAGCTGTTTACATTTCTCTCCTTAGGACTGTTGTTGTGGTTCAGTCACTCAGTGGTGTCTGACTCTGCGGCCCATGGACTGCAGCATGCCAGACTTCCCTGTCCTTCACCATCTCCTGGTACTTTCTCAAACTCATGTCCATTGAATCATTGATGCCATCCAACATCTCATCCTCTGTAATCCGCTTCTCCTCCTGTCTTCAAACTTTCCCATCATCAGGGTCTTTCCTAATGAGTTGGTTCTTCCCATCAGGTGGCCAAAGTATTGGAGTTTCAGTTTCAGCATCAAATAGTGATAAACAAAAGTGCTGACATATTTGGGCCACTGCTACCACTATTAAACCTCACTGATTTGAAATCCCTTAAGGACATGAAACAACAGATTGGTTCCAAATAGGAAAAGGAGTACCTCAAGGCTCTATGTTGTCACCCTGCTTATTTAACTTATATGCAGAGTACATCATGAGAAACGCTGGGCTGGAAGAAGCACAAGCTGGAATCAAGATTGCTGGGAGAAATATCAATAACCTCAGATATGCAGATGACACCACCCTTATAGAAGAAAGTGAAGAGGAACTAAAAAACCTCTTGGTGAAAGTGAAAGTAGAGAGTGAAAAAGTTGGCTTAAAGCTCAACATTCAGAAAACGAAGATCATGGCAGCTGGTCCCATCACTTCATGGGAAATAGATGGGGAAACAGTGGAAACAGTGTCAGACTTTCTTTTTGGGGGCTCCAAAATCAATGCAGATGGTGACTACAGCCATGAAATTAAAAGACACTAACTCCTTGGAAGAAAAGTTAGGACCAACCTAGATAGCATATTCAAAAGCAGAGACATTACTTTGCCAACAAAGGTTCGTCTAGTCAAGAACATGGTTTTTCCAGCAGTCATATATGGATGTGGAAGTTGGACTGTGAAGAAAGCTGAGCGCCGAATGCTTTTTGCTTTTTTTTGATGCTTTTGAACTGTGGTATTGGAGAAGACTCCTGAGAGTCCCTTGGACTGCAAAGAGATCCAATCAGTCCATTCTAAAGGAGATCAGCCCTGGGATTTCTTTGGAAGGAATGATGCTAAAGCTGAAACTCCAGTACTTTGGCCACCTCATGCGAAGTGTTAACTTGTTGGAAAAGACTCTGATGCTGGGAAGTATTAGGGGCAGGAGGAGAAGGGGATGACAGAGGATGAGATGGCTGGATGGCATCATCAACTTGATGGACGTGAGTTTGAGTGAACTCTGGGAGTTGGTGATGGACAGGGAGGCCTGGAATGCTGCAATTCATGGGATTGCAAAGAGTCAGACACGACTGAGCAACTGAACTGAACTGAACTGAAGGAAATCACATTTAAATTAAAATTTATTTGTGTTAACAGGAAGGTGTGAAAACAGACATTAGTCTCTAAATGCAAAACTAACATTAATTTAGAATTAAAAAAAAGTTTTTTAGTCATCAAGAAAGTACTAGGAAAGAAGGCATACTTCCTTTTAGTACTGAGACAAATATAAGCAATGGTATAGAAAATGACAATTTTATCTTCAGAAAAGAGAGAGTGTTAATTTCTTTTTTTGTTAGAAAATAACATGTTCCAATGGTTTTGCCTGTTCTCATATATTTATTGAAAATTTCCCCTGTATTTTTGAGGACTTTCTTTGGCTATCATTTTTCTTTGGGGGAAGGTGTTTTGTTATGGATTCAGTATTTTTAATATTCTTGTTCTCTTTTTTTCCTTCTATCAATTTGGGCAAGCTATAGTTTCTTTCTCTTATGAGGTATTTGACCAATTTTCTTAAGTTGTTAATATTATTAGGATAGAATTTTTCATATCCTCACGACCATTAAAAATGACTGAGAATCCACTGTGAGCCTCCTCCTTACCTCACTCCCCCTTTTTACTGCTAAAATTGACAATTGCTGGTTTCATCCTTTTTAACCTATATCATTCTGGAGTCTTATAAATTTGATCTTTGGGTACATCTCTTGGTTTAAATGTGACCCCATGGATTGCAGCATGCCATGTTTCCCTGTTCTTCACCATATCCCAGTGCTTGCTCAAACTCAAGTTCATTGAGTTGTTGATGCCATCCAACCATCCCATCCTCTATCATCCCCTTCTCCTCCTGTCTATTGAGTCAGCTGTTCAGATCAGGTAGCCAATGTATTGGAGCTTTAGCTTCAGCATCAGTCCTTCCAATGAATATTCAGTGTTGGTTTCCTTAAGGATTGACTAGTTTGATCTTCTTATCTTCATCCATCATAATTATAGAAAGGGTCAAACAAAATGGAAAAATTATTATGATTATTTTATCTTCATTTGCCTCTTTAATGAAAAAAGAAAGGTCTAAGCTACTATTCAAGTGTCCATTTATCATGGCTTGATATCTTACTTCTCTTTAGCACTGAATAATATTCCATTGTAAGGTTTTACCACAGGTTGTTTGTTCATCTGTTGAAGGAACAGATGCTTCTAAGTGCTGATAAATTTGCACAGAAGTACTACAAATATTCACTGAAGGTTTTGTGTGTATGTAAAATTTCAACGCATTTGAGTAAGTACTAAAAAAAAAAAAAAAGAAGATTGCTAGTTCATACAGTTAGCATGCTTTGTTTTGTAAGGAACTGCCAGACTATATTCCAAAGTTGCTCTAATATAGTGCTTTTCAAAACAACTTTAAGGAGAAGTTTTAGAACCAAGTTTTTTATGGACAGCGATAAAGGCAGAAAATTGGGTTAAATATATTATGAGAAATAGTTAGCAGTGAGGTTAGAAATTTGCACAAAATTGTCAGAATTTCCATTTTCTGAATAAGAAAATTTAGTAAGAATATATGGTACTTTAGAGACAGATAAAATATCTTTTATTTGAAGACAAACTAGCCAATAGATTAAAAAATAAATTGAGATGTAAAGAATAATCAAAATCAGGGTGAATTCTCTGAGTAGTGAAAATTTTATCAAGGATTAAAATAAAATACTGTATTTTAAATAAGCAGTTCTGTCTTTCTGTTAGTCTCTTTATCCATGTTATTAAAAAAAAATCTTTTCCTGTGATTACCAGGGAACATCAATGGTAATCCTCTCAGCCTTAGACAACAGGAAGCATGTAAAATAAATATATTCTTCCAAAAAGTTTCTAAGGATCTTTGTTACCAATCACAAGATCAGATTGGAGAGAAATGGAATATTTGCTGACATTTAGTGATTTCTATTTTTCATATGTTTTCTGGAATACATGCTTTTATTTACAATTGTCTTTTAGAAAAAAATTGGCATAGGTTTTAGAAATTTTAAAACAATTATTTTGCAGATAAAGATAATTAAGACTATCCTCAACTCTTGTAATATGTTAAATCTAGTATAGACAAAATTGCAATTATTACTGACATAGAGAAATCAAGGAGCAAAAGATGGCAAAATAACTTAGACAGTGACAATATATTCCTTCTTTGAAGAGCGCACTATATATGCTATAAAACTGACGTTCGAGAGGAAGTAATTCATTGACCAATCTACTGACTAAGGAAAGAAATTATTAGCTATTTGTCAAGATTAACAGAAAAGAGGGATGTGTACTCATGTTAGTTCAAATATAGGTTGTTTGTGAAAAACTCAGGATGTAATCTAAATTTTTGATTGAAGAATGAGAGAACAGATATGTTTTAACATGGAAAAATGACTAATTATGCACACCAAGAGAAGGAATTCCCTGCGCGCGCACACACACACACACACACACATATATATATATATAAAGTTAATTAGAGCCTGTTTGGAAGGTAAATCAGGGAACACTAAAAATGATCACATGCAAATATTTGCTGAAGTGCTCCAAGGGTACAAATGATGTATTGAGCTTCACACATGCAGTGAGAATTTCAGTAGCTTTAATCTAATATTGATAACCTCTTTATTAAAGCAGGGCTTTCTTGATAGCTCAGTTGGTAAATAATCTGCCTGCAATGTAGGAGACCTCAGTTCAATTCATGGGTCGGGAAGATCAGCTGAAGAAGGGATAGAATACCCACTCAAGTATTCTTGGGATTCTATTATGGCTCAGCTGGTAAAGAATCCACCTACATTGCGGGAGATCTGGGTTCAATCCCTGGGCTGGGAAGATCCCCTGGAGAAGAGAAAGTCTATCCACTCCAGTATTCTTGCCTGGAGAATTCCATGGACTGTATAGTCTATGGGGTCACAAAAAAGTCAGACACAAATGAGCAACTTTCACTTTCAATTTATTGAAGTATTTAAACTATTCAATCCAAATTAATTCACTAACAAATAATTACTTATGGTCAAATAGGCTAGTGATATGTGAACTGTGAACTTCCAGATGTTCAAGCTGGTTTTGGAAAGGGCAGAGGAACCAGAGATCAAATTGCCAACATCTACTGGAAAATCAAAAAAGCAAGAGAGTTCCAGAAAAAAATCTATTTCTGCTTTACTGAATATGCCAAAGCCTTTGAAGTGTGGATCACAATATACTGTGAAAAATTCTGAGAGATGGGAATACTGGGCCACCTGACCTTCGTCTTGAGAAACCTATATGCAGGCCAGGAAGCAACAGTTAGAACTGGACATGGAACAACAGACTGGTTCCAAATTGGGAAAGGAGTATGTCAAGACTGTATACTGTCACCCTGCTTATTTAACTTATATGCAGAGTACATCATGAGAAACTCTGGGATGGATGAATCACAAGCTGGAATCAAGATTCCTGGGAGAAATAACAATAACTTCAGATATGCAGATGACACCGACACCACCCTTATGGCAGAACGTGAAGAAGAACTCAAGAGCCTCTTGATAAAAGTGAAAGAGGAGAGTGAAAAAGTTGCCTTAAAGCTCAACATTCAGAAAACTAAGATCATGGCATCTGGCCCCATCACTTCATGGCAAATAGATGGGGAAACAGTGGAAACAGTGGCTGACTTTATATTTTGGGGCTCCAAAACCACTGCAGATGGTGATTGCAGCCATGAAATTAAAAGACTCTTACTCCTTGGGAGAAAAGTTATGGACAACCTAGATAGCATATTAAAAAACAGAGACACTATCTCACCAACAAAGGCCTATCTAGTCAAGGCTATGGTTTTTCCAGTGGTCATGTAAGGATCTGAGAGTTGGACTATAAAGAAAGCTGAGAACAGAAGAATTGATGCTTTTGAACTGTGGTATTGGAGAATCCTTTGGACTGCAAGGAGATCCAACCAGTCCATCCTAAAGGAGATCAATCCTGGGTGTTCATTGGAAGGACTGATGTTGAAGCTGAAACTCCAATACTTTGACCACCTGATGCAAAGAAGTAACTCATTGGAAAAGACCCTGATGCTGGGAAAGATTGAGGGTAGGAGGAAAACGGGATGGCAGAGGATGATATGGTTGGATGGAATCACCGACTCAATGAACATGAGTTTGGGTAAGCTCGGGGAGTCAGTGATGGACAGGGAGGCCATGTGCTGTGGTTCATGGGGTCTCAAAGAGTCGGACACGACTGAGCAACTGAACTGAACTGAACTGAACTCTTATACTAAGCTTTTAAGTCATTATACTTTGTTTAGATTTTTAAAGTCAGATATTATCAAAATGTTATGTAATTATGCCTAAGTTCTATGGGTTTGTCTATAGTTGCATAACTATTAATACTTCCAAAATCAAGATACAGATCATCACCTTAAATCCACATCCATGTTTCTTAGCATTCAATCCATGCCACCTATCCTCAGTCCTGATCTGATTTCAGTAATGATAGTATTGTTGTGTCCAGAATATATGAATGGAATCATGCATCATGAAGCCTTCTTTTACATAGCATAATAGTTTTCAGTTTCACTAGTGTTGCTAAATGTATCTGTAGCTTGTCCATCAGTCAGTTCAGTTCAGTTGCTCAGTCATATTCAACTCTTTGCGACCCCATGAACTGCAACATGCCAGGTCTCCCTGTCCATCACCAACTCCTCGAGTCCACCCAAACTCATGTCCATTGAGTTGGTGATGCCATCCAACCATCTCATCCTCTGTTGTCCCCTTCTCCTCCTGTCCTCAATCTTTCCCAGCATCAGGATTTTTTCCAATGAGTCAGCTCTTTGCATCAGGTGGCCAAAGTATTGGAGTTTCAGCTTCAACATCAGTCCTTCCAAAGAACACCTAGGACTGATCTCCTTTAGGATAGACTGATTGGATCTCCTTGCAGTCCAAGGGACTCTCAAGAGTCTTCTCCAACACTACAGTTCAAAAGCATCAGTTCTTCGGCATTCTACTTTCTTTATAGTCCAACTCTCACACCCATACATGATCACTGGAAAAACCAAAGCCTTGACTAGATGGACCTTTGTTGGCAAAGTAATATCTTTGCTTTTTAATATGCTGTCTAAATTGGTCATAACTTTCCTTCCAAGGAGTAAGTATCTTTTAATTTCATGGCTGCAATCGTGATCCACAGTGATTTTGGAGCCCAGAAAAGTAAAGTCAGCCACTGTTTCCCCATCTATTTCCCATGAAGTGATGGGACCAGATGCCATGATCTTAGTTTTTTGAATGTTGACCTTTAAGCCAACTTTTTCACTCTCCACTTTCACTTTCATCAAGAGGCTCTTGAGTTCTTCTTTACTTTTTGCCATAACGGTGGTGTTATCTGCATATCTGAGGTTATTGATATTTCTCCTGGCAATCTTGATTCCAGCTTATGCTTCCTCCAGCCCAGCATTTCTCATGATGTACTCTGCATATAAGTTAAATAAGCAGGGTGACAATATACAGCCTTGATGTAGTCCTTTCCTATTTGGAAGCAGTCTGTTGTTCCATGTCCAGTTCTGCTTCCTGACCTGCACACAGATTTCTCAAGAGGCAGGTCAGGTGGTCTGGTATTCCCATCTCTTTCAGAATTTTCCACAGTTTATTGTGATCCACACAGTCAAAGGCTTTGGCATAGTCAACAAAGCAGAAATAGATGTTTTTCTGGAACTCTCTTGCTTTTTTGATGTTCCAGCAGCATTGGCAATTGGATATCAGGTTCCTCTGCCTTTTCTAAAACCAGCTTGGAACATCTGGAAGTTCAAGTTTCACATATTGCTGAAGCCTGGCTTGTTCATAACAAGTTTTAATTTAATTTTTAATGCATTCCTTCCAATGGAAAGATTCATGGAAATCTCTGTTAATCTTATTATTAGAACTAAGTTTGAAAGTATCATAAAATATAAGAGGCAACTTTTCAAATATAAGAAAAATAACTGCCACTTATAATAAGTCTTTATAACAGTTTTTTAAGCAACTGAAGAATGATAAATATCATTCATCTATATCTACATATTGATCATAAAAGACTGTATAATTCAGAACACATTAACTAAAAATATAAAAATTTGGGTATATATTGAAGTGTGAATTGAGGTGTAGTGAAAGTGAAAGTCACTCAGTTGTGTCCCACTCTTTGCAACCCCATGGACTATACAGCCCATGGAATTCTCCAGGCCAGAATCCTGGAGTAGGTAGCCATTTCCTTTTCCAAGGGATCTCCGCAACCCAGGGATGCAACCCAGGTCTCCCGCATTGCAAGAGTATTATTTACCAGCAGAGCCATCAAGGAAGCCCATAAAGATCCTTATTGGAATTGGTGATGCCATTGAACCATCTCATCATCTGTCACCCTATCCTCCTTCTTCCTTCAATCTTTCCAGCATCAGGATCTTTTTCAATGAGACAGCTGTCCACAACAAGTGGCCCAAGTATTACAGCTTCAGCTTCAACTTCAGTCTGTCAAGTGAATATTCAGAGTTGATTTCCTTTAGGACTGACTAGTTTGATCTCCTTGCTGTCCAAGGAACTTTCAAGAGTCTTCTCCAGCACCACAGTTTGAAAGCATCAGTTCTTCGGAGCCCTGCCTTCTTTATGGTTCAACTTTTTACAGTCCAACTTTCTCCTTTATTTGAGTTTAGTTTCATGGATTTATGTTCCTTACATGCTACATGCTAAGTTGCTTCAGTCTTGTCCCACTCTGCGACCCTATGGACTGTAGCTCACCAGGGCTGCTCTATCCTTGGATTCTCCAAGCAAGAATACTGAAGTGGTTGCCATTTCTTTCTCCAGAGGATCTTCCCAACCCAGCGATTGAACCTGGGTCTCCTGTGTTGCAGGCAGATTCTTTACTCTCTGAGCCTCCAGGGAAGCCCTTATGTTCCTTGGGCATCCTAGTAATTCTTTCCTGACTTTATCTGCCCTTTCTGGAAATACTTTCAGTTGAATTTTTCTCCATAGTCTGGCTACAAAAGTTGATGTTCCTTAGGTATGTATTTTAGAATCTTTTTTCTTTGGACTTGATTTTCACTCCTTGACTTTATTTAACATCCACATATCATGACCATATATGTAACATAATTTCAACAAAAATATCCAATCAAATGCCTCTTTTGTGTTTAAAAATATGAATGATAAATTTACTAAAATATCCAGCTAGATATCCAGCAGGAATCTCCAATACACGTTTAAAAATAAACTTCCTCTCTCCCTTCCCTTATTTCCTCATCTATCTTCAGCTTCACTGAATGACACTATACTATACTCAACTTCTTTATCCAGACACCTGGGGTTTGTATGAAATTGCTTCTTGTCCCTTAAACCAAATTCAGTTACCAGACCTTGGTTTGTTAACTCTTTTTCCTACATACCTGTACTTCCTCAGTTTTTCTTCCTTTCTACCTTAACTGTCACTTGTATTTTGATCTTAATACAGTATCATCCTAGTTTGCTACTTGCCCTGTGCCTCCCATCTTGTACATTAAAATATTTTTGCCTTCTCAGGAATAATATTTTATTCATGCCACTCACCTGTTGATTATCCATACCCCTAGGAAAATCCAGGCTATCATGTTCTAATGTTTATGATCCATCACCAATCATCTCTGTAGTTTCATCTTTCAATAATTACCCTTCCCTTTCTGTGTTAAACTTTACCAAAAGAGCCTCAGCTCTTTGCTTTCACTTACAGTCTTTTCTGCCTTGGGCAACTTCTTATGTGCCAACTTAATTTTACTCTTGTTTAAAAGAAACCTTAATATCATCTTCTAAATGAAAATTTGCCTGATCCTCCTACATTAGGGTTTTATTTTTAGTATATTCTTAGTTTTCTATTGCTGTTACAGCAAATTAGCACAAATTTAATGGTTCAAAACCTCACATATTTATTATCTTATAGTTCTTTAGAAGCCCAACAAAAGTTTGATAAAGAGTCAATAGAACTACATCCTTTCTGGAGGCTATAGGGAATAACCTACTTTTTTGCCTTTTCCAGCTTCCACAGGCTGTCCTCTTCCCCACCTCAGGAACACATTTCTCCATATTCAAATCAGCAACATCACATCTCTCTGATTCTTCTTCCACAGCAAAATCTCAATTTGCTAACAGCTGGGAAAACATTTCTGATTTTTAAAAACCTATGTGTTAGATTGGACCCAGGTACATAACCCATTTGTTCTATCTATCACAATTTGAAGATTGTAGAGATTAGGACATCAGAGCTAGAGGATTATGATAAGGATATCTTTGGAAAACCACTATCATACCCACTGCAGTTCCCAATTTATTTTTACTTCTCCCTTCAATGTTTGTGTAACATCGCTGCATTTTTTACTGAATGCCTATTTTCTTAGGTATTCTGTGAAGTGTATGTTTGAACTTTGCTTCCTACTCCCTGGAAAACAGAGTTCTTCTTAAATTTGTTAATCAAAGAAATGGCTACCTAGGACTTGGCTGCAAATGAACATTTCAAAAATATTGTGACATATAATAAAAGTTACTTTATAATACTTTTACCTATGAAATACATTAGTCTCTTCCATTTTTGCCTAAAAACTCCTTTCATTAGAAGTCAGCATCTATAGGGAAAGAACAACCAATGGAGGCCATTGGTATTATTTGAGCTATTCTCCTACATGAGTTAATGACTAGCAGATTATGGAGTCTTTTCTCCCCAACAAGTAACACCCAATTTCTATTTAATGGAAATTCATTCCATATATACTTCCAAAAGATTTTTAAAATTAAGATATTATTATGATTGTATTCTTTTTAAAAATATTTCATATATCTTCATGGGAAATTTCATGAAAAATAAGAAAAGAGATAATCATCAATGGCTTCTTGCATAGGTCTTCCTCTAACCTGAAATAAATTCTGCTTCCTCTTATTTTTGTTAGGCATGCTGTTTATTATTTTCATTTTATTTTTAATAAAATTCATATCATACAGTTACATATTGAATTTGGACAATAGGTGATTCTGGAATAGAACTAGATAGCAAGACATGAAGAAGGGAGAAGCCAAGACATATAGATATTGTTCCTGTTTTCTGCCTTGAGTAGTATCTGTCTCCAGCAATGGATATATCTCTTAATAGGGTTTCAGATTCTATCATGTACCTGTCTGTCTTTTGTTTTGCTCTCAGGTTTATGATATATTCATAATTTTATCACCAACTCATGTTTGGCTTGGAGAAGGCAATGGCACCCCATTCCAGCACTCTTGCCTGGAAAATCCCATGGATAGAGGAGCCTGGTGGGCCGCAGTCCATGGGATTACTAAGAGTTGGACATGACTGAGCGACTTCACTTTCATTTTTCACTTTCATGCATTGGAGAAGGAAATGGCAATCCACTCCAGTGTTCTTGCCTGGAGAATCCCAGGGACGGGGGAGCCTGGTGGGCTGCCATCTATGGGGTGGGTCGCATAGAGTCGGACATGACTGAAGTGACTTAGCAGCAGCAGCATGTTTGGCTTGACTTTTCATCATTTTAATTCATGTCATTAATTGAATTCTCCTTGAACTAGTCATATATTTATTTTCTAGTTCAGAATCTAACATATACTTGTTTTATGTGCACATATTTAAAACATATGGTGATTTCTTAGGCACATGTTTAAAACAGTTCTGAATAATACATAATGCTCTATTTTAACAATAAAATATTTAATTTTTTTCTTGAAAGGGGCAGTTGAACAATATAAAATGTTAGGCATATGGATGGAAATAGTCAAATATTTACTTAAACAGTGTAAATATATTCAAAATATGCTATACATAATATAGATACTCTGAGATAGTTTAGTTTCCTCTCTCATTTATGTCATGTTTTTAAATAAAATTCCTAGTATGCATCTTTGATATTAGTGACTTAATTATCAACAGAGCTTCTTCTGAGTTAAGAATCTGATGATTTTCTACAGTACATAGTCCTCATGCCAAAAGCAGAGACATTACTTTGCCAACAAAAGTCCTCTAGTCAAGGCTATGGTTTTTCCAGTGGTCATATATGGATGTGAGAGTTGGACTTTGAAGAAAGCTGAGCGCCGAAGAATTGATGCTTTTGAACTGTGGTGTTGGAGAAGACTCTTGAGAGTCCCTTGGACTGCAAGGAGATCCAACCAGTCCATTCTGAAGGAGATCAGCTCTGGGATTTCTTTGGAGGGAATAATGCTGAAGTTGAAACTCCATTACTTTGGCCACCTCATGGGAAGAGTGACTCATTGGAAAAGACTCTGATGCTGGGAGGGATTGGGGGCAGGAGGAGAAGTTGAAAGACAGAGGATGAGATGGCTGGATGGCATCACTGACTCAACGGACGTGAGTCTGAGTGAACTCCAGGGGTTGGTGATGGACAGGGAAGCCTGGCATGCTGTGATTCATGGGGTCGCAAAGAGTCGAACACTACTGAGCGACTGAACTGAACTGAACTGAACTGTTGAAGACAGATTTTTCTTTTTTCGGGATAAGGGTAAGGTGAAGATTTAATCCCACAACTAGACATTTACATATGTTTTGACAGATACTTTTCCACTCGTTCTGGTGGTATTTATCTGTACTTTAAGCATATTTTTATTGCTTTCAGTAATGATTTGTAATAAAATTAAATTCCTACAATTTCATGTTCATACTATTATAAATAACTATTGAACTTGTGTTATAATTAAGCTCCTTTTAAAATAAAATCAATTCCAACAGGTGTTTTGCATAATCAATCAATGCTAGAAATAACTGAGATTTGAACTATTAAATCTTGCTGAAATAGAACTTGGTCATTTAACTTCATTAATTTTGAAAGTGCTTTACAAGAGGCTTTGTAAGAACTCTTGTGAATTTTTTTTTGAGGTAACATCACATCACTTTTCAGGCGTATGTCAGGAACAAACCTACCCTTGGTCCATGTATATCTTGACAGGCAATAGAATAATGCTTTAAATTGCATTAATAATATATTAGAAATATGCCAAATTAGCAAAATAAGAAAGAAGGGTTGCCTCACGTATTAACAAACATTTTAAATTATTAAAATAAGGTATGTTTCTTTTTTATTTTAGGTTATTAGAGAATATTGAGCAGAGTTCCATGTGCTATACAGTAGGTCTTTAAATATAACAGTGTGTACATATCAATCCCAAATTCTCAGTCTATCTATCCCGTCTACTCTCCTCTATTTGGCAATCATAATTTATTTTCTAAGTCTCTACTTCACTTAGTATGATAATCTCCAGGTCCATCCATGTTGCTGCAAATGGCATTATTTCATTCTTTTTCATGGCTAAGTAATACTCCATTGTATATATTACCACATCTTCTTATCCATTTATCTATTGATAGATATTTAGATTGCTTGCATGTCTTGGTTATTGTTAACAGTGCTGCTATGAACATTGAGGTGTAGTATCTGTAGACCATCTTGAAAAGTATAGTCATTTGGGCAATATTTATTTTCCAATCAAAGAATATGGCGTATCTTTCCATCTGTTTATGTCATCTTCTATTTCTTTCATCTGTATCTATTTACAGTTTTTAGAGTACAGGTCTTTTGTCTCCTTAGGTATTTTATTCTTTTAGACATGATGGTATATAGGATAATTTAATTTCTCTTTCTAATCTCTGTTAGTGTATAGAAATGCAACAGATTTCTGTATGTTAATTTTGTATCCTGCAACTTTTCCAAATTCATTGAGTTATATTAAGAGTAGTTTTATGGCAGCATCTTTGGGATTTTCTATCTATACCATCTTTGGGATTATGGTATCATGTTGATAGCTTATGTTGAACTGTGTTAGATTCGTGATTTCCGAAGAAGATTTAGGTTGGGGTCAGGGACCAGGCTTGATCACTCAAGAACTTTTGTGTAGCAGACTTTTAATAAAGTAAGAAAAGGTACAGAGAAAGCTTCTGACATAGACATCAGAATTGGGATGGAGAGTGCCCCCCTCACTAGTCTTAAAAAAGGGAGCTATATACTTTTTCAATTTGTTATTACAGTAAATCAAAAGAAGGTCTCAAGGTTGTAAATATCTTATAAGACCCACTGCCACAATTTATGTTTTAAGATGGAAAGATTCAGTCAGTTCAGTCACTCAGTCATGTCCAACTCTTTGCGACCCCATGAATCACAGCATGCCAGGCTTCCCTGTTCATCACCAACTCCCGGAGTTCACTCAGACTCACATCCATCGAATTGGTGATGCCATCCAGCTATCTCATCCTCTGTCGTCCCCTTCTCCTCCTGCCCCCAATCCCTCCCAGCATCAGAGTCCTTTCCAATGAGTCAACTCTTCCAATGAGGTGACCAAAGCACTGGAGTTTCAGCTTCAGCATCACTCCCTCCAAAGAAATCCCAGGGCTGATCTCCTTCAGAATGAACTGGTTGGATCTCCTTGCAGCCCAAGGGACTGTAAGGAGTCTTCTCCAACACTACCGTTCAAAAGTATCAATTCTTCAGTGCTCAGCTTTCTTCACAGTCCAACTCTCACATCCATACATGACCACACGAAAAACCATAGGCTTGACTAGGTGGACCTTTGTTGGCAAAGTAATGTCTCTGCTTTTCAATATGCTATCTAGGTTGGTCATAACTTTTCTTCCAAGGAGCAAGCTTAATTTCATGGCTGCAGTCACCATCTGCAGTGATTTTGGAGCCCCAAAAAATAAAGTCTGGCACTTTTTCCACTGTTTCCCCATCTGTTTCCCATGAAATTATGGGACCAGATGCCATGATCTTCATTGATGGAAAGATGGAAAGATTAGAACTAACAAAGGAAAGATCTTACCAGACCCACTCCCATAACAAGACAAGATTAGTCAGAAGGTTCTTGTTAAGGAGAAACATACCTTGGAGCAAAAAACATTGTTATATTGATTTGTCCTTTTCTCCTTGAGAGCCCCAGGCCCCTTTCTCCTCCTAGGGGACCCCAGACTTCTTATCAACCTGCCTAGGAGTTGATTCTTTCAATATCATCTACAAATAGTTTTACTTCTTTTCCAGCTTGGATTCTTTTTTTTTCTACTGATTGCCATGGAAAGACTTTAAAACTATGTTAAATCAAAGTGCTGAGAGTGGATATCCTTATCTTGTTCATCTTAGAGGAAATGCTGTCAGCTTTTCACCACTGCGTATGATGCAGATTTGTCATATATGACCTTTATTGAGGTATTTTCCCTCATGCCCTCTTTCTGGAGAGTTTTGATCATAATTGGGTATTGAATTCTGTCAAAAGCTTTTTCTGCATCTATAGAGTTGATCACATGGCTTTTATTCTTCAATGTGTTGATCTGTGTGTATTATACTGATTGATTTATGGATATTAAAAAACTCTTGGATCCCTGAGGTCAATCCCACTTGATCATGGTGTATGATCCTTTCAAAGTATTGTTGGATTTGGACTGCTAGAGTTTTTTGGATGACTTTTGTTGTCTATGTTCATCAGTGATACTGGCCTGTAATTTTTTTCTTTTTTTCTGTGGTATCTTTCTTTGGTTTTGATATAGGGGTGATGGTGGCCCCATTGAATAAGCTTAGGAGCATTCCTTACTCTGCAATTTTTTGGAAGAATTTCAGAAGTATAGGTCTTAACTCCTCTCTGTTTGATAACATTCACTGTGAAGCCATCTGAAGTGAAAGAAAGTGAAATTTTCTCAGTTGTGTCCGACTCTTTGTGACCCCATAGACTATACAGCCCAAGGAATTCTCCTGTCCAAGATACTGAAGTGGGTAGCCATTCCCTTCTCCAGGGGATCTTCCCAACCCAGGGATGAAAATAAAGTCTCCTGCATTGGTGGCAACCAGAGAAGCCCAGGAATACTGGAATGGGCAGCCTATCCCTTCTCCAGGAGATCATCCTCACCCAGGAATCAAACCGGGGTCTCCTGCATTGCAGACGGATTTTATAACAACTGAGCTACCAGGGAAGCCCATGAAGCCAACTAGTCCTGGATTTTTGTTGAGAATTTCTCAATCGGTTTCAATTTCAGTGCTTGTGATTGGTCTGTCCATATTTTCTATTTCTCCCTGGTTAGACTTAGGGAATTGTACCTTTCTAAGAATTTGCACATTTCTTCTAGGTTGTCCATTTTATTTGCATGTAGTTGCTTGTGGTAGTCTCTTATAATGGACATCATAGAAATAAAGACTGTAACTTCTTTTTCATTTCTAATTTTATTGATTTGAGCACTCTCCCTTTTTTCTTGAGTGTGCCTAAATGTTTATTAATTTTATTTTTTTCAAAGAACTAGATTTTAGTTTCTTTAATCATTTGTATTTTTCACTTCTACTTATTTCTGCTCTGTTCTTTTATAATTTATTTCTTTCCACAAACTTTGGTTTTTGTTTTTCTCTTGAAAGTGAAGTTGCTCAGTCGTGTCCGACTCTTTATTACCCCATGGACCATAGCCTACCAGGCTCCATGGTACATGGGATTTCCAGGCAAGAATACTGGAATAGGCTGCCATTTCCTTCTCCAGGGGATCTTCCCAACCCAGGGATTGAACCCGGGTCTCCTGCATTGCAGACCGACGCTTTACCATCTGAGCCACTATAAGGTTGGATTGTTTATTTGTGATCCCCCCACCCCCCCCCCCGCCCCCGGGGTATAATTGTATTGTAAGTTTTAAGAAATTAAATTATTTATTAAAATAAGGAATATTTCTTTTAAACTGTATGTCAAGGAGAAAGAACAGAGCGGATGGCAGTTATATAGTGAAGATAATATTGTAATATATGATAGGTTTATAAAAGATGCCATTCCATTGCTTTTTTCCTCCTAAGAGCATTTATACAAGAATCAATCATGTGACCAACTGGAAAGAATAGTGTTATGTGTCATATGACTAATATTACTCTCCTAGTCATAACGACTGAATGAGAAGATTCAATCTTCAATCAGATTGTATCTTTGAAGTGTTTGGAACTGGATCACTGGAAGGCTAAGCCAATTTATTGACGAACAGAAACATTGCCCCTATTAGTAGTAGTTGATGCAATTAGTATTCCATGGATAGGAATTCTGGAAGTGTATTGGTTTCCACACTTGCTCACAAGTTCAGTGTTTCCTTGGATAGGTGAAGCTTATCTTTTGTAAATAAATAGCCTGAAGGCCTTTCCAATCAGTGACATTAATTTTTCCTTAAAAAAGGGGAGGGAGGAAAGAGGGGAGGGAGGAGGGTTCAGGATGGGGAACAAGTGTATACCTATGGCGGATTCATGTTGATATATGGCAAAACCAATACAATATTGTAAAGTTAAAAATAAAATAAAATAAAATAATAAAAAATATATTGGATAAACAATCTTTGGCAACTTTTGCTTTATAAGATATATTGTTTCATTTTTCTGCTAAGAATATATATAATACATGTCCACCACCAAAATTTTTGCATACATTTTTATTTAAAAGGTAAAAGTCATCTCTAAGCCAGCTGCATATTAAACATTGTGTTATAAAAGTGAAATAATTTATAACTGAATAATTTTGTTCTGTTTAATTTTGGTTTCTTTATTTCCTTTCATGTCTCTTTAGGTATTCTGCATATCTATCTACAAATCAAAAATTATTTCTTTTCCAAATACATTTCTCTTTTGTAGCTATTAATTTGAATGTTTAATGTATCACTGTTATGTTTTCTTTTCTTTTTTGTTTTTATTAACCTTTTTATTGACAGCACCATAGACTATCTTTCACTTTTAAAGTTATGCATCTGTTCATACATCCCTGGGGAACTTCACATGCAATTAGCAATGAGTTATTGAAACTTTATATCTTAGAATTTTAATAATTCCCCCAAATGTGACAATTATACTTCGGCAAAATCGCCTGTGAGGACAGAAGGAAGACTTCAAGCAACAAAACTCCACAATAATGTAACATAATTTAGGACCTCTAGGAAGGAGTCATTCTCCCCTGAAAATCAATGTTCTTTCCAGATTATTCCTATTAGAATTCAGAGCAGGTTCTGTGTCTTGGCTTTGTACTAAAAGGAGACCACTGATCATCTAGCAATATGCAAGAAAGTTCCATATAAAAAAAAAAAGTCCAGAAAGAAATATCTGAAAAGTTCCATTTAAAAATGACACATTAGCTAAATTCCAAATTCCTAAGAACATTCAGATGACAGTGAAGAGTAGAGGCTGATGCAAGTTTCATTTGAGCAGCCAGTTTCCAGATTCAACAACTTCGTTTCTATTTTATTTATGTGGCTGCTGCTGCTAAGTTGCTTCACTCGTGTCAGACTCTGTGCGACCCCATAGATGGCAGCCCACCAGGCTCCCCTGTCCCTGGGATTCTCCAGGCAAGAACAGTGGAGTGGGTTGCCATTTCCTTCTCCAATGCATGAAAGTGAAAAGTGAAAGTGAAGTTGCTCAGTCGCATCCAACTCCTAGCGACCCCATGGTCTGCAGCCTACCATATATACTCTATACCATATAGAGTATTTAGAATACTCTCAAGCATCAATATCTCTGATTCAGAATTATATTTTAAAATTTACTGTAGTGAATAAATCCAATTTGTTTAAACATCTGGAAAAGTACACAGTCCATTTTTCCTTTATAATTTATTATGTTTCTTAAAAGGATAAATGCTTTGGTATTCACTGTATATGTAGGACACATACATGAATCATGGTTACTTGGGAATTCCATTTCAATCTAGCTTTGCCTTCTAAGAGCATTAACTTTTGACCTTGAATGGCCAAAGAAGAAGAAAATAAAACTGCTAGAGATTTCATTGTCCTGTTTTACCCCATTATCTCTTGTAGAGTCTCCTGCCGTTTATAAAATTGAAAAATCATGCTGAGCTGAATGTCCAATGGCCTGAATAAAATCAATTTTAACATAGTGTATCCCTCATCTTAACTTAGTCATTGGAAGCAATGGAAAAGTAAGTTATGGTAGTCAATATTTCTTTATGTACTACATGTGTAACTGCTATTTATGCTGTGATTTACTTTGTCGTGAGGAACACAGCTGACAGAGATCAGGATTACCATCCAGAAAACCAAGGTTAAGGGCAGCTCTCAATCTTTTCATTAACACAGTGATCAAATTGTCAACGAAAATTTAAGAATAAATTTTAGATTAGCTATATATATTAGATTGTAGAATTTTAATAATGTTGAAGGATATGGTAAAATATAATTGTATTCTACAAAATTCATATAAATGTATTATTAAAGATTAAGATGATGTTTCAAAATACTTAATTAAGAATGAGAGATATCAGAGATGATATAGCATATTAAGCTACAAAAAATAATTTTAGCTATCTGTTCACTTCAAACATATGAAAAATGTAGGAAATTTTTCATTTCCATGAAATATGCAAACATGAGGCCAAGTTAAAAAAGGTAGTAATAGGAAAAAATGTTTTTGCTTTATTTTATATAGCAGCAACAGGGAAAAAAAATTATGATAGCTGTAGGCTTACCACTGCATTATTTTGCTTTGAATAATTTTATATAAATTTATTAAAATATTCTGACATCCATTTCTAGAATCCAGGGGCAGGATTTCATTTTTAAAACAACATTAAAAACATCCTGTTCTCTTGATGCTAATATGATGTTACTTGTTTTCTTGACTCAGTGCTTTAATATAATTAAATTGTTTGGAAACTGTTGTTCAGAAATTCTGTTTTGTACTAGGAAACAAAAAATTACTGTAACATTTTCAGTCCAGAAGATGGTCTACTAAGAAGTTAGATCTCAGTGTCCCAGAAGCTATTAAATATAAAAGTAACTTGGCACATATTCACCTTAGCACAACTTCTAGAAAATTAGTTCACATTAAGTTGCATTTAAGTAATTTAGTATAGTTATATTCTTCTCTTAAAATATATATAAAATATGAATATAAACATAATACCCACATATCCAACTATTTCAAAGAGATTCTGATCCATCTATTGATCCTTTGAGGGCAATCAAACTAGAAATTACAATTTAAAAAACACTAATTGCAATAGATTTTGTAGCTTGTTGTTGATATTGTTGTTTAACAATATTTACAGGGAAAATAAGAAAAGCATAAGCTTAGGAGTCATTATTTACCTTTAAGCTTGTTTGCCTTCTTAGATGTCTTCTACTTATTAAAAACACAGAATTATTTTTTAAAGTAGCCTTACTCACCTTCTCACCTTCTCCCAATATTTAGTCGAGGGCTTCCTTGGCAGCTCAGATGGGAAAGAATTTGCCTGCAAAGCAGGAGACTGGGGTTCAATTCCTGGGTCAGGAAGATTCCCTTGAGGAGGAAATGGCAAACCACTCCAGTATCCTTGCCTGGAGAAATCCATGGACAGAGGAGCCTGGTGGGCTACAGCCCATGGGGACACAAAGAGTCAGACACAACTGAGAGACTGACAGACAACACACACTCATCTTAGTGTGCATATCCAATAAGCTATTAAGTAGAAAATACTTTAAAAACATGGAAAGTGACATGAAATGTAGCATATTATTAAATGACTGATACTTATATATGCTATAACCCAATCCATGACCACTGATGGTCATGGGAGGAAGAAAAAAGGTTGCTTATTTTTTAACTTAGCTGAATGTTGTTACATTTTTTAAAAATTAATACTATTTACCATTTAACATTTAAAAAGTATTTTCAGGAGTTGATTTCAGGTATAATCCTTTTTCTTCAAACTGAAATAAATTTGTCCCATTCAGAATGTATTCTTGGAAGTAGAGAGATACTTACTACTCTCAAACGATATTCAGTTCAGTTCAGTTACTCGGTCGTGTCCGACTCTTTGCAACTCTATGGGCTGCAGTACGCCAGGCCTCCCTGTCCGTCACCAACTCCCAGAATTCACTGAGACTCACGTCCATCGAGTCAGTGATGCCATCCAGCCATCTCATCCTCTGGAATGATTTAGAACAGCGAAACACTGACTTGGCTAGTAAGGATGAGATAAGAAAGTAGGTGGGGCACAGTCACAGGAAAGGCCTGTTTCAGGCAAGCTGACTTATAAGAAAGGGGTAAATACTTAGGCTGATAGTTCAAGTCTGGTGATTAATGTAGTCCACAAGACATATAGAATCGAAGAAAATATAATTAGAACAGCAATAAATGTGGCAGTTTTAAGTGTGGCGTGAGGCATGTGGAGGTGATGAATTTTTCTGTGGAAAATTTTCTGCTCTTTTCTAGCTATTTCTCAGGAACTATCAGCCACCTAAGTTAAGTGATAAAACAACATAAAAGATTAAACATTGCACTTATCAGCAGTATTTTCCAATTTAATTTAGAGTGTGGCCTAAGAAAGGGACTGAATAAAACTATTCTCTAAAAGCACTGTACTTGGAAAATACGACTAAATGAAGTTAAAATCTAAGCTCTAGCAAAAGCTGTCCCATATCTAGGCAGTTTAAAGAATCACTTTTCTTCCCTTCTAAAACCAGTAATAGTAACAACAGTAATAGTTAAATGATAATTATTGAAAATAGTTAATTGAAAAGATTAAATGTGATAAATTTACACTTTGCTTAAAGTAAGCAGAATTCCCTAAACAGAACTACCACAGCTTGTGGTAAGAGAAGGCAATGCTGTTCCCATATTGTGTCTTAGGCAGGTGTTCTGTTGACAGGATGGTTTTATTCGTTTTGAGCTAGAAAGTGGAAATTTTATTAGGAGAACTTTATTACCTTGAAGTCTGTAAATTTAACTTCACCATAAAAAGAAGAATAAATTCTATCAAATGTATAGTTTAACAAGTTAAATCAATTTTAAAAATATTTAAGTTTAAAAATTTTGACATCAATATTTTCAAATTACTTCAAATTTTTAAGGAAAAAAAAAAATACAGTACTCAATCTGTTTGTCTGTAAATGTATATCATTCAAAAGTGTTATAATGAAATACATCCAGTATCACAAAAGGTAATATAGCGTTGTTAAAAATTAAACCTTATCATTTTATTGCATTTTTGTTTAAAGTAGGTAACTAAAAGTTTGCCTCTTTAATTTCAAAAAGAACATCATAATGAATTAGCAGTTTATTAAACAATACTTAATATTCCAGCCCTTGGTATTAAGAATCTAACCACTAAGGAAAAAATAAAAAGTGTTAGTTGCTCAGTCATGTCTGCCTCTTTTGTGACCCCAGGAACTGTAGCCCACCAGGCTCCTCTGTCCATGGGATTTTCCAGGCAAGAATACTGGAGTGGGTTGCCATTTCCTTCTCCAAAGGATCTTCCTGACCCAGGGATCTGATTCAGGGATCCAACCCAGGTCTCCTGCATTGCAGGCAGATTCTTTACTGTCTGAGACACTAGTGAAGGAAAGCTCAAAACAACTATAACTGCCTCAACAGACAGTATACAATTTAAATGTATTTATAAGTTTGAATTTCTCATTTTACTAAATAATGTAAGGGAACGTGAGTCACTGCAACCAGCACAGTTACTAGATTATATTAAGCCTTGGTACAATAGATGGTCAAGCAGACACCCAGAAATTATTTCAGACTATTTAAAATTCACATATATGTTGAATAATATTATGTCCAGGGCACTATACTAGCTGGTACAGAGTACATGACGAGGAATAAGATAAATTACCTGTTATCAAGGAGCATATCCAAGGAGGACACACATATAAGCATTGTCTGTTTTTCTTTAACATTTCAATCAATAAATATATGTTCTTAGAGAAGAAATACAATAATAAATTGCAACTGATTGAAGATTCACTAAAGTAGTCTTGAAACTCTCTAGACAATCAGAAAATAATTCTTCCTTTAACATTGACAAGCAGAAAAGGAAAGCTGACTGAATGAAACATGCTTTAAACCGAAATTTAAAATTTATTACTTAAACAACAATAAAACCTGGTAAGTGTTGAACTTTCCATTTAGGTCATGCATCTTGTTCTCTTTTAAGCTAGGATTCTATTATTTTTTTCTACATCAAATATAGTTAATAATAGTTTGTAACATATGGATAGCTAATTGTGCCAAATGATGGTAGCAGTGATAAGCTTAACAGAATATAGTGTGATTATAGAACAATTTTAGACTTGATTTAACATTTTGTTTCCTAACTTGTGAGTAGGACAAAAAAAGGCACACAATATTTTTTAACAAATAAATGATTCAACAGGTTTCTTCAGTCTAAGTTTTTAATTTTTAACAGCTATTAAGTTTTTGGTGGTTTCTGACTTCAGAACTTTAAAGATTCAGAATCAGTGGAAATCTTGAAGTTCATGACAGTGTGATTAACTATAGTATTGTTAACTCAACTTCAGTTTAAATATTGGGGTTGGCCAAACGGTTCATCTGGTTTTTCGATAACAACCTTTTTGGTCAACCCAATATGATGTTTAATATGACATTTCATCACTATTATTTATGTAGTAAAATGCTATTATTTATGTACTACTATTACTTAATGAATTTTTCATTTATACTAAAATATCATACATCATACTGCCAATGTACAGACATTTGCTATGTCTCTATTTCCTCAGCAAAGTGTGATAAAGAACAGAAAGTCAATTCCCAATAACTGATACTAAGAATGCTAAAATTTGTGTTTGGATGTAGTTCCAAGAAAGGCATAATCACAGCACCTGTGCAATTTGAAATGCTTTGCTCTCAAGCTTTAAAATAATCTCTAAGGTACTCTCACTGAGGACAGCACTGACATTAAAAAACCTTTTACTTAACTAGAAGTGCATTTTTCATAATCTATATTGCTGATAAAACACGACAGAAATTCAAGTTACAAAGCAATACTATTTTAAATTACACAGATTTACTTTTTATTAAAACGTGTTTGTAAATATTGACATAATTTCTCAATATTTTCAAGTATTTATTTGGTGTTATCAATATAACCAGGTTTTGACAGACCTTATATAACAAGCATATATTTTATTGCTTGCAAATTGAGATTTGATATTTACGGTTTAAAGGATTTAAAATTTAAAATTATTTTGCCATGTACCCCCAATATATTAAAATGTTGAAAAAATGTTTTAACTGTCAAATGTTCCTTATGTCAAGACGATTGTCTTCATTATTTGACAAGCTAATTACTTCAATATACTTTCACCAAGTGTTCAAAAACCTACTTATCATATTAAATATATACAAATCCAAATTAAATTAATAAAAATTCTGACTTTTTAGCAATACGTTAACTCATAAAAGCTTTCTCAATGTGAATTCAGTAAGACTATCAATTTGAACTAGACATTTAAAAATATATAGCTGATTTTAATCATATTTTAGGTTTTTGACTTTTAAATAATTTGTGTTTAAATAAAAAATTTAGCTTTAAACTTTTATCAAAGAAAAGAGTAAAAAAGAAAGAAGAGTGGTCATTTAGAACCTAGAACCAGAATTAAAACTGGTGAAAGTGTTTTATAATATTTTTCTGAACATTAAAATGTTATTTTAATTTGGTCTCACAATTTATGCAAAAGAAATTTAAAATTTTTGTTCATATGATATTTACATAGAATTTCTGTTTTTAAACTGAGAAATGGTTTGGGAATAAAAAAATAAAATAATAATATTGAACAGAAACATTTCAGTATTATTTCTAAATTTATTTAGGGTCCAGAAAAAAAAAATGGGTAATAATTGTCAGATGCCTTTCAAACTCTAAGATCTAGTTATACATTTCTTTACATAAACGTGTAGCATCAGAATCGATGAGCATCATGCTCAAGCATCAGAGAGCATCACTCTCAAGAGATACAGAAAGCCTGATTGACACACCTCCTTCTTTTATTTAGAGTTCTAAAATTAACATATCCAAATCTGAATTCTTTAATCACTATAACTATTTTATTCAATATCTCTTTAAGAATTATCATCATCCACTTAATCAATCCTTGATTACACCCATTCCCTTATGTCATACAAATAGGCATCTATAAACTTCCTTTTAAATTATGATTCATTCAACTATATCCATTCTTTTTTAATAATCTAGTCCAAGACATAATCACTATTCATCTACCAATGGTAATAGTCATGTATTCTTTTTTCACATTTGCTCATCCAAAAATCATTCCTTCCATGATAATGTTCTCTTTAAAACTTTATAGATCATCAGACTCATAACTTCTCATTGAGCAAATAAGGTTTAAAACTCTAATCTGATTTAGGATGGCATCCATTATATCATTCCTTTAGAATTTTATTTTTATTTATTATTAGTGATTCAGTTCAGTCACTCAGTCGTATCTGACTCTTTGCAACCCCAAGAACTGCAGCACTGCCAGGCCTCCCTGTCTATCACCAACTCCGGGAGTTTACCCAAACTCATGTCCATCGAGTCGGTGATGCCATCCAACCATCTCATCCTCTGTCGTCCCCTTCTCCTCCTGCCCCCAATCCCTCCCAGCATCAGAATCTTTTCCAATAAGTCAACTCTTCTCATGAGATGGCCAAAATATTGGAGTTTCAGCTTCAGCATCAGTCTTTCCAGTGAACATCCAGGACTGATCTCCTTTAGGATGGACTGGCTGGATCTCTTTGCAGTCCAAGGGACTCTCAAGAGTCTTCTCCAACACCACAGTTCAAAAGCATCAATTCTTTGGTGCTCAGCTTTCTTCACAGTCCAACTCTCACATCCATACATGACCACTGGAAAAACCATAGCCTTGACTAGTCAGACCTTTGTTGGCAAAGTAATGTCTCTGCTTTTTAATATGCTATCTAGGTTGGTCATAACTTTCTTTCCAAGGAGTAAGCGTCTTTTAATTGAGAATAAATTGTGGAAAATAAAGGGTTGAATTGTCAGATAATTAAGGAAGGTATTATAATAATCATTGTGAAAAATAATGGTGATTTGAATCAAGATGCTAGCTATGAAGGTAGTAAAAAGCAATCAAATTCTCTTATACTGTGAAAGAAGTGCCAACAGGTTTCCCTGGGTGATTGGAATTAATGTGAAAAATAATAAGAGGCATAAAGATTGACTTACACCTTTTGCCCCAAAAAACTGGAAAAATAGGTTTGCAGTTTGCTGATGTGGTCATAGCTGTAGAAAAATCTGAACTGAAGATGGTGATGCAAAGACTAGGCATTTCTTTATAACCTTAGCAATTTTGAGAAGCCTCTCCAATATCAAAATATATATATCAAAGATACATTTGAATTTAATAAATCAGAGAAAAGATGTATTTAAAACTTAGACTTTCATGAAAATATATCATGTCATATTATAATATTATATAATGAGTGCTCCATAAATGTCAACTATTACTGGTTTTTTTGTTTTTGTTTTTTTTTTTGAAGGGGCATGGCTCTAGTTCCTTTGGGACTTACAGAAACAAACAGAATGTGGTGGGTAGGTGGATATTTAATTGTGTCAATAGTCCTGTGCTAGTAGTCCTGAAAATATATATTTTCATAACTGAAACTTAATATGTACTCTTATGAACTTGTATTACTCAGAGCACAACACATTATGTTATCATTATTGATATCCATATGCACTCTTTCCTTTCCCTAGAATTGTGCACTATCTTCCCTCAACCTGGTGACTTCAGATGGTAAAGAATTCATTTTCAATGCAGAAGAGCCAGGTTCGATACCTGGGTCTGAAAGATCCCCTGGAGAAGTGAATGGCAACCCACTCCAGTATTCTTGCCTGTAGAATTCCACAGACTGAGCAGCTTGGCCAGCTACAATCCATGGTGTCGCAAAGACTCAGACATGACTGAGCAACTGCGACTAACAATAACACTTCCAGCAATCAACTCTCAACTCTCATCTTTCTTGTTAACTAACACTTCTTCTCAGAAGACATTCTGGTTTTCATCAAAGGACTGACTAGAAGCTTCTCAAGAATGAAATTAAATTCTTATTCCCTACTAAAGGATTTAAAGGCTTAGAAAATATTTGTTTAATTACTAAAATTAGCTCCACATTTTAAGGGATTATTTTATAAATTTCATTCAAATAAGCTGAGGAGGAGACAAAATGTTTGGAATTACTATTTGACGGTGTAAGAATAATGAATGATATTGGTCCCCAATATTGTAGTATTACATTATATTGAAATTCCTTCTTAATATCATGAATAATGAATAGTCTAGGATTTTGCTCTACTTACAAGCGTATAAGGTAGCTAGTTACTACTTCATGTGCAGGAAACCCAAGACTCCTGAGTAAGAGACAAACAACTTAATTATTCATAGTTTTACTAATAAGAGGTGCATATTTGTTAGTGTCACTGCCAATTTCCTGCAATCCCTACAGGTCTTAATCAAAGGGCTGATGAAGAATGCCTTTACGTGCAGTGGGTTACACTACAGGAAAGATCAAAGCATTAGAGAATTCTCTGATTTTACAGTGGGTAGAAGCAAGCTTGCTGTCTGTCAAGAAGACATAATTCCATTTCTAAAGGTTGTTTATTGCAAACCTAATACTGAAAAATGGTCCAGTTAATGAGCACTAAGGGTCTTTAATTCTTGGCAGATTCAGCATCAACATACAGGGAATTTTAAAGCCTATGTTGGACTGTCTCTCAGTTCAGTTCAGTTCACTCAGTCGTGTCTGACTCTTTGTGACCCCATGAACTGCAGCATGCCAGGCTTCCCTGTTAATCACAAAATCCCAGAGTTCCCTCAGACTCATGTCCATCGAGTCAGTGATGCCATCCAGCCATCTCATCCTCTGTCATCCCCTTCTCCTCCTGCCCCAATCCCTCCCAGCATCAGTCTTCCAATGAGTCAACTCTTCGGCCAAAATATTGGAGTTTCAGCTTCAGCATCAATCCTTCCAATGAACATCCAGGACTGATCTCCTTTAGGATGGACTAGTTGGATCTCCTTGCAGTCCAAGGGACTCTCAAGAGTCTTCTCCAACACCACAGTGCAAAAGCATCAATTCTTCAAGCTCAGCCTTCTTCACAGTCCAACTCTCACATCCATACATGACCACAGGAAAAACCATAGCCTTGACTAGATGGAACTTTGTTGCCAAAGTAATGTCTCTGCTTTTTTTTTTTCAGTTTTTAATGTACTTTATTTTTTTTAATTTTATTTTATTTTTAAACTTTACAATATTGTATTAGTTTGCCAAATATCGAAATGAATCTGCCACAGGTATACCCGCTTTTCCCATCCGGAACCCTCCACCCTCCTCCCTCCCCTACCCTCCCTCTGGGTCGTCCCAGTGCACCAGCCCCAAGCATCCAGTACCGTGCATCGAACCTGGACTGGCGACTCGTTTCATACATGATATTATACATGTTTCAATGCTATTCTCCCAAATCTCCCCACCCTCTCCCTCTCCCACAGAGTCCATAAGACTGATCTATACATCGGTGTCTCTTTTGCTAGTCTCCTACACAGGGTTATTGTTACCAGCTGTATAAATTCCATATATATGCATTAGTATACTGTATTGGTGTTTTTCTTTCTGCCTTACTTCACTCTGTATAATAGGTTCTAGTTTCATCCATCTCATTAGAACTGATTCAAATGTATTCTTTTTAATGGCTGAGTAATACTCCATTGTGTATATGTACCACTGCTTTCTTATCCATTCATCTGCTGATGGACATCTAGGTTGCTTCCATGTCCTGGCTATTATAAACAGTGCTGCGATGAACACTGGGGTACACGTGTCTCTTTCCCTTCTGGTTTCCTCAGTGTGTATGCCCAGCAGTGGGATTGCTGGATCATAAGGCAGTTCTATTTCCAGTTTTTTAAGGAATCTCCACACTGTTCTCCATAGTGGCTGTACTAGATTGCATTCCCACCAACAGTGTAAGAGAGTTCCCTTTTCTCCACACCCTCTCCAGCATTTATTGCTTGTAGACTTTTGGATCGCAGCCATTCTGACTGGCGTGAAATGGTACCTCATAGTGGTTTTGATTTGCATTTCTCTGATAATGAGTGATGTTGAGCATCTTTTCATGTGTTTGTTAGCCATCTGTATGTCTTCTTTGGAGAAATGTCTATTTAGTTCTTTGGCCCATTTTTTGATTGGGTCATTTATTTTTCTGGAGTTGAGCTGTAGGAGTTGCTTGTATATTTTTGAGATTAGTTGTTTGTCCGTTGCTTCATTTGCTATTATTTTCTCCCATTCTGAAGGCTGCCTTTTCACCTTGCTAATAGTTTCCTTTGTTGTGCAGAAGCTTTTAAGTTTAATTAGGTCCCATTTGTTTATTTTTGCTTTTATTTCCAATATTCTTGGAGGTGGGTCATAGAGGATCCTGCTGTGATGTATGTCGGAGAGTGTTTTGCCTATGTCCTCCTCTAGGAGTTTTATAGTTTCTGGTCTTACGTTTAGATCTTTAATCCATTTTGAGTTTATTTTTGTGTAAGGTGTTAGAAAGTGTTCTAGTTTCATTCTTTTACAAGTGGTTGACCAGTTTTCCCAGCACCACTTGTTAAAGAGATTGTCTTTAATCCATTGTATATTCTTGCCTCCTTTGTCAAAGATAAGGTGTCCATAGGTGCGTGGATTTATCTCTGGGCTTTCTATTTTGTTCCACTGATCAATACTTCTGTCTTTGTGCCAATATCATACTGTCTTGATGACTGTGGCTTTGTAGTAGAGCCTGAAGTCAGGTAGGTTGATTCCTCCAGTTCCATTCTTCTTTCTCAAGAGCGCTTTGGCTATTCAGGGTTTTTTGTATTTCCATACAGATTGTGAAATTATTTGTTCTAGCTCTGTGCAGAATACCGTTGGTAGCTTGATAGGGATTGCATTGAATCTATAAATTGCTTTGGGTAGTATACTCATTTTCACTATATTGATTCTTCCAATCCATGAACATGGTATATTTCTCCATCTATTAGTGTCCTCTTTGATTTCTTTCACCAGTGTTTTATAGTTTTCTATATATAGGTCTTTAGTTTCTTTAGGTAGATATATTCCTAAGTATTTTATTCTTTCCGTTACAATGGTGAATGGAATTGTTTCCTTAATTTCTCTTTCAGTTTTCTCATTATTAGTGTATAGGAATGCAAGGGATTTCTGTGTGTTGATTTTATATCCTGCAACTTTACTAAAATCATTGATTAGTTCTAGTAATTTTCTGGTGGAATCTTTAGGGTTTTCTATGTAAAGGATCATGTCATCTGCAAACAGTGAGAGTTTTACTTCTTCTTTTCCAATTTGGATTCCTTTTATTTCTTTTTCTGCTCTGATTGCTGTGGCCAAAACTTCCAAAACTATGTTGAATGGTAATGGTGAAAGTGGGCACCCTTGTCTTGTTCCTGACTTTAGAGGAAATGCTTTCAATTTTTCACCATTGAGGATAATGTCTGCTGTGGGTTTGTCATATATAGCTTTTATTCTGTTGAGGTATGTTCCTTCTATTCCTGCTTTCTGGAGAGTTTTTATCATAAATGGATGTTGAATTTTGTCAAAGGCTTTCTCTGCATCTATTGAGATAATCATATGGTTTTTGTTTTTCAATTTGTTAATGTGGTGTATAACATTGATTGATTTGCGGATATTGAAGAATCCTTGCATCCCTGGGATAAAGCCCACTTGGTCATGGTGTATGATCTTTTTAATGTGTTGTTGGATTCTGATTGCTAGAATTTTGTTACGGATTTTTGCATCTATGTTCATCAGTGATATTGGCCTGTAGTTTTCTTTTTTTGTGGGATCTTTGTCAGGTTTTGGTATTAGGGTGATGGTGGCCTCATAGAATGAGTTTGGAAGTTTACCTTCCTCTGCAATTTTCTGGAAGAGTTTGAGCAGGATAGGTGTTAGCTCTTCTCTAAATTTTTGGTAGAATTCAGCTGCGAAGCCGTCTGGACCTGGGCTTTTGTTTGCTGGAAGATTTTGATTACAGTTTCAATTTCCATGCTTGTTAAGGGGTGTTAAGATTTTCTATTTCTTCTTGGTCCAGTTTGGAAAGTTGTACTTTTCTAAGAATTTGTCCATTTCTTCCACGTTGCCCATTTTATTGGCATATAATTGTTGATAGTAGTCTCTTATGATCCTTTGTATTTCTGTGTTGTCTGTTGTGATCTCTCCATTTTCGTTTCTAATTTTATTGATTTGATTTTTCTCCCTTTGTTTCTTGATGAGTCTGGCTAATGGTTTGTCAATTTTATTTATCCTTTCAAAGAACCAGCTTTTGGCTTTGTTGATTTTTGCTATGGTCTCTTTTGTTTCTTTTACATTTATTTCTGCCCTAATTTTTAAGATTTCTTTCCTTCTACTAACCCTGGGGTTCTTCATTTCTTCCTTTTCTAGTTGCTTTAGGTGTAGGGTTAGGTTATTTATTTGATTTTTTTCTTGTTTCTTGAGGTATGCCTGTATTGCTATGAACTTTCCCCTTAGGACTGATTCTAAAGTGTCCCATAGGTTTTGAGTTGTTGTGTTTTCATTTTCATTAGCTTCTATGCAAATTTTGATTTCTTTTTTGATTTCTTCTGTGATTTGTTGGTTATTCAGCAGGGTGTTGTTCAGCCTCCATATGTTGGAATTTTTAATAGTTTTTCTCCTGTAATTGAGATCTAATCTTACTGCATTGTGGTCAGAAAAGATGCTTGGAATGATTTCTATTTTTTTGAATTTACCAAGGCTAGATTTATGGCCCAGGATGTGATCTATCCTGGAGAAGGTTCCACGTGCGCTTGAGAAAAAGGTGTAATTCATTGTTTTGGGATGAAATGTCCTATAGATATCAATTAGGTCTAACTGGTCTATTGTATCGTTTAATGTTTGTGTTTCCTTGTTAATTTTCTGTTTAGTGGATCTATCCATAGGTGTGAGTGGGGTATTAAAGTCTCCCACTATTATTGTGTTATTGTTAATTTCTCCTTTCATACTTGTTAGCATTTGTCTTACATATTGCGGTGCTCCCGTGTTGGGTGCATATACATTTATAATTGTTATGTCTTCTTCTTGGATTGATCCTTTGATCATTAGGTAGTGACCATCTTTGTCTCTTTTCACAGCCTTTGTTTTAAAGTCTATTTCATCTGATATAAGTATTGCTACTCCTGCTTTCTTTTGGTCCCTATTTGCATGGAAAATCTTTTTCCAGCCCTTCACTTTCAGTCTGTATGTGTCCCCTGTTTTGAGGTGGGTCTCTTGTAGACAACATATGTAGGGATCTTGTTTTTGTATCCATTCAGCCAGTCTTTGTCTTTTGCTTAGGGCATTCAACCCATTTACATTTAAGGTAATTACTGATAAGTATGATCCCATTGCCATTTACTTTATTGTTTTGGGTTCGAGTTTATACACTGTTTTTGTGTTTCCTGTCTAGAGAATATCCTTTAGTATTTGTTGGAGAGCTGGTTTGGTGGTGCTGAATTCTCTCAACTTTTGCTTGTCTGAGAAGCTTTTGATTTCTCCTTCATACTTGAATGAGATCCTTGCTGGGTACAATAATCTGGGCTGTAGGTTATTTTCTTTCATCACTTTAAGAATGTCTTGCCATTCCCTCCTGGCTTGAAGAGTTTCTATTGAAAGATCTGCTGTTATCCTTATGGGAATTCCCTTGTGTGTTATTTGTTGTTTTTCCCTTGCTGCTTTTAATATTTGTTCTTTGTGTTTGATCTTTGTTAATTTGATTAATATGTGTCTTGGGGTGTTTCGCCGTGGGTTTATCCTGTTTGGGACTCTCTGGGTTTCTTGGACTTGGGTGATTATTTCCTTCCCCGTTTTAGGGAAGTTTTCAACTATTATCTCCTCAAGTATTTTCTCATGGTCTTTCTTTTTGTCTTCTTCTTCTGGGACCCCTATGATTCGAATGTTGTAGCGTTTAATATTGTCCTGGAGGTCTCTGAGATTGTCCTCATTTCTTTTAATTTGTTTTTCTTTTATCCTCTCTGATTCATTTATTTCTACCATTCTATCTTCTAATTCACTAATCCTATCTTCTGCCTCTGTTATTCTACTATTTGTTGCCTCCAGAGTGTTTTTAATTTCATTTATTGCATTATTCATTTTATATTGACTCTCTTTTATTTCTTCTAGGTCCTTGTTAAACCTTTCTTGCATCTTCTTAATCTTAGTCTCCAAGCTATTTATCTGTGATTCCATTTTGATTTCAAGATTTTGGATCAATTTCACTATCATTATTCGGAATTCTTTATCAGGTAGATTCCCTATCTCTTCCTCTTTAGTTTGGTTTGGTGGGCATTTATCCTGTTCCTTTATCTGCTGGGTATTCCTCTGTCTCTTCATCTTGTTTAAATTGCTGAGTTTGGGGTGTCCTTTCTGTATTCTGGCAGTTTGTGGAGTTCTCTTTATTGTGGCGTTTCCTCGCTCTGTGTGGGTTTGTACAGGTGGCTTGTCAAGGTTTCTTGGTTAGGGAAGCTTGTGTCGGTGTTCTGGTGAGTGGAGCTGTATTTCTTCTCTCTCCTTTTGAAGACTTGGGTTGCTTTTCTGGGTGCCTGATGTCCTCTTCCCGCTTTCAGAAGTTGTTTTGTGGAATATACTCGGCGTTTAAACGTTCTTTTGATGAATTTGTGGGGGAGAAAGTGTTCTCCCCGTCCTACTCCTCCGCCATCTTAGCTCCTCCTCTACAACCAATATTCTTTTAAGTTGACTCAAATCATTTATAGGGAAAAATAAATAAAATATTCGAACCTGTTAACCATAACATGTACAGATTAAATGTAAACTCTAAAGTGAAGTTTTTTTAGAAAAATATTTGTTAAAATCCAAATTTTATTAGTAGAACAACTGTTTAATTAACTTTCTGATTGTCTGAGGAATTCCCTAATAAATCTGAATCAAGTTCAAATATTTACCACAATATCAGTCATGGAAGAATAGCTACATTATGCAATACTGCTTTCTATGGCATGGTTATTTAATGGTTATAATAACTTGGGGATTTCCCGATGGCTCAGTGGGTTAAAAATCCACCTTCAGTGCAGGAGACATAGGAGATGCAGGTCAGGAAGATCCCCTGGAGAAGGAAAAGGCAACCCACGCCAGTATTCTTGCCTGAAAAATCTCAAGGATAGAGAGGATCCTGGTGGGCTAGAGTCCATAGGGTCACAAAGAGTCAGACACAGCTGAGCAACTAAGTAAGCATGTAACTTAATAATAGTAATGAATTTTCTGGTTAATCTTCTTTTGAAGTTTTCCATAATTTTTGGAAGATCTTGAATTACATGGAAGTGAATATGGTTCAAATGTAAAATTTCACCTTATATATCAATACATCCAGTAAGAAATGGAAACATGCTAAGACAGATGATATCAAAGGGTTGGAATTAATGCCTCTCTTTTCCCACTCCTTGGGAGGTCTTATCTACTTGAGGCATGTGTTAAAGGAGACACTGTCCTTGGAAACAAGGAAAATAGAATTACAGAACTGCTAGTCTTTGAGGACCAGACTTACACAAATAAGTGTAATGGATGCTTTTAATGAAGTGATATAGCTCAAGTTTTACTGAAATTATTCAATGACTAATGACTCAAAGGAAAAATAACCAACCTAAAGACAAAATGACTATTTAAATCTATATACAAAGTTTCATACTTTTTTTTGTACTTTATTGTTAAATCTAATGCACTAAATGTATCTTGTGGTGCCATTGTAACAATTGCAAGTATATCTAAAAATATATGTATTTGTAAAGCTAAAAGTTTTTTTTTTTCTATTTAAACCTTTTGTATATATCAAATGTTAGCTGACAAGTTGTTTAGAAGCCATGTGTTAATTATTTATTTCTACCTGCATGGCCGTCTTCTACAGTACTGTCTGATCAGACACTAGATAATTCCACTTCAGGTGTAAGAGTAATTTGTTTGATTTTGATATCAATGTTTTTCAGTATAGTTTGTGAATTAATTTCAAGATAATAAAAAGATTTAGCTCTCAAAGACATCAGCAGAAATGCCAATGGATATGATATAAAATCACAGATATATGTAGTCTGTTTCTTCTACCTAAAATAAAAGAAAAATAGAAATCTAAAATTTGCTCCTAAATACATAATCTATTATTCTGTATTATAGGATTTTATATAATTAATTGGAATAAATCAGCATTAAAGTACAAGACTGTAATAATGAGACATACATGTATTGCTGTCAGCATAACTAATGCTGTCTTGGGCCTTCATTTCCTCCTGACCCTATGGCCTTCAGTTCAGTTCAGTTCAGTTCAGTCGCTCAGTAGTGTCCAACTCTTTGCGACCCCATGTATTGCAGTACACCAGGCTTCCCTGTCCATCACCAACTCCCAGAGTTCACTCAGACTCACATCCATCGAGTCAGTGATGCCATCCAGCCATCTCATCCTCTGTTGTCCCCTTCTCCTCCCACCCCCAATCCTTCCTATCATCAGAGTCTTTTCCAATGAGTCAACTCTTCGCATGAGGTGGCCAAAGTACTGGAGTTTCAGCTTTAGCATCATTCCTTCCAAAGAAATCCCAGGACTGATCTCCTTCAGAATGGACTGGTTGGATCTCCTTGCAGTCCAAGGGACTCTCAAGAATCTTCTCCAACACCACAGTTCAAAATCATCAATTCTTCAGTGCTCAGCCTTCTTCACAGTCCAACTCTCACATCCATACATGACCACTGGAAAAACCATAGCCTTGACTAGACACCTTACTGTGCAGAAAATCTTGTCTGTCATCCAGGACTTTGTAATTAAGATGTTATTTAATGACAGTTAGGGCCAAGTGGCCTCTATGCTTTGTTTACTTCCAAACAATGTTGAAAATCTTAGTTTCGTGTTCTCGGAGCCTACAAGACTAGTTATCCATTCATAAGTATTTGACTTAGGAAAGTAGTTCCTGTTTCCAAGCACATACTCCCCTACCTTAGGTTAACTAAAAAAACTGTCCCCATGGCCCCTCAGTGGTGCAGAGTGCATCTGTGAATGCTTTCAGATTGTTTGTCCAGCCCTACCATGTGAGTAAATTGCCCTATAAAAACTTGATCCACTGGTTATTATGGAATTAATCTTCCTCATTTTTCAATTTCAAGTTACCTCCTCAGCTCAATGGGCACTTTTCATTCTCACCATTCTCCAACACCTATGTTTTTGTACATCCCAGTAGTGCAACTCTAAATCATAGTGTTAATTTGGAATAAGCAGTTTCTCCATCATTTATTTAGTTATAAATATTTTTCCAAAAACATCTACTAGGCAACTACTTCGTTCTGGGAATTTTGTTAAACCTTAGGGATACAGTGTTAAGAAGTAAAGAATATACTTCTTAACATGGGGAAGAATATAATAGTTACAAAAAAAATGCAACTTCTTAACATGGGGAAGAATGTAATAGTTGCAAAAGAATGCAACATTGATTGATAAATATTGTAATGAGTATATGCACAGAACATGTGGAAGTCCATAAATAAAATCATTCCACCAGTTTTCTGGCTTTCTAAAGAAAAGTTTCGAGTGAAGTGATTGCTTAGTAAAAGTCAGCAAGACCTAAGTGGGAAACCATTGGTTATGTTTCAGAAGGACAGAAACCAGTGGAGGAAATCCCAGACAAGAGAGGATCCATGAACAAAGAGATAAAAGAGGACACAGCTTATTGGGGAAAAACCAAACAATCTAGTAGGTAGAGACCGTGACAAATAGTATGATTTATTGATGAAGGTAAACAAGTTATTCATTCTGAAGATGGGTCTCTTTGAGTAAAGGATTTGGATGCTCTCTGAGGCTTTGGTGTTTGCACTTTGGAAGCAGGTGGTGATTATCAAACCCTTAACAATTATAAACAGAAGAAATTCTAAGCAGACTTTTCAATGAGAGAAAAAAAATATTTGTTCTATCTATTCATATTTTTTTCATTTTAATAAGGTTCATATTTGGCCAAGTACAACAAGCTTCAGAGATCAAGAGTTTTTATTAGGATTTTTTCCTGTCTTTACCCAACAGCACACATAGATATATATATATTATTACCTCAGTTGTTAATATTTTTAATCATGAGGTGACTCACAGAGCAGTTTTTTCAATTCAGTGCTGTATTACTCTACTGAAGTCCAGTCATTCCTCTTACAAATTTATGCAAAGAACTACACACTGTTAACAGTAAGACCTTTAAGTTGTGTATTTCTTATTGAATACAAGTTATATCTGTTAATGAATATCAGCACATTGGCTAATATAGATATAAACAGAATTAAATTCCTGAACTCTCAATAAAGCACTAACAAACCAACTATATTTTCTGCCAGTTCAAAACTAGGAATAGTATGGAACCATTTTATATAATACATATTCTTAAATGCTATAACCAAATTTAACATAAAGCAAAAATGTGTATGTTCTTTCATGCTCAAATAATTTTATATTTCAGTTTCAGACATCTAAACTAAAAATTTTAAAGAATGCTTTATGTAAATGATGGATACCCTTAACTGTTTTACCAAATAAGCTATGTGAAGTTAAAAGAAATGAGGTACTTTTGTGATTCCAAAGTACTTTATACTAAGCATAGAGTTTTAAGTTATTGATGTCTTTTGTAAATTAGTGAACAACTCTGATTTCCCACTGTGTGTTAAAAAGTCTCTTACTTCCTCTGAAAATTTTATTAGACACTAGATGACTTATTTTAAAATAGTTTTGTCTTGATAATCATTTTTACTCTGTGTAGAACAGGTGATTTCATAATCTATAAATTTTAAATGAATATTTTAACAAAGCATAGATTACTTTTCTTTTGATCACCAGTTGCTGTGTATCTGAACTTGTTTGTGCAGTCTATCTCAAATATGTGAAAAGTATTATTTGTCATTTTCTGGCTCAAGAATGAGTATATGTCTCAAAACAAAATGACAATCACTATAGTTGCTTAGGGATGGGGAATTAAGGTCAAAGAGAAGGGAGGATAGGGAATGCGATAGAAGATATGGAATATTTTTTTCAGGTTGATGAAAATGATCTAAAATTGACTGTGATGATGGAATATATATTTGTGAATGTTCTAAAAATAATTGAATTGTATACTTTGAATAAATGAATTGTCTGGTGTGTGAATTATATTTTTAAAAAATCAGTTAAAAAAACAAAAACTGCTTTTCCTGGCTTTGGAAGATGGAGGAAAGGCCCAGGGGCCATGGACTATGAGTGGTCTTTAAAAGGCAGAAGAGGTAAGGAACAGATTTTCCACTATGGCCACCAAAGAGACCTAGACCAACTTTGCCAACAATCTTACTTGCAGCCCAGTGACTCCATTTTTCACTACTGACCTACAGAACTGTAAGGTAACAAATTTTTGTTGTTATGAAACAATAAGTTTGTGGCTTAAAAAAGCAACATATAACTAATATTCTTTACCTAGACTATATGGCTCTATCTGTAGCCAGTTAGTTGACAGAATGTTCAATGGATTCACCAAATGGATAGACAAATTCTGTATTAAAATAATGGAGGGGAAATGATGATCATGCAAACATGTCCTATATAAGTATTATCATTTTAAAATAATGAAAATAATAATTCAAATAAATTATTTTAAAATAAATATAAAATAATACAAAATAATAAGTATTTGCCTCATGTGATACATCAGACCTCAGATTGATTAATTGATATCATATATATATGATTGTTTGAAGTTGCTGATTTCTTAATTTCAAATGCATTTCAGATATCCTGCACTTGACTCTCCTCAAGATTACTGTTTTAGATAACATATATGTGCATGGGTTATTTCTTGACTTTACTGTATGTTTGGCTTAACCAATGAACTTTCTCATTGCATAATTTTCTTGTTTCTAGTTGTAGCTTTTTATTTTCTGCCTAAAGAACTTCCATTAGCATTTGTTGCAAAGCCAGTTTAGTGGTGCTGAATTCTTTTATAAACAAGCTTTTGATGTCTCTATTAAATCTGAATGAAAGCCTTGCTGGGTAGAGTATTCTTGGTTGTAGGTTTTTCCCTTTCATCACTTTAAAATTGTGCCACTCTCTTCTGGCCTGTAGAGTTTCTGCTGAAAAATCAGCTGATAGTTTTGTGGGGATAACCTTGTATTTTATTTATCATCTTTCCCTTGTTTCATTTCAAATTTTCTGTCTTTAATTTTTGAAGTTGATTACTGTGTGTCTCAGTATGTTCCTCCTAGGGTTGATCCTGTATGGATCTTTGGATTCATTATTTTTTCAAGTTCTTGGATCATCTTTAAGATAATTACTCTGAACTCTTTCTTAGGTTGATTGCCTGTCTCCATGTCACTTAGTTGTTGGTCTGCAGGTTTTATCTTGTTCCTTGGTCTAGAACATATTCTTCTGCCTTCTCATTTTGTTCTAAACTTTTATTTGTATTTTTAATTATGTGCAAGGTAAATATATTTCTGGGTCTTGGAGAATTGTAGGGTATATCGTATGTTTCTCAGCAGTACATTCTCCTCTTGTCACCCAAGGGCCAGGGACCAGCTGGCCTCAGGGTAGGTTCTGACCAGTGTTTGTGGATTCAGTTCCACAGGCTGTGGGATTTTGTTTTTCTTGCTTCTGATGTATGTGTCCTTTTGGGTGAGGCTGGTTTAGAAACTTGTACAGTCTTCCTCCTGGGCCCTCCCACTTTTGCCTGCCCTCTGGTGTGTGGAGATCTTTTTTGACCTTGTGCTCGGCAGGTCCCTATCTAAGGGCATGTTATGGGCTCCAGAAGTCTTTAGACACCTTGTCTGTTGGTTGGTGGTATAATGTTCTCACTCTGTTGGTTCTTTGGCCTGGGGGGTCCCAGCACTGGAGCCTACAGGGTGTTGGGTGGGACCAGGTCTTGGTGATAATGACCTAACCAAAATGTCCATCAGCCTCTTTAGATGAATACTATCAAATATGTTAATCATTAGCTTTTATGTCTCCAGAGAGATCCACAGCCACCCCTTATGTCCCTAGACCTTCCAGGACCAACAGGTATGTCTGACCCAGGCTTATATGAAGTCACTGCTTTTGCTCTGGTCTCGGCACACATGAGACTTTGTGTGCACCCTTCAACAGTGGAGTCTCTGTTTTCCCCAGTCCTATGAAGTTCTTGATATCAAGTCCCACTGGCTTTCAAAGCCAAATGATCTGGGGGCTCATATCCTGATACCAGACCGCCATCAGGAGCCTGATGTTGGGCTCAGAAATTTCACTCCTGTGAGGAAATTTCTGCAATATAATTATTTTCCAGCTTGTGGGTTTCCCACCTGCGTGATATGTGGTTTGATTATATTGAAACTGCTTCCTTCTTACCCATCTCTTTGTGTGTGTGTGTGTGTATTTTTTTTTTGTCTTTGCTGCGAAGTCACGTCAGTCGTGTCCAACTCTGTTCTACCCCATAGACGGCAGCCCACTAGGCTCCCCTGTCCCTGGGATTCTCCAGGCAAGAACACTGGAGTGGGTTGCCATTTCCTTCTCCAATGCATGAAACTGAAAAGTGAAAGTGAAGTCACTCAGTCGTGTCTGACTCTTAGCGACCCCATGGACTGCAGCCTACCAGGCTCCTCCATCCATGGGATTTTCCAGGCAAGAGTACTGGAGTGGGGTGCCATTGCCTTCTCCATTTTTTGTCTTTAGAACTTACCCAAAGAGATACTCTATATCCTGTCTTTTTTTTATTGATTGTTTAGTGTTAATTGTAATTTGCTGTTCTTGTGGAAGGAGGTGAGTTCATGGTCTTTTTACTACACTTTTCTTTAAAATATTATTTTCAAAAAATGTCTGTGTAGTTTTTATGTTCATCTATATTATAAAATCTAAGTGTCATTTCTTTACTAATATCAATGAAAAATAGAAAATGTTCTTAACATAGTTTTGTTCTTTATTTTTATATGAAATTGTATTTGAAATACTACCATAGTATATGCCTAGTTTTAATGTTAGAAACATTTAACTAATCTACTGTGTTTCATCAAATAAGGATAAATATTTTAAAAAATTAAGTTTAAAATTAAAATTTTAAAGTTTCTTCATAATGCTTATTATAAATATGATGTCCACCATAGAAAATGAACAATATAATGATTCTATTTAAACAGTATCCATCCTATTCAATTTCTTATGTAACTTCGAATTTTTACCTGAGAATAGTAAGGAAAAGCTTCTGCTTCTCAGTTTCTATTTGTGTGAAAATTTTATTTTAAATTTAAATTAAATTTAAATTTTGCTCTGTCCAGGTTAGGTTGGGCAACTTAGTAACTATAATTTAGAAGTTGATCCTGACTACTAAGTACAGGATATGAAATGTTAATTAATTTGCATAAGCTTTCAGTATTTCTCTGAAAAGAATTTTTTAGCACTTTTTCATAGTGAATAGTATTACCAAAAAATACATTAGACTGAATGTTTTCAGATATTCTGTTCCAATACAGAGAAATGCTTATTAACTTTGAAGTGTTTCTAAGCTTCATTTTAGGTTTTGATTTGCTGTGTTCAAGTTAATTCCCAGATAATAACTCGAAAACTTTTCCAAAAGTAATTTAGAACTTAAGTAATGAAATGCATCTCATGAAAATTGATGATGTTTTAGGGTGTTGATTTCTCTATATGGTGGCTAAAAGAATGTCAAGTATATTGTATTTTCCTTGGTTTTCAAAATATGTTAATACCTTATTGACCAGAGATTTTCATACATCTTTTGTTACCTGAACATTATTGTCCAGAGAGGAATAACTGGCCACAGGCATTAGTTTTAACAAAAATCCCCTGACCAATAATGTGCTATTCAAAGAGATTTCATTTGCTACTAAGATGCTATACCTACTATTGCCCTAATTATTTATATAGTGAAGTAGCTTGATAATACAATCATTTCTTTTATCTTTCTCAGTGCTAATTAAAAGACATTCAAATCTAATCTTTCTCAGTCTACACTTCCTTCAGTCTATCTTAGCCATCTCTTAGCTTGAATGGGCACCGCACTGCACAAGCTACTCAATAGCTTTAAGTATCTGCAGAGACAGATAATCACGATGGTATGATCACTCATCTAGAGCCAGACATCCTGGAATGTGAAGTCAAGTGGGCCTTAGAAAGCATCACTATGAACAAAGCTAGTGGAGGTGATGGAATTCCAGTTGTGCTATTCCAAATCCTGAAAGATGATGCTGTGAAAGTGCTGCACTCAATTATGCCAGCAAATTTGGAAAACTCAGCAGTGGTCACAGGACTGGAAAAGGTCAGTTTTCATTCCAATCCCAAAGAAAGGCAATGCCAATGAATGCTCAAACTACCGCACAATTGCACTCATCTCACATGCTAGTAAAGTAATGCTCAAAATTCTCCAAGCCAGGCTTCAGCAATATGTGAACCGTGAATTTCCTGATGTTCAAGCTGGTTTTAGAAAAGGCAGAGGAACCAGAGATCAAATTGCCAACATCCTTGGATGATAGAAAAATCAAGAGAGTTCCAGAAAACATCTATTTCTGCTTTATTGACTACACCAAAGCCTTTGACTGTGTGGATCACAATAAACTGTGGAAAATTCTGAAAGAGATGGGAATACTGGGCCACCTGACCTGCCTCTTGAGAAATCTGTATGCAGGTCAGGAAGAAACAGTTAGAAATGAACATGGAACAACAGACAGGTTCCAAATAGGAAAAGGAGTACGTCAAGGCTGTATGTTGTCACCCTGCTTATTTAAATTCTATGAAGAGTACATCATGAGAAACGCTGGGCTGGAAGAACCACAAGCTGGAATCAAGATTGCCAGGAGAAATATCAATAACCTCAGATATGCAGATGACACCACCCTTATGGCAGAAAGTGAAGAGGAACTCAAAAGCCTCTTGATGAAAATGAAAGAGGAGAGTGAAAAAAACTGGCTTAAAACTCAACATTCAGAAAATGAAGATCTTGGCATCCAATCCCATCACTTCATGGTAAATAGATGGGGAAACATTGGAAACAGTGTCAGACTTTATTTTTTGGGCTCCAAAATCACTACAGATGGTGACTGCAGCCATGAAATTAAAAGATGCTTACTCCTTAGAAGGAAAGTTATGACCAACCTAGATAGCATATTCAAAAGCAGAGACATGGAGGAGGAGCTAAGATGGCGGAGGAGTAGGATAGGGAGAACACTTTCTCCCCCACAAATTCATCAAAAGAACATTTAAACGCCGAGTATATTCCAAAAAACAACTTCTGAAAGCGGGCAGAGGACATCAGGCACCCAGAAAAGCAACCCAAGTCTTCAAAAGGAGAGAGAAGAAATACAGCTCCACTCACCAGAACACCGACACAAGCTTCCCTAACCAAGAAACCTTGACAAGCCACCTGTACAAACCCACACAGAGCGAGGAAACGCCACAATAAAGAGAACTCCACAAACTGCCAGAATACAGAAAGGACACCCCAAACTCAGCAATTTAAACAAGATGAAGAGACAGAGGAATACCCAGCAGATAAAGGAACAGGATAAAAGCCCACCAAACCAAACTAAAGAGGAAGAGATAGGGAATCTACCTGATAAAGAATTCCGAATAATGATAGTGAAATTGATCCAAAATCTTGAAATCAAAATGGAATCACAGATAAATAGCTTGGAGACTAAGATTAAGAAGATGCAAGAAAGGTTTAACAAGGACCTAGAAGAAATAAAAGAGAGTCAATATAAAATGAATAATGCAATAAATGAAATTAAAAACACTCTGGAGGCAACAAATAGTAGAATAACAGAGGCAGAAGATAGGATTAGTGAATTAGAAGATAGAATGGTAGAAATAAATGAATCAGAGAGGATAAAAGAAAAACGAATTAAAAGAAATGAGGACAATCTCAGAGACCTCCAGGACAATATTAAATGCTACAACATTCGAATCATAGGGGTCCCAGAAGAAGAAGACAAAAAGAAAGACCATGAGAAAATACTTGAGGAGATAATAGTTGAAAACTTCCCTAAAACGGGGAAGGAAATAATCACCCAAGTCCAAGAAACCCAGAGAGTCCCAAACAGGATAAACCCAAGGTGAAACACCCCAAGACACATATTAATCAAATTAACAAAGATCAAACACAAAGAACAAATATTAAAAGCAGCAAGGGAAAAACAACAAATAACACACAAGGGAATTCCCATAAGGATAACAGCTGATCTTTCAATAGAAACTCTTCAAGCCAGGAGGGAATGGCAAGACATTCTTAAAGTGATGAAAGAAAATAACCTACAGCCCAGATTATTGTACCCAGCAAGGATCTCATTCAAGTATGAAGGAGAAATCAAAAGCTTCTCAGACAAGCAAAAGTTGAGAGAATTCAGCACCACCAAACCAGCTCTCCAACAAATACTAAAGGATATTCTCTAGACAGGAAACACAAAAACAGTGTATAAACTCGAACCCAAAACAATAAAGTAAATGGCAACGGGATCATACTTATCAGTAATTACCTTAAATGTAAATGGGTTGAATGCCCTAAGCAAAAGACAAAGACTGGCTGAATGGATACAAAAACAAGATCCCTACATATGTTGTCTACAAGAGACCCACCTCAAAACAGGGGACACATACAGACTGAAAGTGAAGGGCTGGAAAAAGATTTTCCATGCAAATAGGGACCAAAAGAAAGCAGGAGTAGCAATACTTATATCAGATGAAATAGACTTTAAAACAAAGGCTGTGAAAAGAGACAAAGATGGTCACTACCTAATGATCAAAGGATCAATCCAAGAAGAAGACATAACAATTATAAATGTATATGCACCCAACACGGGAGCACCGCAATATGTAAGACAAATGCTAACAAGTATGAAAGGAGAAATTAACAATAACACAATAATAGTGGGAGACTTTAATACCCCACTCACACCTATGGATAGATCCACTAAACAGAAAATTAACAAGGAAACACAAACATTAAACGATACAATAGACCAGTTAGACCTAATTGATATCTATAGGACATTTCATCCCAAAACAATGAATTACACCTTTTTCTCAAGCGCACGTGGAACCTTCTCCAGGATAGATCACATCCTGGGCCATAAATCTAGCCTTGGTAAATTCAAAAAAATAGAAATCATTCCAAGCATCTTTTCTGACCACAATGCAGTAAGATTAGATCTCAATTACAGGAGAAAAACTATTAAAAATTCCAACATATGGAGGCTGAACAACACCCTGCTGAATAACCAACAAATCACAGAAGAAATCAAAAAAGAAATCAAAATTTGCATAGAAGCTAATGAAAATGAAAACACAACAACTCAAAACCTATGGGACACTTTAGAATCAGTCCTAAGGGGAAAGTTCATAGCAATACAGGCATACCTCAAGAAACAAGAAAAAAATCAAATAAATAACCTAACCCTACACCTAAAGCAACTAGAAAAGGAAGAAATGAAGAACCCCAGGGTTAGTAGAAGGAAAGAAATCTTAAAAATTAGGGCAGAAATAAATGTAAAAGAAACAAAAGAGACCATAGCAAAAATCAACAAAGCCAAAAGCTGGTTCTTTGAAAGGATAAATAAAATTGACAAACCATTAGCCAGACTCATCAAGAAACAAAGGGAGAAAAATCAAATCAATAAAATTAGAAACGAAAATGGAGAGATCACAACAGACAACACAGAAATACAAAGGATCATAAGAGACTACTATCAACAATTATATGCCAATAAAATGGGCAACGTGGAAGAAATGGACAAATTCTTAGAAAAGTACAACTTTCCAAACTGGACCAAGAAGAAATAGAAAATCTTAACACCCCTTAACAAGCATGGAAATTGAAACTGTAATCAAAATCTTCCAGCAAACAAAAGCCCAGGTCCAGACGGCTTCGCAGCTGAATTCTACCAAAAATTTAGAGAAGAGCTAACACCTATCCTGCTCAAACTCTTCCAGAAAATTGCAGAGGAAGGTAAACTTCCAAACTCATTCTATGAGGCCACCATCACCCTAATACCAAAACCTGACAAAGATCCCACAAAAAAAGAAAACTACAGGCCAATATCACTGATGAACATAGATGCAAAAATCCGTAACAAAATTCTAGCAATCAGAATCCAACAACACATTAAAAAGATCATACACCATGACCAAGTGGGCTTTATCCCAGGGATGCAAGGATTCTTCAATATCCGCAAATCAATCAATGTTATACACCACATTAACAAATTGAAAAACAAAAACCATATGATTATCTCAATAGATGCAGAGAAAGCCTTTGACAAAATTCAACATCCATTTATGATAAAAACTCTCCAGAAAGCAGGAATAGAAGGAACATACCTCAACAGAATAAAAGCTATATATGACAAACCCACAGCAGACATTATCCTCAATGGTGAAAAATTGAAAGCATTTCCTCTAAAGTCAGGAACAAGACAAGGGTGCCCACTTTCACCATTACCATTCAACATAGTTTTGGAAGTTTTGGCCACAGCAATCAGAGCAGAAAAAGAAATAAAAGGAATCCAAATTGGAAAAGAAGAAGTAAAACTCTCACTGTTTGCAGATGACATGATCCTTTACATAGAAAACCCTAAAGATTCCACCAGAAAATTACTAGAACTAATCAATGATTTTAGTAAAGTTGCAGGATATAAAATCAACACACAGAAATCCCTTGCATTCCTATACACTAATAATGAGAAAACTGAAAGAGAAATTAAGGAAACAATTCCATTCACCATTGTAACGGAAAGAATAAAATACTTAGGAATATATCTACCTAAAGAAACTAAAGACCTATATATAGAAAACTATAAAACACTGGTGAAAGAAATCAAAGAGGACACTAATAGATGGAGAAATATACCATGTTCATGGATTGGAAGAATCAATATAGTGAAAATGAGTATACTACCCAAAGCAATTTATAGATTCAATGCAATCCCTATCAAGCTACCAACGGTATTCTGCACAGAGCTAGAACAAATAATTTCACAATCTGTATGGAAATACAAAAAACCCTGAATAGCCAAAGCGCTCTTGAGAAAGAAGAATGGAACTGGAGGAATCAACCTACCTGACTTCAGGCTCTACTACAAAGCCACAGTCATCAAGACAGTATGATATTGGCACAAAGACAGAAGTATTGATCAGTGGAACAAAATAGAAAGCCCAGAGATAAATCCACGCACCTATGGACACCTTATCTTTGACAAAGGAGGCAAGAATATACAATGGATTAAAGACAATCTCTTTAACAAGTGGTGCTGGGAAAACTGGTCAACCACTTGTAAAAGAATGAAACTAGAACACTTTCTAACACCTTACACAAAAATAAACTCAAAATGGATTAAAGATCTAAACGTAAGACCAGAAACTATAAAACTCCTAGAGGAGGACATAGGCAAAACACTCTCCGACATACATCACAGCAGGATCCTCTATGACCCACCTCCAAGAATATTGGAAATAAAAGCAAAAATAAACAAATGGGACCTAATTAAACTTAAAAGCTTCTGCACAACAAAGGAAACTATTAGCAAGGTGAAAAGGCAGCCTTCAGAATGGGAGAAAATAATAGCAAATGAAGCAACGGACAAACAACTAATCTCAAAAATATACAAGCAACTCCTACAGCTCAACTCCAGAAAAATAAATGACCCAATCAAAAAATGGGCCAAAGAACTAAATAGACATTTCTCCAAAGAAGACATACAGATGGCTAACAAACACATGAAAAGATGCTCAACATCACTCATTATCAGAGAAATGCAAATCAAAACCACTATGAGGTACCATTTCACGCCAGTCAGAATGGCTGCGATCCAAAAGTCTACAAGCAATAAATGCTGGAGAGGGTGTGGAGAAAAGGGAACTCTCTTACACTGTTGGTGGGAATGCAATCTAGTACAGCCACTATGGAGAACAGTGTGGAGATTCCTTAAAAAACTGGAAATAGAACTGCCTTATGATCCAGCAATCCCACTGCTGGGCATACACACTGAGGAAACCAGAAGGGAAAGAGACACGTGTACCCCAGTGTTCATCGCAGCACTGTTTATAATAGCCAGGACATGGAAGCAACCTAGATGTCCATCAGCAGATGAATGGATAAGAAAGCAGTGGTACATATACACAATGGAGTATTACTCAGCCATTAAAAAGAATACATTTGAATCAGTTCTAATGAGATGGATGAAACTAGAACCTATTATACAGAGTGAAGTAAGGCAGAAAGAAAAACACCAATACAGTATACTAATGCATATATATGGAATTTAGAAAGATGATAACAATAACCCTGTGTAGGAGACAGCAAAAGAGACACCGATGTATAGATCAGTCTTATGGACTCTGTGGGAGAGGGAGAGGGTGGGGAGATTTGGGAGAATAGCATTGAAACATGTATAATATCATGTATGAAACGAGTCGCCAGTCCAGGTTCGATGCACGGTACTGGATGCTTAGGGCTGGTGCACCGGGACAACCCAGAGGAAGGGTAGGGGAGGGAGGAGGGAGGAGGGTTCATGATGGGGAACGCGGGTATACCTGTGGTGGATTCATTTCGATATTTGGCAAAACTAATACAATATTGTAAAGTTTAAAAAAAAAAAAAAAAGAATATTGGTTGTAGACTTTTGGATCACAGCCATTCTGACTGGTTTGAAATGGTACCTCATAGTGGTTTTGATTTGCATTTCTCTGATAATGAGTGATGTTGAGCATCTTTTCATGTGTTTGTTAGCCATCTGTATGTCTTCTTTGGAGAAATGTCTATTTAGTTTTTTGGCCCATTTTTTGATTGGGTCATTTATTTTTCTGATGAGGTAGATGAAACTGGAGCCTATTATACAGAGTGAAGTAAGCCAGAAAGAAAAACACCAATACAGTATACTAACACACATATATATGGAATTTAGAAAGATGATAACAATAACCCTGTGTACGAGACAGCAAAAGAGACACTGATGTATAGAACCGTCTTATGGACTGTGTTGGAGAGGGAGAGGGTGGGAAGATTTGGGAGAATGGCATTGAAACATGTATAATATCATGTATGAAACGAGTTGCCAGTCCAGGTTCGATGGAGGATACTGGATGCTTGGGGCTGGTGCAGGGGACGATCCAGAGGGATGGTATGGGGAGGGAGGAGGGAGGAGGGTTCAGGATGGGGAACACATGTATACCTGTGGCGGATTCATTTCAATATTTGGCAAAAGTAATACAATTTTGTAAAGTTTAAAAATAAAATAAAATTAAAAAAAAAAGAATATTGGATTAAATTGCATTATCTTGTTTTTAATGATTGATGTTTATATTATTATTAATAACATCAAGCTTAAGACAGAAGTGAAAATTCTATTCAGTCTATTACATATATCTTCTAAGGTTTAAAATATCTGTTATATATATATTTATGAGCAAATATTTATTTATAAATTAATTATAACAATACCATGTCTAGGACATGTGTTTAAACATTTTGGTAATTTTTTTATTCATGCCAGAGTGACACTGTAACATAAGCGGATTGTCAAAAACTTCCTGGGATTTCCCTGGGTGCTCCAATAATTAAGAAACCACCTGCCAGTATAGACAACACAGTCTTGATTCCTTGTCCAGGAAGATCTCACATGCCAAAGAACAACTAAGCACCTGTACCCCTGTACCACAACTACTCAGCCTGTGTTCTAGAGCCAGGGAACTGCAACTACTGAGCCTGGGAGCCTAGAGCTTGTGCTCCACAGCATGAGGAGTCCCTGTTCACCACAACTAGAGAAAGACCACTTGCAGCAAAGAAGACCCAGTGCAGCCATAAATAAACAAAGTGATTAATTAAAAAAGCATCCTAAAGATTCAAATATCTTGGAACAGATTTAAAAATAAAGTTTGCTTTAGAACAGCAGTGATTGATAGACAACAGAAAGAAGAATGAGGCCGATAACAATAAAACAATATTTATTCTTTTAACACACATTTGTGTGGACTCTGCTGGACAGTGTAAAAACATTATTAAACCAAATACAAGTTCAATCAGCAGGGAATAAAATAGTAAATAGAATGTAGAATGAAAGTAAAATCAGAAAACTGAGAAATTAAAAAGAGTACTGACATTCAGCTGGTTAACATGTACACATACCCCAAGACTATTCAATAAAGAGGGCTCTCCTTCCAGAAAAGCTTTCCTTAAACCCTAAAGGTTAGTGTCATGCCACTTATAAGTTGTCTGATAAACTGTATAGACAGAATATTTGGTCCTCAAACCCCATCCAGATCCACTCTGCAATCCGACTCCCACTTGCACCCTTGGCTAGCAGCATCGGCAACACTCAAAGTACTGCCATCTCACTCTTGCATTATTTTCTCCACATCCTGGGTGATATGTATCTGTGACAGCTATGGAAGTACAAAAGCCCAACTCTGGCCTCCAGTTGAAACAGACTTTTGAATTTACACTTCAGAGTTCCTCCTTAGATTAGATTAGGTTGATCTGGAACTTTAACTTAAATGCCACCCTTGCTAAACTTCTACCCCATTTCTATCCTGCTTCCTCCACACTGTTTCTGGTTCCTTCTGTGAGATTTTCCTGAATAAATCACATGACCCTAGATCTTTAGCTTATGAGGTGCTTATCAGAGACCCTCACCAAAGAGAGAACTCTTTCATTACTTTTATCAAAAATCACTATATTAGCTCTTTACTGATTATTTGGGGATCATGTACTCTTCACTTTGTGTCTTCTAAGTATGACACAAAATGCAAGTTGCTGTGCTTAGTTACTCAGTTGTGTCTGACTCTTTGTGACTCCATGGACTGTACCATGCCAGTATCCTCTGTCCATGAAGATTCTCCAAGCAAGAATACTAGAGTGGGGTGCATGCTCTCTTCCAGGGGATCTTCTCAACCCAAGGATTAAACCCAGGACTTCTGCATTGCAGGTGGATTCTTTACTGTCTGAGTGAGCAGAGAAGCCCAAGAATACTGAAGTGGGTAGCCTATCCCTTCTCCATGGTATCTTCCCAGTGCAGGAATTGAACCGGGGTCTCTTGCATTGCAGACAGAGTCTTTACTAGCTGAGCCACCAGGGAAGCCAAAATAGATAGATCTAATTTGGTTGATTTACTGATGCAGGAATAACAGAATGCCCCAAACTAAGTGACTCTGAATAAAATATTTATTGTCTCAGAGTTCTAGAGGCCAGAAGTTCAATATCAAGGTGTTCCAGGATTCTCTCCTAGCTATCTCCTAGCTAGTGGAGTATAACTCCAAGCTTTACACAGTATTTACTTGTATATGCCTCTCTCTTCACATAGCACTTTTTAATTAAAATACCAGTCATGTTGGATTATGAATCTGCATGATTCATATAAGACCTCATCTTAATCTAGCTAATTACATTCACAACGACCCAATTTCAAAATAAGGTTATATTCTGAGGTACTTGAGGTTAATATATCAACATATGAATTTTTCAGGGCTCAATTAAAACAATAACACTATTAATACCTTTTGGTATTAAATATGGTTAATACCCTAACCAAATTAAAAAATATTGAATATACTATAAAAGAAATTTTCAAAATTATATCTTTTAATGCTTATTCTTTCAAACACTACTCTTAACAAACCATATGAATTACTTTAGTTAGTCCTCAAAAAAGATGAAAAATCAAGGGAACAGAGAGAGTAAATAGGCTTTAATTTGGGTTTTTAACCTGCAATGTTCATCAATAACCCACAAAGAAGATAATCTGATCATACTACAATAAATATGGAGAAGCACCAGCATTTGATAAATACTAATATGCCTCAGGTACTTTACATACCTGAGTTGGAAAAACCATCTTTCTGTGTCCTTTACTACTTTATCTGCATGGAGACTTGTGAAATCCCACAGATTAAGGGTTCAGTCCCTCAAGACTTCTTTTGCCTTATTTCAGATGCCAATCACAAATAGTAGGTCCTCAGATCAACAAGGACATCTGCCTGACTGGACTTTAAATCATTGATTTCCATGATCCTCTCCTGGAGTTTGGTTAATTTGCCAAAGGAGCTCACAGAAATCAGGGAGACACTTACACTTACTGGTTATAAATAATATAATAAAGAATGCAGATGAAGTGATCTCACCTTAGGGTGAGGTCTAGGAGGGTCCTGAACACAGGAATTTCTGTTCCCATGGAGTTAGGATGGATTACCTTGCTATATGTAGATGTGTTTACCAACCTGGAAGTTCCCCAAATACTGGGATTTTATGGAGGTTTCTTCACATATGTGGGCATGATCAATTATTAACTCCATTTCCAGTCCCTCTACCCTTTCTGGAACACAGAAGGTAGGGGATGAAATTTCCGAGCATCTGATCATGGCTTGGTCTTTCCAGTGGTCACCTCTATTCAGGAGCCATCCATAAGCTCTCCCAGAGTCACCTCATCAGAACAAAAGAAACTTCTATTACCCAGGAAATAACAAAGGGTTTCAGGAGCCCTGGGTGAGAAACCTAGTCAAAGAACAAATATTAGAACAAAAGATGTTCCTAGTGCTCTTATCACTTAGGCATTTACAAAAGTTTTAGGAACTCTGTGCCAGTAACTCATAGCAGAGAAATATAGCTTGTATTATCTTATGATGCTTTACATCAGTTATATTCCATAGTCATTATCTAATTTAGTAATTTCCCTGGGTTGCTAAAAAAAATTATGTAGCAAAAAACTTGCCAAATTTCAATCAGTTATCCTTTAGTTCAGTTCAGTTCAGTTCAGTCACTCGGTCGTGTCTGACTATTTGCGACCCCATGAATCGCAGCACAACAGGCCTACCTGTCCATCACCAACTCCCGGAGTTTACCCAAACTCGTGTCCATCGAGTCGGTGATGCCATCTAGCCATCTCATCCTCTGTCGTCCCCTTCTCCTCCTGCCCGCAATCCCTCCCAGCATCAGAGTCTTTTCCAATAAGTCAACTCTTCACATGAGGTGGCCAAAATATTAGAGTCTCAGCTTCAGCATCAGTCCTTCCAATGAACACTCAGGACTGATCTCCTTTAGGATGGACTGGTTGGATTTCCTTGCAGTCCAAGGGACTCTCAAGAGTCTTCTCCAATATCACAATTCAAAAGCATCAATTCTTCAACACTCAGCCTTCTTCACAGTCCAAATCTCACATCCACACATGACCACTGGAAAAACCATAGCCATGACAAGATATTAGTTGGCAAACTAATATCTCTGCTTTTGAATATGCTATCTAGATTGGTCATAACTTTCCTTCCAAGGGGTAAGCGTCTTTTAATTTCATAGTTGCAATCACCAGCTGCAGTGATTTTGGAAACCAAAAAACAATAAATAAATAAATAAAGTCTGACACTGTTTCTACTGTTTCCCCATCTATTTCCCATGAAGTGATGGACCAGATGCCATGATCTTCATTTTCTGAATGTTGAGCTTTAAGCCAACTTTTTCACTCTCCTCTTTCACTTTCATCAAGAGGCATTTTCGTTCCTCTTCACCTTCTGCCATAAAGGTGGTGTCATCTGCATATCTGAGGTTATTGATATTTCTCCCAGCAATCTTGATTCCAGCTTGTGCTTCTTCCAGCCCAGCGTTTCTCATGATGTGCGCAGCATAGAAGTTAACTAAGCAGATTGATAATATACAGCCTTGACGTACTCCTTTTCCTGTTTGGAACCAGTCTGTTGTTCCATGTCCAGTTCTTAACTGTTGCTTCCTGACCTGTATATAGGTTTCTCAAGAGGCAGGTTAGGTGGTCTGGTATTCCCATATCTTTCAGAATTTTCCACAGTTTATTGTGATCCACACAGTCAAAGGCTTTGGCATAGTCATTAAAGCAGAAATTGAGGTTTTTCTGGAACTCTTGCTTTTTTAATCCAGCGGATGTTGGCAATTTGATCTCTGGTTCCTCTGCCTTTTCTAAAACCAGCTTGAACATCTTGAAGGTCATGATTAATGTTTTGCAAAAAACTATATCAGTTCAGTTCAGTTCCTAAATAAGTTATAATATAGATTATATAAATTAAATATACATTATACAATTACATAAATAAGTTATATAACTAGCTAATAAATTATAATATGGAGTAGGAGAATAGTATGGAGTTTCTTTAAACTAAAAATAGAACTACCATTTGATCCAATGATACTACTACTAGTATGTGTTAGTTGCTCAGTTGTGTCTGACTCTTTGTGACCGCATGAACTATAGCCTGCCAGTCTCCTTTGTCCATGTAATTCTCCAGCAAGAATACTGGAGTGGATTTCCATTCCCTTCTCCAGGGGATCTTTGTGACCCAGGGATTGAACCTGGGTCTCCCACATTGCAGGCAGATTCTTTGCCATTTGAGCCATCAAGAAGCCCATGTACCCTGAGAAAACCAAAATTGAAAAAGACACATGTATACAATCATCATTGTAGCACTATTACAATAGCCACAACATGGAAGCTACCTAAGTATCCTTTGAGACATGAATGGATAAAAAAGATGTGGTATACATATATAATAGAATATTACTGCACCATAAAGAGGAAATAAATTGGGTCATTTGTAGTGATGTGGATAGACCTAGAGCCTGTCATATGGAGTGAATTATGTCAGAAAGAGAAAAACAAGTCCAGAAATATGATACACATGAGCTTGTTTGGAGGCTAGAACTAGAGGCTCAAGGTTGACATATAAACTACCATATGCTAGCAAGGTAACCCTCAACATTCTTCAAGCTAGGCTTCAGCAGTATGTCAACAAGAATTTCCAAATGTACAAGCTGGATTTAGAAAAGGCAGAGGAATCAGTGATAAAATTGCCATCTGTTGGATTATATAAAAAGCAAGATAACTCCAGTAAAACTATCTACTACTGGTTCATTGACTATGCTAAAGCCTTTGACTGTGTGGATCACAACAAACTGTGAAAAATTCTGAAAGAGATGGGAATACCAGACCACATTACCTGCCTCTTGAGAAACCTATATGCAGTTCAAGAAGCAACAGAACCAGACATGGAACAATGGACTGGTTCAAAATAGGAAAAGTGTATGTCAAACCTATATATTGTCACCCTACTTATTTAACTTATATGCAGAGTACATCATGCAAAATGCTGGGCTGGATGAAGCACAAGCTGGAATCAAGATAGACTCTTGAGAGTTCCCTGGAGAGCATGGAGATCAAACCATTGAAACCTAAAGGAAAGCAACCCTGAATACTCATTGGAAAGACTAATGCTGAAGCTCAAATACTTTTGCCACTTGATGCAAACAGCCAGCTCATTGGAAAACACTTTAATGCTGGGATAGATTGAAGGCAAAAGGAGTAGAGGGGAGCAGAGGATGAGATGGTTGGATAGCATCACCAACTCAGTGGACATGAAGTTGGGCAAATTCCAGGAGATAGTCAGGGATGAGAGGCATGTTTTGCTGCAATCCATAGGGTCACAAATAGTTGGACACTACTTAGCAACTGAACAACAGTATGCAGATTAAGATTATTTTAAATTTTTTGTATGATATCCTCAAAATATAGTGTGTACTTCAACTTACAGTATCTCTCAGTTTGAACTAACTAGATTTCACATGCTCAAGAACATGTGTAAGGTGGTATCATTTTGGACAATGTAAATTGTAGATAAACATAAATTTAAAATGCTAAGGAAGGAGCAGAGAGAGTTGGAGTTTTGAGTTGAACTAAAAGAGAGAGAGCTGAACTAAATTAGGTCTTAGCTTGTCCTTTTATGTAATATGCCTCTAATGGATATTTTATTTTTACCTAACGAGATACTGTAAGTAGCTCTTTTGCCCCTTTCTTGTTTATCTATTTTGAGTCCCATTAAACTTATTTATAAACCTCAGATCAATATGTATTAGTAACAGTTAACCTAACTCCTGACTTATGCTCTATTAAATGCCCACAATACCTTGTTGAAATTTTTGATTCTTTTCCTAGATTAAAAGAAATGGGAATCAGAATTAAGTAGTTAAAGAATGACTGGCTCTCTACCCTGGGCAACCATCTGAGCAATCCTGCAGGTAGATCACTTGGGCAAGATAGCATCTGAAGAAAGATCATAAAGAGTCATCCAGCCTGCCTGTAATGAAAAAATGACACAAAACCTAATCTTTGGCATCAACAATTAACTGAGATATTCCTTTTTTTCCTCTTTAAAAGCTGTCATGGCTGAGTAGAATTTTCAGAGTTGATTTTTGGACATAAGTCCCCCTTTCCTTTAGATCACCAGTTTTTTTCTGAGTAAAGCAAAGTTCCTTTCCACCAAATCTTGCTTCTCAAGTATTGGCTTTTAAGTGGTGAGCACAGAACCTGGAGTTTGGCAATATCTACCAGTACATAGATACTACATATTCTATGGGCTTTCCTGGTGGTTCAGATGGTAAAGCATCTGCCTACAATGTGGGAGACCTGGGTTTGATCTCTGGGTTGGGAAGATCCCTTGGAGAAGGAAATGGCAACCCACTCCAGTATTTATGCCTGGAAAATCCCATGTACCAAGGAGCCTGGTGTGCCACAGTCCATGGGATTGCAAAGAGTCGGACATGACTGAGCGACTTCACTTCTTCATATACTCTATTTAAAAATGTTTTTTAAAAATAATATTTTAAGATAATTAATATGTATTTGTAAACTTTCTCCTAAATTTGATTAGCTATTTTAACCAAAGCATGTCCCAATTTAAATGTCTTAAATCCTCACAAACTTATCTGAGTGTTATGATTTAAATTCTTCTTTAGACTCTACAAAGAGAAAAAACATTATTACATTACTCCTGACCACCAAGATCACTTGGTAAAAACTAGTAAGATCAATACCCAAAATAATGCTTACATTCACTGGACAACCCAGATATTGTTCTAAATACATTATATATTATCTCATGTAATTTGTATTGCCATTTCATAGGCTAGGTGATACCGGCAAATGTGCAAAATATCAAACAGACCAAACTATTACTGTAGTTGCCTTTTTTTGTATGTTTAAGAAGAAATACCAAAAGTCAACTCTGAGAAAGATGGCAGTTCTTGCTATGTGATATTTCTAGTTTATGAAGCCCAGCTTTGGGATATATATGTAAAATTATTTATGACATGATTTCTAATTATCTTCTAATTACATAAGTCTGCAGCTACCATTTTAACATAGCCTGTAGCTAAAATGCCTTTCAGGAAATAGCTGGATTTAATAATTATAATATTAAATATATGGATTTAAAAATTTTAGGTATCAAAAAACAGCAATTTATATTTTTAAATTTAGAAATATTAACACAATTTTATTTCACTTATTCAGAAGCAAAGATGTAATCATTACTTTAAATCTAACTTGGGCTCAAATGACAGATTTGCTAGTGTAAAAGAACATAGAAAAGAGGCAAAACAGTAGAGATGTCAAGTGTAAAGGATGGTTACAAGTGACAGAGTAGTATTAGACCCATGGTTCACCTCTTTCCAGACATGTGACTGTAAACAGATCAACTGACCTTTCGATTTTCTCTTCTAAACTGTGCATAATAATCCTGACCTCCTAAGACAAATGGGAGGAGTAAAAGGGGTACCACTTATTAAGCCCTTAGCTTAACAGTATGAGCAAGGCAGGTAGCATTTACCTGTAGGTAGATGTAATGACTTTCTGGAAATTACCACTATAGGATTAGAGAATAGATTTTTATGGTAGTAAATTAATATGGTGCTTATAACAGCATCAAGACAAATCATTTTCTAATTATCTCACAATGGTTCTAATTGACCCTGCTTTGCTATTCATTAGATGTATCTTTCAAATAGGTTAACCTAAATAATCATTATTTTAGCCTTAGTTCATTTTCAGTTAATGTAGCCTGAAATGTGAATCGGGTGAATAATGCATTTTAGTTTCATTGCCAAGAATTCTGAGAATATCCCTAAATTTGCTTGGCAAATGGACTGTGTCTCCATAAGGTCACAAATTTAACACTTTTATATAAAAAAGGAAAAAGCATACAATGGCAATATTTAAAATCATTTAAAAAATTATAGGTGCCTCATGGTAATATTTCTTTTTTGCAGTTGCAAATGTAATTAAATATCTGTTTTCTATACCGTATCTTTTTCTATGTGGTATGGAAAAAAATAAACTTAACTCCTGCATTTACAAAATATGATTACATATGCTTTCTACTTTTGTTTTAAATATATTAGTTCATGTTATATCATTATTAATATATTTTCACAAAAAGTAATTGATTCAAACACTTTCTTTTTCCTATAATTATATGTCTTGGGAATCTTCTGCATTGATCTGTACAGTTATATTTTATTCTTCTGAATAGTAAATAAAATCAATATATGTATGCAGTAGAACTTAATTAATATGGTTGTAATACTGCTACTGCTGCTGCTAAGTCGCTTCAGTCATGTCTGACTCTGTGCGACCCCATAGACGGCAGCCCACCAGGCTCCGCCATCCCTGGGATTCTCCAGGTAAGAACACTGGAGTGGGTTGCCATTTCCTTCTTCAATGCATGAAAGTGAAAAGTGAAAGTAAAGTCGCTCAGTCGTGTCCGACTCTTCGCGACCCCAGGCACTGCAGCCTACCAGGCTCCTCCGTCCATGGCATTTTCCAGGCAAGAGTACTGGAGTGGGTTGTCAACCATAAGTTAGATGTGACAGACACAGTGGAATAGCTTTACTCAGCTTTGCATAAATTGTGGATGAGTCCAAGAATATTTAAGTATTCTGTACTTTAAACTTCACTATATTCTCAGGGCAAGAGCTCTATTTATACACCACCAAGTTTTATTGTCCCTGAGTTATTTTGAAACACTTGGAATGACAACTAAAATCTTGTCATAAAAGAAAAAAAAATTACCCAATCTATCTTTATCTTTTTGTTTTAAATGTCCTTTAAAGTGTTGATAAAGAACGTAAAACCATAATTGAATGTTTTATGTTTTCAAAAATAACAAATTCTTAACACTACTTTTTTTTGTCACTGCAAACCACTTTTGCTCTTTTGTAGAAATGGCCCTAGTGATAGAGGTGAAAGCACCAGTGAGTCACCAGTAGCATCCACATAAAAGATACCATGTTATAAATCATAATGCCTTTTAAGTCTAGCTTTAAGAAATGCTTTTCAACTGATATTTCTGCTTTTGTAATGCAGCATGAGTGGCACATAACCTTAAATGCTGCAATGTAGCATAGTACTTTAACTGAAATGTCTGAAAATAACTGTTCTCAAAAGTCAAAGTGAAAATTGAGAATTAAAAAAATGACATTTTCTAAATAGATCATACTTATTTATAGAGTCTATAATTTGCAAAAGTTTTGCAACAGTTTCTATTTTCACATATGTACCTCCACGAAATGTCCAAAAAATGGCATTCTGCATTTTTAAACAAATTGGTAAATTTATATCAATTTAGGGAACTAGATCTGATAGGCAGAGGGCCTGATGAACTATGGATGGAGGTTTGTGACATTATAGAGGAGACAGGGATCAACACCATCCCCATGGAAAAAAATGCAAAAAGGCAAAATGGCTGCCTGGGGAGGCCTTACAAATAGCTGTGAAAGGAAGAGAAGTGAAAAGTAAAGGAGAAAGGGAAAGATATATCCATTTGAGGGCAGAGTTTCAAAGAATAGCAAGGAGAGATAAGAAAGTCTTCCTCAATGATCAGTGCAAAGAAATAGAGGAAAACAATAGAATGGGAAAGACTAGAGCTCTCTTCAAGAAAATTAGTGATACCAAGGGAACATTTCATGCAAAGATGGGCTCAAAAAGGACACAAATGGTATGGACCTAACAGAAGCAGAAAATATTTAGAAGAGGTGGCAAGAATACACAGAAGAACTGTACAAAAAAAGATCTTCACGACCCAGATAATCACGATGGTTTGATCACTCACTTAGAGCCAGACATCTCGGAATGTGAAGTCAAGTGGGCCTTAGAAAGCATCACTATGAACAAAGCTAGTGGAAATGATGGAATTCCAGTTAAGCTATTTCAAATCCTAAAAGTTGAGGCTGTGAAAATGCTGCACTCAATATGCCAGCAAATTTGGAAAACTCAGCAGTGGCTACAGGACTGGAAAAGTTCAGCTTTCATTCCAATCCCTAAGAAAGGCAATGCCAACTAATGTTCAAACCACTGCACAATTGCTCTCATCTCACACACTAGCAAAGTAATGCTCAAAATTCTCCAAGGCAGTCTTCAGCAATACATGAACCATTAATTTCCAGATGTTCAAGTTGGTTTTAGAAAAGGCAGTGGAACCAGAGATCAAATTTCCAACATCTACTAGATCATCAAAAAAGCAAGAGAGTCCCAGAAAAAATCTACTTCTGCTTTATTGACTATGCCAAAGCCTTTGACTGCATGGATCATAGTAAACTGTGGAAAATTCTGAAAGAGATGGGAATACCAGACCACCTGACCTGCTTCTTGAGAAATCCGTATGCAGGTCAGGAAGCAACAGTTAGAATTGGACATGGAACAATAGACTGTTTCCAAATAGGAAAACCAGTACATCAAGGCTATATACTGTCACCCTGCTTATTTAAGGTATATGCAGAATACATCATGAGAAATGAGGGCTGCAGGAAGCACAAGTTGGAATCAAGACTGCCAGGAGAAATGTCAATAACCTCAGATATGCAGATGACACCATTATGATGGCAGAAAGTGAAGAAGAATTAAAGAGCCTCTTGATGAAAGTGAAAGAGGAGAGTTAAAAAGTTGGCTTAAAGCTCAACATTCAGAAAACTAAGATCATGGCATCCGGTCCCATCACTTCATGGCAAATAGATGGGGAAACAGTGGAAACAGTGGTAGAATTTATATATTTGGGCTCCAAAATCACTGCAGATAGTGACTGCAGCCATGATATTTAAAGACGCTTCCTCCTTGGAAGGAAAGTTATGACCAACCTAGACAGCATGTTAAAAAGCAGAGACATTACTTTGTCAACAAAGTTCTGTCTAGTCAAGACTATGGTTTTTCTAGTAGTCATGTATGGATGTGAGAGTTGGACTATAAAGAAAGCTGAGGGCCAAAGAATTGATGCTTTTGAACTGTGGTGTTGGAGAAGACCCTTGAGAGTCCCTTGGACTGCAAGGAGATCCAACTAGTCCATCCTAAAGGAGATCAGTCCTGGATGTCCACTGGAAGGGCTGATATTGAAGCTAAAACTGCAATCCTTGGCCACCTGATGCAAACAGCTGACTCATTTGAAATGACCCTGATGCTGGAAAAGATTGAAGGTGGGAAGAGAAGAGGATGACAGAGGATGAGATAGTTGGATGGTATCATTAACTCAATGAACATGAGTTTGGGTAAACTCTGGGAGTTGGTGATGGACAGGGAGGCCTGGCCTGGCGTGCTCGAGTCCATGGGGTCACAAAGAGTCAGACACAACTGAGCAACTGAACTGAATTGAATACCAATTTTGTGACTTCTCTCTCTCTTGCTATCTTCAACGAACAGGTGAAGAAGTTAAGGACTATGTTGTACCTGGATAGAATAACTCACTTTTATTTCTTTTTTCCAGAATATTCATTTCTTTTAAAAAATGTGTTAGTGTTACTAGATTGAAATATAACTTTATGACCTTATTAAGAATGTAATTAGCTTTCATACAGTCATTATGGTCTAAAGTGATGAAACAGTACAGGAACCACATGATGTTAGCAATGACAAATACTGTGAAACTCAGATCTAGGAAAAGGGTCCTACTCTGGGCCACACAGTTTGGAGGGTTTCACATATACTAATCCCTGACATAAAAATATACAAATAATTGATATATTATAGAAAATGTATATGCATATATATCTGTAAGTATATACATTTTGTTATTTAGTAGCTAAGTTGTGTCTGACTCTTGCAACCTCATGGACTGTAGCCTACCAGGCTTCTCTGTCCATGGGATTTCCCAGGCAAGAATACTGGAGTGGGTTGCCATTTCCTTCTCCAGGGGATCTTCCTGACCCAGAGATCAAACCCATGTCTCCTGCATTGGCAAGGGAATGATTTACTGTTGAATTACTAGGGAAACCCCATATACATGTATCCATGTAACTATCTTCTTTTCATTCTCTTAAGAAACTTTGTTCAGAATCTGTACCTAATATAGTGAATGAAATATACTAGAGAGGAGAACTTTGCTTGCCAGGCCAGAGGACACAGTGAGAATGAGAACATGTGAACAGTTGAAAAGAGGAGAGTGTGTTACACCACCAAGTTCCCCAGATGAAGGGTGCCTGTTTTCTTTCCTCTGCTGCAGTGGTGTTTTGGGAAATGCAGAGTGAAGCATGGTATGGGGGAGGGGAATCAGCCTGTCCTGGTACCCTGGGGTCATTGACCCTATGAGTCTCTAATATGGATTCAAAATTATATAGTTTTGTCCCACAAGTCCTTGGCCCCAGGCTAACTTTCTTGCCCTGCTTTAGCACATCCTTGCTACCAGCCTGGCCCACAGACACCAGACCTGTCCAGGCAGGCAAATAAAGCAGTTCAGTTGTTTTCCTTTCATGAAGAAAATCCTTAAGAAGGGGCCATATGGGTCACATTACATGAAAGCAGGCCTGGCTGTGAGTAAAATTGTATTTATAACTTTCAAGTACTTAGATTTATGTATGTGGATTCTATTTTATTCTTATTGTGGTTCCCAATAATGTCATGAGTGAAGTTCTTTGTACTAAGATGGTTGTGATGGAGCTGGTGTAGTTTTGCCGACCTACCAACAAGACTACTAACTGATCATCTAGCATGTTGAGAGAAAAATTATCAAGGATGGTCATTTACCAAATTGGAGAATACTATGAAATTTGCAGATTGAAGAAAACATTCTTAAACATGTCAACTTTGATCTATTTTACATATCAAAGAGGAAAGTAGATTGAATTAGTATGAAGTTCAAGGAATGTCATATTGCTCATAATATTAAAATCTGTGGGAAAACATATAATCACACAGGGACTGAGTTTAAAGAACAAAAACCTAGAGGATGCCAACATCCAGAAATTAAAGAGAAGCAAAATAAATTGAAAATAAGTAGACAGTGAAAGAAAATACTACATTTTATTGAGGATGAAGACAATATGACTAATGTTAACTACTGCTGAATAGGCTTCAGGGGGGCACAAGTGGTAAAGAACCCACCTGCCAGTACAGGAGATGCAAGAGATATAGGTCACTGCCTGTTTCAGGAAGATCCCCTGGAGTAGGAAATGTAATCTGTTTCAGTATTCTTGCCTGGAGATAATTCCATGGACAGAGGAGCCTGGCAGGCTTCAGTCCATGGGGTCAAAAAGAGTTGGATGTGACTAAGTGGCTGAGCATGCATGCACTGTTAAATGATGAAATAAAATGTGAACTGAGAGATGACTACTAGGTTGGTAACAAAGAGGTTATTGATTACAATAACAGATATTTTCAGGGCAATTGTGAGGATGAACTGCCGGGGTCCAGCCCCGGTGGATCCAGGGAATTGGAAGCGGGGACGGCGTCGGCGAAGATCAGGAAACAATTGCTTAATTAAACGTTAATTAAGGATATAAAGAGTAATAGAATAAGGATAGCTCAGTGAGGAAATTCAGTGGAGAAAAGAGGCTGAATAATTCAGCCAGAAGGTAAGAGAAAGAACGACATGGTCAGACCAAGTTTCGGTGAACAAGGCCCGCACTTTATTTTTCAAAGTAGTTTTTATACCTTAAGTTATGCATAGAGGATAATGGGGGAAGGGGTAGAGTCATGCAGCAAGCCAGGCTTTCTTCCTGCAAACTTATCATATGCAAAAGCTTAGGTGATTTGCATCATCTTCTGGCCCGGAGGCCTGTTAACATTTTAAGACCCTTTCTTCAGAAAACTTATTTTTCTCTAAAGGTGATTGGTCAGGAGCCACCCTCCAAAAGCATTAGATAAAGTTGCATTCCTACAGAGCAAAGGTGTGGTGGGCTATAACAAGAAAAAGAATTAACTCAAGGGTACCAGGTTACAAACATTAAAGCTACTACTTACACCAATTATATTAATCAATACACTGCCAGGGACATAGCAGGTAAGGGGTATGGAAACTTAGCAGCAAACATTGGCCCAAAAAGTGAAAATCCCTTCACCAATACAATTTCTAATCAATCTTTTAACTACTCAAAAGAATCTGTGTTTAGACAGTTTAGAACATCTCCTGCCTCTCACAGTTGGGAGGCTGTGAACAATCACATGTGGCCAGAAAAACCTATTCAGGCAGGCTAGAGGACTTCCAAAGGAGTTTGTAGGTTGAAACACTGTCACACCCAGGAATTATTAACTGGAGCTGTAAGCTAACTCTTTTTTCAGAGAGAGGTAGTGGGGGACAGCCCCCCGTAAAGTCAGAGGTGTAGGTGAAAGCACAAAGCAGAAAGTAGGCAGACTCTGGTTTTGGGGGTAAATGGGGGACTCCTGAGGCTCCATCCTGCCTTTGCTATGCTGAGCCTCCTTCCTCATTACCTTTGTCATGGGCGGAGTTCCTCACGCTGGCTCCCGGCAGTGATAGAATTCCAGTTGAGCTATTCCAGATCCTGAAAGATGATGCTGTGGAAAGTGCTGCACTCAATATGCAATATGCAATATGCACTCAATATGCAATATGCTGGCTCCCGGCATGGAACCAGTTCATAACTGGTTGAGGAGAAAATGGGTTGTTAAGAAGTAGGGTAAAGGAATTTAATTATCAAAACCTTTAGGCTTCTCTCTTAGCTCATTTGGTAAAGAATCTGGCTACAATGAAGGAGACCTGGGTTCGATTCCTGGGTCAGGAAGATCCCCTGGAGAAGGAAATAGCAACCCACTCCAGTAATCTTGCCTGGAGAATTCCATAGACAAAGGAGCCTGAGGGGCTACATACAGTCCATGGGGTCGCAAGAGTCGGATACAACTGAACGACTAAACTACCACCAATTTACAACATTGAAAGCTAGGATTTGAACATATCAGTCAAATAATACAAGCAGCAAACAAGCATGACTTAATTCCAGTAATTTTCTCACAGTAATCATACTGGTGATCATTATTTTTTTCTCTCCCATATTAATTTATCTCCTGAAGCTGTGTAATTATAGAGGGTACATATAGTAATGCTAACCTTGAAAATAATGGATGAATAGATGAGAACCTCCCTATGTCTCCCAATTCAGGACCCCTATTCTAAACAATAGGTACTGCTCCATCTGCAATGTTTTTGAAAACTCAATATGGTTTCAATTTCTAAAAGTGTTACTTGGAGCAAATCTATTAAATTCTTTGCCATTGGCCATTAACTTTTTTTCCTACTCTCCAAATCTGCATTCTAGATTCTAGATTATAATAATCCCAATAAGATATTAAGGATAATATGTGTTGCTCAAAATGAATTTTAAGAACACATTTGACTTGCAAAGGAATAGCCAGGCATTAGTAGCTGGGCTGCAGAGAACAGTAAGTTTCTTCTCTGCTCATATGACTGGGGAGCTGGGATATGAGGTACCAGAGCACAAGCTAGTTTGTGGTGAAAATTTAGAAGGATCAACTGGAATGGGAACTATCATCTGAAGATATTAACCCAATGGGGATGGAGACAAGATGGCAAGGTAGAAGGGCCTTAAGCTCACCAATTCTGATGAACACACCCAAATCACAAATAACTGCTGAAAAATAATTGATAACAAAGACTGGAACTAACCAAGAAAAGAAAACATAAAGAAGAAAAGAGGAGATAGTGAGAGGGATACATTCACAATATAATCAAATTCCCTACTGCATTATGGGCAACACACACACTGAAAAATAATTATGTAGCAGAAATTCTCCCACATAAGTAAGAGCTCTGAGCCCCACACCAAGCTCCTCAGCCTAGCAGTCTAGCATCAGAAAGAAGACAACCTGGAGCATTTAATACTGAAGGCTAGTGGGGCTTAGCTTCAGGAACTCCACTCTTGGAGGTCACACAGAAGGTCTTAGATGCCCCAAGACCAAGGGCAAAAGCAGGCAGCCAGACCTGGAACGAACCTGGAATGTCTATTGAGGAGGTTGAGAGTTGTGGCTCTCTGGGGTCATGAAAGCTAGTGTCGGACATAGTGGAGACCTACATGAACTCTGGATGGAGGCATACATTTTCGTCCTTGGCACCAAGACCTGGCCCTACCCAATACCCTGCAGATGAAGGCACAGATAAAATCCTAGAAGAATAACTACATTATGTGGAGACAGGCAATCCACTCAAGAAAGAGTTCACAAAAATGATAAAAAAAAGATGATCCAACAACTCAGAAAAAGAATATGCACAGAGCAAGAAGTTTATAAGAAGATTTTAACAAAGAAATATATAAAGAACAACCAGAATAAGAAAATTCAAAAACCTAAAATGAAAAATACACTGAAAGAAATCAATAGCAGAATAAATGAGTCAATGAGCAAAAGAATCAGTGAGTGGGAAGACAGAGCAATGGAGATCACTGTCATGATAGAGAATAAAGAAAACATGAAAAGTGGGCGGTTTAAGAGACTCTTAGAACATCAAACATACCAACATTCACATATAGGGATGCTAGAAGGAGAAGAGGGAAAGAAAGGGCCTGAGGATTCATTTGAAAAGATAAGACATGAAAACTTCCCTAACATGATAAAGAAAACAGTCACCCAAGTCCAGGAAGTGCAGAGTCTCATCCAGGATTAACCTAAGATTAACCATGGAAATTGGTTCCAAATAGGAAAAGGAGTACGTCAAGGCTGTATATTGTCACCCTGCTTATTTAACTTATTTAACATGAGAAACGCTGGGCTGGAAGAAGCAGAAGCTGGGATCAAGATTGTCGGGAGGAATATCAATAACCTCAGATATGCAGATGATGCCACCCTTACAGCAGACAGTGAAGATGAACTAAAAAGCCTCTTGATGAAAGTGAAAGTGGAGAGTAAAAAAGTTGACTTAAAGCTCAACATTCAGAAAATGAAGATCATGGCATCTGGTCCCATGACTTCATGGGGAATAGATGGGGAAACAGTGGAAACAGTGTCAGACTTTATTTTTTGGGGCTCAAAAATCACTGCAGATGGTGACTCCAGCCATGAAATTAAAAGACACTTACTCCTTGGAAGGAAAGTTATGACCAACCTAGATAACATATTCAAAAGCAGAGATATTAGTTTGCCAACAAAGGTCCATCTAGTCAAGGCTATGCTTTTTCCAGTAGGCATGTATGGATGTGAGAGTTGGATTGTGAAGAAAGCTGAGCACAGAAGAATTGATGCTTTTTAACTGTGGTGTTGGAGAAGACTCTTGAGAGTCCCTTGGACTGCAAGGAAATCCAACCAGTCCATCTTAAAGGAGATCAGTTCTGTGTGTTCTTTGGAAGGAATGATGCTAAAGCTGAAACTCCAGTACTTTGGCCACTTCATTCGAAGAGTTGACTCATTGGAAAAGACTCTGATGCTGGGAGGGATTGGGGGCAGGAGGAGAAGGGGACGACAGAGGATTAGATGGCTGAATGGCATCACCGACTTGATGGACATGAGTTTGAGTGAACTTTGGGAGTTGGTGATGGACAGGGAGGCCTGGCGTGCTGCAATTCATGGGGTCGCAAAGAGTCAGACATGACTGAACCACTGAACTGATCCATAAAAACATACAAAATTTCAAATTGACAAAAATTAAAGAAAAAGAGAAAATACTAAAGGCAACAAGCGAAAAAGCAATGAATAAAATACAAAGGAATCCCCATAAGACGATCAGCTGATTTTTCAGCAGAAACTTTGCAGGCCAGAAAGGATTAGAACAATATATTTAAAATGATGAAAGGGAAAATATCTACAACTAACAATATATAAAAGACTTATAGACAATCAAAGGTAAAACAATTCAGCACCACCAAACCAGTTTTGTAACAATTGCTAAAGGAACTTCTCTTTTGGGCAGAAAAGAAAAGGCAAAGACTAGAAATTAGAATATTATAAATGGGAAAGCTCACCAGTAAAGGCAGATATACAATAAAGCTCAGAAATCATTAAACAAGCATAGTATCTAAACCAATCATCTTGAGGGGAGGAGAGTGTAAATGCACGATATTGAGAGGGTAACAGGAAGGAAGGCTAGGGTCTCCAGAGGAAATAGGTTACCAGTGTCAGACTTTTCTTTTTTTTTTTAATCTCTCCCTTAAGTGGCAGGGGGAAACAAACTACAAGTATCAGATTTTTTTTTCCTTCTCTTTACAAAATAAAAAGGAGGTTTCTTTTAAAATTCTGTGTTGACATGATGACAACTGGTCCATCTGAACTTAACTTTTCTCAAATCTTGATCTAACCGATGTGTTTTTCTTATGGAAATGTTTTTCTAAAGCTATGTTAATGAAATATGTATTTACTCTCAGTTCAGTTCAGTCACTCAGTTGTGTCTGACACTTTGAGACCCAGGGGACTGCAGCATATCAGGCTTCCCTGTCCATCACCAACTCCTGAGGCCTACTCAAACTTGTGTCCATCGAGGTGGTGATGCCATCCAACCATCACATCCTTTGTCATATACTTATCCTCCTGTCTTCAATCTTTCCCAGTATCAGGGTCTTTTTTTTTTTTAATTTTATTTTTAAACTTTACATAATTGTATTAGTTTTGCCAAATATCAAAATGAATCCACCACCGGTATACATGTGTTCCCCATCCTGAACCCTCCTCCCTCCTCCCTCCCCATACCATCCCTCTGGGTTGTCCCAGTGCTCTAGCCCCAAGCATCCAGTATCGTGCATCGAACCTGGACTGGCATCTCATTTCATACATGATATTTTACATGTTTCAATGCCGTTCTCTCAAATCTTCCCACCCTCTCCCTCTCCCATAGAGTCCATAAGACTGTTCTATAAATGAGTCAGTTCTTCACATTAGGTGGCCAAAGGATTGGAGTTTCACCTTCAGCTTCAGTCCTCCCAATGAACATTTTGGACTGATTTCCTTTAAGAGGGACTGGTTGGATCTTCTTCTTGTCCGAGGGACTCTCAAAAGTCTTCAACATTACAGCTCAAAAGCATCAAGTCTTCAGTGATCAGCTTTATTTAAAGTCTAACACTCACATCCATCTATGACTACTGGAAAAACCATAGCTTTGACTAGATGGACCTTTGTCTCTACTTTTTAATATGCTGTCTAGGTTGGTCATAGCTTTTCTTCCAAGGAGCAAGCGTCTTTTAATTTCATGGCAGCAGTCACCATTTGCAGTGATTTTAGCCCCCCAAAATAAAGCCTCTCACTATTTCCATTATTTACTCATCTATTTGCCATGAATTGATGGGACCGGATTTCAGGATCTTCATTTTCTGAATGCTGATCTTTAAGCCAACTTTTTCACTGTCCTCTTTCACTTTCATCAAGAGGCTCTACAGTTCTTTGCTTTCTGCTATAAGGGTGGTGTCATCTGCGTATCTGAGGTTATTGTATTTCTCCTGGCAATCTTGATTCTAAATTGTGATTCATCCAGCCCAGCATTTTGCATGATGTATTCTGCATACAAGTTAAATCAGCAGGATGGCATACTCCTTTTCCAGTTTGGAACAAGTCTGCTGTTTCATGTCCAGTTCTAACAGTTGCTCCTTGACTGCATACAGATTTCTCAAGAGGCAAATAAGATGGTCTGGTATTCCCGTCTCTTGAAGAATTTTCCAGTTTGTTTTGATCCACTCAGTCAAAGGCTTTGGCATAGTCAATAAAGCAGAAGTAAATGCTTTTCTGGAAATCTCTTGCTTTTTCCATGATCCAATTTGATCTCTGGTTCCTCTGCCTTTTCTAAAACCAACTTGAACATCTGTAAGTTCATGGTTCAATACTGTTGAAGCCTGGCTTGGAGAATTTTGAACATTACTTTGCTAGCATGTGAGATGAATGCAATCATCCAGGGTTTGAGCATTCTGTGGCATTGCCTTTCTTTGAGATTGAAATGAAAACTGACCAGTTCCAGTCCTGTGGCCACTGCTGAGCTTTCCAAATTTGCTGGCATACTGAGTGCAGCACTTTCCCAGCATCATCTTTCAGGATTTGAAATAGCTCAACTGGAATTCCATCATCTCCACTAGCTTTGTTCACAGTGATGCTTTGTAAGGCTCACTTGACTTCATACTCCACGACGTCTGGCTCTAGGTGAGTGATCACACCATTGTGGTTATCTGGGTCATGAAGCTCTTGTTTGTATAGTTCTTCTGTGTGTTCTTGCCACCTCTTCTTAATACCTTCTGCTCCTGTTAAGTCTCTACCATTTCTGTCCTTTATTGTGACCGTCTTGGCATGAAATATTCCCTTGGTATCACTAATTTTCTTAAAGAGATCTCTAGTCTTTCTCATCCTATTGTTTTCTTCTATCTCTTTGCATTTATCACTGAGGAAGGCTTTTTTTTTTTTTTTTAATCTCTTCTTGCTATTCTTTGTAGCTCTGCATTCAAATGGGTATATCTTTCATTTTCTCCTTTGCCTTTCACTTTTCTTCTTTTCCCAGCTTTTTGTAAGGCCTCCTCAGACAACCATTTTGCCTGGTTGCACACCATTTTCTAGGGTATGGTCTTGATCACTGCCTCCTGTACCAGGTCATAAACCTCAGTCCATAGTTCTTAAGGTACTCTATCTATCAGATCTTACCCCTTGAATCAATTTGTCACTTCCACTGTATAATTGTAAAAGATTTGATTTGGGTCATACCTGAATGATTTAGTGGTTTTCCCTACTTTCTTCTGTTTAAGACTGAATTTTGCAGTAAGTGTTTGTGATCTGAGCCACAGTTATTTCTCAGTCTTGTTTTTCCTGACTGTATAGAGCTTCACAATCTTTGGCTGCAAAGAATGTAATCAATCTGATTTCAGTATTGACCATCTGGTGATTTCCATGTGTAAAGTGTTGTCTCTTGTGTTGTTGGAAGAGAGTATTTGCTATGACCAGTACATTCTCTTGACAAAACTCTGTAAGCCTTTTACCTGCTTCATTTTTTATCCAAGACCAAATTTGTCCATTTCCCTGGGTATCTCCTGACTTCCTACTTTTGCATTCAAATTGCCTAATATGAAAAAAGGACATCTTTTTTTGTGTTAGTTCTAGAAGGTGTTGTAGGTCTTCATAGTACGACTCAGCTTCAGTTTCTTCATCATTACAGTGTGGGACATAGACTTGGATTACTGTGATATTGAATGGTTTGCCTTGGAAACGAACAGAGGTCTTTTTGTCATTTTTGAGATTGTACCCAAGTACTGCATTTTGGACTCCTTTGTTGATTATAATGGCTACTCCATTTCTTCTAAGGAATTCTTGCCCACAGTAGTAGATACAATGGTTAAATTTGCCCATTCCAGCCCATTTTATTTCATTGTTTCCTAAAATGTTGATGTTCACTATTGCTATCTGCTGTTTGACCACTTCCAATTTACTTTAATCCATGGACCTAACATTTCAGGTTCCTATGCAATATTGTTCTTTACAGCATCAGACTTTATTTCCATGACCAGTTGCATCCACAACTGGGTGTTGTTTTTTTTTCTTTGGCTCTGTCTCTTCATTCTTTCTGGAGTTATTTCTCCACTCTTCTCCAGTAGCATACTGGGGACTTACTGACCTGGGAAATTCATCTTTCAGTATCATATATTTTTGCCTTTTCATATTGTTTATGGGGTTCTCAAGGCAAGAATATTGAAGTGGTTTGCCAGTACCTTCTTCAGTGGACCACATTTTGTCAAACTCTCCACCATGATCCGTCTGTCTTCTGTGGTCCTACACAGCATGGCTCATGTTAGACAAGGCTATGATCCATGTGATCAGTTTGATTAGTTTTCTGTGATTGTGGTTTTCATTCTGTCTTGCCCTCTGATGCTCTAGATGAGTGATCACACCATCGTGATTATCTGGGTTGTGAAGATCTTTTTTGTACAGTTCTTCTGTGTATTCTTGCCACCTCTTCTTAATATCTTCTGCTTCTGTTAGGTCCATACCATTTTTGTCCTTTATCGAGCCCATCTTTGCATGAAATGTTCCCTTGGTATCTCGAATTTTCTTGAAGAGATCTCTAGTCTTTCCCATTCTGTTGTTTTCCTCTATTTCTTTTTATTGATTGCTGAGGAAGGCTTTCTTATCTCTTCTTGCTATTCTTTGGAACTCTGTATTCAGATGCTTATATCTTTCCTTTTCTCCTTTGCTTTTTGCTTCTCTTCTTTTCACAGCTATTTGTAAGGCCTCCCCAGACAGCCATTTTGATTTTTTGCATTTCTTTTCCATGGGGATGGTCTTGATCCCTGTCTCCTATACAATGTCACAAACCTCAGTCCATAGTTCATCAGGCACTCTATCTATCAGATCTAGGCTCTTAAATCAATATCTCACTTCCACTGTATAATCATTAGAGATTTGATTTAGGTCATATCTGAATGGTCTAGTGGTTTTCCCTACTTTCTTCAATTTAAGTCTGAATTTGGTAATAAGGAGTTCATGATCTGAGCCACAGTCAGCTCCTGGTCTTGTTTTTGTTGATTGTATAGAGCTTCTCCACTTTGGCTGCAAAGAATATAATCAATCTGATTTTGGTGTTGACCACCTGGAGACGTACACGTGTAGAGTCTTCCCTTGTGTTGTTGGAAGAGGGTGTTTGCTATGACCAGTGCATTTTCTTGGCAAAACTCTATTGGTCTTTGCCCTGCTTCATTCCGTATTCTGAGGCCAAATTTGCCTGTTACTCCAAGTGTTTCTTGACTTCCTACTTTTGCATTCCAGTCCCCTATAATGAAAAGGACATCTTTTTTGGGTGCTAATTATAAAAAGTCTTGTAGGTCTTCATAGAACTGTTCTACTTCAGCTTCTTCAGCATTTCTGGTTGGGGCATAGACTTGGATTACTGTGATATTGAATGATTTGCCTTGGAAACAAACAGAGATCATTCTGTCATTTTTGAGATTGCATCCAAGTACTGTATTTCGAACTTTTTTGTTGACCATGATGGCTACTCCATTTCTTCTGAGGGATTCCTTCCCACAGTAGTAGATATAATGGACATCTAAGTTAAATTCACCCATTCCAGTCCATTTTAGTTCACTTATTCCTAGAATGTTGACATTCACTATTGCCATCTCCTGTTTGACGACTTCCAATTTGCCTTGATTCATGGACCTGACATTCCAGGTTCCTATGCAATATTGCTCTTTACAGCATTGGACCTTGCTTCTATCACCAGTCACATCCACAACTGGGTATTGTTTTTGCTTTGGCTCCATCCCTTCATTCTTTCTGGAGTTATTTCTCCACTGATCTCCAGTAGCATATTGGGCACCTACTGATTTGGGGAGTTCCTCTTTCAGTATCCTATCATTTTGCCTTTTTATACTGTTCATGGGGTTCTCAAGGCAAGAATACTGTAGTGGTTTGCCATTCCCTTCTCCAGTGGACCACATTCTGTCAGATCTCTCCACCATGATCCGCCCACCTTAGGTTGCCCCACGGACATGGCTTAGTTTCATTAAGTTAGATAAGGTTGTGGTCCTAGTGTGATTAGATTGACTAGTTTTCTGTTTCAGTGTGTTTGCCCTCTGATGCCCTCTTGCAACACTTACCATCTTACTTGGGTTTCTCTTACCTTGGGCATGGAGTATCTCTACACGGCTGCTCCAGCAAAGCACAGCCGATGCTCCTTACCTTGGATGAGGGGCATCTCCTCACTGCTGCCCTTCCTGACTTTCAACATGGGATAGCTCGTCTAGGCCCTCCCGTGCCTGTGCAGCCAATGCTCCTTGGACACGGAGTAGCTCCTCCCGGCTGCCGCCCCTGACCTTGGACGTGGGGTAGCTCCTCCCGGCTGCCACCCCTGACCTCGGACATGGAGTAGCTCTTCCCGGCTGCCACTCCTGACCTTGGACTAGGGTAGCTCCTCTCAGCCAGAAGAACTGTACAAAAAAGATATTCAGAATCCAGATAATCACGATGGTGTGATCACTCATCCAGAGCCCGACATCCTGGAATGTGAAGTCAAGTGGGCCTTAGAAAGCATCACTACGAACAAAGCTAGTGGAGGTGATGGAATTCCAGATGAGCTATTTCAAGTCCGGAAAGATGATGCTATGAAAGTGCTGCACTCAATATGCCAGCAAATTTGGAAAACTCAGCAGTGGCCACAGGACTGGAAAAGGTCAGTTTTCATTCCAATCCCAAAGAAAGGCAATGCCAAAGAATGCTCAAACTACCGCACAATTGCACTCATCTCACATGCTAGTAAAGTAATGCTCAAAATTCTCCAATCCAGGCTTCAGCAATACATGAACCGTGAAATTCCTGATGTTCACGCTGGTTTTAGAAAAGGTAGAGGAGCCAGAGATCAAATTGCCAACATCCACTAGATCATGGAAAAAGCAAGAGAGTTCCAGAAAGACATCTATTTCTGCTTTATTGACTATGCCAAAGCCTTTGACTGTGGGGATTTGCCGGGGACCAGCCCCGGCTGATTCAGGGTATTCGAAGGAGAGACGGCATAGGCGAGGATCAGGATACGATAGTTTCAATTAGATATTGATTAGAGATATAAAGAGTAATAGAATAAGGATAGCTCAGTAGGAAAATTCAGTGGAGAAAAGAGGCTGAGTAGCTTGGTTTACGCGGGGGACCAATAAAACTTCAAGACAAGAAGCTTGCACCACTTACGTAGGCCGCAGGCGTCCTTCCGTTCTCCCGAAGGAGAGGAGACACTGAGGCCTCCCCGGTCGGATCTTAGAAGCCCAGGCAAAATTAGTAAGCTTGGTGGGTTCCGCGCTCCAGATGGAGACTCAGCCAGAGTGAGAGAGAGAGCGACATGGGGAGACCAGTATTTCGAGAAACTGATCCCAATTCTTTATTTTCCAGAGTCTGTTTTTATACACTAAGATGTTATACAAAAGTCACGTGGGGACAGCAGTCCTGACTTTTATTAAAGTCAGGTGCTTCACACAAATGTATACAGAGGTCTTAGGGGTGTTACATCATCTTCTGGCCAGGGGGGCCTGCTGACAATTTACGACCCTCTCCTTGTGACAGCGGTCAGTCAGTCAGGACACTTATTTCTCCAGGGCTGATTATTCTCAAAACAGACGCCACCCAAATAAAGTTACATTCCTACAGGGTGAGGGTGTAGTGGGTTTTAGTTAAGGAAAGAATTTACTTAGCCTAAGGTCTAACGTGATTAATATCAAAGGTTAATACTTATTTCTTCTATATATTCATTAATGTGTGTAAGGGCAGGGGATGTGGAGACTTAGCAACAAACATTGGCTCAACAAATGAAAAACCCTTCACCAACACAATTTCTAATTAGCCCATTATACTTATACTAATAGTTTTCTAACTTTTCTAAGGAACCTGTTTTTAGAAGGTTTAAAGCATCTCGTGCCTCTCACGGTTGGGAGGCTGTGAGCAATCACATGTGGCCGGACGAGCCTGTCAGGCAGGCCAGAGAACCTTCAGAGGAGTTTGTAGGTTAAAACACTCTTGTCGCACCCAAGAGTTTTTATTGACTGGAGCTCTAGGTTAACTCCTTCTCCGAAAGAGGTGGTGGGGGACAGCCCCCCGTAGAGTCAGAGGTGTAGGTAAGAGCACAAATTAGTAAAGTAGGCAGGCTCTGGTAATGGGGGTAGATGCTTGAGGATTTCCAGGGGGACTCCTGAGGCTCGATCCCGCCTTTGCGTATGTCGAGCCTCCTTCCTCATGACCTTTGTCACGGGCGGAGTACCTCACTCTGGCCCCCAACAGGGATTGCAATAAACTGTGGAAAATTCTAAAAGAGATTGGAATACCAGATCACCTGATCTGCCTCTTGAGAAATCTGTATTCAGGTCAGGAAGCAACAGTTTAAACTGGACATGGAACAACATACTGGTTCCAAATAGGAAAAGGAGTATGTCAAGATTGTATATTGTCACCCTGGTTATTTAACTTCTATGCAGAGTACATCATGAGAAACGCTGGGCTGGAAGAAACACAAGCTGTAATCAAGATTGCCAGGAGAAATATCAGTAACCTCAGATACGCAGATGACACCACCCTTATGGCAGAAAGTGAAGAGGAACTTAAAAGCCTCTTGATGAAAGTGAAAGTGGAGAGTGAAAAAGTGGGCTTAAAGCTCAACATTCAGAAAAAGAAGATCTTGGCATCCAGTCTCATCACTTCATGGGAAATAGATGGGGAAACAGTGGAAACAGGGTCAGACTTTATTTTGGGGGGCTCCAAAATCACTGCAGATGGTGACTGCAGCCATGAAATTAAAAGACACTTACTCCTTAGAAGGAAAGTTATGACCAACCTAGATAGCACATTCAAAAACAGAGACACTACTTTGCCAACAAAGGTCCATCTAGTCAAGGCTATGGTTTTTCCTGTGGTCATGTATGGATGTAAGAGTTGGAGTGTGAAGAAGGCTGAGCACTGAAGAATTGATACTTTTGAACTGTGGTGTTGGAGAAGACTCTTGAGAGTCCCTTGGACTGCAAGGAGATCCAAACAGTCCATTTTGAAGGAGATCAGCCCTGGGATTTCTTTGGAAGAAATAATGCTAAAGCTGAAACTCCAGTACTTGGCCACCTCTTGCGAAGGGTTGACTCTTTGGAAAAGACTGATGCTGGGAGGGCTTGGGGGCAGGAGTAGAAGGGGACAACAGAGGATGAGATGGCTGGATTACATCACTGACTACATGGACATGAATCTGAGTGAACTCCGGGAGTTGGTGATGAACAGGGAGGCCTGGTGTGCTGCGATTCATGGGGTCACAAAGAGTCTGACATGACTGAGCCACTGAACTGAACTGAACTACCCTCTGAGGGATAAGGATGAGAGGCTTATGGAAGCTTCCTAATGGGAGAGATTGACTGTGGAGAAACTGGGTCTTATTCTGATGTGTGGGGCCATGTTCAGTAAATCTTTAATCCAATTTTCTGTTGATGGGTGGGGCTGTGTTCCCTCCTTGTTGTTTGATCTGAGACCAAACAATGGTGGAGGCAGTGAATATAATGAAGAGCTCCTTCAAAAGGTCCCATGCATGCACTGCCATACTCAGTGTCCCTGATCCTGTAGCAGGATACCTCTGACACACACCTCTGCCAGAGACTCCTGGACACTCACAGGCAAGTCTGGCTCAGTGTCTTGTGGAGTCACTGCTCCTTTCTCCTGGGTCCAGGTGTGCACAAAGTTTTGTTTATGCCCTCCAAGAGTTGGTTTTTGTCACGTGAGTGTATGTTCCTCGGTTCTTTGTGTAGTCACAACAAAGACTTGGAGCAACGGACATTAAAGCCCTTGGCATGTCACAGCTCTCGGGTCTTGGACAAACTGTGCTACAGTTCTTAGGCAAATCAGTGTTACAGCTCTATTTTATTAGAAGATAGCAGGAGAGTGAGAGAGAGAGAGAAAGAGAGAGAGAGAAAAGAGCACACGCACGTGGGAGAAAGAGTCTGTGAGAAAGTGCTTTGGCTCCTCCTTTTATGTTTTTTCCTTCACCTGGGCCTGCCCTATGCAAATTGGGCTTAGCCAGGAGTGCTGTTTGTTCTGCCTGAAGTCTTCACTCTGGTCCTCGGACCTTCCTTTGACCTTCCTTGTCTTTTAGCCACCACCATTTTGGACTCCTTTTCCCTATTCTACTTACCTAACAGTTTTCCCATGTGTAAGTTCTGTAATCAAATCCCACTAGCTTCCAAAGTCAAATTCCTTGGGGGTTCTCAGTTCCTTTGCCAAATTCCCAGGTTAGGAAATCTGTTGTGGGTCCTAGAACTTTCTTAACAGTGTGAGAATTTGTTTGGTATAATTGTTCTTCAGTTTGTGGGTCATCTGCTTGGTGGCTGTATTGTGGGGTTAATGGCAATGTCCTCCAAGAGGGCTTATGCCACACCCAGGACTACTGGGCCCAGAGCCCCTGCCCCTGTGGCAAGCCACTGCTGACCCGTACCTCTGCAGGAGACACTCAAACACTCAAGGCAGGCCTGTCTCAGTCTCTGTGGGTCTCCTCATGCACACAAGGTTTTGTTTGAGCCCTCCAAGTGTCTCTGGTGAATATAGGGTTTGTTTCTAAACACAGTTTTGCCCCTCCTACCATCTTTCTGGGGCTTCTCCTTTGCCCTTGGATGTGCAGTATCCCCTTTTGGTGGGATTCAACATTCTTATATTGATGGCTGTTCAGCAATGAGTTGTAATTTTGGAGTTCTCACAGTAGAAGATGAGTACACATTCTTATACTCTGCCATTTTTGTTTGTTTGTTTGTTTTTGTACCTCAGAAAGTTACAGCTGATACACAAAGGACTGTACAAAATCACTACAGGAAACTATATGCCAATAAAATGCACAACCTGGAAGAAATTGACAAATTCTTAGAAAGGTACAATTTCCCAAGACTCAACTAGGAAGAAATAGAAAATATGAACAGGCAGAGTAAAAGTACTGAAATTGAAACTGTCTTTGATTTTAAAAAGACTCCCAAGAAACAAAAGCTCAGGACCAGATGGTTTCACAGACAAATTCTATCAAACATTTAGTGAATAATTAATACTTATGCTTCTGAAATGGTTCCAAAAAATCTCAAAGGAAGGAATGCTTCCAAGCTCATTCTACAAGGCCACATTCACATTAATATCCAATCAGACAAAGAGATCACACAAAAAAAGAGAATTACAGGCCACTATCACTAACAAACATAGATGCAAAAGTTCTCAACAAAATACTAGCAGACAGAATCCAACAATACACTAAAAGGATCATATACCATGATCAAGAAAGATTTATTCCAGGAATGCAAGTAATTTTCACTACCTGCAAATCAATTACTGTTATGCACTACATCAATAAACTGAAGAATAAAAACTGTATGATCTTCTCAACAGATACAGAAAAATTCAACCTCTTAAAATTCTACTCTGTCTCAGAGTCAACTTTCTCTTAGAACTGGGATTAGGATCGCTTTTTAAGCAATCAAACAAAGGCTTTAAATCTGCAGTAGTCAGTTTTAAATGTGGGCGTATCCAATTAATGTCTCCTAATAATTTTTGGAAATCATTTAAAGTTAGTAAACAATCTCTCTGCTTCAACGGGGCAGTTTTCAAAACTTTTGGCAGACTTAAATATGAGAAGCAAGTAAAGAGGTGTTGCACAACATCTTTATAAGCTTCTCCAGTTATCGTTTTGTAACCTAAATCTGGTCTATAGCTTTTTAGATGGCAAGCAACCATATAATCTTTGCTTGAATACTTCCAGCAACAGGGAACTCACTACTCTTCAAGGTTTTAAACTTCCCCTCACCTCTTTCTTCTACAGCATTCTCACCCCACATACCACTTTCTCTAATCCCACCAACTCATTTTCAGTATTATGCTTGGGCCAGGAACTGGGCCAGTCTTTCCCAGCAATGTTAAGAGACGTCTGTTCCTGTGTCTAATAGCCCTGACATTTTATTTTATTGAATTAAAAGATCTTTTAAAGGCCTTGGAGCTGTAATTTCCTGCACCCAAAAGGCTAGATCACTAAATCCAAATGCTCTGTGGCTCCTAGCCTGAGAAGTCAAGTTTTTTCCTGTCTGATACTAAGGTAAAAAGCAAAAAGCTGTTTTACTCTTTGACCTTTATTAATTTGCACAGTTTTAGTAGACGGTGAGGTCAAAACTTTAATTTCTCAATATAATCAGAATCTACTACACCATGCACCACCGAAATTTTATTTTTCTTTTTTTATTTTATTTTATTTTATTTTATTTTTAGGAAAGCGAGCTACGCCCTAGCACAAGTCCTACAATGCCCTCAGGTAGGGGGCCAGCAGTTGGAGTAACCTCGTCAGGGGTTAATATTGTTGCTAAATCCCCTTACTCTTAGCCTGGGTGAGACCCCCCTGAGGGGGTTTTCTCCAAGGAGCACACTCTGCATATTGTGCATGCAGTCTGTTTTAAAAGCTCCACTGTTTAAAAAACTTTTTATCTTTTTCAGGCTTAGGCAACACTTTGAGAGGCTTTGGGGGCAAAGTGGGGAACTTTTGGGCCCTTGAAGGCGCAAACGGAGGCGGCGGCTATCACCCCAAATCAGAAAGTGGTGGATAAGTTTTTTTTTAAAGTTTGCGCAGAGAGGGAGGGAGCTCGCCAGGGCATCTGGCCACAGTATCCTGTAAGTCCTTTCCTCTCTCCTCTGCTGATTTTTTCTTCCTTCTCTTTAAATCTTTCTCAAGTTTTCTTTCCCTCACTCTATCTTTTTTCCTTCCTCTTCTCTTCTCTTTTACTTTCTATCATTTCCTTCTTGTTTCCCTCTTTCATTCTCCCTTCTTCCTTCTTCCTGTCTTCTCTTTCTGTCGTTTCTTTTCCTTTACCCTCTTTCTCTCTAACTTTTTCTTTCTTCCTCCCTCTCTTTCTCTCTGTATCTCTTTTTCTAACTTCCTTTTTTCCTTTTTCTATCTTGCTGCATTCCCTGATTCCTTCCTCCTTCATTCCTCTCTCCTTTTCACTCTTTAGTTCTTTCTCTATCTTTAGATCTTTCTCTATTTTTTTTTCCTTTTTCCTTTTCCACTTTTTTTCTTTTTATTTTTCTCTCTCTCTTTTTTTTTTTTTTGGCTTGGGTGAAGCCCCCCTGAGGGGGTTTTTCTGCAAGGAGCAGGCTCTGTATATTGTGTATTCTTTAAAAGCTCCTTTGTTTAAAAGAAAACTTTTTTATCTTTTTCAACCTTAGGCAATGCTCTGGGAGGCTTTGGATGTAAACTGGGGAATTCCTAGGCCCTAGGAGATGCAAGCGGAGGTGGAGTAGTCGCCTTAAATCAGAAATTGTTGGATAAATTTTTAAAGGTTTGTGTAGAGGGAGAAGGGGCTCGCCAGGGTGCCCGGCCGCAGCATCCTGTAAGCCCTCTCACTCCTCGGGAGGTAGAGCACAGTGTCCCTCCTTTTCCTTGTCAATGGCAGAAAAATGATCTGCACATAAGGTGGAGACCCACTACCATCCACAGCTATAGCCTCTCCCATAGGCTATCCCACAGCCTCATGATGAGGATCCAGAACATTTTTAATCATATTTATAGGATAAGTGTTTAGTTGTTTTTTTTACCTTCACCCAAGTATCTAAATTAACAGTACCCTCTTTAACAGTTTCAAGATTACTTGTATAAAGAGTTGCCGTTCTTAGTTCAGTATTATACATGTCAGAAAGTTAAATATAATAGAAGATAAAGCTTTTAGCTTTCAAAAGATAAGGCTTTTCTTTGCCCTTTTAACTTCAGAAACCATTTTTTCTCTCTAACTCTTTAACACTTTCAAACACTTCCCACTCCTACTCGCCCTGTCTATCCTACAGGGGGGTCCGCGGCACCCTGAGTGGGGTCCTAGCCATCCCTAACACTGGGGGAACAATAGGGCTGATGACCCAAACTGTTCTGAGGGAGGAGCAGTAGGGCTGATGACCCAACCTGTTCCGAGGGGGAACAACAGGGCTGATGACCCAGATTGTTCCGAGGAGCGGGGCAATAGGGCTGATGGCACCTGTCACGGGTGCCACCTGCCGGGGTCCAGCCCCGGCTGATCCAGGGTATTCGAAGCCAGGACGGCGTTGGCGAGGGTCAGGATACAATAGCTTCAATTGGATACTAATTAAAGATATAAAGAGTAATAGAATAAGGATAGCTCAGTAGGAAAATTCAGTGGAGAAAAGAAGCTGAGTAGCTTGGTTTACGCAGGAGACCAATAAAACTTCAAGACAAGAAGCTTGCACCACTTATGTAGGCTGCAGGCGTCCTTCTGTTCTCCTGAAGGAGAGGAGACACTGAGGCCTCCCCGGTCAGATCTTAGAAACCCAGGCATATTTAGTAAGCATGGTGGGTTCTGCGCTCCAGATGGAGACTCAGCCAGAGTGAAAGAGAGAGAGACATGGGGAGACCAGTATTTCGAGAAACTGATCCCCATTCTTTATTTTCCAGAGTCTGTTTTTATACACTGAGATGTTATACAAAAGTCACGTGGGGACAGCAGTCCTGACTTTTATTAAAGTCAGGTGCTTCACACAAATGTATACAGAGGTCTTAGGGGTGTTACATCATCTTCTGGCCAGGGGGGGCCTGCTGACAATTTACAACCCTCTCCTTGTGACAACGGTCAGTCAACCAGGACACTTATTTCTCCAGGGCTGATTATTCTTAAAACAGACGCCACCCAAATAAAGTTACATTCCTACAGGGTGAGGGTGTAGTGGGTTTTAGTTAAGGAAAGAATTTACTTAGCCTAAGGTCTAACGTGATTAATATCAAAGGTTAATACTTATTTCTTCTATATATTCATTAATGTGTGTAAGGGCAGGGGATGTGGAGACTTAGCAACAAACATTGGCTCAACAAATGAAAAACCCTTCACCAACACAATTTCTAATCAGCCCATTATACTTATGCTAATAGTTTTCTAACTTTTCTAAGGAACCTGTTTTTAGAAGGTTTAAAGCATCTCGTGCCTCTCACGGTTGGGAGGCTGTGAGCAATCACATGTGGCCGGACGAGCCTGTCAGGCAGGCTAGAGAAACTTCAGAGGAGTTTGTAGGTTACATCACTCTTATCACGCCCAGGAATTATTATTAACTGGAGCTCTAGGTTAACTCCTTCTCCAAAAGAGGTGGTGGGGGATAGCCCCCCATAAAGTCAGAGGTGTAGGTGAGCACAAAGTAGTAAAGTAGGCAGGCTCTGGTTATGGGGGTAGATGCTCGAGGATTTCCACGGGGACTCCTGAGGCTCCATCCCGCCTTTGTGTATGTCGAGCCTCCTTCCTCATGACCTTTGCCACGGGCAGAGTACCTCACTCTGGCCCCCAACAACCAGCTGAGCCACCAGAGAAGCCCAAGAATACTGGAGTGGTTAGCCTACCCCTTCTTCAGCAGATCTTTTCAGTCCAGGAATCCAACTGGGGTATCTTGCACTACAGGCTGATTCTTTAACAACTGAGCTATCAGGGAAGCCCAGTGATGTTTTAGTTCACAATATTTGCATTGGTGAAGGAATATTTTTGAAATAAGGTGAATTATAATTTTTATTTTTGTTCTTATAATTTTTATTCTTTTTCTGTTGATTTCAATATATATTCCATTTGAAAACACGTAAGACTGTTCAGCTTTTTATACAAATATTTCTAAATATTATTCTACTCATCTTTTTCTGTAAGTATATGCAGACAATTAGCTAGAATAATGTTAAAAACAATTTTTTTTTTCTCATAGGTATTGGGTTTTAGACATTTTTCGTGGGGTTTTAATTCTTCTGAATTGCTTCAATTTCTTATATTAGGTATTCATCATCTTATAAGTGCAATAGCATGAATTTTCATACAATAAGGTAAAGTTTCAACTCATTAGAAAGCTTCCCATAATTATAAAATGAGTTCTTTATGTCTCTCATTTAAAACTGATTATAATCTGTAAAACAATGGATAAAATTTTATCTGTCAGGTTCTCTCACATTTCTTGAACATATATGTTTTCTAAGTCATTTTTATAATAAATATAAATTCAAAATTCAAGGTCTTAAAATCCAAGGTCTTAGAGATATAAATTGTGGGTCACAACAAAAGAACAAAGGAGATAAATAATTATTCAATATAGTGGGGGCCTGGGAAGCAACATACACTGCTACAGTCCCAATTTTCTTGGAATTTGACAAAGAAAAATTGATAATTTTAATTCTTAGAGGAATAAAGGAGTTAGGTAATGTAAAAACATAGCAGATAAAAGTCATTTAAATCTTTACTCCATAAAAAAATTATGAAAAATCATTTGATTTCTTTGTCCCATATTGATACAACACCATAAAACTAATATTCATCATATCTCCTACAGGTTTATAATGACACTCAAAAAAAAAATGAATCTGAATATTTTTTACACATGCTACAAGACTCTCTGCACAACTGCTACAAGAACTAGAAAAGAAGGATAAAACTTAAATCTACAGGAGTACTAAGATAGATGCTGTTTTTCAGTGTCATACATCCATGACACATTTATTGTGAACCTACAACTACATAAATATGTCAATAAATACTACAGATGAATAAAATAGGGTAAAAATATAGAGACTACCTAAAGGGATTGGGTTTACTATTTTTAAGTTTGTGCATCTGTGCTCACTTGTGTCCCACTCTTTTGCAACCCCCGTGGACTGTAGCACGCCAGGTTCCTCTGTCCATGAAATTTTCAGGCAAGATTACTGGAGTGGGTTGCCATTTCCTATACTGTTTTTAACTTTAGTCAGGGATAATTGATTAATAAGGATAAATTTTATTTGAATCTGAAAGAAATGAACAAATTATTTAAAAATTTAGGGAAGGGAGATTTTCATGATAAGAAAAGAGCTAATCAAGGTCTTGAGATAGGATGCTTTTAAGGATGTTCAAGGAATATAAAAGTGTCTAGTTTTCTAGACATAGTGATGTCTAGAGAAAAATAAATGAGTGTCAGAGCAGATGGAGATATTAATTATTCTAGAGAAACAGCAATGGGTTAGTTCATAGAGGTCCTACTAGGGCATGAAAAATAGTTTGGATTTCACTGTGCCTATGATAAGAAAACAATGGAGAGTAATGACTGAGCCAAGAAGTGACCTATATTTTAAAAGGATAAATCTATCTTCTGCATTGGGAAAAGTTGGAAGTGTGAAGCAAAGGATGAGGCTGGAAGATCAGTGAGAAGAACAGTAATTCAGGTTACAAAATTCAATGACTTGAGTCTTTTGCATCTCTGCAGCCAAGAAAGCAATATGGGTCACCAGAAACTTTACTGGAGTCATTCAAGAAAATTTGGCCAGGGTTCTCTTCTTTGCTGTCTCTGCTCAAATCAGGATGGTCTGATTGGGAAATATGGCCTCAAACGTGCCACCAGTCTTTCCACCAGCATGTGACATCGCCTTCATTAGGCTGGATTGAGTGTGAACTTCCCTTAATGGGTCATCCAGGTCATCTATCTTACTCAAAAAACAAAACACAAAAGACTTCAAATAGCCAAAGATATCTTGAGAAAGAAAAAATCGAGCTTGAGGAATCAGGCTGTCTGACTTCAGACTATACTATAAAACTACAGTAATTAATACAGTATGGTACCGACACACACACACACAGAGACACACGCATAAAAAAAAAAAAATAGTTCAATTGATCAGGATAAAAAGCCTGGAGATAAATGTACACATTTATGATCACCGAATTTATAATAAAGGAGGCAAAAATATACAATGGAGAAAAGATGGTCTCTTCAATAAATGGTGCTGGGAAAACTGGTTAAAAAAAAAATCCCTTAGAACACTCTAGAACACCATACATAAAATCAAACTCAAAATGGACTAAAGACCTAAGTGTAAGTTAACACTGTAAATCTCTTAGAGGAAAACAGAGGCAGAACACTCTTTGACATAAATCACAGTGAGATCTTCATTGATCCATCTCCGAGAGCAATGAAAATAAAAAAAAATAAACAAACGGAACTTAATTAAACTTAAAACGTTTTGCACAGAGATGAAACCATAAACAAAATGAAAAGACAACACTCAGAATGGAAGAAAAAATTGCAAGCAAAGCAACTGATAAGAGCTTAATCTCCAAAATACATTAAAAAAAAAAAAAAAACCTCATATAGCTTAACACAAGAAAAAAATAATTCATTGGAAAAAAGGGTATAAGACCTACATAGACATTTCTCCAAAGAAGACATACATATGGCCAAGAAACATAGGCAAAGATGCTCTAACTCACCAATTATTAGAGAAATGTATATCAAAACTATAATGAGGCATCATCTCACACCAGTCAGAACGGCCATCATCAGTTCAGTTCAGTCACTCAGTCATGCCTGACTCTTTGCAACCCCATGAATCACAGTTCGCCAGGCCTCACTGTCCATCACCAACTCCTGGAATCCACCCAAACCCATGTCTATTGAGTCAGTGATACCATGCAACCATCTCATTCTCTGTTGGCCCCTTCTCCTCTTGCCCTCAATCTTTCCCAACATCAGGGTCTTTTCAGTGAGTCAACTCTCTGCATCAGGTGGTCAAAGTATTGGAGTTTCAGCTTCAACATTCAGTTCAGTTCAGTCGCTCAGTTGTGTCTGACTCTTTGCGAGCCCATGAATCGCAGCACGCCAGGCCTCACTGTCCATCACCAACTCCTGAAGTTCACTCAAACTTACGTCCACTGAGTCAGTGATGCCATTCAAACACCTCATCCTCTGTCATCTTTTCCTCCTGCCCCCAATCCCTTCCAGCTTCAGAGTCTTTTCCAATGAGTCAATTCTTCGCATGAGGTGGCCAGCCTACTGGAGTTTCAGCTTTAGCATCATTCCTTCCAAAGAACACCCAGGGCTGATCTCCTTTAGGATGGACTGGATGGATCTCCTTAAGTCGAAGGGACTCTCAAGAGTCTTCTCCAACACCACAGTTCAAAAGCATCAATTCTTGGCTATTAGCTTTCTTTATAGTCCAACTCTCACATCTATACATGACTACTGCAAAAACCATAGCATTGACTAGACGGACCTTTGTTGGCAAACTAATGTCTCTGCTTTTTAATGTGCTGTCTATGTTGGTCATAACTTTCCTTCCAAGGAGTAAGTGTCTTTTAACTTCATGGCTGCAGTCACCATCTGCAGTGATTTTGGAGCCCAGAAAAATAAAGTCTGACACTGTTTCCACTGTTTCCCCATCTATTTCCCATGAAGTGATGGGACCAGATGTCATGATCTTAGTTTTCTGAATGTTGAGCTTTAAGCCAACTCTTTCAGTCTCCTCTTTCACATTCATCAAGAGGCTCTTTAGTTCTTTTTCTCTTTCTGCCATCAGGATGGTGTCATCTGCATATCTGAGGTTACTGATATTTCTCCCGACAATCTTGATTGCAGCTTGTGCTTCTTCCAGCCCAGCGTTTCTCATTATGTACTCTGCATATAAGTTAAATAAGCAGGGTGACAATATACAGCCTTGACGTACTCCTTTCCTATTTGGAACCAGTCTGTTGTTCCATGTCCAGTTTTAACTGTTGCTTCCTGACCTGTATAGAGCTTTCTCAAGAGGCAGGTCAGGTGGTCTCGTATTCCCATGTCTTTCATAATTTTCCACAGTTTATTGTAATCCACACAGTCAAAGGCTTTGGCATAGTTAATAAAGCAGAAATAGATGTTTTTCTGGAACTCTCTTGCTTTTTTGATGATCCAGCAGATGTTGACAATTTGATGTCTGGTTCCTCTGCCTTTTCTAAAATGAGCTTGTACATCAAGAAGTTCACGGTTCACATATTACTGAAGCCTGGCTTGGAGACTTTTAAGCATTACTTTATTAGCACGTGAGATGAGTGCAATTGTACGGTAGTTTGAGCATTCTTTGGCATTACCTTTATTTGGGGTTGCAATGAAGACTGAACCTTTCAAGTCCTCTGGCCACTGCTGACTTTTCCAAATATGCTGACATATTGAGTGCAACACTTTCACAGCAACATATTTTAGGATTTGAAGTAGCACAACTGGAATTCCATAACCTCCACTAACTTTGTTCATAGTGATGCTTCCTAAGGCCTACCTGACTTCATATTCCAAGATGTCTGGTTCTAGGTGAGTAGGAGTTATCACACCTCTGTTATTATATCAGTTGTGAAGATCTTTTTTGTATAGTTCTTCTGTGTATTCTTGCCATCTTTTCTTAGTATCTTCTGCTTCTGTTAGGTCCATACCATTTCTGTCCTTTATTGAGCCCATCTTTGCATGAAATGTTCCCTTGGTATCTCTGATTTTCTTGAAGAAATCTCTAGTCTTCACATTCTACTGTTTTCCTCTATTTGTTTGCTTTGATCACTGAAGAAGGTTTTCTTATCTCTCCTTGCTTTTCCTTATAACTCCATTCAAATGGATATATCTTTCCTTTTCTCTTTTGCTTTCTCTTCTCCTCTTTTCACGGCTATTTGTAAGGCCTCCTCAGACAGCCATTTTGTCTTTTTGCATTTATGTTTCTTGGGGATGGTCTTGCTTCCTGTCTCCTGTACAACGTCTCAAGTCTCCATCCATAGTTCATCAGGCACGCTGTCTATCAGATCTAGTCCCTTAAATCTGTTTCTTACTTCCACTGTATAGTCATAAGGGATTTGATTTAGGTCATACCTGAAAGGTCTAGTGGTCTTCCCCCTTTCTTTAACTTAAGTCTGAATTTGGCAATAAGGAGTTCATGACCTGAGCCATCATCAAAAAGCCTACAAAAAATCCTGGAGTGGATTTTGGGGAGTATAATCCTCCTACACTCTCAATAGGAATGTAAATTGGTACAGCCACTATGGATAACAGTATCCAAAACTAAGAACAGAACTACCCTGTGACCCATGCCTGGGCATATACCTGGAGAAAACCATGATTTTAAAACATACATGCATGCCAATCTTAATTAAAGTACTATTTACAATAGACAAGACTTGTAAGTAAACTACATATCCATCAACACAGGAATGAATGAAGAAGATGTGGTACATTTTTACAGTGAAATATTACTCAGACATAAAAAGAATGAACTAGTACCATTTGGAGAGATGTGGACAGACCTAGAGACTATCATATGGAGTGAATTTAAGTCAAAGAGAAAAAAAAAATCATAATATTGCTTTTTGAACTATGGTGTTGGAGAAGACTCTTGAGAGTCCCTTGGACTGCAAGGATATCCAACCAGTCTATTCTGAAGGAGATCAGCCCTGGGATTTCTTTGGAAAGAATGATGCTAAAGCTGAAACTCCAGTAGTTTGGCCACCTCATGTGAAGAGTTGACTCATTGGAAAAGACTCTGATGCTGGGAGGGATTGGGGGAAAGAGCAGAAGGGGACGACAGAGGATGAGATGGCTGGATGGCATCACTGACTCAATGGACATGAGTCTGAGTGAACTCCGGGAGTTGGTGATGGACAGGGACGCCTGGCGTGCTGTGATTCATGGTGTTGCAAAGAGTTGGACACGACTGAGTGACTGATCTGATCTGATCTGAACGCAGAATTTAAAAAAGTGATACAGATGAACTTATTTGCAAAGCAGATATAGAGTCTCACATGTAGAAAACAAACTTATGGATACCAATATGGGGAGGAGGTGGTTGGGATGAAATGGGAGATTGGGATTAACATATATATGCTACTAGGTATAAAATAGATAACTATTGAGAACCTAATGTATAGCACAGGGAACTCTACACCCAATGTTCTGTGGTGACCTAATAGGAAGGAAATACAAGAAAATACAGACACACACACATATTATATAATATATATATATAATAATTACATATATATAATCACTGTATATGTAATATATATTTATAGTTAATATAGAATATAAAATATACATGATGATTCACTTTGTTGTGAAGTTGTAAAACAACATTGTAAAATAATCATACACCAAAAAAATTAATTAAAAAAATCACTGACTTGAACCAGGTATAGATAGTGAGAGGTCAGGTTAAAAAAAAACAATAGGAGGGAAGAGCTACGATGGCGGAGGAATAGGATGGAAAGAACACTTTCTCCCCCATAAATTCCTCAAAAGGACATTTAAACGCCGAGTAAATTCCACAAAACAACTTCTGAATGCTGGCAGAGGACATCAGGCACCCAGAGAAGCAACGCACTGTCTTCGAAAGGAGGTAGGAAAAAATATAAAAGACAAAAAAAGAGACAAAAGAGGGAGGGATGGAGCTCTGTCCCGGGAAGGGAATCTTAAAAAGAGAAAAGTTTCCAAACACCAGGAGACATTCTGATGGCCGAATCTGTGCCGAGCCTTGGAAGCACAGAGGGCAACATAACAGGGAGGAAAAATAAATAAACAATTAAAACCTGCAGATTACAAGCCCTATGGTAACTCACCCAGTGGAGAAGCAGCGCAGACGCCTGCACACGCCACTAGCAAGCTGGGGCTGAGCAGGGAGGCACAACATAGGCTGCAGCGCTTAGAGTAAGGATCTGGCCTGAATACCCCGAGCACTATCTGAGCTAAATAATTTGAGCTAGCAAACCAGACTGTGGGATATCTACCACACAAAAAGCCAGCCCTAACCTAAGACACCACCAGACCCATGCAAGGAGCAAAGGACTGAACAGAGATAGCCGACTGCAGACCATCCCCCTCCGGTGACAGGCAGCCAGAGCCGGAAGTGGGCAATCGCAGCCCCAGAGAGACATTATCTACAAAACTGTATGCAGGCTTCTTTGCTAACTAAAACTTCTTGGGGTTCTGGATGGTCAACATCCACCTGAGAAGGTGCACTGGTTGTACACCTAGATAACCGAGCGGTGGGGAGGTGATAAGTCACAGCAACCATGCTCACCAAACACCTCATCACCTGAGCTGCTCGGACCTGGGAAGGGCACAAAACGCAGGCCCAACTGAGTCTGAGCCTCTGAGGGCTACCTGAGTGCCTGAACCTGAGCGTCTTAGACCTGGGAGGTGCAAGCAGCCCAAGGCCGGCTGCGGATGGTTCCTGGTGGAGCAACCTAGAGCCTGAGCTGTGTGGGCAGGGAGGCTACATGCGCCGTGAGTGGGGGGCAGGCCCAGTGTGGCTGAGGCACTGCGAGCACACGCCAGTGTTTTTTGTTTGCAGCGTCTCTCCCTCCCCACAGCACAACTGAACAAGTGAGACCAAAAAAAAAGTGTCCACCACCATCCCCTTTGTGTCAGGGTGGAAATCAGACACTGAAGAGACCAGCAAACAGAAGAAGCTATAACAGAGGGAACCGCCTTGGAAGCTACAGGCAATAGATTAAAACCCTGTGGTTAGTACTGACTACATAGGAAGGAGCCTATAGATCTTGAGAAATATAAGCTGGACCAAGGAACTAGCCGAAAATGAACTGACCACACAATATCCACAATAACACCAGAGAAAGTCCTAGATACAGTTTTACTATTTTTACGATCATTCTTTCTTTTTTTTTTTAATTTTTAAAAAAATGTTTAAGTCCTCTATTACTCCTTTAATTTTCACTTTTATAACCTACTAGTACTTTGCAAAAAAAAAAAAAAAAACCTATTTTTTTTAAAAAAAGAAAACTTCATATATATATATATATATTTATAAATTTTGTGACCTTGTTGTTTTCTTTTTTTTTTCTCTTCT